>NC_133502.1:168242500-168867500 GCF_049354715.1 Callithrix jacchus
GCAGAAGAGATGAACACAGACAACAGCAGCCTCTCCTCCTTATTGTGCATTTACTATGTTCCAGGCACTTGACACAGAGTGTTTTCCTTCATCCTCACAACAACCATAGGAGGAAGATACAGTTAAAACTGTAAATTAAAGTACCCCCTTTGTATGGATGAGAAAACTGAGGCAGAGAGAAGTTAAATGGCTTGCCTAAGGGGACAGAGCCACTCAAACCTAGCCTAACCACTTTGCTGCTCTATGATATTGGTACCACAGAATTGTACAAAGAGGGTATTCATTCTGCCTGGGGTGGAAGAGCAAGAACAGCAGTGTTAGAAAGGGTTCTGCAGATGAGCTGATTCTAGAACAAAGAACGAGGATTCCCCATATGTGCAAAGCCAAGAATAGCATTCCAGACTGAAGACATAGCAGGAACAAGAGCTGGAGGCATGGAGCATGTGGTCTGCCTAGGAACACTAAGCATCAAGAATGACCATAAGGAAGAGCACATGAGGATAATGGTGAGATCAGTGCAGGTGGGGTCATAGGAGCCAATGAAGGCTTAAAGGGTGGCCATGCCACCTCCCAGGACCCTTCTGCTAGTCATCTCTGCAGAGGTAAACTCTCAGCTGCTCCTGATAGAGTAATATCACCCTAGATGGAGTTATGACCTGGATTCCTATCCCAGCTTTGATTCCTTGCTATAGGGTTTGGGGAAGTTAGATCACTTGCCTTCTCTGGGCCTCAGTTTCTGCCTCTGGAAAATGAAAACATAGGATAAGATCAAAGGAATTTCTATATATTGAGTACCTATCATACACTAAGAGGTATTTACCTCACTGATTTAGCCTGCGGATCAAACAGGTTAATGCATATAAAGTGAGTAGCCTGGTACTTGAACATAGTCAGTGCTCAAAAGCTCTAGTCATGCCTATTGCTGGTGTCATTTCCATTGATTGCTAGAGTTATCATATGGGTTATAGTCAGTATCAATGACTCTGCCTGGATTAAAATCCCAGCTCTGCCACTCACTTGCTGTGTGACATTGAGCAAGTTAATTAGCCACTCTGGGTCTCAGTTTCCTTGTCCCTAACCTGGAGTTCCTAATGGTGTCTATTTCCTGGAGTTGCTATAAGGGTAAAAATAAATGATGTATATAAAACATTTAACTGCTATAACCAGGTACCTACTATGTATCTAAAAAATGTTAGCTGCTACTAGACATCCCATTTTGCAGATAACAAAGTCAAGGCTCAGAATAGTGATAAAACTTGCTCCAGTTAACACATCTAATAAATGATAATGCTGTGACGTAAGCTGGCAAAATTCTATTTCCTTATCCTGTGCTCTTAATGGTGCTCCAGATGCCTCCGAAATGCCTTCCAGTAGCTATAATCCTGCTAAGCATTATTGCTTCTGTCTAAAGTCATTGAAAAACTCTAGAATAAAGAATGGCTTTTCCGGAAAAACTTTTAAATCCCCCGAGTGGCTGGAATTAATGTATGTTCCTGATATACAAGCATACCACATTCCAAGTTGGTTTTACGAGGGGAAGCTCTAAACTTCTATGATTCGAAGGTGGTAAATGGTAATGACAAGGTATTAAACTTTGTGGGGGAGTGACAGGCCTCAAATCCTCTCTGCAATGAGGCAAAGTGTAAATAAGTGAATACCTAAGAAAGGGTACCCGGGGAGGAGGGAGGCTTGGCCTGGGAGTAAGAGCAATGGTTCCCATCCCAGCTGTCACCAACCTACTTTGTGCCTCGAACAGAACATTTAACCCTTTCTGTACCCAGGTTTACCAATCAATACAGGGACCCATACATTATGATCCAAGCTGCAATACTACTGAAAGCAAAGAGGGGTACTATGAATTAAGGAGACACCAGGACCACAGGCGTAAACTTTGTCCCAGGAGCCCTGAGACACGGAATCCTACTTACCAGCAAAATGCTAAGGCCACGCCATTATTTGTAAGGGCCTTTTTCTACTCTGTGTTTAACGACAAGATCTGTTGCTGAGAACTGATCCTGATCAGGTATTGGAGAAGCTTAGGCATGCTAGAACCTCATGAAGAACATATGCAATTAAAGGGAGTGGGTCAGGGAGGAAGCTGGGCCACTTTTAGGGGCAGGAAACATTTATCTGTTACCTGTGATAGATTAATGAAAACAAAAGTGAGAAACACTAAGTGATAGTTCCTTGTACCTCCAAGCTACTTCATGAACTGATTATGGGGCCCACCTGCCTTTTCAATCCACCCCCCAAGCAAGTAAAACAGAACAAAAGCCGAACTGTGTCTGTACAAGAAGAGAAACTCACTGCCTTGCTCTCTCGCCATCTCATGTCCGAAGTGTCCTCACTTAGCTAATCTTATCATCTTTGATGCCCTGTACTTACCTTCCAGACATTTCTTGGCCCACTGATCTACCAGACATGACTTGAATCCTAATCCTGAGTTACCCCAATTGGCAGTCAACACAGGCCAAATTGATGAGATAATGACTCAGCTGTCTTGGCTCTTAGAATCGGGTTGCAGGGAGAATCCTGGAAAGAACTATTTCCAAACTTACCTGCCATCTGTTTGACTTGAATGTGAGATGCTTCCTGAGAAGCCAATGGCTTCTGGTGACTCTAATTATCAAGACAGTTTGGAGGCTGCTCACCTAGGAGATCTGTTCTTTGGGATATTCTCATTCACTATGGTACAAGAAGCCCCTTGTACTTGGCACTAACTTGGAAGAATGGGGAGCTCTCAACCAGAAACACTTCATCTCTTGCTATGCTTCTGCTCCACAATGTGATGGAATCATTCTTTAATATAGCTGCATTTCTACCCCACATCAGAGATGATTGAAAGCAGGGGAAAATGTTCGTATGAAAAAATGGGGGGTTTTCAGTCAAGCAAATAGAAATCTGAAGGGTGATTTGATTAGAGTAGCGGCTTGGTCTAGTGAATAGAGCAATGAATTTTGAGTCAGGGCCCCAGACTGCATAAGACATGTAAGGTATCAAACCTCTCTGAGTCTTTTGCTCCTAATCTATCTCACTAGACTTCTGGGTGGCTCAACAGGATAATGGGCACGAAGTGCTCAGAAACTCCAAAGTGCCAGTTCATATGTAAATGATGAGTATCTTTTAGGATGTGAAATGTTTTTAAGAGAGGTTGTCACTGATCAATTATTCTCTTTGCTCATACAGGACTGACAAGGCTCCTAAATTCCAGATTCTGCATACATTGACAGTTTTAGATTGCATTTATTTACAGTATAGAATAATCCTACAGCAATTCTACCTCCCTCAAAAGACGGCTGATTCCCTGGGGACTGGGGGATAGTGAAGGCTCAAACATCAATTGGGGGACCAATGCAGAAGAGGTGAAGTATGAAAGGAACAGTCAAGGTCTTTTTGATGTTCTGAGTACAGAGCTGACATTCATACCCTTGTGACATAAGCAAAAAAGAAAAAAATGATGGGGATGATGAGGAAGGAGGACATTTGGTTTTTCTTTTGCTCACTTTCCTAACTGAAACAGGAGTAATAGTTAACTCTCCTCCTGTGCTTCTTGAGGGCAAAATCTGTACCCAGTTCATCTCTTTGTAGGGTTAGTAAATACTTAATTAATAAATGATTCATTAACTAGAAACCATTAGAATCATATGAAGAATTTATGAATAATCTAGGCCCCTAAAGGCATTTCAGGTGGTGAAATGGAGGTGACTCTTGAACCCTTACAAGAGAAGCCATCCTTATTACATTCATCTCTGATCAACAGAAAGTGTATAGAGGCTGCCTTCCCTTCCCCCATTCCCCTTCTCCAGGTGCCCAGATGGGTGCTGCAGCTATCTGCATTTCGAGAACTGCAAGAAGGAAGGCAATAAATTGTCTCTCTTTGGTTACCACCTCTGGGTGGGGATGGTCTATGGCATTATTTTGAGTGGCATCAACTTGCGAGAGAAGTTATGTTCTCCCTGCAGAAGTCAGATTTATCCAGCTCTTACCATCTGCCTTTGATTAGCTCCCTCTCTCTCTTCCACCTTCAGGCTGTGTGTCTTTGGAAAAGTCACTTTGCCTCTCTAAACCTAGCAACTTCTCCAGTAAAATAGGGATCCTAATTCCCATCCTGGAAGGCTTCTGTGAGCAATGCATGAAAGGTGCCTTGCTTCATACCTGGCACATTTTAAAGGCACAATATAAAGTAGCTGTTACTATTTTCTCAATTTAGCAGCCGATGAAAAGGAGGTTAGAGGATTAGGTAAGATAATGTATGTAAAGTACTTCACATAGTGTCTGGCACCTAATGAGCACTCTGTAAGTAGTGACTATTATTAGTGGAAATAAAGACATGTATATTGCAAAAATAATAATGCAAAGAGAAATGGATGAAACAGAAGAATACAAAAAGTGCTCAGCTACATCAAAGGAGAAAGACAGCAGCTTCCAGCTAGGAAACAGGGTCAGTTTCCCCAGCTTCACTGATGATGAGAATCACTCAAGAGGCTTGTTAATACAAATTCATCAACCATAACCCACATTCTATCTCCAAGAAAGGGGTCAGGGAAGGAGCTGGGGAAGCTGCATGTTTGACAAGCACCCCAGGATTTATATCATGAAGGAAATTTAGAAAACTTCCAAATTCCCCAGAGTGAATGCTATCCAAGCTGGGACTTGGCTGCTAGGTGACAATAGTGATAGTAGTCTCCAGCTTCTTTGAGAACCAGACATTGTACATGCACTTCACATCAATCATCATAAACTTCTCCATGAGGTAAGTATCAGTAGACCCATTTGCAGATGAGGAAACTGATATTCAGGGAGTTGAAAGGCATTGCACTCTGGAAAGTTTCAGAGCCAGGATTCAAATTCATTCCTGTCTAATCGCAAAGCCCATGTGCTTTTCTTTAGGCAACACTCTTGAGACATTTATATGTGTATTGAAGAGACATTTCCATGTGGAAACAGCATGAGCAAAAGCCTGGAGGAAGAAAAGCCAATGCTAAAAGAAACAGCAATAACAGTAGTGTAATAGTAGTATGGCCAGGGCACAGAGTAAGTAAAAGGCAGTCATAAGAGAGGAAAGGTAGGTAGGGCTGTATCAGTTGTCTTCAGGTTAAGCTACTGTTACAAAGAGACTTCCAAAATGCAGGCTTATGTAAGGGAGCAGTCTGTTCCTTCCACAAAGGAGTAATCTGTAGTGAGTGTCCCAGGATTTCAGCAGGTGGGGGAAGGAGCAGCTCTGATATACATGGTCACCTAATGACTCAGGCTTCTAGATCAGCTCTACAGTCAACATGGGGCTTCTGTCCCTACCCCAAGGCAGCTGTCCCAATTGTTGCCATATCTAAGCCAGAGAAAAATAAGAACACAGAGTCCAGAGCAGGCAGGTTTGCCTTTTAGGAAATGGACTGGAATCTTCTAGAAATGAGAAAGACACTCACCTTCCTCCCATGTACCCTCCATTGACCTGAACCTAGTCATATGTCCACACCTAGCTGCAAGGGAAGCTGGGAAACATAGTGACTGCTCAGGTGGCCATGTACCCAACCAAACTTGGCAGGAAGGGTTGTTGTGTTATCAGAAGAAGAGAGGAGAATGGATACTGGGGATCCCTGTTATTGGGCCATGTAGGGTGAGAACATACCAGAAGCAAAGACTTACATAGTGTTTCGTCTATTCCAGGCACTTTCTAAATATTTTATCTGTATTAACCCAGTTAATCCTTATAAGCAATTTGAATGCCAGAAGTGAGGGCATCCTCAAAGAATAAAGTCTTTAATTGGATTACAGTAAGTATTGAGGGGTTTTGAATAAGAGGGTTGCAATTGGTAGCTCTTCATTACATTCTCTTCATCTATCAAAGGGTACATAGCAGCAGAAGCAATGAAGAGGACCTAGGCCTAAAAAGTTGTAAGCCATCCTGTGGCTCCCCCACTTTGGGGTCATCAGTCACAGATCTCTTTATCTCTTTATAAAATGATGGTGGTGGAATAGTTGCTGCCTGAGGTATTCCTCACTCCGCAATTCTGTGCCCTTGCCAGACGCCCTCTTGTGAGCCCAGAACCACAGAGGACACTAGAAAGGAGAAGAAATATAGGTAGAGAGACACAACAAATTCCCACAGGACAGCTACAGAGTAAGAAAAGTCTGTCTCAACGAGACTGGTAAATGGCATTCTCTAATCCTCTATGTTTAAAGCGTCAGTAAACGCTGCCACTAGTCTTCTGACAGGAAGCAAGCTTGGGTGTCATCCTCAATACTTTCTTCTCCTTCATTGCCACCTCAGTGTCTATTCCAACACTGCCAATTTTATCTCCTAAATATATGCTGAAGCCATCCTTTTCTTTCTAGCTTTACCACTATGGCCATAGGTGGAACCATTTTTCTTTCCCCTGGACTAGCACAATTACCTCCCACAATCTCCATCTTCCCTACTTGCTCTGAGCCAATCTCTTCTCAGCTGCAAAAGAGATCCTAGTATAAAGCAAATAGAAGCTTGCCATTTCCCTGCTTAAAACCCATCAAATGTGTCCCACAGCTCTTAACGAAAAGGCCAAAATCCTACAATGTCTTGCAAAGTGCTGCCTGATCTAGCCCCCACCTATCTCTCCAGCCTCTACCTCTCCAGCCTTATTCCATACAACTTTTTTCCTTCATCCCAGGCTCTACCCATCCTCGCCCTTTTTATTAATGGGCCATGCTCCCTTTTGCCTCATGAAGACTTCTGTAGATCTTGTTTACTCTGCCCAGAATGAGTCCCTACCCCTTTAGTGTCTCAGCACCACTGCTGCTGCTTCAAGAAAACCTTTCTCAATTTCTCCCCATCTACATCAGCCCCTCCTTATCTTAAATGCTACCAATTTATATATTTATTTGTGTGATTATATAATTACATCTGTTGCACATTAAAAATTCTAAGCTCCAAAAGTACATGAATCTAATTTACTTTATTCATCATTATCTTTCCCATGAATAGACGTTGAATGAAATAATTCATGAGTGAGTGAATATCATTCCCCATCATCTATAGAATGTAATTCTAAACTTCCTATCCTTTCCTTCAAAGCCCTGCACAGTCTGGCTCCAGATGCAGCTTCAGAAACATGAGCCTGGACATAAAAATCCTGACCCAGCTCCTCTCACTTAATTCTCACAATGACCCACTCAGGTGAATGTTGTCCCAATTTTTACAGATAAAGAAACTGAGACTTAGAGGGAAACTGAGATTCAGAGAAAGACAGTGATGTTCTCTAGGTCTTCTTCATAGCATCCAGTATGATGTCTATTTTTTTGTTGTTGTTTTTGAGACGAATCTTGCTCTGTCACCCAGGCTGGAGTGCAGTAGTATGATCTTGGCTCACTGCAGCTTCCACCTTCTGGGTTCAAGAGATTCTTCTGCCTTAGCCTCCAGAATAGCTGGGATTACAAGCACCTGCAACCATACCCTGGCTACTTTTTGTATTTTTAGTAGACATAAGGTTTCACCATGTTGGCCAAGCTGGTCTTGAACTCCTGACCTCAAGTGATCCACCTGCCTCAGCCTTCCAAGGTGCTGGAATTACAGGCATGAGCCATTGCACCCAGTCTGATGTCTATTTTTTAATAATCCTTATGTCAATTTGTTTAGATATCTTAATATTCTTAACTTCTCCAAGGTGGTCTTAGGGTAGCTGAAACTTGAGACAATGGGCATCTCCCTGCGTACAAGAGTTTCTAAGAAGTTGGAGTTCAACATAAAAGGGTCTGTGACAAAAACATGAGCTGTGGAGCTGATATCAAGAAAACGGGAAAGATAAGAATTAAATTTGACAGTAAGCAATCTATTTATGATCCTGGAAATCTCACATTTCTTAACTCTTGCATACCATCCTGGGGTGGGCAGACATTGGTTTACCTCTTTTGAGGCAAAACCTATGAGTGTAAGCCCTCTTGGGTTTTTAATATTGGACTTTTTTGACCTACAGTATATATGTACACACACACACACACACGCATACACACACGCGCGCGCATGTACACAAACACACACAATCTGAAGTTGTTCCCGTGGCAATGGTGCCCACATACTCTTGCCAGACCACATTGCTTCTTGCTAAAGATCAGGATAGTACAGTGAATGACTGAGAGTACAGCGAATTTTCCACCAAAGCTACACTTGGATAAGATCTAATGTGATCAAAGCAACATATCTAGGTTTCTAAATCTTTGGATTACACAGTAATTTAAACACAAGTTTTGTTGTGACAAAATGCAACATGATCTATCAAAGCTGGTGGGGAGGATTTTGTAAATGAAAGAGAAGAGAAATTGGTAACTCAGAAAAAGCAAAGAGAATAGAAACTGAAGCTCTTTGATTGGAGCAAGGTGAAAAACGACTTCAGGAAGCATAATTAATTGGGAAACAGCAGCATTTGTTCAGGTATCTGAAAGGTTCCTGTGTACCTTGTCATTAAAATTAACCATGCCACCTCTGGTGTCACATGTCTATCACGAGAGGTAGGCAAATGTGCACCTCTGATGTCTACATTTACCTCATTGCCCTCAACCAAAAAGAGTCAGGACAGCTCTGCAGAGGATAGCTTGTAATGAATCCGGACACAGAGAAAGCCAAGGGAAGCCTGGGACATCCTGTTATTTTCAGAACATTAGCTATCAGGGATGGTAATCAAGGAAGCCAAGACCCAAACATGAAGAAGTTGAAATGTAAAACAAAGAGCATAGTCAGATTGAAACAGCATAAAAAGCTGCAGGCCTGTATTGATGATGATGAGAGCTAACGTTTACATGCCAGATCCCATTTTAAGCACTTTACAAATATTAACTCATTTAGAATATACAACCACTTCCAAAAGTCTCCGTACTGTGAATAAACCCATTACATGTCAAAATAAGCTGGGATACACAAAAGTGAAGTAATATGTTCAAGGTTACCTAGAGGACCAGGGCCAGGATCTGAACCCAGAAAGCCTGACTCTAAACTCTTGTTTCTCAGTCACAGCCATGCTGCTGTGTAGAATATAAAATGGCAATATTAAATGCCTAAAAAGGAGTCTTAATACTCACACTAACCTCCAACATTATTCACAGAAACACTGCATATCGATCAACCCACAGTTTCTAATCACAGATAACAGAGAGTGGCAAGAAAGGACATAACTAGAGAATGACTTGCCACCTGTTATTCTTTTGATGCGATATATTGACCAATTCATGACCCTAGAGACAGATAAGGTTATAGATGGAGAAGGTAGGGCTTAAGAAGGTTGAAAGTATGCTACAAACTTGAATAAAGACTGTGTGTTAAATGAGAGGTAAGAAACACCCGGGATGAGGCTTAAAACCATGATGTCTAGCTCCTGAGTCACAATGGGGAACATACCAGAATAAGAGGGCTCTTCTTACCATCACCCTGGGTTCTGACATCAAGCCGACTTTACCTACTAACTTAGAGCTTTATGATCAGCTTTCGCGGGGAATGGGGAGAGGGACAGCATTCTACACCACTACAGAGTAGGTTTAAATCTTGGTTCCAAAACTTACCACCTTGGAAGATCTTGAGCAAGTAAATCTCTTGACCAAACTGCACCTCAATGTCCTCATCTGTAAAATGGGAATAATAACAGAATGCACTGTAAAGGGCTGCGGTGAAGATTAAATTGGATGATACAGGTAAATCACTTGGCACAGGATCTGATACTTAACAAAGACTCAGTGAACATAATGGAATAATCTACAGCCTCTTCTTTGTGGACAAGCCCAGTTGCACTAGCTACTCATGCCATGCAGAAGTTTTTGTGGGGATGGAGAAAAGACAAGTGAGGGGTCAAACTAAAAACAGATGCATTTGTTGGAGTGTCATTGGTGGGTTCATCTCCTCTTCTTCATATTCTTAGAAATATGAGGAGGTCAAGTCCACAATTCACATTTGGATTAGATCCTACAGTTTATCTATCATATCCCTATGAGGTAGGTTCATACCCATTTAACAGATGAAGAAACTGAGGTTTGGAAATGGGGAACAACACCTCCCAGGTCACACAGTAGGTAAGTATCAGATCACAGAGCCACAACCCAGATGACCTGATGCTGAGGCCAGCACCATCTCAACAGCCTTTTAAGAGCCCTGGCTTCTCTCTCCTTCCCTCCTCCCATAGCCAGAAGAGAGCAAGAACAAGTCCCACCTCAGCCATGCTAAACGCTGATTTTCTGCCTGTAGCAAGGATGAAGCAATATCCATAAAGGTCAAAGAGAGTCGCATGACACATTAGTTTTCTTTACATGGTGATGTTCTTTAACCTGACAGTTGTAGAGTTCGTAGATTGTGTTGATTTGCTGTTGTTGGAATTGCCACTCTTGTTGGAGCAGGGACCTGAAAGTTCATTTTTAAAAGCAGTTGTTAGCAAAGGATGAACACATGTATCTATATGGTGTTTGTCTCTTAAGGGTGTGTATCTCTTAGAGGGGTGTGTGTGTGTGTGTGTGTGTGTGTGTGTATGTTCCGTGACTTGTATGTGTACTTTTAAAGATGTGTGTATTTTAGTGGAGTGTATGTATGTTTGCACGTTATACTTGTGTTTATATCTGTGTTAGGTGGACCTACATTTGCATACACACATCTCTGAATATTACATGTATAATATTCCATGTGTCTGTATGTATCTGTGCATTGTGGTTACTTGTATACAAGGTGCAAGAATGCATATTGTTTCTATGAATGAGTTGTGTGCATGTGTGAGTTATATATGTGTGTCCATCTATTGCATGAGCTGGTTGTGTTTGGTGCGTTTCGTATGCCTTTGCAGTATGGGTGTGTCTCTGTTGTTGCTGGGTGCTGCATGGGGACGCATGGTGCATCTAGGAAGGGTGTGTTCTGCCTAAGTGTATACTGTGTGCCTGTGTGTACTTATGTGTGCAGTCTGCGCCCCGTAGGGTAAAATATGGAGTACCTGGATATGCTCCGTGTTTCTGGGATATGTTCTATGTTTGTGTGTGGGGTGTTTGTGCTGCATATCTGAATGTCTGTGTTGCATATATGCACATGTATGTGCCTGATGTGAATTCCTCATCAGGCCTCTCTGTCTCTGAGTGAATTATGCCCCCTCTGTCTCCCTTACTTCTCTTTCTCTGACCCCTGTTTTGGAGCCAGTGTCTGGTAGTTATTAGCTGGTCAGACATTTTTATCTCCTCAAAATATCCTATCGCTCATATCCAGCTCAGTAATCACAGGAATGGGCCTCAGAGACATCATTTATGCCACAGCCTCCACGGACGAGGAGAACTCACCTCACTTTTACCTATTAGTCACTGAAAATAAAGACTCACGAGAAAAATAGCTGCTGTCTCAGGCAGGATTAACTATTTCTGAGCCAGTTTGAGTTTTCTTCAGTGAAGCTATAAATATTGCACAGGCCAGGGCTGAAATATAAGGGGCTGGGAGCTTAGAAATACCTGGAAACCCCAGCTTCCCACAACTATGATATACAATGATTAGGCTCAACTGTTGTTTCTCACAAGGAATGCAGCTGACATTTGCTAGGAAAGGTGTGCAGGGGACGACGTGTTGTCTAACAGGACGATTCTGCACACTGTCGGCTCTTCGGCCTGCCCAGACCCACCCACCTGATGCTGATGCCCCGAGTGTCTCCAGAGCCATTTTAACTGCAGAACATCGCCACATGTTCAAATTCCCCCAGAGATGGGGAGAGCTGGACCGCCCTCTTGTGAATCACTAATCTAAACAACTATAAAAGTATGAGTTCATTGGATTAGAAGGGACTTAAATGACAGCTTTCAGGCATTATCCTCCTGGAACACTCTGCTGTGTTTAATTTATTCATTCATCTATCCATTCTTAGTCATTATTTCAACAAAAAAATATTTGCTGAGCACCTCTGTGCCAAGTACTTTTCTAACCATCTTGGATATAAACAGGGTGAGCAAGGCCCTTGTTCTCCAGGACCTTATGGTCTAGTAGGGAAGACAATCAGTAAACAAATAAACAAGAAATGATGGGGAAGGAATAAGAGTTTGATAGTCATGAAACAAGAGTATTTGCTAGTGTGAAGGGGTGGGGCTTCTTTAGCTTGAGGGAGGGCAAGGAAAGGCTTTCCCGAGAGGAAACAGGTGAGCTTAGGTCTAAATGTTACAAAGAACCAAGGTAAAAGCTGGGCACAGTGGCTCATGCCTGTAATCTCAGCACATTGGGAGGGTGACACAGGAGGATCACGTGAGGCCAGGAGTTCAAGACCAGCCTGCCCAACATGGGGAGACCTCTGTCCCCACAAAAAATAAATTAGCTGGATGTGGTGGTATATGCCTGTAGTTCTAACCACTTGGGAGGCTGAGGTGTAAGCCCAGGAGGTCAAGACTACAGTGAGCCATGATCATGCCTCTGCACTCAAGCCTGAGTGACAGAGACACATAGCCAGGAAGGGCAAAGGTGTGGGAGGGGACAGTGATCAGAGGAGGGAAGGGACAGAGGAAGTTGGAGAGACGGCAGAATCCATATCACAAAGGGCCTTTGGGCTGTGACTACAGTCTGGGTTTTATTCTAAGAGCAATGGGAAACTATTGTAGGATGCTTAAAAAGAAAGCTATGTACAGGATAGATTCCAGGGGAAAGGAGAGAAGCCAGATCAAAAGGGTCATCATGTACCACAAGGAAGCAGAGGCTATGAGGGGATGAACTGGAGGTAATGAGCAGCCTCAACGTAGGGCCATGATTCTCAAACCTCAGTGTGCAGCCAAATCCCCAAGAAGGCTTGCTAAAATACACATTGCTGAGCCTCCCCCAGAGTTTCTATTCTGATAGGACAGAGGGTGGAGCCTGAGAATTTGGACAGAATGCTGCATAGCCAGAATAGGACATAAGGGTGATGGATGCATTGGAGGGTGCTCAAAGCCCTGCCTTTCGCAAGGAGAGGACCTCCACCTATGACTTTTTCTCAGGTGATGCTCACCCTGTTGGTCCAGAGAACACTTGGAAACCACTGCTGTTTAGAGGAGATACAGAGCAAAGATGAGGAAAATAGGTATGTCCAATTAAGGTCATCTTAATTGCATCCAAAAAGGAAGAAAACAAGGACAATGGCAACAATACAAATTCTTACTATATACTGGGCACTATGCTGAGTGTTCCACGTGCATCATCCTATGCAACACCATTCTGTGAGAGATATTATTAATTCTTCTCATCTTGGGGAAGATAAAATGGTTTTAGAGAAACCGGGGATCTGTCCAAGCTCCTACAGCCAGGAGCCTCATTTCTAGGTGAAGCCATCTGACTCCAGAGTCTGCAAGTTCAATCAAATCTGTTGCCAAAGAGCCTGGAACTTCTTCGGATTCTAAGTCATTGTATCAGTCTTTTCTCATGCTGCTAATAAAGACATACCTGAGACTGGGTAATTCATAAAGAAAAAGAGGTTTAATGGACTCATACTTCCACATGGCTGGGGAAGCTTCACAATCATGGCGGAAAGCAAAGGAGGAGAAAAGGCATATTTTACATGGTGGCAGGCAGGAGAGTATGCACAGGAGAACTGCCCTTTATAAAACCCCCTCACTGGAACATATTCATCTAGATAATAAACTGTTCTCCTCCTAGTTAACCTGAGGGAGTCTCTGTTTCTTGCCTCCTATATAGTAAATCAGACAATTGGCACAGCAGGGGCCAGACCAGAGGGCACCTGACTGTAGTCCATGGAATGGTTCTTTCCACTTTACCTACCATCTCCCCACCTACAGGCAGAGAAAGGAGGCAAAACTCTTTCCCCTCTCTCTCCTCCACTCAAATACACACACAGACACACACACTTATTCATGTATGCACAATTTCTCATTCCATCAGTGTATCAGCATGCCGGGGCTCCCTGTCTGTAAATATTTACTCCCAGCTTTTTTATCTACAAAACATAAACAATTCCAGCATATGTTCAGCATGGGCTACCTGTATTGGTTCCAGGGCCTCTCTGCCTTTGCTGTAGGAGCTGATGATGATGGAGGGTTATGGGCTGCTCTTTTGTGGCTTCCTTCCTGATCACTGTCTCGTCCATCCTGATAGGACATAAAGGTAATCAATGCATTGGGGGTTCCCAAAGCCCTGTCTTTCTTAAGGAAAGGACCTCCAAATCTACTGGCCACAAAGTGTGGAGGTCTTGGACAATGCTGGTCAGAGCTTTTATTGACGGGCAGTTTTAAAGGTACACAAAAGATATTTCCAGAAGAAACGCAAAGAAGAATTTGCAACTGCTCTCAAAAAAATGGATTACCATCATGCAAAGTGTAAAATCCTCTTTAGAAGACTTCATGAAGCCTCAAAAGCAAAAGAATTGTCTAATTACTGAGCACCTAAAGTTGGACAGATGTTTTGCTTCTAACTTCTCACTTATACTCACTACAATCCTATAAAGTAGATACCATTACTATTTGTTTTGTAAATGAGAAAATCAAGGCACAGAGAGGTTGAGTCATTTGCTTCAAGGTCACACAGCTGGGAAATGGCTGATATGGGATACTATCCAGCAATTGTCTAACTACAGAGCCCAGGAGTCCATAGTGCTGGGCTGCTTCCTGAGGCCATGGAATCACACTCAGCATGAAGAGTTGCACATTTGCCTAGGGAAAGGCAGGCAGTTTGGTGCAAAAACTGTCTATCAGACTCATTTTGGAAAATTATTTGGGCCATCTCTTCTCATCAGCGTCACTACTGCTTTTATGTGTGTGTGCTGGTGGCTTTTTGTCTAGAGTGGAACTTAAAGTCCAAACACTTGAGCACTTATTATTGGCACAGAGCAGGCAAGAAGGTGGGAGAAATATGAATAAAAGATGAGTTTGGCCATCAAAAAACTTAAAAGCAATATGATGAAGAACTGTAGTACAGCAGTGTATGAGAGTTCCAGTTGCTCCAGATGCCTGACAACTCTAGGTATTATTAGTCCTTTTAATTTCAGCCTTTCTGGTGGGCGTGGGATAGCATTTCATTGACATTTGATTTGTATTCCTCTGGTGGCTAATATGCTGAGCAGCTTTCACATGACTTTTGGCCATTGTGATACCTCTTTTATACTCCAGTTCTTGCCTTTTCAAGTCTTTGCTAGCTTTCTGTGGCATAAAATTACGGAGTACAAGTGCAATATTGTTATATCCATAGATGGAATAATGGTCAATTCAAAGCTTTAGAATATTCATCACCCAGACAACATGCATTGTACCCATTAAGTAATTCTCATTACCTTTCCCCCAACCCGTTCCCCCTTCGAAGTCTCCATTGTCTGTCTTCCACTGTCATTGACTTGTCTTTTTCCTATTAATAATTCTTTACATATTCCTAATATGAACCCTATTCAGATTTATGTGTTGCAAATGTCTTTCTCCATCTGTGACTTTTACTATCGGTGTCTTTCAATAAACAAATGTTCTTAATTTTAATAATATTTCATTTATCAAACTGTAAAATTCCCTTTAGAGAACTTCATGAAATCCCAACAGAAAAAGAATGGCCTAATTACTGAGCACCATAAATTTTCTTTTCTGGCTGGTGATTTTTTTAATGTCTTATTTAAGAGTTGTTTCCCTCAACGTCATGATTTTTTCTATGTCTTCTTCTAGAGTCCCTATTATTTTACCTTTCTCATCTGTGTCTATAATCTATCTTTAATTAACTTTTGCATATGGTATGAAAGAAGGGTCAAGGCTGATTTTTGTCCATATGGATATTCAGTTGACCAAACAAAAATCTTTCTTTTCCCTTTAAATGTCAGTTATGTTTTTGTGGTAAATAAGATCATAAAATATATGTGGGTCAGCGTCTGGACAGATAGTACTTTTAACCTATTTTTAAAAAAGTAATCTTAAGAATGGTGGAATAGAAGATGAAAAACCAAAATTTTAATTTTTATCCTGACATTAATTTCCTGGGCAACTTTAGAGAAGTATTTCCCTTCTCTGAGCATCCATTTTTAATTTAAAAATATATATCTGAGGGAATAGGACAAGATGCCTATATTACTCCTTATGTCCAAACACACAATGGCTTACCAAATTCAAAGTTTTTTTATAGTTAATCTCTCTATGGAGCTAACTTTTTTCTCAATGTTGAGTTCAAAATGAGCCTAAAGCTTAGCTGCAAGTGACTTCATAGAAATCTTTCTGAAGGAAAGGAAGGATATGAGAATGAATGGGTATGAAATATTGTTAGGATTTAGATGCCTGTAGTATTCACTTCCTATTGTGGTTGTAACAAGTTGCCACAAATGTAAGTTTAAAATAGCACAAATGTGTTATCTTGTCATTCTTTCTGTAGATCAGTTCAACCTGGAGCTCACTGGGCTAAAACTAGGTGTTGGCAAGCCAGTGTTCCTTTCTGGAGGCTATAGGTGAGAAGCTGCTTCCTTGCCCTCTCCAGCTTCTGCAGTTTTGCTGGTCACATTACCTTGACTCATGGTTCCCTTCCTTCATCTTCAAAGTAGCAACGTTACATCTCTCTGACCCTTCTTCCATTGCCACATCTCTCCCTCTCTGACCTTGAAAACGTCTTCACTTTAAGGACCCATGTGATTTGGTTGAGCCCACCCAGACATATTCGTCTGTCCTCATGCTGCTAATAAAGACATGCCTGAGTCTGGGTAATTTATAAAGGAAAGAGGTTTAAGGGACTCACGGTTCCACATGGCTGAGGAGGCCTCACAATTGTGGTGGAAGATGAAGGAAGAGCAAAGCTGTGTCTTACATGGTGGCAAACAAGAGGGCTTGTGTAGACGAACTGCCATATATAAAACCATCAGACCCCACGAGACTTATTAACTACCACGATAACAGTATGGGGGAAAACCCATCCCATGATTTAATTACCTCCCACGGGGTCCCTCCCATAACACGTGGTAATTATGAAAGCTACAATTCAAGATGAGATTTTGGTGAGAACACAGCCAAACCATATCACCAGATAATCCAGAATAATCTCTCCAGTTGAAGATCCTTAATTAAATTACATTTGCAAAATTATTTACAGGTTTCTGGGATTAGGATATGGACATCCTCAGGGGCCATTATTCTGACTACCACAGGCTTACCAATGCACAACTAGATGTGCATTGCACAAAGAGATGCTGACTATTGGCCCAAAAAAAAATCAATATTCAGTTTTCAAATTCCTCTAATCTCCAATGGATAAGAAATTAAGAATCTCCAAAGTGAGAAAGGGCCCAAAAGCTGAACCATTGGGATAGCCTGTTTGTAATAATGCCACTCACCAGCTGTGTGACTTTTAATGAGACTCTTGACCTCTCTGGGGAAGTTTCCTCATCTTTCCACCAAGGATTCTGAAAGATGTCCAGAGAAATCATCTTATATTTCTCCAGGGACCAGACACACAATGAAAATGTGTAAAGCAGCCAGGTAAAACTTTAAAAAGGTATAGTAGGATCTCTGGCAAACTGGAGAACAATGCCCTATGTAAAAACACTCAAATGACATATTTGTGCTTGCCAAATAAAACACTGACCACAGACCCCTATACCAGCTTAACTCTAATGATGCTTCTGGCTCCAACATCTGTTGGTCTTTGCAGAGCTTCATCTCGTATGCATGTGTGTGTTTTTATTTTCTCACCTTTGGCAGCAGAAGGGGAGGTATGAAGCTGAACTGGAGTGCTCATATAAAAAGATGGAGAAAAAAAGGAGCTGGAGAGAAAAGATCAGAACCTTTCTTCCCCTCTCCCTAGATGGCAAATACACTGCTCTGAGAAGGCAGCATCCCAGCTGTGCAGAGTTCAGCTTGGCCAAGGCTGGAAGGAGACCCAGAGCAACCCAGGCCTCATTTACGAAGGGTGTTATTTCACCCCTGCTTCCCAGATAATGTAACTGAGTCACTCAATTGAGCATAAAATAGAAATTTGGCTTCTTATCTGCCTCAGACCTGACTTTACTATTTTCTTTCTGCAAAATACATTTTTCACTATCTTATCTTCTAATAAACAATCCTGGCTCGGCAGCCTTGTGGCAATGGCGCTGAATGCATTTAAGAGACATATTTTTCCTCTCTCACTCCCTGCTTAAAGACTTCTGTTTAAAAGCCTGCGTGTTTTCCCCCTCCCTTTTGGAAAAAAAATATATCCCATTTGTATGCTGTCTTCCTTTAAAGAACGTACATATTTTTCATGAGCTGTTCTGATGGTTTCCTCCTTATTTCCCCTTTTGCTCACTTGATCAGAATTAAAAGAAGGACTAACTTCCACAGCAATGGTGTATGAATTGGATGGATTTCAGTACTGGGTAGGGGAGGTCAGGTGGCTCCTTTAAGAAAGGGGCAATCTCTAGAGCGGTCAGATGCCAATGGGTTCTCCAAGATTGTGTGGTGGGCAGGACACATTTGATGAAAAGCCAGCTATGAATTTTTAATGCCTTCTCTCAAATGCAGACTGGCATCAGAAGCACCAGACAGTGAAGCTTAAGCCACAGAGAAAAGAAGAGGCATAGGGAGTCAACACTTACTGGAGTTTTTCTCAGAACAACCTTCTGAGAAAACAGCTGCGTTAGTAAAGAGGAAGACACAGCCCCATTATTAGCAAGAAGGAAACTGAGGCTCAAAGCACTGATGCATATCCAGACGATGAAATTCAAGGAAAGGGCTGTTGGCTTCCAAATGCACTTTGGGAATTCAGATTACACAGACACACTGACACACACATTTTCTGCCATAAGATTGTAGTTTTTAGGCAATCGTTTTATTCTGAGTGCAAACTTCAAAGGGCATGGAGGTGAATTCACTCCTTACCTGGTCTCCATGCAATTAACTCCAACTCCTAGTTTTTATGCTGGAAAATATATTAAGTTACAGACATGTGGATTTTACACTTTATAAAAGCATTTACCTTTTCTATTGCTTTTGCAGTTTATACTCAGAATAGGACTCATCCTCTGTCTGGTTTATTTTCTGCTAACCCTGTCACCTCATTTATAGGCTCAAACTCTCCACACCCTTTTTCCCCTTAAGGTAAGATCTGTAGGTATGTTTTGCCTTTACCTGCAATATTTACTCCTACCCATCCTTCATAGGGGAGCTCAACACCTCCCTCTTCAGGGAAGCTTTCTGTGGCCACCCCACCTGTATTACTCCGTTCTCATGCTGCTGATAAAGACATACCTGAGACTGGGTAATTTATAAAGTAAAGAGGTTTAAAGGACTTACAATTCCGCATGGCTGGGGAGGCCTCACAATCATGTTGGAAGATGAAGGAAGAGCAAAGGGTCATCTTATATGGTGGCAGGCGAGAGCATGTGCAGGGGAACTCCTCTTTATAAAATCATCGGATCTTGTGAGACTTATTCACTATCACAAGAACAGCACGGGAAAGACCCACCCCCATGATTCAATTACCTTCCACTAGGTCCCTCCCATGACAAGTGGGGATTACTACAATTCAAGGTGAGATTCGGGTGGGAACACAGCCAAACCATATCACCACCTGAGGCAGCCTGCCCTCTTATGCTCTCAGTAGCACACCACCCTTTTCCTTCAAAGCACTGTTACAACAAATTTGCGCATTTCTGCCTGTGCTTTTATGCATTTAATATATCTCTCCCCCACCAGTCTGTTAGTTCTGGGGAGTACAGAATGATTGATTTCATTTTGTTTTTAACACAGCATCCCTGTGACTCATATATTATTTGTCACATAGTGGGTGCTCAGTATGTATTTGTTGAACAAATGAATGAGTGGATTTGACCTTCACAACAACCCTGTCAAACAGGTACGTTCATCCCCATTTTCTAATAAATAGTGAGATCAGTAATTAGCTAACATTTCTTCAGTATTTACTGTCTGCCTAGTAGTATTCCAAGAGTTCTAATACTCACTCTAACTATCTGAGGTGGGTAATATTCTTATTCCTATTTTACTGATGAAGAAACTGAGGTACAGACAGCACACAGCCAGCGAGAGCACAGGATTTCCAATGTAAATCTCCTGCTTTCCTACTGAACCATGAACCATAGGGCCTTGTTTCTTAGTCACCAATACTAAGAAGAAAAGAATCTCATGGAAATCACAATCAGTCCAGGTTACTGTTTGTCTCAGAAAATTATCTGATAAGAGGTTGCAGTTTCCTCCAGTATTTGCCAATCTTCAGCCAAAGACATCTATGCAAAAGTACAGGGCATATTACATAATCTGGTGTGGACGCTGGGGCAGCCCTAGTGAGAGCCCTTCTGGAGCAAGAATGGCTACCTGCTTCCTGTGTTTCCCCCGGGGGCTCATGCCTCAGGTCCAGCTGTGCCTACCCGCACGGAGGCTTCTGCCAGTCTGAGAACCCCATTTCTCACTTGCAGCCTGGAGAACAGGATGAGGTCAATAGGTCCTTTTGTTCCTGCAGGAAGCCAGAGAAGATTAATCTGAGGACAGAGAGATGATGCAGGGCAGTGGAGGAGATTTATGAGGGAGCAAAATCCAGGCCAAGGTCCCTGGTTTTTGTTTCTCTCTATCTTTCTTCTGACTACCACAAAGCCCTGTGGTTGGAAGAAACTTCCAGAGGTCATCTGGTTCAGCCTCCTGCCTCCCAAAAACCCTCAGGCAAGAAGAGCATGACCATCTGATGCTCACAACACTCAGGCTTTCTACAGCTCTGGCTCTCTCCTCTCCATTTCTGCCTTGCATGAGAGATCCACAATGATCTGGTTCCATACTACCTCAACTCCTCTAATCCCCAACATAAACTCCACTGCAGCCAAACTGGTTTAACGCACTTGGCTCCCAGCCTCCATCCATTCGCCCACGGCTATAAATCCCGCTTTGAATGACTTTCCTTCTGCTCTTCAGCAACATGAATTTTATAAGGCACAGTGCAAATTTCTATCCCCTAGGAGCCTTCTTTGCTATCACAGGTCATGAATTAATATTAACAAGGAAAGGTATTTTATTTGCTAAATATTTATAATCTCATCACTTTTTGGTGGCTTTAAGGCATGGTAATGATATATTTCTATTTCTTGTGCATCCATACGTAAGTCTCATAATTTGGTACTTGCCCCCCTAACGAGCTTCCACAAAACCCAAAATGCACTGCTTTATCTCAAAATAATTCAGTTCCCTCCACTACAAATGCCCTTTCTCTTCTTCTTAGCCTAACAAACTTCTTATCCATCAAGGCTGAAGAACTGTTGACTGTCATATGTTAGGTACTGTGCTAGGCTGGGCTTTGTATACCTAATCTCAACTAATCTTTACCAAAACCCAGGATATGGCTAGCACTATGCCCACTCTATAGCTAATGATACCAAGGTTTAAAGAGCTTAAGTTCATCTATATATTTATCTATTCAATCAACAATTATTTATTTTACATCTACAGTGTACCAGCCACTCGACTGAAAGGTGAAGATAATAGGGCTGAAATTGATATTCATTCCCTGCACTCTTGAAGCTTATTAACAGGAGATACAGAGATTGAACAAGGTATAACAAATGCCACAAGGGCTTAAGAATAGAAGCACCAGGATTTTGCAGAGATTGGCCAGCCTGGGAGACAGAAAAAAAAAATACTCCCTGGATGTGACATTTTCAGAGACCAGAAGGTTGAGCAGGTTGAATTTAGGCAAAGAGTAGGGGTAAGCTAATTACCTGAAGTTGAAAAACTCATTATTAGAGGCACTAGACTTCTACCCCAAGTCTATGTGACCTCAGTCTTTGCTGTTTCTACCACATTTCCACCTCCTCTGGGAAGACTTCCTAAAACACCTACTCTGGGTCAAACCAGTCAAGCCTGAGTTTATGCTTCCAGGGCACCCTGAGTCTATGCCATACCCATATATTGTCTTATAATTCAGAGAAAGAGGAAACTTCTTCTCAGGGGTTACAGGCACAAAATTGCAGAACTCTGGTATGTTAGTCAAGGTATGTCAACTGCTATGACACCAAAATAATAGTGGCTTAACTCAAGGGGGTGAGAGAGCCTTGGCAGAATTAGCACTGCTAACAAAATCATTCAGGGACTTGGGATTTTTTAATCTACTGGCTTGTTCATCCTCTAAGGCCATAGAGTCTTCAAATGGATCCTCTTTATATGGTGTCTGATGAACATGAGAAAAGCGTGGGACCCAACTTAGAGAGTTAGATAGATCATCAAGGCAGAAAATTAACAAAGAAATTTGGGACTTAAATTCAACATTTGACCATTGGAACTAAACAAATCTAGAGTACTACACCCAACAACTAGAGAATATACATTCTCATGTGCATATGGAAAATATTCTAAGATTGGCCACACACTTGGCCATAAAGCAAGTCTCGATAAATTCAAAAAAATTGAAATTATACCAAATATACTCTCAGACCATAAAGGAACAAAAATAGAAATCAGTACCAAGAAGATCTCTCAACACCACATAATTATGTGGAAATTAAACAATTTGCTCTTGAATAACTTTTGGGTAAATGATAAATTAAGGCAGAAATCAAAAATTCTTTGAAATTAATGAAAACAGAGACACAACATAGCAAGATCTCTGGGATGCAGCAAAAGCAGTGTTAAGAGGAAAGTTTATAGCACTAAATACCTACATCAGAATTTAGAAAGATCTCAAATTAACAATCTAATATTGCACCTAGAGAAACTAGAAAAACAAGAATTAACCCCAGAGATAGCAGAAGAAAAAAATAACTGAAATCAGAGCAGTACTGAGCAAAACTGAGACCCAAAAATCCATACAAAGGATCAACAAAACCAAGGTTGGTTATTTGAAAGAATGGATCAGATTGATAGACCACTAGCTAGCTCAACAAAGTAGAAAGGAAAGAAGACCCAAATAATCACAATTGAAAATGACAAAGGTAACAGTACAATTGATATAAAAGATCCTCAGAGACTATTATTAACATCACTATACACATAAACTAGAAGATATAGAGTAAGTAGATACTTCCTGGAGAAACACAACTTCCCAAGATTTGATCAGGAAGAAATTTGAAACACTGAAAGACCTATAATTAGTAACAAAACTGAATCCAATATAAAAACCCCACCAAACACAAAGAGCCCTGAACCAAATGGATTCATAGTTGAATTCTACCAGACGTACAAAGAAGAGCTGGTACCAACCCTATTGAAACTAGTTTAAAAAATTGAGGAGAAAGGGCTCTTCCACAACTCATTCTAAGAAGCCAGAATCATCCTGATATCAAAACCTGGCAAAGACATGATGAAAAAAAGAAAACTACAGCCCAAAATCCCCAATGAACATAGATGCAAAAATCTTTAACAAAATACTAACAAGCCAAATGCAGCAACACATCAAAAAGTTACTTCACCATGATGAAGTAGGCTTTATTCCTGGGATGCAAGTTTGGTTTAACATACACAAATCAATAAATAAAATTTGCCACCTAAATATAATTAAAATCAAAAAGCATATGATCCTCTCAATAGAGGCAGAGAAAGATATTTGATAAAATCCAATATCCCTTCATGATAAAAATCCTCAAGAAACTAAGCATTGAAGAAACATACCTCAAAATAATAACAACCACCTATCACGAACTCACAGCCAACATCATACTGAATGGACAAAAGCTGGAAGCATTCCCCTTGAATACTGGAACAAGACAAGAATGCCCATTCTCACCAATCCTCTTTAACATAGTACTGGAAGTCCTAGCCAGTGCAATCAGGCAAGAGAGTGAAATTAAAGGCATCCAAAAAGAGGAAGAAGAAATTCTCCTCACTACGATTCCAAACCTAAAAAACTAAATACTCTCCCAAAAAGCTCCTGAAACTGATAAATCACTTCAGCAAACTTTCAGGATACAAAATCAATGTACAAAAACCAGTAGCATTTCTATACACCAGTAACATTCAAGCTAAGAGCCAAATCAAAAACTCAATCCCATGTATAGTAACTACACACACACAAACAAAATATCTAGGAATACATCTAACCAAGGAGGTGAAAGGTCTCTACAAGAAGAGCTACAAAACACTGCCTAAAGGAATCATAGAGAGAAACAAATGAAAATGACACAAACGAATGATAAAAAACATTTGATGGTCATGGATTGGAAGAATCACTATTATCAAAATGGCAAATTACTCAAAGCAATCTACAGATTCAATGCTCTTCCTATCAAACTCCCAATGTCATTTTTCACAAAATTAGGAAAAACTATTCTAAAATTCATATGGAACCAGAAAAAAAAGGCCAAATAGCCAAAGCAATCCTGAGCAAAAAGAACGAAGCTGGCAGCATCACATTACCTGACTTCAAACTATACTACAGGGCTACAGTAACCAAAAGAGCATGGCACTAGTGCAAAAATAGACACATAATTCAGTGTAATAGAATAGAGAACCCCAAAATAAAGCCACACACCTATAGTCATCTGATTGTCAATACAGTCGACAAACATAAGTAATGAAGAAAGGACTTCCTATTTAATAAACGGTGCTGGGATAATTGGCTAGTCATATGTAGAAGATTAAAGCTGGACAAGTACCTCTCACCATATACAAAAATTAGCTTAAGATGGATTAAAGGTTTTAAGGTAAGACCTCAAACTATAACAATCCTAGAAGAAAACCTGGGAAATAACCTTCTTGACATCAGCGTTGGCAAAGAATGTATAGCTAAGTCCTGAAAAAGCAATTGCAATAAAAAACAAAAATTGACAAATGGAACCTCATTAAACTAAAGAGCATCTGCATAGCAAAAGAAACTCGCAACAGAGTAAACAGACAATCTAAAAACTAGGATAAAATATTTGCAAACTATACATCTAACAAAGGTTTAATATCCAGAATCTATAAAGAAGTTAAACAATTCAGCAAGCAAAAAGCAAATGCAAAGGACATGAACAGACACTTTTCAAAAGAAGATACACAATGGTTGACAAAGATATAAAAACATGCTCATCATCACTAATCATCGAGAAATTCAATTCAAAACCACAATGAGATACCATCTCAACCAGTCAAAATGTCTCTTCTTCCTTTTTACTTTTTTTGAGACAGGGTCTCACTTTCACATAGAACAGCTGTCTACTATTATTAAAAGTCAAGCTGGGCATGGTGGCTCATGCCTGTAATCCTAGCACTTTGGGAGGCTGAGGCGTGTGGATCACCTCAGGTCAAGAGTTCGAGACCAGCCTGGCCAACATGGTGAAACCCCATCTCTACTAAAAATACAAAAAAATTAGCCAGGTTGGTGGTGGGCACCTGTAGTCCCAGATACTCAGGAGGCTGAGGGAGGAAAATCAGTTGAACCCCAGTGGGGTGGGGGTGGGGGGTGGAGTTTGCAGTGAGCCAAGATTGCACCACTGCACTCCAGCCTGGGCTACAGAGTGAAACTCCATTTCAAAAATAAAAAATAGCAGATGTTAGCAAGACTGTGGAGAAAAGGGAATGCTTATACACTATTGATAGGAATGTAAATTTGTTCAGCAACTGTGGAAAGCAGTTTGAAAATTTCTCAAAAAATTTAAAACAGAACTACCATTCCTCTCAGCAATGCCTTTACTTTGGGTATATATCCAAACAGACACATGCATTCATGCATTCTACCAAAAAGACACATGCACCTGTATGTTCATCATAGCACTATTTACAATAGCCAAGATATGGAATCAACCCAGGTGCCCAAGCATGGTGGATTGCATAACGAAAATGTGGCATATACACGCCATGGAATACTATGTAACCATAAAAAAAGAATGAAATCACTTCCTTTGCAGCAACATGGTTGTAGCTGGAGGCCATTATCATAAGTGAATTAATGCAGAAACAGAAAACCAAATACCACATGTTCTCACATATAAGAGGAAGCTACACATTGAGCACACATGGATACAAAGATGGGAACAGTAGCCACTGGGAACTACAAGAGGAGGGAGAGAGGGAGCAAGGAGTTGAGTGACTACCTATTGGGTACTTGATCACTACCTGGATGTGGAGTTCAATCATAACCCAGACTTAGTATCACACAATATACCCTGTGGCAAACCTGCATATATAACCCCAAATCTACAATAAAAGTTAAAAAAAGAAAAGTGCAGGAGGAGGATGGGGGAGAGGAGGCAGGGAGGGGAAGAGAGAGGAGGGAAGGGAAGGGAAAGAAAGGTGGATAAGGGAAGGCAAAAGGAGAGAACATGGAGGTCTATAAGAGGTTTTCAGGGCCTAGACGCAGTGTGCATCATTGCAGCCTACATTCTATTGGCTACAACTCAATCGTATGGCCTAACTTGGTTTCAAATATTGGAATCAGGACCAGAACTCCTGTCCCTGAAGCTGGTCCAGGTGCTGGTCACACACAATATGACACCTGATCTGGGAGCTCCATGCCCTCTCCTCTCACCCACCCCACACACTTGCCTTACCATATACACCATGCAGATGAACTGCCACAGTTCCCACCTCAGTCACCTCTGTAAGAATGCCTTGATTTTGCCAAATGTTCAAGCTTTGGCATGAGGAGCTATAACATCCAGGTGGAGGTATCTTTGCTCGAAATTCATAGAGGCAGAGAAAGTCATGACTCTAGACCAAACTCTTCATTTCACCAGTGAAGAAACTGAGGACAAAGCAGGATGGGATCAGCCCAAGGAGACATGCCTACAAAGCAACAGTGCTGGTCAGGCTCACCACTGGGACCACCCATCAGGAGGCATATGACCAGTCAAGTTCTTAGAGCAAACCAGCTCAAAGAGACTTTTAGGCCTTCGGGAAGGACTTATTTGGGAGAAAGAAGCCTTCAAAAAGCCCTTAAATAATTATGCATGGTCTGCTCTGTTAGTTCAATGGTTTTCAGTCCTTCTGCCTCTGTTGTAGCACTCTCATGATGAGGCACAATTCTGGATCAGCTAAAATCCAGGAAGATCTTTCTTATGCAAGAAAGCAAATGAAATATAATAAGGGTGAAATTAGCACAATGACTTTGAACCTACCCTAAACTATATTTTTAAGTGAAAAATTTTCAATTTTTTTATTTCTCTCTCTCTCTCTCTCTCTCTTTTTTTTTTTTCCTTTAACAAATTAGTTCCATCTCTCACCCTGGTCCAAGCCCCTAAGTGGAGTGGGAGCTTGGCTCAGCATCTCTGTTGTGTGAATCCACATCCAGCCCACCCTCAGGAAGTTTCACCCCTGCAGGGAAGCCAGACTTGGGAGGCTCATGCCCACCTCTCAAGCCCCTGTTCCACTTGGCAGGGGCTCCCTGGGCTGCCTCTGTTCTGAGATGGCACCACGATAATGGAGAAACCAGCACAATGCTTGACAGCCTGCCCCATGTTTACAGTACATCTCAGCAATGTTCCCTAATGCTTGTGTAAACAGACCCCATGGTCCAGACTCTGTGGCTCCAAACACTCTGGCATAGGCCCAGCAGGACTGCCACGTAAAACCCACTCCTCACATCTGGGCTTCTTGACTAGCTGAGGGCAACTCCTCAGAGAATAGGCTTTTTAGAGCTGAAAGACACCCCGCAAATTTCATAGCTATACAAACATGCAGCCAGTGTGTAATTATCAGAACGCTATCATAGGCTATGCTTGAGCTGAACAAAAAGACACACTTGGTTTTAGTCTTCATGGAGCATCCAGTCTGGTAGGGAAAACAGGCCACTGCCATGCAGGTTACGCCATGGTGGCCACGTCAGGGCTGGGCAGAGGACGCCATCCTCAATATTAAATGAGAAGGCAGTTTCCAAACCCTGGACCCTCCATTTGCTAAACTCCCCCTATGAACCCAGCATGGAGCTATACACTGGAAACAGCCCAGTAAATAAGACAGGTCACCTGACGTGTCTTCTTGTTTTTTCTACTAACAATGCTCCCGTCTGTGTTAGTTGGCTAGGGCTACCATGACAAAATACCATAGACTGGGTGGTTTAAACGGAAATGTATTTTCTCACAGTTTTGGAGTCTGGAAGTCCAAGATTAAAGTATCAGCAGCCTTGGATTCTTCTGAGACCTTTCTCCCTGGCTGGTAGATGTCCACCTGTTCACTGTGTCCTCACATGCCCTTTTCTCTTTGCCCGAGTACTTTAGGTACTTCTTCCTCTTCTTAAAGGAACATCAGTCAGATTGGATTGTGGCCCACTCTGGCAGCCTCATTTCAACTGTATTGCATCTTTAACTGCCCTATCTCCAAATGTAATCACCTTGAGGAGTGAATTTGAGGGAAAGATAATTCTGTCCATAACACCTTCCATGTACAGAATGTGTTGCATTCTGAAGTTAAGAGAACATGTAACAACTTGTAAGAACATGGGCTTTGGGGACAGGCAAACATGAAACTTTTAGATCTGTCACTTACCTTCTGCCTGATTTTGGACGAGTACCATACAGAGGCCCGTTTTACTCATCTGTAAATTGAAGTCATAGGGTGTGCATTACAAGTGTCTTGATGGGATTAGAGGTTGGATTGTAGAGAGCACCTAATGAATGCTGCTAATGCTGCTGTATTTGTTAATGGCGGGAATGGTAGTTTGGGGGAAGACCAGTCTAGATTTAGACTCAGATAACAGCAGCCATCATTTATAGAGCATATATATGCCAGGCATTGTTCTAAGTGGATTTACTCATTTAATTTTTAAAACAACCCCAGGAGGCAGAAACAATTGTTATCCCCATTTTACAAATAGGGAAAGTGAAGTACAAGGTTAAGTAAAGGTCACATACAGCTAATATAGAAAAGAACTGGAATTTGAACCCAGGCCTCCTGGCTCCAGCACCTACACAGTCAGTGCTACTATAATTAATTCATCTAGGACTTTAAACAATGTACTGAATCTCTCTAAACTAAGGCAATATTGCAATATTCTCATGGCCTATAGTTATCAAAATATTATCAAATATTAATAATAGTTATCAAAAATTACCTCCTTAATTTTGAGATGCTCAAGAAAGGTTAGTTTTCTTTTTGCTTGAACTTCAGAGATTCTTATTAGGAAAACAAGAGTAGCAATACTTTTCGGATGGGGGAACAAAGATAAAAAATGAGACCCATCTATAAATTAAACCCTTGCCCACACCCCAAATAGAGAACATAGCTTGAATCCATTTTTTAAAGCCCAGAATGTTGATTAAAATGCTTTTATAAAGTAGAAAAAAAAGCTAATATTAAAAAATCCTGTTTTATTAATCCCCAAAGGAAGGATTTTATTAATTCCTTTAGAATCCAATAAAAGTGTGTTTTTTTAATCAAGTTTGTTTTTCAACTCATGCCCAAGTGTCAAATCATAGCAGGAGAGCCCACATTTCCCGAGAAGCTTCCACGTACAGGGCCTGGACCTGAAATATGGGGGACAGACATGGACCCAGGCCTTTTAGACAATTCAGCCGGATAAAAACAAACATGAAATATTAAATACTACCAAGATGATAGGAAAAGCAGTGCTTATGAGGGTGAGTGTGCCTATTTTATTATTTGATTCCCATACAAACAAGAACTGTTTGTTCCAGAACAGTGTCTGGCACATATTATATTAGACCTTGAATAATACTTGTTGATAAGTAGGCAAAAGTATAATCATGAAGTGTCTTACTGATGCAGTAAGAAGTTTGCTTTTAATTCCAAAACAACATCTGTACGGGTTTTAAGCAGGAAAGTAATATGGTCTAATGGAATATTTTTTTCTTTCTGGTAAATCACCTTGATGGCATTAGGAGAAGGGATACATGTATGTGGAAGAAAATAAAACAAGGAGACCAAGTAGGAGGTCACTATATAGCAGGGGTGAAGCTGGCCTAGACTAGGGGTACAGCAGTGCAAGTGGGAAGAACTGGATGGATCCAGGACATATTTGGGACATGGAGTTCACAGGAGACTTCATGGATTCGATGTGAGAGGTAAAGGACAGAAGGACATCAGTATGAGCTCTCGTCATTTCACTTGAGCATCTGGGTGGATGGTTATGGCATTTACTGAGATGGAAGTAATTTAAGAAGGAATGGATTTGGGGCTTGGGGAGAGCAGAAATTAAGAATTCTGTGTTGTGTATATTAAGGATAAGGTTTAGACATCTCACGAAGCATCACATGGTTGTTGGGTGGGTAACACAGAAGTTCAGAAAGACATCAGATTGTCAGTATATTGAGGCATGGAGGTGGAAATGCTGGGTGTTCTAGCAGAATCACTTGAAGCAAAGGTAAAGACCTACTCGTTCATGACAGCATCAAATTCATGCCTTAGCCAAACTGGAAATCATGGGGTGCTTAAAAGTGTTGATTCATACTATCTATGTTATTCTTCCTGCAGAAAATCCAAGACATCCAAATGGGCTGCCACATCCTTTGAGGAGCTTCTCCAAGCCTTTCTAGTCCTCTCCCACACTCAGCAAGTTTTAGGTGAGACTCACTGGTACCCACACATAGTTAAAGACCACCCTGCAATTCGGGTTTCATCAGATGCCTGGCTTCATCGCTAGGGCTTAATGAGGTAAACCAGACCTCCAGTAATATCGCCTGCATAATTGACATGGTTCTCTGGGAAACATTACGCTTTATAATGAAAATACTGTATATAATTAGAATCTAATAGGAAGAAAATAGTAATTAGCCAGAATTAACTGAACAGACGCAATCAGGCAAATAAAGGTTATCCTCAGGAGAGGACCCTTCAGAGTTCAAATGCACGTCCTATAATTGTAGAGAAGCCCCAGTAATTAAGGGTAATTTTTTCCCTGCATCGTGGTGGAAGAGTTCTTTTTTAATATATATTTTTGTTCTTTTGTTTGTGTGTGTGTGTGCATGCATGTGTGTGCCTACTGAGTGGCAGAATGAATTTGGCCAAGACATAAAAAGGATCTGGAAGGTCGCACATACAAAGCCATGAAAGTAGGGAAGGTCAACTGCAAGGGCAGGGGACCAAGAGCCCAAAGTTCCAGGTGCAAATGCTAGGTCTGCTCTGTCATGAACTAGCTGTGTGGCTTTGGGTGAGTCACTCCCCATCTCTGATCTTAATGATAATAGTGGTTACTATTTATTGAGTATCCACTTGCTATGACCTATAATGCTAAGCACTTTCCATATATTATCAATATAATTTTTGTATTCCTAACCACTGGATAAACATTCTCCCTTCTTTATTTGCTTTAAAGCAAAGACTTCTCTTTTCTCCTACCTAAGATTAAGCGAGACGATTTTAAAAAACTAATGATGACAATAAAAATTCTCCCCAGGGAGAATCCACTAAGATCATGCCCTTTTTTCAAGCTGTAAGGAGGAAGAAAATCAGAATTTATGAACCATTTGTTTACACCAATAATTTTATGAGAATCGGGAGCTAGCCAGGCACGGTGGCTCATGCCTATAATCCCAGCCCTTTGGGAGGCTGAGGTAGGCGGATCACCTGAAGTTGGGAGTTCGAGACCAGCCTGACCAAAATGGAGAAACTCTGTCTCTACTAAAAATACAAAAATAGCTGGGCGTGGTGGTACATGCCTGTAATTCCAGCTGCTCGGGAGGCTGAGGCAGAAGAACTGCTTGAACCCAGGAGGTGGAGGTTGTGGTGAGTCGAGATCATGCCATTGCACACCAGCCTGGGCAAAAAGAGTGAAACTCTGTCTCAAAAAAAAAAAAAATGATCTGGAACTATCAGGCCCCAAATATGAGTTCCCTTCCTGCAACATCCACCCAGCAATCATGGCCTCTCCCACTGGTGTTATGATTAGGATGTAAGCTGGCACTATAAGGCTACAGTCACAAGAATACTCTCTAGAAGATAAGGAGTCACTACTTACCTGCTTCATCTGTGGGAAGAAAAGGGGGTGTTTTGCTGGAGGAGAGTTAGCCCTAAGTGAAGCCAGAGAAATTGCTGTGTGGACCACCATGGAGCAGGTCTTCTCTTGCCAGGCAGCGCAATAGCCTCTCCAGCACCATGGGGTCCAGTTCTAAATGCAGGAATATGAATGCCAACAAAGAATGTTGTCCATGTTTAGCCCGGAGTTAGACATCCCATTACTTGCCCCTGTACCATCATAGAGCCAGTTCTCTGAGCAGATCCAATCAACATTCATGAGCACCAACCCTGTGCTGGGCTCAAGGTGGGCTCTAGAGGTATGGGGGCTGTCCTTCATAGAAACTGCCAAGCAGGGAGCAGGGATGGAAATGCAGGAGGGAAAAGAGATACATTGCATGTCTCCAGAACACAAGCTACAGTAAGTGCTGTGATCAAGGCATCACCAAAGCTAATAGAAAACCTAAGGGAGCTATTGAATTCCACCTGTGAAGAATGGAGACAGAGTGGGGAAGACTTCTGGGTGAGATGGCATTTGAGTAGGACCTTGTCAGGTAGAAACAGGAGAGAGGGACACTCGGGGGGAAAGGACCAGGTGAGCAAAGGCATGATGGCAGGTGGATACACAATGCATATCATGGGAGAATCACTTGCAGCCTCTGATGTCACAGATCTATTGAGAAGTAGAGGTTTCTAGTCCTCCCCTGAACTAGGGATTTCTCAAGTATCTCTATCTACCCTCTTATTCACCCCTCCCCGCAAGAGGAGTAATAGATTTGATAGGTAAGGCTGAAGAGCTCATCTCATCGTTCAAAGGACGTACATGGGGAAGAGCAAGAAAGAATGGTGACTTCCAGGCCTGAGTAAAGATATCTTTCATGGGGATCCCTTCACCTACCTCTGCCCAGGTTGGTGGGCTCTGGGCAGAGGGGCTTGCTCCTACAAGCTCAAGCAGGCCTCTGTTTGCCAGCTTCTCCATCAGTCTCAGGAGAAAAGAAAAGTGGGTTCCACAGTCCCAATTCAGGAAAGAACGCCCCAGTACAGGCACATTCCTTAATCAAGCTCTACCATTAGTGAATCTGATTCTGGTTTTATCTCTTACCCATGCTTTTGTGTTTGTTTTTAAATTGACCCGATCTGGAGAAGAGTAGTAGCCAGGTATCGGCAGGCTTAAGACTCTCATCATGTGCTACTGGGTCAGTGCATGGCTTGGTGTGTTTAGATCACAGGGCAAGGTGTGGAATGTGGTAGGTAAGGTTGGAAAGGCTGACTTGCTTCTTAAGAAATGGGAGAGTAACTCTTCAAATTACGTAATTTCAGTACCCTTCCTCCATACCAAATATCAAATCTATCTGAAGTCTGAAATGCACCCTCCCTTTAGAGAAATGGGGCTCCACTCTTAAGATTCTTACCTATCAATCTGTGTGTTGAGACATAACATCTCATGCCTCCCTCCTCAGTGTGCATCAATACCATATTGATATTGGGAATATGCATGAGAGTGGAGAAAGGTTTTTATAAGAGCTACTAGAGGGAGAGAATGAATAGATAGATAGATGGCTAAGGGACATGAATCTCTAGCTGTATTATCTGTCTCTAAACTGATAATCATGTATACAGTATGTATTTATTAAACACAACATGTAAAGCTCTGTAATAGGAGCCACAGATGCTATACAAAGGGGTTAAACGTAATCCCTCCCTTTGAAGAATGTACCTTATAGCAAGAGAGAAGAGATTTGTATAAAATAATGATAATGCAAGGTGAGAGGATATAGGATAATTAGTTTAAGTGCTATAAAGTGTTGTGGGTATGCAAAAGAGAGAGAGAGATTTCTTTGGCAAGAGAATTTAGAGAAATTTTCCAGGAAGAGGTGGTGTTGGAACTGAGGCTTGAACCCTAGAGTGGATATGAAAATGCAGACATAAAAGGGGGCTCTTCTTCATAGAGAAGTGTCTTAAGCAAGAACAATTGAGTAACGAATATAGGAGGAACAGAAAGTCATGAGGACCACTAGCTCATGTAAAGAAGCATTCTGAAAAATATATGGAAGATAGATTTTGCAGGATCTTGGATGCCAAATCAAGGTGGACTTTGCCTGGCATTTTGAGTTAAAGGCATGGCCCAAGCAGAGCAATATCCCAGTGCAGTTGATCAAAACAGAGTCCCCTAGAGGATCGGAAAAGAGGTGGTACCTCGGCATGGTCTCCTATCTGGAACAAGTCTCTGCCTGTGCTGAGTGCTGAGTGATGGGAAGGGAAGTCACGGATGGTTTTGAAGATTACCATGTGCCTCAGCTCCATTCCTTTTCGCTGCCATAAGAGGGATACAAGGCAGCTCTGACGATCATAGGTGAAACCCTCTTGCCTGAGCCTCCTATTTCTATTATTAAAGCCATTTAATGCCTAATTACTCAACCAGCCACAAGGCCTTCATTCAGAGAGCTCCTTGCCAGAGAGCAGTCGGATTTGTCAGACATTTCAAAAAGCACACAACTCTCTTGGAGGTCTCAGAATAGCTATGTCAGTGGCCCTAATGGAACATAATTTCCTGTAAAAGAAAACTAATTTAATATTTTCAGGTATTATGTAACCAAGTGCCCACAGAGAGAGGGAAGACAACTGCTAACGAGAAACAATCAGAGCTCAGTACCCCTGTGGAATCGAAAGCCTGCAGGTCTATTTAATGCTGCAAATGGGACCCAGGGGAGTGGCTGATTGCAGACAGGGGTATGGTATCGTAATGGTGAAGCGTGTGGGCTTTCAGCCAGGCTAGACTGAAGTCTGCTGCTCACTAGCTGTGAGACCTTGGACATACTACCTAACGTCTCTGAACCATGCTGAAGTTTCATCATCATCAAAATGAGAATGATAAAATAATCCTAACTCATTTGGTCGTTATGAGAACTAAATAGAATAATGTATGTAAGGTGCATAGCACTGTGCCTGGCACTTTAAAAGACATTAAATAAATGGCTGTTACTACAGCTGCTGTTATATATCAGAGCAGAGTTAAGGAAAACTTACTTTCCTCTCACTCCTCATTTTGGAAGAAGGGTTGTAGTCAGGATATCAAGCACCAAAACCTTGTGGAGTAAACATCATATAGTAATGGGACCATCCTACAATTTCCACTCCACTACCTCCCTCATTCCTCATCACTTGGACAATTATTAAAAGGACAAGCATATCCTTCATCTCTTGCCTGGATTGTGAATTGCAATGGCCTCCTTACTTCCCCACCAAGTTCCATAATCACCTCCTTCAGGCTACCTTCCTTACCACAGTTAAAAGCTATTTCCCAGCCAGGCGCAATAGCTCACACCTGTAATCCCAACACTTTGGAAGGCTGAGACAGGTGGATCACGAGGTGAGGAGTTTGAGATTAGCCTGGCCAATATGGTGAAACCCCCATCTCTACTAAAAATACAAAAATTAGCTGGGCATGGTGGCAGGTGCCTATAATCCAAGCTACTCGGGAGGCTGAGGCAGGAGAATTGCTTGAATCCAAGAGGTGGAGGTTGCAGTGAGCTGAGATAGAGCCACTGTACTCCAGCCTGGCAAACAGAGTGAGACCCCATCTCAAAAAAAAAAAAAAAAAAAAAAAAACCCAGGCCATTTCCCAGACTTCCACCTGATAACATTAGCCCTCTGTTTAAAGGGCATAATAGAATTTCTCAGATCTAAAAAATTCAAATCCAAACTCTTATCCTAGCACTCAAGGCCTTGCAAAATTTGGCCCCAGCCTTGTCTCCCGAGAGCTCCTGTCATGTCTCCCAGTCTTCCAACATGCCATCTTCTTGCCATTTCTCTGATCGGCACTCTCCCTCTCTCATACGTGCAGCCAAAACCTCAAGAATCATGGCACTTTTTCCTAGCAAGTCAGACACGACCTCAGAATCTTTCTCAACAGAGCATCCAGGCAGCCACAACCAACTGGTCATATTCGGGACAAAACATTAATTCCATTTGTCATCCTAGTCTAGAATAGCCTGGGTCTTGGCCAAACTGATTCAATTGAGGCCTGAGTCTCAGAGACCCCTGAAAACTGACTTAGCCAAGCTCTCCAAATTGATCACATGCCTTTGGGCCTCTCCTGGGGCAGAGAAGCCTCCTTCTCATTGAAGGCTCCTCTGTACCTCTACCTATACCAGACCCTAGGGCCCTAAGCCCTCCCTCCTATGACACAGCTTCACTCTAGGGCAGGTAACTGATCCCTTGAACCCAGAAGCATAGTTTTAGCTGTCCTTTCCCTGCTAGTCAGCTGGACCCAGATGTTTCTCATGGCCTTAGAGATCTCTTGTACTGGCTCTCTCCAGGGTCCAAGGAGTTGCATTTTCCTCAATCTCTGAAAACCCAAGGAAGGCTGCTCTACCAGCAGCAACAGGTTTAGGCTCTAAAGATAGATACCTTCAACTCAGGATCCCCCACCCCCAGGACAAAATCCTTAACTTCTTAAAGTTGTATGAACTAGTATACTTTCCTGAAACACCAAGATCCAATGTCAGATTATTTCTACAGCCTTCTCAGCTGAGAAGATTGGAAGCTGTTGTAGCTGAACTTCCACAGCATACATGCCCGAGGCTGCCCAGAAACCCGCCAAGAAAAAAAACTCAGGGTCCAGTGGAGCAAGGCTAAGCCACAGCCTCCAGAGCAGGAGCTCTCCAACCCCAGGGAGGTTTTAAAAGATGCCAGTGCTGAACCCATCCAAAAGAAATTCTAATTTATTTGCTCTCATGTGGACAATATACATCAGCTTTAAGAAAGAGAGAAAAAAAAAAACATAAAACTCCCAAGTTGCTTCTAATGTGTAGGCTTTTCTGTAAACAGTCACATTCATTCAGAAATTTTGAGAACTGGCAACTATAGATGACAGTGGGAAAGTCCTATATGAAAATCCTCTGGACAATGGCCCCAGCATTCCTTCTAGTCTGAACAGAGTGGAAAGGATCAAATTACTGTCCTGAAACAACTTAGGAAACGTTAGAGATGGCACCAAAAGACGTGGAAGGCAGGACTTCAGCCCAATGGGGAGTCCTAACTGGAGCTGATGCCTAAGCCTGTATTCATTCACGCATGCAGTCTTCATTCATTCATAAATATTCAGCTCTTATTATGTTTCAGGCATGGTACTAGGACTCAGGTGATGGCTCCAGCTCAAAGAACCCCTGATTCCAAACCATGATCCCAAGTTAGCATCTACTGGAGGTGGTTTCTGAACCTCAGCTGAGAACTCCAGCAACTTCCGCTAAACTTTGATATCTCAAAGGCAATGATTGACCAATAACACTTATTTTTATTTTCTCTAGGCTTTTGAATAAGAAATTATTGAGTGTTTACATTTGTAGCAATCATAACATGTTTCATTTACCAGCCACCATTTTGCAAGGTGAGAAGATAAAGAAGTTGTAAGAGGGAAAATAATTTGCCCAGGGTTGCACAGCTCTTAGAGAGTTGAGCTGAGATCTTATCCCACATCCGTCTTTACCCATTCTGGTATATTATGGGAGTCATACATATTTCTTAATTCAACCAAACACCATCAACATGTCTTGAGCACCTTCTCATTCCAGACACCAAAGGAATGAATGTTCAAAACAAACCTGTTTAATGGTCATCACTTTTATCAGTCAGATCAAGAGTCATCAAACCTCTTCTGTAGAGTCATATTGAGTAGTGATTTTGAGCTTTGTGGTCTTTAGGGTCTCTAACACCATTTACTTTCCTCATATAATGCAAAAACAAGCATTAACAATACAAAATGTCAAATAAAACTTTATTTAAAAAAAAGAAAAACAGGGCGGGTCACGCCTGTAATCCCAGCACTTTGGAAGGCTGAGGCAGGCGGATCACCTGAGGTCAGGAGTTTGAAACCAGTCTAACCAACATGGCAAAACCCGTCTCTACTAAAAATACAAAAATTAGCTGGGTGTGGTGGTGGGCACCTGTAATACCAGCTACTTGGGAGGCTGATGCAGGGAGAATCACTTGAATCCAGGAGGTGGAGGTTGCAATGAGCCAAGATAGCGTCATTGCACTCCAGCCTGGGCGACAGAGCAAGACTCTGTCTTAAAAAAAAAAAAAAAAAAAAACAGGTGGTGAGCTGAATTTGGCCCATCATCACTAGTTTTTCTGCCTCTATTCTACAAAAAAGGAAACTGGGACTAAGAGAAGGAAAAAGACTTGCCCAAGGTCAACCAGTTTCTAAGCAGTAAGCCAGGCTTCGATCCACATCTGCAGGATTCCCCTGCTCATTCTCTCCTTTTCACTACACTGCCTCCCCCAAGAAACCTCAGGGACTCATTCTTTCATCATTTAATCTCCCTCAATCCTCTAAGCTTTATTTGTTCCGATTAAGGCGAGCTTATTGTGCTTGAGATGGGTTATTGCTTTTCACAGTTCTCTCTCAAGAACATAAGAACAAATCAATCTTTCTGTCTTAATAAGTTGGTAATCATTGTGAAATATTTAATGTGCTCAGTGCCATCCTTGATCTTCAGGCTTCAGTCAGAAAACTATTCCCTGCATTTCCTCTCTGAAACATTATGCCCTGCATTTGTGTTTTCTTTGCTCTTATTGTGTGTGAGGAAGTTTTTGTTTTTTGTGGATTTTTTGTTTGTTTTTATGGTTTAATAACCCATTCATTCTTCTCCTTTTGCAATCCATTTTCTTTAACTTTGAATTTTGTCCTTGATAACAGGTGATTCCTTTCTGCTTATTTGGCTTTTTTGTTTTTTTGTTTTGTTTTGTTTTGTTTTTTGCCAATATTTGCACTTGTCCATCACTCTGCATCCCTATATTTGCTTTGTTAAAGATCCCAGGGCTCTGAGATCTCAGAAGATAGCTATCTGACCCCATCCCACTTCCCCAGGCAAAACTTCATTTATTTATTTATTTACTCATTCAGTAACTACTGATTGAGCATAACCAGGTGTGGGTAATAGAATGATGGTCAAAACACACATGGTCCTAGCTCTCATGGAGCCTACAATCTAGTAGGAGAGATCAACATTAATGAAATAATTACAAAATATACAGTCTCAATCTGTATTAACAGAAGAGACATTAACAAACATAATAACAGAAGAGACCCAGTTTGTCTCATTGTGAGAGTCATCAGGCCGTGGTTGGAGAAAGAACCCACTAAGATGTATGAGCTAAATAGAGATAGGAGATTGGAAGGGGACTCCTTAGGAGGACAAAGAGGAGGAAGGCTTTTCACCCGAAACCAGCTCCTCCTACCTGCTGTTTAAGGCTTTATAGGGGAAAAGCATCTACATTCTCCAATTTATGTGATCAGTGAATAGCCTCTAGAATTTGAAATGCTTCCTCTTGCTTTTGTAGCAGCCTCTTAAGAGAAGACTTAGAACTGGGAGAGCCCTTAGGTATCAACTGGGGCAACTTCTTCACTTTATCATTGGACAGCTTGGTTCCTAGACAAGATGGGAGATGTGCCTAAGAGCATACAATGACTCACTGGCAGAGCTAGGGCTCAGGCCAGAGCCCGCTGACTCCTGCTCTAGTGTTCTGTCTTCAGATTAGGGGTTAAGTTTCCTTACCATGAAGGTTTATAAAGACAATCAGATGAATTGACAGAAACAGGTTTCAGAAGGTGGGTAACAACAAACTTCTCAGAGCTGAAAGACATGTACTAAACCAATGCAAAGAAGCTAAGAATCTAGAAAAAAGGTTAGATGAGATGCTAACTAGAATAAACAGCTTAGAGAAGAATATAAACAACTTGATGGAGCTGAAAAAACACATCATGAGAACTTCATAAAGCATACACAAGTTTCAATAGCCAAATCGACCAACTCAGAAGAGGGAATCCTTCCCAACTCATTTTCTGAAACCAACATCATCCTGATACAAAACCCGGCAGAGACTCAACAAAAAAAGAAACTTCAGGCCAATGTCCATGATGAACATAGATGCAAAAATCTTCAATAAAATACTGGCAAACGGATTGAAACAGCAAGCCAAAAAGCTTATCCATCATGATCAAATAGGCTTCATCCTGGGGATGCAAGGTTGGTTCAACATATGCAAGTCTATAAATGTAATCCACCATATAAACAGAACCAAACACAAAAACCATGATTATCTCAATGGATGCAGAGAAGGCCTTCAACAAAATTCAACAGCCCCTTATGCTAAAAACTCTCAATAAACTAGGTATCGAAGGAATATATCTCAAAATAATAAAAGCTATTTATGACAAACCCACAGTCAATATCATACTGAATAGGCAAAAACGGGAAGCATTCCCTCTGCAATCTGACACTAGACAAGGATACCCTCTGTCATCACTCCTATTCAATATAGTACTGGAGGTTCTAGCCAGAACAATTAGGCAAGAAAAAAATAATAATAAAGTATATTCAATTAGGAAAAGAGGAACTCAAATTGTCCCTATTTGTAGACAACATGATTGTATATTTAGAAGAACCTTATCATCTCAGCCCCAAATCTCCTTAAACTGATAAGCAACTTCAGCAAAGTCTCAGGATACAAAATCAACTTGCAGAAATCACAAGCATTTCTATGCACCAGTAACAGACTAACAGAGAGCCAAATCATGAGCAAACTCCCATTCACAATTGCTACAAAGAGAATAAAATACCTAGGAATACAACTAACAAAGGAAGTAAAGGACCTCTTCAAGGAGAACTACAAACCACTGCTCAAGGAAATAAGAGAGGACACAAACAAATGGAGAAACATTCCATGCTTATGGTTAGGGAGAATCAATATTGTCAAAACAGCCATACTGCCTAAAGTAATTTATAGATTAAATGCTATCGCCATCAAGCTACCAATGACCTTCTTCACAGAACTGGAAAAAACCACCTTAAACTTCATATGGAACCAAAAGAGAGCCTGCATAGCAAAGGTAATCCTAAGCAAAAAGAACAAAGCCAGAGGATTCACACTACCTGATTTGAAATAAAACTACAAAGCCACAGTAATCAAAACAGCATGGTACTGGTACCAAAACAGAAATACAGACCAATGGAACAGAACAGAGGCCTCGGAGGCAATGCCACACATCTACAACCATCTGATCTTTGACAAACCTCACAAAAACAAGGAATGGGGAAAGGAGTCTCTATTTAATAAATGGTGATGGGAAAACTGGCTAGCCACGTGCAGAAAGCAGAAATTGGACCCCTTCCTGACACCTTACACTGAAATTAACTCCAGATGGATTAAAGACTTAAACATAAGACCTAACACCATAAAAACCCTAGAAGAAAACCTAGGCAAAACCATTCAGGACATAGGCATAGGCAAGGACATCATGACTAAAACACCAAAAGCAATGGCAACAAAAGCCAAAATAGACAAATGGGTTCTAATTAAACTCCAGAGCTTCTGTACAGCAAAGGAAACAATCATTAGAGTGAACCAGCAACCAACAGAATGGAAAAATATTTTTGCAATTGACCCATCTGACAAAGGGCTAATATCCAGAATTTAAAAAGAACTAAAACAATTTTACAAGAAAAAAACAAACCCATCCAAAAGTGGGAGAAGGATATGAATAAACACTTCACAAAAGAAGACATATATGAGGCCAACAAACATATGAAAAAATGCTCATGATCACTGGTCATCAGAGAAATGCAAATCAAAACCACATTGAGATATCATCTCACATCAGTTAGAATGGCGATCATTATAAAATCTGAAGACAACAGATGCTGGAGAGGATGTGGAGAAATAGGAACACTTTTACACTGTTGGTGGGAGTGTAAATTAGTTCAACTATTTTGGAAGACAGTCTGGCGATTCCTCAAGGACCTAGAAATAGAAATTCCATTTGACCCAGCAATCCCATTACTGGGTATATATCCAAAGGATTATAAATCATTCTATTATAAGGACACATGCAACACATATGTTCATTGTTGCACTGTTTACAATAACAAAGACCTGGAACCAACCCAAATGCCCATCGACAATAGACTGGACAAGGAAAATGTGGCACATATACACCATGGGATACTATGCAGCCATAGAAAATGATGAGTTTGTGTCCTTCATAGGGACATGGATGAATCTGGAAACCATCATTCTCAGCAAACTGACACAAGGACAGAAAATCAAACACAGCATGTTCTCACTCATGGGCAGGTGTTCAACAATGACAACACATGGATACAGGGAGGGAAGCATCACACACTAGGGTCTGTTTGGAGGGGCAAAGGGAGGGACAGCGGCAGGGTGGGGAGTTCAGGGAGGAATAACCTGGGGAGAAATGACAGATGTAGGTGACGGGGGGATGGAGGCAGCAAACCACATTGCCATGTGTGTACCTATGCAACAATCCTGCATGATCTGCACATGTACCCCAGAACCTAAAGTACAATTAAAAAAAGACAGTCTGTGCATGTCTTTATTATAGAGTACTCTTATAAGAGTAAGCACAATAGCTACCTTTTGTGAAGGTTTGTTGATATTCCAAATACAGTTAACATTTTACACTCAGCTTTCATAGCATTGTCCCAGTAACCCAGTAGCACAGGGCTTGATAATGGTTCCTTGTTTCTCCCTGTTTCGTCTCAGCTGACTGAGCCCTCTATTCAGCTGGGAACTGCAGGCCAGAAAACCTAAGGGAATTCACACACCCTGCCTGACTACCCTGTCTGCACCACAGCAGGCAGAACACGATTGGCCATTTAGACTGTGTAGGCCTGTGGGCCCCACTGCATACTAATCAGTCACTAGAAATAGATGCATTAGGGGCGAAAACATTTACTGGCAACACTATCTGGCTTCAATCTTTCACCTTCACTGGGTAATGAGATGAGCTAGAACATTAAAACCAACAAACAGCCCTTGGTGTTTACAGCAAATGTTTGCGAGAGCGTGGGAGCCAGAGGTGCTCTGGGGAACATCTGGATTTTTGAAAACTGTGTGATTACACAGATGTGTTAGATTCATCAAGCTATAAAAATATCCTGTGATGTATGTCATGGAAGAAAAACAACCTCCCAAAATGGATTTGGTACAAATTATCAATCATAGCAAAGACACAGAAGGAGGAGTGACGTGACTCCAGGCTCCGGGGAGGCTCTCAAAGCCAGGGTGAAGGAGACGCTTTCGAGAGTGATCCTGGTTGACAACAGGTGGTGGGGTCTGAAGACGTCAGGAACATTATTTATCTATTGATAATTTCTCTCTGACTGTGAATACCCATTGCATTGCTTGCATTGAGTTCCTGCTTTTTTTTTATGTACTCCAGAGTTTCTATTTTGCTCACAGATATCTTTCAGCCACCACTACTACCAAAATAGGCACCTTTCTATTTCCCCAAGCATGCCATTTGCCTTCATTCAAACCCACAGCACCCTGCCTGACTTAGTCCCCTCAAATATTGTTTGTTTGCTTGTTTGTCTTTAATGGTTAGCAAATGAATCAGTGAATGAGTGACCTCTGGACCTTTGCCCAGACCCATGCCCATGCCTGCACACTCCCTGAGCTCATTCAGGAGCTTCTCTTCTTCCCAACCCTAAGTCCAGGGGGCATCTCTTCCAGACAGCTTCCCTCCCCTCCTTCCCCAGACCTTCATCATCCCTGCTAATGACCACACCCCCACACATGTTGCACAAACCTTTAGTTTATCCCATAGACTTCTTTTTTCTTTTAGTTGTGTCTGTCTTTCTTACTGTTGTATAAGCTTGGAAAAGCTGGAGACACCACCCTGTTCATTTTTGCAGCCCTGATGTGGTAAAGAGAAGAGTAGTGGTACTAGGTGAGCTGCCACTGGTAACCCCTTCAAGAATGCAGAACTCTTAACATGAAGTTTCAACGGCTTGTGATTCTAAAATGAACTCCACCATGGTTAGTAATGAACACCCCTTAGAGAAGTTTCATTTTCAAGGAAAGCTTCACGGGGAGTTATTTCTCTTCATTTAGGAGCCAAGATTGGATGAACTGTTCATTGCAGTGGTTAAGGGTTAGATCTTGTAAAAGGGGTTAACAATGTGCCCAGGTGTTTATTGAAATCTGACTGTATTTTATGACTATAGTTTTGCCACACTTAATAGTTTGAGTAAAAAATGTATGAGGCCAGATGCAGTGGCTCACGCCTATAATCCCTGCACTTTGGGAGGCCAAGGCGGGCAGATCACTTGAGCCCAGGAGTTTTAGACCAGCCTGACCAACATGGCGAAACCTGACTCTACTAAAACTACAAAAATTAGCCAGGCATGGTGGTGCCCAGTTGCAGTCCCAGCTAAACTAGGGAGGCTGAGGTGGAAAGATCACCTGAGCCCAGGAAGTGAAGGTTGCAGTGAGCCAAAATTGCACCACTGCATTGCAGCCTAGGCAACAGAGTGAGACCCTGCCTCAAAAATAAATAAATAAATAAATAAATAATTGTATGAGTAGAAAAATAAATAGTAAATAAACAAACAAACATTATGAATAGAAAATAGTATGATTAGAAAATTAGGTGTATGTTACCTTTTCCTGCATGTCGATAGAAACCAGTTGCACTACCAGTTGTAATGTTTGGGCAGACCCAGGTTTCCTGACTCTGTGTTTGATCCATTTTGCCTCCTGCTGCAGAAACGAACCAATGGAATTGTATGCTTCACCCTGGATAGTCCCCAAAACAGTCCCCACCCCAGCAGAGAGTATTACCTGGGCAGAGCATACTTTCATCTGAAGGTCACAGGGCAAAGCCGAGAGCCCCATCTGAACTGCCTCCCTGCATGAGGATTTATGCAGAAGGAATTAGGAATCAGAAAAAAGCAATAGAAATTCAGTTGGTGACCTGAGAATTTCTCGCATTTAGCATAACAACTGACATTCTTTTGAAGTTAGGTATTTGTCTTTCTCTTCCACCAAGGAAGAAATAGAAGTTCCAAGAAGTTAATCATGAATCCAGGATGAATCTGCACAGAGTGTAAATGCAAGCCACACAGATCACAAGCACAAAAAATATATAGAGCAATAATGTCTATGAGGACAAAACCCACATTGTAATGATAGCAGCCACTGTTTATTTTGCGACCCATATGTGCCAGGTCCTTAAGGCATCTCCTGCAAACTTAAGAAAAAAGCCAGGGATATAATGTTATCTTGGGACAGCATTTCTCAAGGGGTGTTCTGAGAGTACTGGCATCAGAATCATCCAAGGATTTTGTTAAGAATACTGATTCCCACTCCTAACCTTGGACCTACTAAATTAGAATCACTGGAGGTGGGGTCCAGGAATCTGCATTTTAACATAGTCCCTCAAGTAATTCCTAAATACAGTGAAGTGTAAGCATTACTGTGTGCATCAAAATCTTACTAAGACAGAATTAACAATTAACCCAGTGTTTTACTCATTTTATGCCTGAATATTACGCAGAGTTGTAAATGTAGCTATTTAGGTTTAAGTTCACAGAGCACAGTGTAGTTTATTCCACAGTGGGGGCTCAATTATTCTCCATATGCCCTTCCATAGCCCTTGCAAAGACCAGAGTTAAAAGAAATCCCTTTGACCAACGACCAGGAGCATCTGCCTCTGTGTGGAAAATATTTTACAACACAAATCCACAGAAGAAAGGAGCAGGTCACCTTCCAGCCCCTTCAATTTCCTACCCATGCCAGAAAACCCCCCCACCACCATTTCTACAAATGAGACCCTGGAGGGCCGGTGGAGATGAGAAATTGCTTTACCAAGAGCGACTCAGGGAAATTAGGGCCTCCCTATCTTGGAGGCATCGAGAGACAGTGGACAAGAGTGGAGAGAAAGATACAAAACGTCCATTCCAATAAGGAAACGGCTTTAATCTATCAAAGTAATTCTTCTTCTTTCAGAGAGAGAGAACATGAAATTGCACAAAATGACTTACAGAATGGCACCCAGTCTGATTAGCGTGAGGCCCAGAGCTGTCTGTACTTAGTAAGTAAGGTAGAAAGCCCATTTGAATATTCATTTTAAAAATTCCCACATGAAAAGGAAGAAGAATGGGTTTGTCTCTTCAAAGGACAGAAGCTTTGGTGAAAGCACATATTTGGGGAACATTACAGAGGAGATGGTGCTTAATGGGGACACGGTGGGCCCATGATAATCAGAAAGGGTGGCATTTTTATTCCTGACACCACTGTTTCCCCGGCTCTGTATCTCCCTGTGGGATACAGGTTGAATCTAATCACTGGTTAGATCTAGGTCATTTTAGGATCTAGACCATGGACCAGCAAAACGTTTTCTGCAAAGGGCAAGAGAGTGAATATTTGAAGCTCTGCATGCCCTATGATCTCTGACTCAACTGTTTAACTCTGCCTTCGTCACCCAAAAGTAGCCATAAATACTTTATTTCACATCAACAAATGGGAGTGGCTGTGTTTCAATGTCTTTATTTGTAGACACTAAATTTGTATTTTATATCATTTTCATGAATAGTAAATTCTTCTTTTAATTTTTTCAACCATATGAAAATGAAAAAAAATGTTTTCAGCTTACAGGCTTTATAAAAACAGGAGACCCTCCTGGCTTACAGGCCAGCATGACCCTCAGCCATGGTTTGCCAACCCCTGGCTAGACTCAGTTTGCATTTCTTTTTATCCTATCTTTTATTCCTTTTCTGGATCCCTCAAAAGAAAGGGCTGTCTTTCCGTGTGCAAGTTCTTTCATTTCCAGTTTCTGTACTATTTGCCTATTTTTTCTGCCTGGATTTTTTTCCCCTTCCTAAGCATCCTCCCAGTTCTTCAAACCTCCAACTCATCACCACTTCCCTAGTAGCCCCTGAAAGACATGACCTTCCGACAGACTTTATGGGTCTTATCTCCTGTACCAGTCTCCAAGCTTCTTATAAATAAAACAACACCTAACATTTGCATTCATTTTCCAATTAATTCCCCACCACAAACCTCTGAGATAGGCCCTGTTATTATTCCCAATGTACAGACCTGGAAATTGTATCTTAAAAAGGAAGGGTAACCTGCTTGAGGTCCCCCAAGTGAAAGAAAGAAAAAAATAATGACCGTTCTTCATGCATCAGGTACAACCCACATACCTTGAGGAGACCTCATAGCTTCCTAACTGCAGCCTGCACAGTGTCTTAAAAACAGGGGTGCTCACTAGATGGTCTGTGTGCTTGAATGTTAAGGCTTATTTATCTTGTTTGTGAAACACCAAGAGATTATTCATAGAAAAAGACTCTGCTAGTGAGAAATGACAAAAATATAATAGCTGACAATCTGACTTCAAGAGAGGACAGTGAAACAAAGCTGAGGATGGTTAATATCAGCCCAATTAAAACATAAAGCGCAGTGCCCTCATACCATTCAGTGCAGGGTCTGGTGGCTCTGTACAAACCAGTGTCCCTGAGAGCTGTATGCTGGGACCATGCAGCATGGGACAATTGTGCAACTCTGAGTCCTCACAAAATGGGAGAGTGAATGCTCTGCTTAAAAAGTCAGGGAGTGCATGATCTGCTTAGTCACCCAATCTGGTGGTCTTTTTTTTAATTTGTCTTTTTGAAAGGAATTCTCTGTTTGAAGAGATTGGCTCTTATAAATATTCCTACTTGGTGGAATCACCTGTTCCCTGAGAATGATGGAGACCCAGCCTTCTTCACTATCTCATAATGCTGCAGCGAGACCTGTCCCTTTTATTGACTACTATATGTCTTCTAACTTTGCTCCAAATAGTCTTCCCTGTTCCTTGCAGGTTTGTGTGTGCACATTCAGTACCAATCAACTAACGTTTACCGAATCGCTGCTGTCTGCCACGTCCTGTGCTAGGTAAAACTGATGTGGAATCACGGATAAATAAGATTGTTCTTACCCTCAAGGAGTTTACAGTCTGGGAGTAAAGGAGTGAAGCAGATGCCAACACAACTCATGAGCTCTGCTTTTTTGCTATGACTATGCCAAAAGAATACAGTTTCTTCAAAAATGAAAAGAAAATAATTGGGCAAGTTAAAAAATAATAATAAGCCCCTCTCCCCAAATAGCTCAGGTTTTCATATATAACTTGGTTCCCTTGATCTCATCCTACATATACTTTTTTTAAACAGATGGGGTCTCACTCTGTTCCCCAAAATGAAATGCAGTGGCACAATCCTAGCTCACTGCAGCCTTGATCTCTTAGGCTCAGCTTTCTGAGAAGCTGGGACTACAGGCATGTATCACCATGCTTGGCTAATTTCATTCATTTTATGTAGAGGTGGGAATTGCTATGTTGCCCAGGCTGATCTTGAACTCCTGGGCTCAAACTGTCCTCCCACATTGGCCTCCCGAAGTGCTGGGATTACAAGCATGTGCCACCACACTTGGCCCTCCTTATTCTTTACTGTCTCTAAACTTGGGACAGCAAACTGATTTCCAACAAAAGCCCCATTCATTCTTGGAATCTTTTGTTATTCAGTTGGATTCCTACCAGGCTTGTCCAAGACTTTCCTTTTGCTCAAGGCTGGCATGTGCTCTCTAACCTTTTTCTAGAATATGATCTCAGTGCATTCCGCATATCCAGGTTTGCTGCTCTGGTCTTGGTATTAACAAATGGTGTCCAACCAGGTAGAAAGAAATGATAGGCATCACTGTGAGCAGATATCATATATTGATAATTCTATATGAATCCTTTGTTAACTACTTAGTAAACGTCTACTCAATGTCAGGCATGGAACCAGGGGCTGGGGGTACAGAGACAATGATAATTCATGCCCTAGAAATGTTCGCCATTGATATGAACAATTGGCACTATGCAATACACTCTAAGATCCATTGAACACATTCTCTCAATGCTTCTCCTTTGTAGTAGCCCCTGTGCGTGGTGTCAGAGTCCTGTGGATGAATAAGACAGTCTTTGTTTCATGGAGTTTACTGTGTCACAGTAAATGTTATGGTGTTTTCCTTCCAATCACATAGCAGTATTGTACTTCCCCACCTGCTTGAACTCCAGCACAGTGATTTGACTCACATTAGCCAAATAACCATGGGTGAAAATGACATTTGTCACCTCCAGGCAAACACCTTTAAGGGCTACTATTAATTCCCATTGTTCCCTTCTGCCTAACTTCATTGATTGTGGAACTAGAATTCAAGATGGTGCCTCCACTGACCTACCTCCTTGAGTGACTTGAATGCACATATCCCACTCAGTGGACCCTAACTGGGCATGTAACATGTGCTAGAAATACGTTTTTGTTACGTTTAGCCACTGATATTTGGGGGGGCTGTAGGGTAGTACCATATAACTTGGGGCCTATCCTGACAAGTTCAGGGTGGATCCTCAAAATGAAATGAGAGAAGAGAAGAGAGGTCCAACTCACCATAAAAGATTCAGGGAAGGCTTCCCAGAGGAAGCAATTCTGAAGCTGCCTGGACTAAAATAGAAACATAGAGGCTGTTAAGACAATAGCAGGGTGGTGGGAGGCAGTGGGCATGACCTTGGGCAAGTTACTTCACCTCACCTTTCTGAGCTTCAGTTTCCCAGTTGAAAAGTGGAATAATAACATCCACCTCAGAAGACTAATGTTAATACAATAGAGGTTAAGTGATTAACATTGTATTATTGCAACTTCGGGACTTTGTGTTACAGTTAACAACATAACAACTTAAAATACCTTAAGCTAAAAAAAAAAAACACAGGAATAAATTGGCTTAAATAGCTTGGAAGTCTGAGGAATAGATCTGACTTCCAGAATGACTAGATCCAAGGATTATGTCATTAGGTCTCTCTCTCTCTCTCTCTCTCTCTCTCTCTCTCTCTCTCTCTCTCTCTCTGTGTGTGTGTGTGTGTGTGTGTGTGTGTGTGTGTGCATGTGTCTCTCTCTCTGTCTCTCTCTCTCAATCTCTGTCTCTCTAGCTTCACTACTGTTGGCTTCATTTGCAAACAGGTATCTTCCACAAGGCTGAGTGATAACTCTGGCAAGCTCCAAGCTAAGATGACTCCAGAGCCCTAGAGCAAGAACGAAGTTCCCCTTCAACATCTACATTAGGGTTCAAAACAAAAAGACTCTCCAGCCCCAAACCAATCCCTACATACATCTTCAGAGGGAGGGAACTGGAGCACTCTGTTAGGTATCTCAAGTCATCTTGTCAGGCTATAGGATTGATAGCTTCACCAGTTTTACATAGAGTTGGAGGGGGGGTCTGTTCCCCAAAGGAAGAAGTGCTGTACAGAAGAAAATTGAGAGATGTCCACTAGGTTGAATGCTCTGGGATATAGGAGATATAGGAATAGCATACAGAATGGGATGGCTTGATGCAGCATGGCATGTACAGAGTAGAAAAAGAAATCTACTCTTGCTAGAACATAAAGTGGTGTGTGTGTTTGTGCACATACACACATATGCTTGTGTGTGCATATATGTTCATGCTTATGCATGTGTGCTCACATGTGTGCATGCATGCACATGAATTGCATGTGTGGATGTGTATGTATGTGTGGTGTGTGTGTTTGAGCATGTGTGCATATATATGTGTGTGCATGCATGTGTATGTGTGTTTGTGTGTCTGGTGGAAGGAGATGGAAGATGACAAGGCTGGACAGGTAACCTTGGGCCAGAGGATTCACTGACATATCCTGTAGGGCTACATCTTTAAGCCACAAGACTGGTGATGGAGGAGGCATTCTGGGATTCTAAAACATTCAAAGCCTGTCAGCAGGTATAATGATACCTTAGGACTCATTGTAATCTGCAGAAATAAAAATGACTAAGGAACATCGAGGATGCAGAGGAAACTGAGGGGACTGAGTAACACAGACACCTCCCAGGGCGGCGCCTGCTTCCCATGGGCATGCTGCTCTGGAGCCTATTTTAGACAGTGACACAAGATTTCCAACCTGACAAGTTGGCCTCAATTTTTATTACTTTTCATTAAAATTATCAGTGGGTGGCCCACACCCCCATACATTACCTGAAGGTACAGACACAGAGAGCCACTGGGAAATAGACTCAAGATAACACTCTGGGCTCTAGTCTTTTTATAGCAGGATAGAACACTGCCCAAGGCAGATGGGAGTCTATAGCACAAAGAAACAAAACAGCATAGTTATCAAGCAGGTGGCCATTTGGCCAGGAGTGGGATAGAGGGGAGAACTTGAGTTGGGATCTAGGCAGACTCAAGTTCAAATATAACTCCTACCCCAATCTGTGTTGCCACAAAGAAGCCACTTCACCTCTGACTTTCAGTTTTGTCAGCTGTACAATGGGGACATTAATATCTTTTTCTCACAGGATTACTTTGAAGATTAAATGAGAGCAATGTACCTGAAATACACATGACAACCCCTAGTGATGGCTGGGATCTATGTATGTTAAGTGTCCTCCCACTAGTCAATCTTAACCCCTAACCTCCTCTGGCCAGACACACAGACCACTCTGTATAGAAGGAAGGAAGTATCTCTTTCCACTAAGTCTCTCCAAGATTTCCCTGAGTAGATGGGAGCCCTCTAGTAGTCCATCCTCTCTCTGCAGCCCTTCAAGTCTCCACTCAATTTTGGAATGTCATTGTTCTTTGGAGTGTCACTTTTGCTTTCTGTAAGATGAGATTTGGACTAAATGGGGATCTCAAACTCATGATCTAAGGGCCTATATGCTTTGTTTATCTGCACAGGATTTTATAACAAACCACTGGGAATGTTTTCAGATAAATATACTCTACCAGAGACCACAGTCCTTACTTATGCCTCCCCAACAATCTTAACTCATGTATGTCACCCATCTAGCCCCTGTGTGTGTTTGATCCTGACCTCTGGATTAAAGCCATCATCTCAATGGCTTCCCCAACCCCAGAGTTCTAGATTCAGGGATCCCCTTATCTCCTAAACAAACCGTATTTATTTTCATCCTCACACTTAAGCTCAATTTGACCTCTCATCCTAGAATGTCAGACTCTTCTCCCTTTCTACTCAGATTTTATTAATCTTTGACAGTTTTCATCATTCCAAAACTAACTCAATCTATATTTATTGAGAAACCCTTATGAAGCCAAACCTAAGTTAGAGTTTTCGGAGAATGCACATAGCAAATCTTTCAGGAAGCTGTCTTTAATGAACCCTATCCTGGGTTTATCAATCAAGTAATAATTATCATCCTCGCTTTATACTGTCTTAACCAGCTGGCATACGTTTTCTCATATGATAAAAATGCCCTGCTAGAAAAGTGCTACTATTCCCACTTTCAAGACGAAACAATAGAGTTTCAGAGAAGTGAAGTACTTGCCCAGAGACACACAACTAGTAAATATAAAAGCTAAGGATGCAAAATCAGGCCCATTTGAGACTCAAGTCACTGATTTTCTTTTCTATTACAGCATATAATGTAGTAATAATACCAAACGAATAGTTCATTATATAGTTCATGAATCTGTCACATCTCAGTTTGTAAAGGGCTTTCTCAAACATTCTTTGAATTTTCACAACCTTGAGACAGAGATGACATGGGTAATTCTCTCCATTTTGCAGATGAAGAAAGAATGCATGGAAACTGAGTTTTGTTTCCACCCAGAAGCAGCACTAGCTGTTCTCTAAGGTAGAGGGAGGGAGGGAAAGAAGCAAGGAAGGAAGGAAGGAAGGAAGGAAGGAAGGAAGGAAGGAAGGAAGGAAGGAAGGAAGGAAGGAAGGAAGGAAGGAAGGCAGGCAGCGAGGGAGTGAAGGAAGGAAGGGAGGCAGGGAGGGAAATCCCCCTTTCTCCTCCTCCTCCTCCCCTTCAGCTTGTGTCTGGCATTAGGGGCAAGATTGAATTTATACCGATCTGCAAATATTTTCCTCTTAAGTGTCTATTTTCACTGGACATAAATTGAACTGAATTGCCTTTACCTGCCGGAGCTGGAAAACCCGTCTCTATAAATGGATCCCTTAACTCAGCCATCCTCCTGAAACAATTAGCTGCTCTGACATCTCCCACCTCTCTGGGCATGCAGCAGCCCCAGGTCACTAACACCTGTAATTTTCTCAAGAGTATCCCACTTATTTCTCCGTGCCCTTTTCTGGTCCCAGAGCAGGACGTCATTCCATTTCTCTTCATTCATCAACCTGGATCTCTTCTCTCCCCACATCCAGCTATTGCATCCTGAACCAGTCCTTGATTCTGCCCCTTCATCCTCATCCTTGCTATCTCTGTGTTTTCCGGGCTGAGATTTGCTTCCTAGCTGCTTTTCACCTTCCCTCCAGTCTGCCCTTCTCCAATCTTCACACTTAGCCAGAGTGGTCTGTGTGACTGCCCAGGGGTAAGATGACAATTACCCATCCTCTTTTCAAGGAGGAGGACATTCATGTCTATTCCTCATATGAAATGGAAAATCTCTATTCTCAAGATGAGGTAGGGAGAAGGCTTCAACTTCCACTTGAGACAAGACAATCATGCATTCCCCTTCTTTTGTGAGGGTGTGGAGAAGATGCAGACAAACTTTGGTAGCCATCATTTACCAAACACTTACTGTGTGCCATCTGGTGGGAAGCAGCATAGCAGGAGGTGAAGGTGGGCTCGGGCCTCAGACTGCCCCAGGTCACCTCCTGCCTCTATCACCCTCCAGTCAGAGAGAACTGGATATTTTTGCTTTGCTTCTTTGTATCCTTTCTGCCTTTCTCCAACCTGCTCTGTGCCATGAGAGTTGATTTGTATGGTCCACTTGGGTTCAGCTAATGCACTGGAGGAGAGTAAGGGCTGCAGTATCACACCCTGTCCCCTGTTCTTTGCCCACTTGGATGGGACCACAGCCCCTTTAGGGAAGTCCTCTCTTAGGTCACAGCTACTCTCTCCAAGTTCTGGTAACTGCTCCATCCCCTGCCTTTTAGCCTAGGGAGATTCACTAAACACCTTCCTGGCCCACCCCTTTTTAAGTAGGCGCTTCCTCAACTCTCCTGAGTTACCTTAGCTGAGAGTGTCACCTGATGCCTGCTATGCACTGACTTCTAGAATGGGATCCTGGGTAAGTCGCCCCTCCTCTGAGCCTGAGTCTCTTCATCTGCCAAGGGAGGGTAATCAGAGGGCAGGATGATGAAAGGAAAGGGGATAACCGCATGGCTTTTGTGAGAATTAAGTAAGGAAAAGCACTTAACCAGTCTGGCTTCTAGAATACACCCAATAAATACTAGTTGTTCTTCATATTTTTAAGCACCCAATGACACAGTGCTATCTCCATTTTACAAGCAAATAAACTAATTCAAATGGAGGTCAAGTGACTCCCTGAGGGTCGCCCTGCACTTAACAGCGCCAGAATTCAAATCTAGGGCCATATAACTCCAGAGACTGAATTTTAGCCACAGTGCAGTAAAGCATTCAATCCAATGTGCTGAGCCCCTCCCCTGAGATGCTGATACTGGGGCTACTTTGTTTGGTGCCTTAGCCTTAGAGGAAACCCGTGCTGTCTGAGAGGGCCCACAATGCACCTGAATAATCACTCTGTGGATGCTGTACTGGGGAGGGGGGTGGTCCTCCTTGACCCCTGCAGGCAATCAGCTTAGCCCATGAAGCATGAGATTTAATTACCCTTATCTAAGCTTAAATAACTGTAAATGTTATTGTTGGTCACACGGAATTATCTCGCCCTTCGAAAACACTCAGCCATTTCCCTGACTCTGTGCTTTCCACAGGCAGGGAAACAATGCTGCTAATATCCCACCGCTATTTGAACCCCAGTGTTCTGCAGACTGTTCATGTGACATTTTGGGGCATCCAAGATGTGGCTTCCTGTTTGTCTGCTGTTGGCAAAGGGAAGGAGTTGGCTTAGTAGCTGCTACTCTGGAGAAGCGAGGGGGCGAGAGAGAGAGAGAGAGAGAGAGAGAGAGAGAGAGAGAGAGAGAGAGAGAGAGAGAGAGAGAGAGCTGACATCCCAAATTCTCCACTTGGTACTGGAAGAGGCTGGGAAAGTTGCTTAACCTCTCTGGTTTTCATTCTGTGATGTGTCCTCATCCAGTCTCTGTGTTGGTGGTTTCTGGAGGGAAGTAGAAAGTTTGGAGACAAGCACATGGCAAAATGGGAAAAGCTGGGACAAGGATTTGGACTCACCAATGGGATGCAGAGGAGTCGCTCCTCTTATGCCGAGGAGCAAGGGTGGGAAGGAAGTCCAGGCCATTGGGTACAGTGTTAGGAGGCAGTATAGACATAGACAGATGTAAGTGCAGACTTGGAGAGACTCTGGTACAAGTCAGAGCAGGACCAGCTGGCAGCTCTATGAATTGAGCTGGTTGCACTTCTTCCCTAAGCCTCTTTATTTTCTTTCTAGTAAAATAAGGATGATAACACCTACCTCATAGTGGTGTTGTGCATTATAGATAGATGGAAGATAAAAAATATAAACTGATTAATAGATAGATAATACATAGGTAGACAAGTGATATTTATGTAAAACACTGACATATAGCAAAAATTCAACAGTTGAAAGAATTACCATTTTGCTATTAATATTTATAACCATCTCTAGAAGATATGAACAGGCAAGCAGCTTGGTTCCCAAGATGATGTTAATGATGATAACGATACATGATAAAAGTAGTTTTTAATTGGTTATCACTATCAGTAGAGTAACTAACATTTCTGAATCAATTATCATATATTAACCTGGTAGTAAGTATATTAAGTACCTGATTTCAAAGAATCTTTACAATGCTACTTAAGAGAGGTACTATTATTCTATTACTGTCCCCATTTGACAGGTGAGAAAACTGAGACTCAGCTAAATGAATTGATTTGTTCACGGTTGTCCAGCTAGTGAGTGGCTGGGTCCAGAAACTCGTTCAATATGACCTGAGAGCTTATGTTCTTATTGAAGTGGTGTGGGGGCATGGTGATGGAGTGACCAAGAACAGGCAATATTGAAAGAACCAGAAAGCAAACAGCAACAGGGAAGTGTGGTACCAAGGAGCAATATTCAATATAGCAGCAAGGAAGTTCCTGGCAGTCATAGAAAGAGGGAAAAGAAAGAAAAAGATAGAGCTCAATCCAGGAAGGGAAGCCAGCTGTTAGAACTGTCAATGCTGATGATGCAGCCTAAGGTATCCTGCAGACCAAGTTAGAAGCCAGAACTCAGTTCATCACAGTCACAGTTCAGAACAGCAGGGCCCTCTAGAATTTCTGAGTTATAAAACAGGAAAACCAGGGACAGCCAGACTTTGTTTGAATTATGGATTTACTACTTACTAACCATGAGCTATAATTGTGTTCTTTGTCCTTTCTGGTCTCAGTTTCCCAATATGTAATATTAAGTGAGTACTAACAGACAGGCAAGTGGCATGTGTAGATGGCAGAAACACCATCATTCTCCACCTCTGCACTCTCTGCAGACATCACTAATGGATCTCTGCACTCTTTCCAACTGTGTCATAACTGCAGAATTCTCTCAGAGTGCTCCAGAGATAGCCTCCCAATCAATCAATCAATCAGTGTAGGCACTGGACTGAATTGCATGATAACGAAGAATTCTTTCAGATCTAATGAACTATGATTCTGATATTTTGTTGATTGACTTGTGCTATCCTTGTCTTTCCTTCTTCGTCTTAAAAATGGTAGATGGTTGATGTATTCTCTAATGATCACAGCAGTGAATAATCACAAAATTAAAAGTCAGACAAATGCCTTAGAATTTGTCTTATCCAGTTGTTTTCAAACTGCAGTCCCCAAGACTCCCTGTAAGTGGTTCAGGGTGTCTTGGGGAGACATCATGGACCCCACCTCTGTCTGACTCAGAATCTCAATATATTAAAATTTCAAGTGAATCATCCTTTCACTCATTCATTCATCCAATACTGATTTAGAAAAAAAAGTGTTATATTCTACACAAAGGAAAGAAGGAGGAAAGGATGAAGGGAGATAAAGGAAGGGAAGGAGGGAAGAAAGCTGGTAAGGAAGGAAAGAAGGAGGGAAGGAGGAAAGGCAGGAAGGAGTGGGGGAGGGAAAGAAGGAAGGGAGGGAGGGAGGGAGTAAGGAGGGAATGAGGGAGGGACAGAGGGAAGGAAGAAAGGAAAGAAGGAAGGAAGAGTTGTAAAACCAGTGATCTAATGGATTCTAGATATAGAAAGCCTGAAACCCAAGCATTGAACAAGAGTGGGCCAAGACCTTACAGAAAGTTAACATAGCTGAGATTTGAACTCAATTCTCCTAACTCCCAGCCAACTCAAAGCTCTTTTTCACGTGCCCCAGTCCTTTTTGTCCATAAGGTAGTTTAGAATAAGTGGAGAGGGGGAATTCAGACTCCTCCGGCAAGAAGAACTCACTAAGGGGCTAAGTCAGAAATGGAACATTGAAGCTGAAACCTCCAATAGATGCTGCCTTCCAGGGAAATTCAAGCCAGAATAGCAGCATCCAATCTGTATGAAGCCCCAGCCAAGATATAAAGCAAGAAGCCTGGGTTGTGCATGCAGGTCAGGCAGGCATACATCTAACTCCCTAGCTGTATAGACAGAGCTCATCCCCACTGGCAGGCCTTCCACTGGGCCATTTTATGATTGTTGCAAATCGAACTGGAGCCATCTGCTTCTTGACACCTATGGGTTCCCACTGGTCTTTCTACTGGCTTAAACGTCAGCTCCTGCTCAGATCAGAGATGCTTCCAGAGGTTTATGGTACATCTGGCATCTAATTAAAGGCAGTCCTATTCCCTGTGGACAGATTCTTCCTCCTCTCCAAAGTTCAGGCACTCCTTTTTCATGCATGCAATAATTTCTCCTCTCCCTTAATCAACAAACTTTTTAAATGTATACCAAACACCATGCTGAGCCCAGGAAGACACTCACAGCTGACGGTTCTTCACCTGAGAAGCTATTGTCTCATTGAGCAGCTGAGCTAGGTGAAGGGGAGGTGGCTTCTTTCTCTGCCACCAAGAGGGTTCTGAAAGGAACCTTCTCAAGGTCACAAAGTGCATCTGGTATAAAGACAGTTCCTGTATCACATGTTATCTCCTAGGGCTATAAAAAAGACAAGTCAAGGGTTGTCCAGGCCTCCCAGTAGGTAAGCATGAGATTGCTGCAGTGGTGATATACAAATTCCTGGAACTTTTCTCCCAAACACAGTCCTCTTTTGGATGTTCATACATAGCAAGCTCTTTCTCATCTCAAAGCCTGGAACACTCACGCCCATGTTCACATCTACCCACCCACTCACCCAAAACACCCTCCACTCCCATTCTTCCATTCTTTTCTTGGCTAGTTCTCCATTCTACAGGTCTCAGCTGAAATGTCACTTCCTCAAAGAGGCTTTCCAAGAGACCCAGATCTAAATTTTTCTTTCAAGTAATTTTCTTTCATAGGACCTTGTACTTTTACTTCATGGAACTGATCAAAATTTGACATTTTTATGTACTTACAGATTTATTTGTTCAATGGATGACTCCTCTAGAGAACAGAAAATCACTTGTTACTTGAGTGGGTGAGTGAGTGATGTTACCAGTACTAGGACCCTCCGAAAAGATGTCTTGATTTTTGACTAACGCAAGGAAGGTAGCAATTACTCCAGCTTGCTGAATCTTAGCAGATTTTATTGATATCAGAGGGAATGTCACATTCTCATCTTAAAGGAATACATTTTGGTCAATTCTTGTATACGTCAAAACCACAATAACATCAACTACAAAAACATTTTCTAATTTCAGTGTTGCATAACTCTTCTCTGTTCAGTAGCCCAACTCCATCTCCATGACAACCCACATCCCAGTACCAGCAGAGAGGATGTTATTACAGGAAACAGGAGGAAAGGTCTTCCTAGAGCCACCTTGACTGCACTCTGAGGTGTTTGTCATCAGCCAGTCCCGCTAGGCACTGTGCTTTTCCTGATGGCTTTTGGCATCTTTTGGCACACACCACCGGTCTATGAGAGCCCTGGGAAACAGTCTGGATAGATCTGAGCCCTCCTGGCATTTGGCTCCAAAGACATCCCCTGGTCCTCTCTCATAACCAGCATGGATGATGAGTCAGATGGATTGCTGTAAATCTTACATGTCAATGAGAGAAAGGTAAAATGTTTTTTTTTTCACCATCTTCAAAAGCCTTTTTATTTTGTTATTTTTAGCTTTTAAAAATTTTTATATATTTAAGGGGTGCAAAAGCACATGTCTTACATGCGTATATTGTGTAGTGAAGTCTGGGGTTTTAGTGTACCCATCACCCAATAGCAAATACTGTATCTAACAGGTAGTTTTCCAGTCCACATCCAACCTCCCTCTCTCCCACTTTGTGGAGCCTCCAATGTCTATTATTTCACTCTGTATGTCCATACGTATCCATTGGTTAGCCCCCACTTCTAAGTGAGAACATGCAGTGCTTGACCTTCTGTTTCTGAGTTGTTTCACTTACATGAGAATAATAGTCTCCATTTCCATTCATGTTACTGTGGAAGACATGATTTCATTCTTTTTCATGGCTGAGTAGTATTCCATAGTGTATATGTAACACTATTTTTTTATCCAGTCCTCCATTGGTGGACATTTGGGTTGATTCACATCCTTGCCATCGTGAACAGTGCTGCAATAACATATGAGTCCAGATGTCTTTTTGATATGATGATTTGGAAAGGTAAGAAATTCTAAGACAAAAGGAGGTCCAGGGTATTACTAAGAGGGCTTGTTAAACAGGAAAGAAAACATGATTTGGGAGATGCCTATAATAGTAAATGGCCCCAGAAAAAGCACAAGAGGGCACAATATTATCAAAAGTGAATTAGACTCTAAGGAATCTTTCTACCTAAATGGAGAGCCCTCCCTCAATCCTGGGAGAAAGCCCCTTAGCAGTCATGATGGTGACAATGCCAGAATACTGTTTATAGTTTTACAGCTTTGTACTGAGCATTCTATTAAATCCTTTCCATAACCCACCTCATTTACTCTTCCTAACACCTTCATCAGCTAGATCTGATTATCCCATTTACTAATGGAACAATGAGGATTCAGAAAAGGGAAGTGACTTGCTCAAGCCACATGGCTATGTGAGATGTGAAACTTAGTTTAGAACTCATTCAACGTTACCTAATTTCAAGATACATTCATTTATTCATGCCACAAACGTATTTATTTATTAAGCTCCTAATTTTATGATTAGAACACTATTCTAGGCCTTGGGATTATGTTATACAAAACAGAAGACAGACATGTCTATCTTCATCAAGCTCATGTCTGGTAACTAGTGACAGAGTTCATGTATCTATCTACATGGCTCCCATGTTACAAAGTAACAAGTGAGTCTGAGAGGGAGACAACACCTTATTTGGACTCCTGGTTTCCATATTAAAAATTTTTTTTAATTATACTTTAAGTTCTGGGATACATGTGCAGAACATGCAGGTTTGTTACATAGGTATGCATGTGCCATGGTGGTTTGCTTCACCCATCAACCCGTTACCTACTTTAGGTATTTCTCCTAATGCTATCCCTCCCCTTGCCCCCTATCCCCCAACAGGCCCTGGTGTGTGATGTTCCCCTCCCTGTGCCCATATGTTCTCATTGTTCAACTCCCACTTATGAGTGAGAATATGTAGTGTTTGGATTTTTGTTCCTGTATTAGTTTGCTTTGAATTATGGTTTCCAGCTTCATCCATGTCCCTGCAAAGGACATGAACTCATTCTTTTTTTATGGCACATAGTATTCTTTGGTGTATATGTGCCACGTTTTCTTTATTCAGTCTATCATTGATGGGCATTTGGGTTGGTTCCAAGTCTTTGCTATTATGAATAGTTCTGCAATAAACATATGTGTGCATGTGTCTTTACAGTAGAATGATTTATAATCCCTTAGGTATATACTCAATAATGGGAGTGCTGGGTCAAAATGTATTACTGGTTTTAGATCCTAGAGGAATGGCCACACTGTCTTCCACAATGGTTGAAATAATTTACACTCCCACCAGTAGTGTAAAAGTGTTCCTATTTCTCCACATTCTCTTCAGCATCTGTTGTTTCCTGACTTTTTAATGATCATCATTCTAACTGGCATGAGATGGTACCTCATTGTGGTTTTGATTTGCATTTCTCTAATGACCAGTGATTATGAGCTTTTTATTATATGTTTCTTGGTCACATAAATGTCTTCTTTTGAAAAGCTTCTGTTCCATTTGAACCAGCAATCCCATTACTGGGTATATACACAAAGAATTATAAATTGTTCTATTATAAAGACACACGCACACATATGTTTGTTGCAGCACTGTTTACAATAGCAAAGACCTGGAACCAACCCAAATGTCCATCAACAATAGACTGGATAAAGAAAATGTGGCACATATACACCATGGAATACTATGCAGCTATAAAAAATGATGAGTTTGTATGTCCTTCACAGGGACATGGATGAATCTGGAAACCATCATTCTCAGCAAGCTGACACAAGAACAGAAAACCAAACACCACATGTTCTCACTCATAGGCGGGTGTTCAACAATTAGAGCACGTGGACACAGGGAGGAGAACATCACACACTGCAGACAGTTGAGGGGGTCTAGTGAAGGGACAGCAGAGGATGGGGAGGGTGGGAAGGGATAATGAGGGGACAAATACCAGATGTGGGTGATGGGAGGATGAAAGCAGCAAACCACCCTGCCATGTGTGTACCTATGTAACAGTCCTGCATGATCTGCACATGTACCCCAGAACCTAGAGTACAATAAAAATAAGAATGAGGAAGAGATAAAAGAAAAAAAAGAAAAGTGTCTGTTCATATCGTTTGCCCACTTATTGATGGGATTGTTTGTTTTCTTGTAAATTTGTTTAAGTTCCTTGTAGATTCTGGATATTAGCCCTTTGTCAGATGGATAGATTGCAAAAATTTTCTCCCATTCTGTAGGAAGCCTGTTCACTCTGATGATTTTTTGTTTTTTTTTTTTTTGCTGTGCAGAAGCTCTTTAGTTTAATTAGATCCTATTTGTCAAGTTTGGCTTTTGTTGCCATTGGTTTTGGTGTTTTAGCCATGAAGTCTTTGCCCATGCCTATGTCCTGAATGGTATTGCCTAGGCTTTCTTCTAAGGTTTTTATGGTTTTAAGTCTTGTGGTTAAGTCTTTAATCCATCTTGAGTTAATTTTTATGTAAGGTGTAAGGAAAGGGTCCAGTTTCAGTTTTCTGCATACGGCTAACCAGTTTTCCAAACACCATTTATTAAACAGGGAATCCTTTCTCCATTACTTGTTTTTGTCAGGTTTGTCAAAGATCAGATGATTGTAGATATGTGGCATTGCCTCTGAGGTCTCTGTTCGGGTCTATATCTCTGTTTTGGTACCTGTCCCATGCTGTTTTGGTTGCTGTAGCCTTGTAGTTTAGTTTGAAGTCAGGTAGCATGCCTCCAGCTTTGTTCTTTTTGCTTAGGATTATCTTGGCTATACAGGCTCTTTTTTTGGTCCCATATGAAATTTAAAGTAGCTTGTCTAATTCTGTGAAGAAAGTCAATGGTAGCTTGATGGGAATAGCATTAAATCTATAAATTACTTTGGGCAGCATGACCATTTTCACCATATTGATTCTTTCTATCCATGAGCATGGAATGTTTTCCATTTGTTTGTGTCCTCTTATTTCCTTGAACAACCGTTTTTAGTTCTCCTTGAGGAGGTCATTCACATCCTTTGTAAGTTGTATTCCTCATATTTTATTCTCTTTGTAGCAATTGTGAATGGGAGTTCACTCATAATTTGGCCGTCTATTATTGGTGCACAATGCTTGTGATTTTTCCACATTGATTTTATATCCTGAGAATTTGCTGAAGTTGCTTATCAGCTTAAGGAGTTTGGGGGCTGAAAAATGGGGTTTTTGACACTATGAAGATGGGCAAAATAACAAGCTAACACCAATTTTAAATTTTCTATCTTCCTCTCCCACCCTCCACCATCACTCTGCTAGTCCCATTTCTAAAAGTGGGATGTACACAGAAGCCAGAGGATTTAGCCACATTTCAAATACCAGAACCCTGGTACAGTCTTGAGTTATCATCTCAGGCTGTTTGCAACTGCAGCCAGCTGGGCCAGGCTTGCTTCAGTGCTGCAGGTTTTTTTAAAGCATTTGAGGGACTTCATTTGTCTCCCACAATTCTAAGGGTGAGGTATTGAGTTTGCAGGAGTACCCAGGGACCTGCCAGGAACTATGTATTTCAAACATGTCTTAGGCAAAGCTCATCCATTCTAAGTATGTGCTTTCTCAAACCAGAGATGACTGATACCTCGCTGATGCCCAGTCCTGCTGGCATTCACCTGCTGACTTACTGCCTTCCTGATCCTGCTCAGGCATTCAGGAATACATGAACTGCTGCCATCTGACCTCATTCTGTGACCTAAGCAGGTCAAGCTCCTCACTGAGCTTCTGCATTTGCATCTGTACAATGGGCAACTTCCAGGTTCATTTAGAATCCTAGCTCTAATAGCCTAAAATTATTCAAAGGAGTGGTGAGCAGCAGCTTGACTGGCTTGACCAAAGAGCTTTGAGCAATCTGCCCTGCTCCTTCTTCCTGCTCCCTGATCCCCTCTGTACACCTCTCCCGCCACCCACCACCACCACCCCCCATACCCATCAATTCAAGCCACACCGTATGTTGCTTTGTTTCTTCTGATAATCAATCCTAAGGTGGCAGCTCTAACACCCTCCACTCCTGCAGCCTATCTTAACTCGCCGGGCAGCTTGACACCTGGGTGGCAGGCGTGAGGAGCACAGCTCGGCCTCTGCTTTTCTTCCTCCAGGGCTCCAAAACACCCCTCTTGCAACTCAGGTCAGCTTGAATGTGTTCTCTGGGGTCTTTAGCCAGAGGACCTATCCCCTAAGGGTCTCCTGCAGGTGGCAGGAAGAGCTTCACGCAAACTAAAAAGGGAGGGAATGAACAAAGAGGAATGAAAGAGGAAGGGAGAGAGAGAAAAAGAAGGAAAACAGGCATAAAGGAGGAAAGAAGTCCTCAAAGACCATCTACCATGCCCAAGCTCTCTGCCACATATTTTAAATTCATCATTCTCCCTTTCATTCATTCAGGAACTATTTATGAGAATGTATTACGCACCAGGGACTATAATAGGCACTAGGAATACAGTGGTGGAGAAAAATAAACACATCCCTGACCTCATAGTGAGGGAGATCAAATGCATGACTTAATCCTCACAACAAATTTACCAAGTTTTAAAATTCCCATTTTTCAGATAGAATTGAGCTGTTGAGAGGTCAAGGTACATACCTAAGACACAGCAAGAAAATTGGCAGAGCTGAGATTTAAATTCATCCCTGCCTGAGTCCTAAGCCCTCATTCTGTATCCTGGCTTCCATCCTTATTTCAGGGTTCTGCTGAACCTGGGAAAAACTAACAGTTATCTGACCTGTTATAGTATGAAAGAACTTTCCAGATAATCTCACCTGTTGCTTGTGGTGACTCATTGGGCCTGGTGGCATGTGCCATAAAGAAACTTACTAAGACAGTTGTAGGTAAAGAAAGGCAGATTTATTAGGGAGAGTATGAAAATATGTTACAAGGGTGCAACAGGCAGGTCAGCAAGAGAACTAACTGCAAGGATACAAAGGTTTGCTGGTTTTATAAGATGGTGCTTATACTGGAGAAGGCTACATGTAGTACTGATAAAGCCAAGGTTGCTGTGAGCTAACTTGCATTTTTCTATTAGCCAAGGGTCTGATGATAAATCAGGTGCAGGAAGATTGTAAGTTATTTGAGCAGGAGGGGTCAGTATTCTGAACCATGAAGCAATGCAGACTTATAGCTTATCTGCTTTTTCTTTTTGCTTTCCCCTGCTTCTGCCAGCCTGAATCCTTTTCCCTTATTAAGACTCCACATCACCCAATGGTGTCATTGAACCAGAGGGAAAACTGAGGACCAGAAAGATTATTTGACTTGTTGACAGCTACAAAGCTCAGTAGGGTCGGGGGTCAGGACTGGAACTGGGGTATCCTGAGTCCCAGACATTTGCTCTTTATACCACACTGTACACTGTACCATATTTCTCTTCTTCTCCTTTATTCTCCATATAAAATATATAGAATTTTTGATAATGCAAAGCAATGTATTTTCCATTCCTCTCAATTCATAACACATTGTCAATTCCCTAGTTACTGAATCCATAACTAGTTATGTGTTGCACGTGGTGCTTCACAGAGAGGACATTACTAGCTAAAATAATAAAGTTACAACTCAACTTAGATGATTAAGTTAGACTTTTTTTTTAAAGTAAAACAACAGTCTTCATACTTTGTTTAGAGAGAAAAGGAATTTCTAAATTCTAAAAGCTCCCATTAGACATCAAGAGCCCAGCCACCACAATTTAGCATTAAATTTTATTCCATGTCATAGGTAAACAAACAAATTCTCAGCATAGGACATAACTCAAGCTTCCATCAGATGGGAAGAGGAAGAGGTACATATTTTGCTAGAGCTGAAGATTTTGAAGGGATAAGACACAGTGGAGATGAGGCCTGGGTCCTTAGAAAGAGACTCAGAACCCTACCAATCCCAAGTGACTCAACCCAAAGAAGGATCAGGGAGAGGACATAATACAATAAAATCTCCATTACAACCCCTAGATATGGAAACAAAATAAGAAGACACCCGGCTGCTGCTTGACTTCTCCACTGAATGCACTAAGACACAAGAAGGCAGGGACAACCCAGCACAGGTAAAGTGAGTTCGGCTGACTGCCATAGCCTATCTGTGCTCTGAGCGGGGCTGGAATGTCCTCCCTTTGTACCCCAGGAAAAGGACCAGTGGGTCAAAAAAGAGCTGAGTTCACAAGAGACCTCCCAGTTGAATATTTTTGACAGATACTCTAAGGTTGATGCCAGCCCAGGACCCAAGGCCCTGCAGGACACTGAGATTTGAGCAAAGACAGAAGCCAAGTACCAGAAACAAGTGGGGCGGACTCCCGACCCACCAAAACCAGAGTCTGTCTGGTGGCTCCAAGACCTCCTCCCTCTACTGGCACAAAGAAAATCCCACTTTTCCTTTAACCCTGCCACTTTCATTTTGCTAAATTTCAACGTCTTCTTTTCGCCCAGTTAGAAGCTGGAGACTAGTGTGATATGAGAGTTAAAGAGCAATTAAGGAAACACTTTTTGGATCATTTTTAAAACATTGTGCCTTGGTTTATAAATTATTCAGTCCAGGATATTTGTTTTGAAAGCTTCTGATGGGAGAGAGTGATGTCAGAGATTAAAATCCAGATTTCTGGGCTCCCTGCCTTTTAGAGTCCAAATTCTCTCAGCCTCTCATTGTCTTGCTTTGTGCTGCCTTTACTTACTCCAAGAAAGCCAAGAGTTAGAAGAGACCTGAGAGCTTTAATCAACATCCCCACCACATCCCCAACACACATGTCTCATTTGGAAATCCAAACCGTGAGGTGCATACCTGGGAATGTCCTTCCCAGGGCAACAAGGCTCAGAAGTGACTGTTCTCCAATGTCTCCTGGTTTCCTGCCTTCAAGCCCAGCACCCCACCAGAGCACAGAGCACTGACTATACACATATCTAGCTTTCTCACATTAGCAATGCTTTATTTTTATTTATCTCCTTTATTTGGGCCAGGACTTGTTTTTCTGACTAGGTGATTGCTAAGAACCCCTCCAACTGGAACATTCTATGACTCATCCTTTGCTTCTTGCATACCCTTGATTCGCTCCATGTAAAGTGAGCAAACACTTTGCTTGCTTTGCTTGAGCATCTGACTTCCAGGGACAGAATTAAGCCTGAAGGTGGGGTGAGTGTCAATTTGATGAAGTTGTTGTCAAAGCCCTGCCTGCTGCCCTTCCTGACAGAGCCCATGACTGATGTCCCTGTCCAGTGAACTGCTACACCACACAACTCCCATGGGCTGCCTTGGAATTCTTGGCTAGGATACTCTGTCCCTATAAAACATTGCATCATATCTAAGCCAATCTCCAGTATCCCAAGAAAAATCCAACTTCAGGATTTCAGCTCAATTAATTTAGCTTTATAAAAATTCAACTAGGGCTTTAAAAGTTTTGGTAAGCAGGACAGGAAAGAAGGCTAGTTAACTACCTTAACTGAGCCACCTGCACTGTGGCATTGGAACCATAGCAGTGGTGTGTCATGAAGGTGAAGGCTTAAGGCTGGATTCAGACCTCCATTCATGTAGAGTCACCTGGCTAATTACAAAATAATTCTCATAAATTTACTTTTAAAGGATCTCAGAAGAGCTATCCTATATACAATTGTATTAGCTTAGTTTGAGTTGTGATGTGAAATTGTGAATTGATGACAACAATTTTAATCATTAAATTATAATTGAGACTTTGGTAATACACAACAGTGTCTTCCTAATTTTTTAAAAGAACAAATCTTCCACCTAGCTTGCTGTGTACAAGCATTGTGGAGTGGTTTGAACAGTTCCAGGAAGGAACTCAGAATACCTGAGTTCTCATTATCATGACCCCTAACTTGCTCAATGAATTAGGATATGCAATTAACCTCACCAGTCCTCTCTCATCCAGAAAATATAGATACTCCTAGACATTATAGTGACCTCGTAAGCCTTTTGGGTGATAGAATGAAATCAAAGAAGCAGCCAATGAACACATTATACACTGAATATCTGCAATGTACAAGACCTCTGAGAGGATATAGAAAGGTATCATGAATTCATTCATTCAATGAATATGAGTAGTATGCTTCCTATATCCCCAGCAAGGAGCTAGTCATTCAAGACCCAGTGAAGAGAACATGTCAGATTTGGTTCTTACATTCATTGAGTTTAGATTCTAGTGAAGGAACTTGATAATTAACAAAAAAAAAAAATAAGTACAGAAAACAATGGCACATTATAAGTTCCTGGGAGGGAAAAAACATTGTGATAGAGAACAACAAAGTTGAGAAAGATGTACATGATTTACTGTGAGTAGTCTGGGGAGGCCTCTAGTAGAAAGCGACCTTTAACTGAAATGTGAAAGATGCAAAGAAGCCAGCCATGAGAAGAATGGGAAATGCCTGGGGGAAAGTGTCTCCATCAAAAGGAACAGTAAGGGTCAAAAACCAAGGCAGGCTATAATGATGCATTCCAGGAACTGTTAGAAAAGCAATGTGGTTGGATCTTAGAGAGCAAGGTGGAGTATGATTTAGGCACAAATCTCAATCTCATTCTCAAGATGTTTGCCATCTGGTAGACGAGATGAGATAAAATAAGCAAAGATAATTTAGGTAAAAGTATCAAAAAGGGCTAAATTCTGTGAATGAGGAACAGATTAAGGGTTGCATATCCAGGCATGCAATAGAACCCAGTTGAAGCCAATGGGAGAAACGGGGCTAAGTTGAGTCTAAGAGGATTATTCTGTCAGTTAGTTCTTGTACATAATAAACCACCCTATAACTTAGCAATTCAAAGTAACAACTGTTTATTTATCACACAATTCTGGGTTGACATTTTAGGCTCGAATCAGGTGGGCAGTTCCTTTGGTCTTGGCTTGGGTGTCAGCCAAGATGCCTCTACTCTCCATATGTCTCAGCCTCCAAATGTCTCTCACATTCCTTAATCAGGTTCTTGGAGGGTCAAGGCCATAGAATAAGCATGAGAAAACCAATTATGAAAGAGATTAAGTGGAAGTAGGCAAGGTTTCCTGAGAACTAAGCTCAGAATCAGCACACTGTCATTTCTGCTGTATTATATTGGCTAAATCAAATCACACAATCATGCCAGAGCCAAAGAGAGTTGAAACTGAAGTTATAATGGTAAAGGCTGCAGATTCAAAGAGGCCATTAATCAGTGTTATTAGTGTGATTAGTGCACCAAAGTTGCTTAACTAGAACAGCCTAAAGAATTTTAAGTGAATGGAGAATTTGAATGGTGGTTGACAGGAGGCAAGACTGCAGCAGAGGAGACAAAACATGTATTAAACTTGAAGACTGCAATGAAGAGAGAAATGGAAGATTCAGCAATGGAAGTAGAAGCCAGAAGAGAAAAAAGCACATGTGGTTTAAGGAATGTGTTAAACAAGAGGCAGAATTAAATTTATGCATAGCCAAAGGAAAAATATTTCTGATCCCCTTATTGAGAAGTGCCTGAAGTGGCACTATATGCAGCCAGTTTCACATTTTATCTCTGGGTCTCTTTTGCAACCCCCCTCTTGGTACTATTTCTACACTGTGGAAAAGCTTGGTCTGGAAAAAGAACTCATCAGGGAGTTGTGTTTTGTTAGTTAGGTCTTAAAATATGTGTAGTTGCCGGGCGCGGTGGCTCACGCCTGTAATCCCAGCACTTTGGGAGGCCAAGGCGGGTGGATCACGACGAGGTCAAGAGATCAAGACCATCCTGGCCAACATGGTGAAACCCGATCTCTACTAAAAATACAAAAAATTAGCTGGTCATGGTGGCGCATGCCTGTAATCCCAGCTACTCAGGAGGCTGAGGCAAGAGAATTGCCTGAACCCAGGAGGCAGAGGTTGCGGTGAGCCGAGATCGCGCCATTGCACTCCAGCCCAGGTAACAAGAGTGAAACTCCATTTCCAAAAAAAAGGGTAGATTTTATGTATAAAAATCCACTTTAGGCATTTATGGTATGATTAACATTATACGTACTTTTAGACACTGAATTAACTGAAATCTTTTATTTGTTTTTTGTTGTTGTTTTTAGAGACAGAGTTTTACTCTTGCTACCGAGACTGGAGTGGAATGGTGCAATCTCAGCTCACTGCAACCTTCACTTCCTGGGTTCAAGCAATTCTCCTGCCTCTGCCTCCTGAGTAGCTGGGACTACAGGTGTGTGCCTCCATGCCTGGCTAATTTTTTGTATTTTTAGTAGAGATGAGCCTTCACCATGTTGTCCAGGCTGGTCTGGAATTTCTGACCTCAGATGATCCACCCACCTCAGCCTCCCAAAGTGCTGGGATTACAGGCATGAGCCACCTGAAATCTTTTCGATCAAAGGAATCAAATTTGTGGAAATCCCAAATTTTTTTAGCTCAATGATTTTCAACTTGCTTTAATAGAACTCTTTTTATAAAAATGGAAGTTTTTATAGAAAAAAACCACATGATTATCTCAATTGACGCAGAGAAGGCATTTGACAAAATTCAACAGCCCTTTATGCTAAAAACCCTCAATAAACTCGGGATTGATGGAACGTATATCAAAGTAATAAAAGCTATTTATGACAAACCAACAGCCAATATCATACTGAATGGGCAAAAACTGGAAGCATTCCCTTTGAAATCTGGCACTAGACAAGGATGCCCTCTCTCACCATTCCTATTCAATATAGTTCTGGAAGTTCTAGCCAGAGCAATCAGGCAAGAAAAAGAAATAAAGGGTATTCAAATAGGAAAGGTGGAAGCCAAATTGTCTCTATTTGCAGATGACATGATAGTATACCTAGAAGACCCCATCGCCTCAGCCCAAAAACTCCTGAAACTGATAAGCAACTTCAGCAAAGTCTCAGGATATAAAATCAATGTGCAAAAATCACAGGCATTCATCTACACCAATAACAGACTTAAAGAAAGCCAAATCAAGAACGAACTGCCATTCACAATTGCTACAAAAAGAATAAAATACCTTGGAATACAACTCACAAGGAACGTAAGGGACTCTTCAAGGAGAACTACAAACCACTGCTCAACGAAATCAGAGAGGACACAAACAGATGGAGAAACATTCCATGTTCATGGTTAGGAAGAATTAATATTGTGAAAATGGCTATACTGCCCAAAGTAATTTACAGAATCAATGCTATCCCCATCAAGCTACCATTGACTTTCTTCACAGAATTGGAAAAAAACACCATGAACTTCATATGGAACCAAAAGAGAGCCTGCATAGCCAAATCAATTCTAAGCAAAAAGAACACAGCGGGGGGCATCACACTACCGGATTTCAAACTATACTACAAGGTTACAGTAATCAAAACAGAATGGTACTGGTACCAAAACAGAGATATAGACCAACAAAACAGAGGCACTGGAGGCAACACAACATATCTATAACCATACAATCTTTGATAAACCTGACAAAAACAAGCAATGGAGAAAGGATTCCCTATTTAACAAATGGTGTTGGGAAAACTGGCTAGCCATGTGCAGAAAGCAGAAACTGGACCCCTTCCTGACACCTTACACTAAAATTAACTCCAGCTGGATTAAAGACTTAAACATAAGACTTGGCACGATAAAAACCCTAGAAGGAAATGTAGGCAAAACTATCCAGGACATAGGAGTAGGCAAGGACTTCATGAACAAAACACCAAAAGCACTGGCAACAAAAGCCAGAATAGACAAATGGGACCTAATGAAACTCCACAGCTTCTGCACGGCAAAAGAAACAGTCACTAGAGTGAATCGGCAACCAACAGAATGGGAAAAAATTTTTGCAGTTTACCCATCTGAAAAAGGGCTGATACCCAGAATTTACAAAGAACTCAAACAGATTTACAGGAAAAAAACAAACAAGCCCATTCAAAAGTGGGCAAAGGATGTGAACTGACACTTTATGAAAGAAGACATATATGAGGCCAACAATCATATGAAAAAATGCTCATCGTCACTGGTCATCAGAGAGATGCAAATCAAAACCACATTGAGATACCATCTCACGCCAGTTAGAATGGCGATCATTAAAAAATCTGGAGACAACAGATGCTGGAGAGGATGTGGAGAAAAAGGAACACTTTTACACTGTTGGTGGGAGTGTAAATTAGTCCAACCATTGTGGAAGACGGTGTGGCGATTCCTCAAGGCCTTAGAAATAGAAATTCCATTTGACCCAGCAATTCCATTACTGGGTATATACCCAAAGGACTATAAATCGTTCTACTATAAGGACACATGCACACGAATGTTCATTGCAGCACTGTTTACAATAGCAAAGACCTGGAATCAACCCAAATGCCCATTGATGATAGACTGGATTGGGAAAATATTATGCAGCAATCAGAAATGATGAGTTCGTGTCGTTTGTAGGGACATGGATGAATCTGGAGAACATCATTCTCAGCAAACTGACACAAGAACAGAAAATGAAGCACCACATATTCTCACTCATAGGCGGGTGATGAAAAATGAGAACACATGGACACAGAGAGGGGAGTACTAAACACTGGGGTCTATTGGGGGGGCCAGTGGGAGGGGGAGGTGGGGAGGGATAGCCTGGGGAGAAATGCCAAATGTGGGTGAAGGGGAGAAAGCAAACAAAACACACTGCCATGTGTGTACCTATGCAACTGTATTGCATGCTCTGCACATGTACCCCAAAACCTATAATCCAATAAAAAATTAAAAAAAAAAAAAAAAGAAAATGTAATGTTTTAATATGTAAAGCAGATGAAAGTACATCTTCATGATATGCATTTATTTACTAAGTTCCATTTTTCAACACTTACTTTAACACCCCTCATTAAAACAATGTTTTGTTCAATAAAACAATAATGCAAGAATTTTGGATAAGACTTACGGTCTTAAATAGCTTGAGAATCTAATATGTTTTGGTATTTTCTTTGAGTTGCACATATTGATAAAAATATTTCTCACAGATAAGTAGTAGTACTTACAGAGTTTTGCATGAGTGAAATCACTTCTCTTGGTTAAAATAAAATCCAACTACAGGGTTACAGGCTTCTAAATAACAACACACATTTCTAAGATGGACAGATAGATAGATGATAGACAGATGATAGATAGATAGATGATAGAAAGATAGATGATAGATAGATAGATAGGCAGACCTGAATGGATGGATGGATGGACATGCAGACTACAAGAGAAAGTTTAATTTCATTTATTCCAAAGTCTGCATGCATACTCCAATGTCTGTATGCACATACACACACAAAATAAGTTTGCTCATTGGTAGTCATTGTGGTATGTAAATCAGTCATTCAATGTAATGGAATGTGTACATCATTTTTTAATTGTAATTTGTGAGGTGAATTTTTCCTTTAAGTTATTCACTTTTTAGTCACAATTGCACTTCTGCAGAAGCACTCATCATTCCCTGCAACAAAGCTTTGAAAAAACTACTCTAAAAGGACAGAGAAGGTAGAAACAGGCTATAGACCTGGGGGAAAAAAATGTAAAAGAAAAAATTGGAATTTTGGGCCATATTTGCATCCAAATTCCGCTTCTTGTGTTACATACTTACTAGTTTGTAACCTTTGTTATGTTTTTGTTTTTTTGTTTTCTTTTTTTGAGATGAAGTCACACTCTAGGGCCGGTCGTGGTGGCTCACGCCTATAATCCCAGCACTTTGGGAGGCCGAGGCTGGTGGATCACGAGGTCAAGAGATCGAAACCATTCTGGTCAACATGGTGAAACCCTGTCTCTACTAAAAATGCAAAAAAAATTAGCTGGGCATGGTGGCGCGTGCCTGTAATCCCAGCTACTCAGGAGGCTGAGGCAGGAGAATTGCCTGAACCCAGGAGGTGGAGGCTGTGGTGAGCCGAGATCGCGCCATTGAACTCCAGCCTGGATAACAAGAACGAAACTCCATCTCAAAAAAAAAAAAAAAAGTCTCACTCTGTCACCCAGGCTAGAGTGCAGTGGTGCAATCTCAGCTCACTGCAGCCTCCGTCTCCCAGGTTTAAGTGATTCTGTGCCTCAGCCTCCAGAGTAGCTGGGATTACAGGTGCACACCACTACATCCAGTTAATTTTTGTAATTTTAATAGACAGGGTCTTACTATGTTGGCTAGGCTGGTCTCAAACTTCTGCCTTCAAGTTATCTGCCCGCCTGAGCTTCCCAAAGTGCTGGGATTACAGGTATGAGCCACTGCACCTGGCCCAATTATGTTCTTTGATCTGTTTGAGACTTTATTCTCCTTTCTTTAATATTAGGATTATAACTCTTATTTCTTCAAGTATTCTGAGAATTGAAACAAGATGATGTCCATGTAGTTCTGAGTACTTTGTATAACACATAGTAAATCCTTAATAAATGTTACTTCTTTTATCTCAACCCTGTTCAATTTCTTCCTATATCAGGAGTGAAAGAGAGATCAGATCTTTGGTTTGCTCAAATGTTTCGATAGATGCCCCCATGTTCTAATAACATCAGCCTGTCAGGTTGCATCTACGATGTTTGTAATTCAGGTAGCAAATTGATTTTTGAAAGCACTCTGGGCCTGCTCTGTCCATGTCAGAGAAGCTCCAAGCATTAATTATGCACCAATATTGATGTTTTTGTCTGACAAGGTCTAATGTCACCATATTCAAATCTGGCTGCTTCCTTGTTAGAAAACCCTTCAAAATGTGGCCTTGGAAGAGACAGCATGTGTCACCTACAATATTTGAAATGTCCTAGGATTGAAGCCTTCAATTAGAATTAAAGACAATGTGTATCCTTGTCATGGGTCCTGAAGAGAATGAGCTGGTGCAATTCACGAAAGCAGCTAGAGGTATCGCTACATCAGGCACTGCTCAAAGGAAGGCAATCCAATCTTCTGGTAAACTGCATACAGTGGTGTTGTGAACAATTTGAATACATTTGGGTTTGCTGCTATATACAGAAGTCAGGTATCATGGTTTGTGTTTGGAAGCTCATCCATTTGCTAATTAGGAAGGTCAATCATAAATATCCAGCCACGTCTGCCTGATCTCACAGAATCATTAGGAGAATTGGGATCAACTTATTTTTAAAGGAGACTTATAATCATGCAAATGCAAGTGCCTCTGACTTGAACTGAATAAATAAACCACAGGCACTCTCATTCAAAGGTTCTTACTGGATCCATTTAATTCATTCGACAAATAATCACCGTGCTCTGACTACATGCCAGGCACAATTCTAGGCGCTGGGAGCTCATCAGAGCACGAACAGGCAAGGTCTGCTCTTGTGGAGCATTTATTCTAATGAAGCCTCTTTTAGATGTTATGATTTCCAAGATTTTGGCTAAGATGATTTTGTAAGACAGAGCAAGGCAGCTGAATGAGTCTTTTCAATGAGTTCAGGATTTTCATTAATTTAAAGGAGTTTGCTAATTCCATCTCAAGCAACTCCTAAGACATAAACTCAGGAGTTTTAAATATAATTAATGATTCTCCCAGTTTGCACTGTACTATGAATGTTTTTATGATGTCATAGAAATTGTAGCAGGATTCTTACAGGGGAATATAACTCTACTTATTCTACATTCTGCATTTTCTGAAAAGGAATTGGGTAAGAGACGATTGCTAGTACCTATTTGTTCATTAAACTAAAAATAAAGGACGCTCACTTCTGATAAAGGGTAGTTAATATAAGTTATATTATAGGTATGTGAAAAATTGGGGGGAGGGAATTTTGCATACCCTAATATTTTCCTTTCTTTCTTTCTTTTTTTTATATTTTCAAAATTATTTTGAGTATGAGCCCTTTCCTAGGTATTTCATGAAATTCAAAGAATACAGATAAAATATAACACAGTCCTAGCATTTAAGAAATTCACAGTCTCATTTTTAAAATTTAAAAGATGAGTAAGGTAAATCAATATAGTGTAGGGCTTAGACTTTATTTATTTTGGAAGTCACAGTGTAATGAAATGAATGGTAAACCAGACAGCCAAAAAAATCTATTTTTGTGTCTTTTCCCTGTCGTGTGGAAAGGCCATTAAACTCCTCTTTGTTTCAGTTTCCTTATCTGAAGAAGGATTTCACAGAATTGGTGTGAGGTTCATTTTAAATTGTTAATGATGAAAGTAGTAAGGTCCCAAATAAAAGTGATGGATCATGATGGTTATAATTCATGCTAATTCCTGTAAGCCTTCTGCTGTGAGATGGTTAAGTAATGGCAATAGTAATAATAGCTAACTTTTACCAACTTTTACTGCATATTTATTTATACCAAGCACTAGCAAAATGAATTTTAAAAGACTAACGAATTTAATATTCAAATTAGCCCCATGAGCTACATATTTTTCTCACCTCCATTTTTAAGTTGGGGGTACTGAAGTGCAGGTATTTTGAATGCTTTTTCCAAAACCTCATAGTAAGTGGTACATAGTAGATCTAAACTGGCAGTTTATTTCCAAAAGCCTACTCCAATATTTTGAATATCTACTATGTACCAAACATTGCATATCGACTATAAAGATGGATGAACTATAGTTCCTGCCTTAAGGGGTTAAAAGTCAACCGAGAGAAACATACACTCAGTTATATAAGGGCACTGTGCAGGAGGAGCATGGATTGAATTGACAGTTCTGTGAATGGGAAGGATAGGTGAAGTCAGTGTGTGGTGGTCAAGAGCAGCAGTCCCCAACTTTTTGCCACCAGGGACCAGTTTTGTGGAAGACCGTTTTTCCATGGCCCCATGAAAGATGAGGGGAGGGTTTCAGGACAATTCAAGCACATTTATTATACACTTTATTTCTATTATTATTACACCATAATATATAATGAAATAATTATACATATTACCATAATGTAAAAGTCGTGGGAGGCCTGAGCTTCTTTTCCTGCAACTAGACAGCCCCATCTGGGAGTTATGGGAGATAGCCACAGTTCATAAGGCATTAGATTCTCATAAGGAGCATGCAACCTAGATCCCTTGCGTGTGCAGTTCACAACAGGGTTTCTGTTCCTATGAGAGTCTAATGCTGCAGCTGATCAACAGGAGGCAGAGCTCAGGTGGCTATGCAACCAATGAGGAACTGCTGTAAATACAGATGAAGCTTCGCTGGCTTGCACACTGCTGACCTCCTGCTGTGCAGCTTGGTTCCCAATAGGCCATGGAGCAGTACCCAAGGGTTAGGGTGTCCTGGTCTAGATGATAATCCTAAGAGATGTGACTTTTAGTCTGCAGCCAGTGATGGTTTTTGATCTGGGAGTGTATTTCAAGAAAGCCATAGGTAGCCATGAGAAGAGTGAACTGGAGAAAGTCAGAGAAGCTGGAAGTCAGAAAGTGTGGCATCAGATTCAGGGATAGGTAACCAGAGCCTGATGTAGAGGCTCAACATGGAGTTGGATGGGAGGGAAGGTGAAATCCACACACAAGGACTACCTTGAAAGGGAAAATAATATCCAAAAACAAGCCTAAAGGATTCCCTTGGGAATATATGGAGTGTGGGGACAGGGCATACCTTCCTTTCCATATCAGATTTTTTTTTCTGGCAGCCCCCACACTTACGTTAATAAGTAAACATACTATTTCCTTATATTCTTTCAATAACTTGATAAGGTAGGCTCCAACACAATCTTCTTTTCTAAGTAAAAACCAGAGGTCAGGGGGATCCCAAGATGGCTGAATAAGATGCATCGCCTCTCGGGAAAGCAGCTCCCAGTGAGAGAGACACAGAAGCCGAGTGGTCTCCACAATTCCAAACGAGGTACCAGGTTCATTTTGTGGGTCTGGTTGGACAGTGGGTATACACCAAATAGGGCAAGTTGAGGCAACGTGGGGCACTGCTCTACCCAAGTGGTGCATGCAACTTACCAGAGGATCAGGGGATCTCCCCCTCTGGGACTTCGGTTTGGATACAGTGCTCCACCCAAGCCCTCTACAACCCACAGAACAGGAGATCTTCGCTGGACTGAAAAGCCTCAGCGAGCTGCCTGAACAGGGCAGAACAGCAACTTTGGCTGGCACCAGGGCTGTCAGCATAGCTCAAGGCAGAAGCACTGGCTGATACAAAAGCCAGAAAGCCAGCTGGACAGAGCCATCTGCCCCACAGAAAGAAGGGGAACTGAAAGCAGGGAAACAGCCCATATGGCAGGATGGGTCCTCCCTGCACAAGCCCAGCAGGCTAAAAAACTCTCTCACTCCAGAGTTTCGCACCCAGAACTGCAGTTAGAGAGCAACCAGGAAAAATTAAGCTCGGCAGGGGGAAGGGCAGCCACCATTGCAGAAGCTGGCCTAATTTTCCTGAGTAAATAAAAGATGCACCAGCTCCACTGAATCCATGGCAGCCCAGCAGCACCTCTGCAGGCAGACAAAGGAAAGTCCGCCTCCCCAAGCAGCTACCTGAGAACAAAACTATATAAATCCAACAAGATGGGAAGAAGCCAGTGCAAGAAGAATGAAATCATCAAAAACCAGAATGCCTCTCCCCCACCATGAGATCACAACTCCTCACCAGCAAGTGAATAAAGCTGGACAGAGAATGAATTTGACTAATTGACAGAAGCAGGTTTCAGAAGGTGGGTAATAACAAACTTCTCTGAGTTAAAGGAACATGTTCTATCCCAATGCAAAGAAACTAAAAACCTTGAAAAAAGGTTATACAAAATGCTAACTACAATAACCAGCTTAGAGAAGAATATAAATGACTTGTTGGAGCTGAAAAACACAGCACAAGAACTTCATGAAGCATATACAAGTTTCAAATGCTGAATGGATCATGCAGAAGAAAGGATATCAGAGATTGAAGATCAACTCAATGAAATAAGAAGGCAAAAAAAGAGAACAAAGAGTGAAAAGAAATGAAGAAAGCCTTGAAGAAATATGGGATTATGTGAAAAAACCTAACCTACACTTGGTCAGTCTACCCGAAGATGACAGGGAGAATGAATCCAAGCTGGAAAACACTCTTCAGGATATTATCCAGGAGAACTTCCCCAACCTAGCAAAGCAGGCCAACATTCAAACACAGGAAATACAGAGAACACCACAATGATACTCCTCTAGAAGAGCAACCCCAAGACACATAATTGCCAGATTCACCAGGGTTGAAATGAAGTAAAAAATGCTAAGAGCACCAGACAGAAAGGTCAGGTCACCTACAAAGGAAAGCACATCAGACTCACAGCAGATCTCTCAGCAGAAACTCTACAAGCCAGAAGAGAGTGGGGGCCAATATTCAACATCCTTAAAGAAAAGAACTTTCAACCCAGAATTTCATATCCAGCCAAACTAAGCTTCATACTTGATGGAGAAATAAAATCCTTTACAGAAAAGCAATTGCTGAGAGATTCTGTCACTACCAGACCTGCCCTACAAGAGCTCCTGGAGGAAGCACTAAACACAGAAAGGAAAAATCAGTACCACCCACTGCAAAAAAGAACCAAATAGTAAAGACCAACAATGCAATGAAAAAGTTACACCAACCAAAAGGCAAAACAACAAACCAATAATAAAATGGCAGGATCAAATTCACACATAACAATGTTAACATTAAATGTAAATGGACTAAATGCCCCAATCAAAAGACACAGACTGGCAAATTGGATAAAAACCCAAGAACTATGTGTTGTATTCAGGAGACACATCTCATGTTCAAAGACACACATAGACTCAAAATAAAGAGATGGAATGAAGAGCAAAAATAAGCAGGGGTGGCAATCCTAGTCTCCGATAAAATGCACTTTAAACCAAAAAATCAAAAGAGACAAAGAAGGGCATTACATAATGGTAAAAGGATCAATACAACAAGATAACTATTCTAAACATATATGCACCCAATAGAGGAGCACCCAGATACATAAAGCAAGTCCTTAATGACCTACAAAGAGATTTAGACTCCCACACAATAATAGTAGGAGACTTTAACACTCCACTGTCAATATTAGACAGATAAATGAGACAGAAAATAAACAAGGAAATTCAGGACTTGAATGCAGATCTGGACCAAGTGAAGTTAATAGACGTTTACAGAACTCTCAACCCCAAATCCACAGAATATACATTCTTCTCAGCACCACATCATACCTACTCTAAAATCGACCACATAATTGGAAGTAAATCACTTCTCAGCAAATGCAAAAGAAAGGAAATCATAACAAACAGTCTCTCAGACCACTGTGCAATCAAATTAGAACTCAGGATTTAGAAACTAACTCAAAACCATACAAGGTCATGGAAAAGGAACAACTGGCTCATGAATGTCATCTGGATAAACAATGAAATGAAGGCAGAAATAAAGGTGTTCTTTGAAACCAACAAGAATGAAGACACAACATACCAGAATATCTGGGACACCTTTAAAGCAGTGTCTAGAGGGAAATTCATAGCGATAAAGGCCCATATGAGGAGCAAGGAAAGGTCTAAAATCGACACCCTATCATCAAAACTGAAAGAGTTAGAGGAGCAAGATTTTAAAAACTCAAAAGCTGGTAGAAGACAAGAAATAATTAAGATCAGAGCAGAACTGAAGGAGATAGAGACACAAAAAAAAAAACCTTCAAAAAATCAACAAATCCAGGAGCTGGTTTTTTGAAAAGATCAACAAAATAAAAAGAGAGAAGAATCAAATATATGCAATAAAAAATGATAAATGGAACATCACCACCGATTCCACAGAAATACAAACTACCATCAGAGATTACTACAAACAACTTGATGCACACAAACCAGTAAATCTGGAAGAAATGGATAAATTCCTGGACACTTGCACACTCCCAAGACTAAACCAGGAAAAAGTTGAATTCCTGAATAGACCAATAATAAGGGCTGAAGTTAAGGCAGCAATTAGTAGCCTACCAACTAAAAAAAGCCCAGGTCCAGATGTCTTTACAACCTAATTCTACCAGACATACAAAGAGAAGCTGGTACCATTCCTTCTCAACTATTCTAAACAATACAAAAGGAGGGAATCCTCCCCAACTCATTTTATGAGACCAACATCATCCTAATACCAAAACCGGGTGGAGATGCAACTAAAAAAGAAAACTTCAGGCCAATATCCATGATGAACATCAACACAAAAATCTTCGATAAAATACTGGCAAACAGAATGCAACAGCAAATCAAAAAACTTATTCATCATGATCAAGTAGGCTTCATCCCCAGGATGCAAGGCTGGTTCAACATACACAAGTTAATAAATGTAATCCATCACATAGGCAGAACCAAACACAAAAACCACATGATTATCTCAATAGATGAAAAGAAAGCTTCCAACAAAATTCAACAGCCCTTAATCCTAAAAACCCTCAATAAACTAGGTATCAATGGAACATATCTCAAAATAGCAAAAGCTATTTATGACAAACCCACAGCCAATATCATACTGAATAGGCAGAAACTAGAAGCATTCCCTTTGAAATCTGGCACTAGACAAGGATGCCCTCTCTCACCACTCCTATTCAATATAGTATTGGAACTCGTAGCCAGAGCAATTAGGCAGGAAAAAAAAATAAAGGGCATTAAATTAGGAAAAGATGAAGCCAAATTGTCTCTATTTGCAGATGACATGACTGTATATTTAGAAGACCCCATCATCTCAGCCCAAAATCTCCTGAAACTGATAAGCAACTTCAGCAAAGTCTCAGGATACAAAGTCAATGTGCAGAAATCACAAGCATTTCTATACACAAATAACAGACAAACAGACAAATCAAAAGTGAACTCCCATTCACAATTGCTACAAAGAAAATAAAATATCTAGGAATACAACTAACAAAGGAAGTAAAGGACCTGTTCAAGGAGAACTACAAACCATTGCTCAAGGAAGTAAGAGAGGACACAAACAGATGGAAAAACATTCCATGCTCAGGGTTAGGAAGAATCAATATTGTGAAAATGGCCATACTGCTCAAAGTAATTTATAGATTCAACACTATCCCCATCAAGCTACCAATGACCTTCTTCACAGAACTGGAAAAAATCACTTCAAACTTCATATGAAACCCAAAGAGAGCACACATAGCCAAAACAATCCTAAGCAAAAAGAACAAAGCTGGAGGCATCATGCTGCCTGACTTCAAACTACACTACAAGGCCACAGTAATCAAAACAGCATGGTACTGGCACCAAAACAGAGACATAGACCAATGGAACAGAAGAGAGGCCTCAGAAGCAACACCACACATCTACAATCATATGATCTTTGACAAACCTCACAAAAACAAGCAATGGAGAAAGGGGCCCCTGTTTAATAAATGGTATTGGGAAAGCTGGCTAGCAGTGTGCAGAAAGCAAAAACTGGACCCCTTCCTGACACCTTACACTAAGATTAACTCCACATGGATTAAAGATCTAAACATAAGACCTAACACGATAAAAAACCTAGAAGAAAACCTAGGCAAAGCCATTCAGGACATAGGCATAGGCAAAGACTTCATGACTAAAACACCAAAAGCATTGGCAACAAAAGCCAAAATAGACAAATGGGGTCTAATTAAACTCCAGAGCTTCTGTACAGCAAAGGAAACAATCATTAGAGTGAACTGGCAACCAACAGAATGGGAAAAATTGTTTGCAATCTACCCATTTGACAAAGGGCTAATATCCAGAAACTACAAAGAACTAAAACATATTTACAAACACACACACACCCATTCAAAAGTGGACAAAGGATATGAACAGACACTCTTCAAAAGAAGACATCTATGAGGCCAACAAACATATAAAAAAATGCTCATTATCACTGGTCATTAGAGAAATGCAAATCAAAACCACATTGAGATAACGTCTCACACCAGTCATAATGGCGATCATTAAAAAATATGAAGACAACAGATGCTGGAGAGGATGTGGAGAAATAGGAACACTTTTACACTGTTGGTGGAAGTGCAACTTAGTGCCACCATTGTGGAAGACAGTGTGGCGATTTCTTAAGGACCTAGAAATAGAAATATCATTTAATCCAGCAATCCCATTACTTGGTATATACCCAAAGAATTATAAAATGTTCTATTATAAAGACATATACACACATATGTTCATTGCAGCACTGTTTACAATAGCAAAGACCTGGAACCAACCCAAATACCCATCGATGATAGACTGGACTGGGAAAATGTGTCACATATACACCATGGAATACTATGCAGCCATAAAAAATGATGAGTTTGTGTCCTTCATAGGGACATGGATGAATCTGGAAACCATCATTCTCAGCAAACTGACACAAGAACAGAAAACCAAACACCACATGTTCTCACTCATAGGCAAGTGTTGAACAATTAGAACACATGGACACATGGAGGGGAGCATCACACACTGCAGTCAGTTGTGGGGGGCTAGGGGAGGGACAGCAGGGGACGAGGAGGGTGGGGGGGATAACATAGAGAGAAATACCAGACATAGGTGATGAAAGTTAAAAGCAGCAAACCACCTTGCCATGTATGTACCTATGCAACAATCCTGCATGATCTGCACATGTACCCCAACACCTAAAGTACAATAAAATAAATAAATAAAATCTAAAAAAAGAAGAGGTGAAAAATGGTAAATAAACTACCTAAAAGCCACACAGGAAAAACTAGGATTTGAACTCAGTACCTACCTCGTGGATTTATTATAAAGATAAAAAACATGCAAAAGTGCACAGAATGACACACACAATTGATTGGTGTCCATCAGGACTGTTGGGGCTGTTCTCCTCCTCCCCTCCTCCTACTCTTCCTCCTCCTCGTCTTGCTCAGATGATTGCCTTTGAGGGCTGTGGAATGGTCATGGAATCTAGTCTAATAGTTCCATTCCCATTGTCAATACATCTGCCAGAAGTACCCTGTAGCTTCAGAGGGTGTGAGTACATTTGGAGGTTGTCTCTAGTTTCTAAGCAATTGCTTCTATCTCTGCTGTTGCTTTGGATATCAGTCACCAATGTTGCTAAGGCCTGCAGTTGACCCCTGATTCTACAGAAATCCATCCATGGGAGTGAAATGGATCCAAAGATGCAAACAGCTTCTGTAAGAGGAAGGCCAGGTGTTCAACTGGACTCAAGGGAACTAGACAGCATTCACACTTCCCTGGCATTTCTATCTTACTGCTGTAGGGGTTCCCAAAGCAAGAAGTCAAGACACTAACAGAAAAAGTCATGTGTATACTCAGCAAGGGAAAAATGCATAGCAGAGTTGAGCAGAGAGGATCCCAAACCCCTTTGAAACTACCCACCCCTGTCCATTTTACAGCAAATGACTTTCACAAGGTAGCACAAGAAGTGGAATGCTCTCCCCATGGAGGACCACTGTAATACACAACTCCTGCGGGCACCATTTACAAAGACTACCAAGCAAATGATGCCCCTAGAGTAAAGCACCAAGCAGCTCTACCGCTGTCACTTTCTACCTTCTCTTCCTCCCTCAAAGTATGTACGTACCGCTTGAAAACTGGAAATATTGGCAGGGCGCAGTGGCTCATGCCTATAATCCCAGAACTTTGGGAGGCTGAGATGGGTGGATCACCTGAGGTCAGGAGTTCCATACCAACCTGACCAACATGGAGAAACCCTGTCTCTACTAAAAATACAAAATTAGCCATGCATGGTGGTACATGCCTGTAATCTCAGCTACTCAGGAGGCTGAGGCAGGAAAATAGCTTGAATTCGAGAGACGGAAGTTGCGGTGAGCCAAGATCGTGCCATTGCACTCCAGCCTGAACAACAAGAGTGAAACTCCATCTCAAAAAAAAAAAAAACCACTCTGGAAATATTATAACTTTACTTCCTGGTAAGAACAGTTTCCTCTGCCTTGACAATATGCTCTGCAAGATGGAAGAAGGGGCAAGACCTCTTCCCTGCAACACTTACAGCCTCATCATCAAGTCTGCCTTGATGACCTTCTGGAGGAATCCTGTCATGTACTGCATCTCTGTTTCTATCAATCACTACAAAATCCCAAACTTTGAAGTTATCTCTCATAACCAGACTCTCATCCCTACATTGCTTTGGGCATCATCAAATTCTACTCCTCTTCCCGACTCCCCAGTCTTTCCACAGTGCCCTCTGCATATCAGCAAGACCCCATCTCTTCAACCACTGCCCTCGAGGTTCCATCCATGGTATTGGTCTACCTGAAATCTAGCTGATTCCTGAGGTAATTTATTTTCCAAAGGCCATCTCTTTCCCTGTGCCTGAAGAAGCTAAGGATTGAACACGCAGAATTGAACTGATTTGAGAGAGATCCTGTGGTCTCGATTATGATGGGGAATTATATTTGTGGTGGACACTGGAGTAAAATCACTAGATTTGAGTCTTCACTCCTCCACTACTAACAAAAAAAAAAAAAAAGATAAACGAGCAAGGGTTTTTAAACTGCTTTGAAGCTCCTGGCAGATGTAATGGGTATAACAGTAACTACTTCATGGGTTTATTATAAAGAGAAAAGGTCTCCTTTTTTCTCATCACCTTTTCTAGATCATTCTTCTTTTCTCCTACATACACACACACTAGAATTGAAGCTCATACCATTAGACTATGCCCTCTCCTTTTTCGTGTCATCTGCAAGCCCTCTGGTCCCACTCCTTATTCCTTGAAGTTCTGAGCTCCTGGATTGCTTTCACTCTCTTCGACAGTATTTCCAGTATAGCTCTTTTTTAAAAATCACATCTTTATTGAGATGGTATTCACACACCATAAAATTACCCATCTAAAATATATGATTTAAAGGTTTTTAGTATATTCACAGGGCTGTACAACTGTACAACCATCATGATTTAATTTTGGAACATTTTCATCACCCCCCAAAAAAAACCCTGTATCCATTAGCAGTCCTCAGTGCTAAGGAACCACTAATCTTTCTGTCTCTACAGATTTGTCCTATTCTGGACATTATATATATATGGAATCAGACAACAAGCAACTTTTTGTGCCTGGCTTCTTTTACTTAATGTTTTCAAAGCTCATGCATGTTCTAACATGTATTCATAACTCATTTATTTTTATTGCTGAATGATATTTCATTTTATGGATATACCACACTATATTTATACATTTATCAGTTAATGGGCATTTGGCTTGTGTCCACTTTTTCACAATTATCAATAATTACACTATTCATATTTGTGTACAGGTTTTTGTGTGGACATATGTTTTTATTTGAATATATGTTTAGGAGTAGAATGGTAACTCTATATTTAACAATTTGAGCACCTGCAAACTGGTTTCCTAAGTGGCTGCATCATTTTACATTCCCACCAGCAATGTGCAAGGGTTGCATTTCTCCACATACTCTCCAACACTGGTTATTGTCTGTCATTTTCATTACAACCATCTTATTGGTCTCAAACTGTGGTTTTGATTTGCATTTTCCTGGTAAATAATGATGTTTAATAATAATCTTAATAAAACCATGGGCTAAGTGGCCATGTTAGGATAGTCGTTCCTGACCATGATACCTACTGAAGTTATCTTCTCATACCCTGAGTTCTAACTTCCTTGGCCTTACTTCCCTCAGGGATAGCGTCCTCTGCCACACCTTCATCATTCATTCCCACAGCCATATACATTAACCTAATCACTGAAAACAAGTTCAACACCTCCATGATCTCAACTGCAGGAATCCCACCCTCCTACAACCACTTCTTACCTTTCTAGTTCATAATAGCTCCCATACTCCTAAAATTCTTTGGCCCCACTGTAGCGTACCATTCATTGATCCAACAGATTGTCACTGTGTCTCACTCTTTCACACTCACTTTTGGTTGTAGCTAACTGTACTTATATGATCCATAGTTACAATAGTACTTGTATGTCTCAACTCTCTTACTTTTTACATGCCATTACATTTGCTTGGCAAGATTACAGCCCTAGTTAAACCCAACCTTTCCTCATCCCCGCTTGTACCCACACAATTTAACTGGGTAGGAGAAGAAGATACAACCTCAGTGATTTGCTCTTACTTTCGATTCCTGGCCACTAAGCTCATGGACTGCTATGAATTCCTAGGACAGTTCCTTAGTCCAATCAGTCTCCCACTATCCTAGGTAAATTATTTCATAACCTTCTCCTCTCCTCAAACTTCTAACACCGTCTTTTTCACTGTCTGCTTCAGGCTGTCTTCTGTTTCAATGAGAAAATATCCATAGAGAACTTTCCACTTGCTTTATCAACATCATATCTACTAAACCTTCTGTACCTGACCATACCTTCCACCTTCATCCTTGCTACCATTAATGAACTCTTCCTGTTCCCATTCAAAGCACAAGTTGCTGTACCCTCTAATATTCTCAAGGGTATCACCTCAACAATGGTTTCCACATTTTCTCCTGCACTCTCAAATTTTCCCTCCCTGCTGGATCATTCCCATTAGCAAACAAACATGCTTTATAATATGTTCTCTCTTAAAATCACCCCTTCCTAAGTGGCTGCTTCATTTTACATTCCCACACCCTTCTCCTACTATTGACTCATTTGCAATTTCCCTTTACAGCAAATTTCCTTGAGAGAATTAGTCATTAGCTATATTCATTGTCTTCATATCATCTTCTCCCCTTGTCTCTTAAGCCAGACTAGAATCACACTGTTTAATCTTCATTATTTCAGCAAAACTGTTCTTGTGAAGGTTAACGATGATCTTCATGTTGTTAACCCGCATCGTCAATCCTCAGTACTTAACTTACTTAAACTCCCTCTCTCTTGAAATGCTTCTCTTAGTTGAACACCACCACCCTCCATTGTTTCACCTTTTACCTTTTACCTTTAATTTCCTTTACCAAATCTTTGCCTTTTCCCGACTTCTTGGACTTTGAGTATCCCAGAGCTCTGTTCTCAGGTTTCCTTTGTTCCCCAGCAACACTCACTCTCCAGGTCACCTCATTCAGCATCATGGCTATAAATACCATCTACAGGCCAATGACTCCCATGTTTGTATTCCCCACCTGACCTCTCTCCTGAAATCCCGTTTAGATAGCCAACTTTCTACTGGCCATAAACTCTTGAATATCTAATAAGTATCTCAGACCTATCATGTCCCAAACCAAATTCCTGATGTCCCTCTCCCCAGCATATTCCTTCACCCTCCTCTCTAACCCAATAAGCAGTGATGCATATATCCATTCTGTCTGATGCACAGGTAAAATCCAGAGACTGGCCCCTTCATTCTACTTCTACTACTACTACAGCCTTGTTTCAGCTTCTCAGCATGCCTAAATCATTGCAGTGGCACTCTAGTCTCCAGCTTCCATCTTTATCCTTCATTTCCTACATAGCAGTCAGAGAGACTGTTTTAAAATACAATTCAAATGCTTTCTCATCTCGCTTTGTGTGAAAGTCGTGTCTTTAAAGGATCAGTTTGACAGACTGGGCTCTACTTAACAGTCTGACCCCCCATCCTTATGGTCTTTTGCCCTCACTCTGTGTGCTCTACCGCACTGACTTCCTCGCCATGCATCTTCTTGCCTCAGAGTCTTTGCACTTGCTTAAAAGATTCCTTGCCTCCACTCAGAATGTATATTTTCATGGATCACCTTTTTATATCTTTCAGCTCTCTGCCATGTAAATGGCATCATGCTTCTATCTCTATCCCTTTGCCCTGCTTTATTTTTCTATATGGCATTCATCACCATCTCAAATAGCAGGTATCTGTTTGTTTGTTTGTTTGTTCGTTTGTTTGCTTGTTATTTATTTTGCATATGCCCCCACCAGAAAGCGAGTTACATGAAAAAAAGGGTCTTCATCCACTTTATTTTGTGGTATACCAACATGTAATGTCTGGCACATAGTAAGCTCAATGAATGTTCATGAATAAAATAATAAATACTGGGTGGGGCAGCTGTTCCATGCGCACATGAGTTAATTTATTATTGGCTTTGTGACCAAGACCTATGTGTCATGTTTGGCCAAGGAAATATTCAGAGACCCTTCTTTTTCTTAATTGACAAATAATAATTGTGTAGATTTATGAGGAATAATGTGATGTTTTGATCTATGTATACATTATAAAAAGATTTAATCAAGCTATTTAACTTATCCATCACCACACAAATTTATCATTTTTGTGGTGAGAACATTAAAAATCTATTTTAGTAATTATGAAATATACAATGCATAATTATTAACTATCACCATCATATACTGCAATAGATTATTAAAACATATTCCTCCAGTGTAACTGAAATTTCATACACTTTGATCAACATCTTCTCTTTCCCCATTGTTCTCCCTCTCCCCACTACCTCAGCCTCTGGTAACCATGTTTTTACTCTCTGCTTTTGTGATATCAACTCTTTGGGATTCCATGTATAAATGAAATTGTACAGTATTTGTCTTTCTGTGCCTGGCTTATTCACTTAGCATAATGCCATCCATTTCCATCTGTGTTGTCACAAATGACAGAATTTCCTTTTTAAAGGCTGTATAATATTCCATTATATATTTGTACCACCTTTACTCATTCATCTTTTGATGGACACTTAGGTTGATTCCATAACTTGATCATTGGGAATAGTGCTGCAATGAACATGGGAGTATAACCATCTCTTTGACATATCAGTTTTTACACTAATTTATGTCCTCACCAACTGTGTACAAGGTTTCCTTTCCTCCATATCCTCACCAACACTTGTTATTATTCATCTTTTTTATAATAGGCATTCTAACAGGCATGAAGTGATATCTCATTTTGGTTTTAGCTTGAATTTCCCCAATGATTATAACATTTGAGCATTTTTTTTCATAGACCTGTTGGCTATGTATATCTCTCTTTTGGGTATATATCCAAAATAATTGAAATTGGTGAGTCAAAGACACTTCTTGCAAAATCATTCTAGTTCCTGGGAAATGAGGCAGCATGGTGTACTGGGAGGAGAGTCATCTTGGGAATCAAAAGACTAGGATCTATTTCCAACTTTGTTCCTACCTGGCTGCTATATAACTTTGGTAAGTGAGATACCCTTTCCGGATCTCCATTTCTTTAGCCACATTAAAACTCTTTTAAATAAAATAATATTTGATAATTATGTCCCCCAGAATTTTAAACTTCCTTCATGCTAAATCAGACACTGGCCATCCTTCCTTGCATAACCGGATGTGGCATGTGGCTGAATGATAAGTCTTCCTGCTTTCAGAGTTCAGTATTAAGAACCCCAGTTTCTACCAATATAAATTTCATTTCCCCCATCTGCCTACTTGAGCAATTCTATTTCCCATTCAGTTCAAACTTAGAAAAGAAAATTAATCGCTGGTTATCAGGCCATCTCAAATCCCCTAATTTGGCACTTTACATGCATTGCCTCACTTAATCCTCACCACAGCTTTGCAATGTAGGTATTAACCTAACTTTACAAATGAGGAAGATGAAGCTAAAATAACTTGATTAAAGCCACCCAGCTAGAAACATGATAGAAGATTTGAGCCCATGTCTGCATGTCCGAGAAAGTCTTAATATTTTTATTCTTCAAACCACAGACGGACAAAGATTTTAATAGAATTTCAGCATTTGCCCTCATCAGCTGTATGACATTCAAGACATCAATGTACCATCATAGGCCTCAATTTTATCTTCTGTAAAATTGAACCAATAATACTAACCTCCCTGCATCAAAAGGGATATACAATGCTTGTCATGATGATTATATGAGATGATGCAAGTGAAAGTATCTTAAAAATATAGAAAAGTATAAACTACCATTCACCTAAAGATTTTATTTTTCAGACCATAGAAGACATTCTCTCAATCCCCACTGTGGAGGAAAAATTGAGAAATAGTCATAAACTGAAAACATCTTTTGCAAATGTGTCTGTCTCAAAGGGAAGACAAGATCCTGCTTCTTTCAGCTGACTTTCCAGTCTAATGACCTAGAATTCACTGCTATGCTTTTATTTCCATCCCAATGTGCTACAGCCCACGTGAAAATGTCTGATAAACTGGGAGCTTCTTTTGATGCATGGGAAAAGAAAATGTTTTTTATTCCAAGCACCCATATCTTTTCTGAATATTTTTCTTCATATTCTTCTGGGGGTTTTGATCTCATATTATTTTTCTTTTGATTTGAAGGATGGGGAAAAAAAGAACCTACAGGATTTTTCAATTATTTATCACAGAAGGCATTTAAGGCCTGGTTTTAAAGTTGATTTCTGGATTTCTACACTCACTCATGCACATTGGGAAGTTGGTTGACCTCCTGGGAGGACAGTTCAGTGAAGGTCGAAGGATGTGTCTGACTGACATGTGGGCCCTCAGATGTTCTGACCCAGACCTCTGCCTCCAAGCTAGGGGCAGCAGCATCTGTGTAATGGAAGGAGCTGCTGAGAAACTCTCCCAGGCACCTGACTCTTCAGTTTGGTCTCTGACCTCTACTACTTTTCTGCCAGAAAATAGAAAATCATGCCTTTATTTAAAAATATTAGAATTTGATTTCACTGCAATGTGATAGACATCCATTGAGTACCTATGACTATTTTGTACCACATATAGTGTGAGAAGCTGTAAAGACAATAATTATTCATTATTCACGAGAAAGATGGTTAAGAGTATCTAGGACTCAGACAGCCTGGGTTCAAATCCCAGCTCTACCACTTTCACTTACTGAATGTGAAATGTTAGACAAGTCTTTAAAGCTGTCTAAGCCTGAATTTCTTCGTGTATAAAATGAGGATAGTAACAATAAGACCAGCCTTATGACACATATCCATGTACAGCGCATACACAGTATCTGGTCCATGGCTGTTCATTAATATCATGAGAATGAAGATGGTGTTCTAAATGCAAGTAAGCCAAAGTACTATGGTTCCTGCCTTCATATTCTAATGGAAAGCATAGATTTTAATTAGATAGTCATATAAACCAATAGCTACAAAAGTGCTAGAATAGATTATGTTGCTGCCTTTCCATTGTGCAGTAGCCATGCACATTTGGGGTGGGGACAGGAACTGGGCCCAATCTTGGCTCTTTAAATGTGGTCTAAACAGCTTAGTATAATCTGTGTAAATTCTGTCTTGTCACCACTGTGATTATGTGACCTAAATCAATCTTATCAAAGGGAAGTCTAGAACTTTTATAATGGGAAGGAAAACTCCCTTTCTCTGCCAGTGGATATGGCAGGGAAAGTATTTAACCCAGCAGTGGTTAGCAGCCATTGTTCAACCATCAAGGGAACCAAACAGGAGGAAGTCAACATCTGTGGATGGCAGAATAAGATGTGTAAAGAAAATGGAGTTTTGGTAATATTGTTGAGCCATTGGATCTACTTTTATATAAAACCTACATTATGTTGGGAATATCTATACACACAAAAATTCAATAATAAAAAAAGACAACCAACTTAATATTAAAAGGGGCAAATGGTCTAAAGAGTCATTTCTCCAGGGAAAATATGCAAATGGCCAGCCAATAAGCACATGAAAAAATGCTCAACATCATTATTCATCAGGGAAATGCAAATCAAAACTATTATAAGATACCACTTCACACCTACTAAGATGACTGGAATCAAAAAGTCAGATACTAACAACTGTTGGTGAGCATGTGAAGAAATCAACCCACATACACTGCTGGTGGGAATAAAAAAAGGATGCAGCTGCTTTGGAAAATAGTCTGGTAGTTCCTCAGACAATTAAAGACAGAGCTACCATATGACTTACCAATTCCATTTTTGCTATATAGCCAAGAGAAATAAAAACATAGTCACACAAAAACTTGTAACTTAATCTTTACAGAAGCATCATTGATAATAATTAAGAGATGGAAAACACTCAGGTTGAATGGATAAAAAAATGTGATATATCCATACCATAGAATATGATTCAGCTATAAAAAGAAATGAAGTATTTATGCCACAAGGTAGATAAACCTCAAAAGCATTATGCTAAACAAAAGAAACTAGTCATTTAAAAATTATATTGTGATTCCATTCATATGGGATATCCAGAACAGGAAAATCTCTAGAGATGGAAAGTCAATTAGTGGTTGGTTAGGTCAGAGTGGTTGGTTAGGCACTGATAGCTAAAAGGTAGGGGATTTCTTTCTGAAGTGACGAAAATGTTCTAAAATTGACAATGGTGATGTTTGCACATATCTGTGAATATACTAAAAACCACTTAATTGAATTGTATATATATTTTAAATTAGTGAATTGTATGGTTGTGAATTATATACCAATAAAACTTTAAAAATAAATATATTTTCTTTATTCTTTAAGCTGACTTTAAATTGAGTTACTTGCAATTGAACAATTTCTAATACAAGTGCCATGAATTAAAACCACCGGGGCTTCAAGAGTATGCATCGCAGTTACCTGATCCCATGTGGACATGGGGGACATTCAGAGTAGAAATCAAGAACAGTGGTCCTGGTGGGTCAACTGTATGGCTCTGTTCCTCTATGCCAAGCCTCTAGGTTTCCAGTCTTCACCTTTCTCCTCTGTCTGTAGAAGGCACCATTGGCCCTCACCTGCAGAGGGCTCTAAGATCAATATGAACATGATGCAGGGAAGGAGGGCTCTCAGCACTTCAGCTGATCATCCATCATATCACCCATTTTCAGCCTTGATGAGTGACTAAATGCACACTTTTCATCAGTGCCACTCCTTTCTCCTTCCTAAAGCCCCATTCTTTTTCTCCAGCCCTGTGTGACTGAGTTTCTAGAAATTTAGCTCAGTGTTTTTCTGATATGACCAGGATCCCAAGACCTACTTTCTCTTGTAATTGTCCACTGTAAAGACTACAATAATAATAATAATAGTAAACATGCATAGAAGACAATGAGCATAATGTCTTCCCTAGCAGTACATGCCTAGCAAATGTTAGTTTCCTTCCGTCTCCTCCAACAGACCTTCCGTCTGCAGGCAGACTACCTGAACTTTAAGTTTCTCCCATCTTCCAATTTGACCACTCTAGTCCACCTTTTGGATTTTTAGGGGGTAGGCTGCTCATTGAATCACTCTAAGTTTCATTTTGCTCATTGGATTTTCAATGCATTGACCCCAGTAGGAAAGTCAGTTCCCCATTGGCACCACCTGCCTCATAGCTACCGCATCTGAAAATAATTAAAACTAGTGAGGCCTAGTAAAATAATCAGATATATCTGTCAGACAGTAAGCAAGAGTATAAGTCCCACAGGAATAAGAGGACTCATCTTATACCCACATAAAATAGTACAAAGGCTGGGACATGTATAACTCTGGAAAATATTTGTTCAAAGGATCAATGGCCTTCATTATACTGAAATTATTATCTAAATGTGTCTCGTCTTCTACAATGGAACCTGCCACTGAGCAGTGCCTCTGTCTGATCACCTCTGTAAGCCCAAAAACTTTCACATAGTCTACATTAGAGTAAGGCACTCAGTACATATTTGTAGATTTCTTGGCTTCTTCCAAGAAGTCAATTACCCCAACTAAATAAGATTTCAGTTCCCTCTGAACACTTACAGCTTCTCCAGTAAAACTCTTCTGACACATTTACCTAATTCTGCCTTGTGCTGTAATGATTTACAAGAATGGCTTTTTGCTCCCGTGAGGGTATGAGCTTTTCTAAAGGTGGGGTTCCCATCTGATTCATCTTCCGGGGCTCCTACACAGAATAAAAAGCATAATAGACGATCGGGAAACATATTTGTTGCATAAGCAAGTGGATGATTGAATAAGTGCATATGAGAAGACTGAGAATTACTTAGCAGAGAAAATGACGTAATGGTACCTTGAAGGCAGCAACATGGTCTGATCCATGCTCAGTTTTCACTAAATTGAAATGACACTGTAATCAAGATTTATTAGTAGATATCTTGTTTGCTTTATCATCTTCTTCTCCCATAAGACTGAAGGTTCTCACAGAACGGCACCCATATCTGACGAGCTTACCATTGCATCCTCACCATTTAACACATGATAAGTACTCAATAAAAGAGTTAATAACTGGACATTAACCCTCCCAGCAAGTCCCCAAGGTCCCAGCTCTCACATCCACCTCTCTTGCTTTCAATACTGCAATAAGCAGTAGAAGCCGTTTGCCTTCTAAGTTGATGAGGATACAATAGTGGTGGTGATCATCCTCCTTCAGTAACCCCCCAAACCTCACTCCCCATTGTACTTTACCAATTGGCTTTGAATTATTTAATTTGCAGTTAATTCAGAGGCATCCGAACCAGGCTCTGATATACTGGATGATCAAGACAAACGGCTGGAGTATTTTTACGAGTAAAATCTCTCCAGATTTCAGTACATAAATCATTTGTTGTGAAATCGCTCATTGTCTTTAGGCAAGGCTGTAACGTGAGGGAAAATTCTATCTATTTATGAGCCAAAAGTCAGGGGATTAGGAACAGTTTGAAGGAAAGAGACTACAACATAAGATTTATCTCTTAATATTCTCCTTACATATATTCCTCCACCCTTTTCTCTTACTTACTTTTCAGCATGGAATAGGAATTCAATTTCATGTTTGTTCCACAGAATCACAGGGGGGAAAACAGATCTTAAGGGGCAGAATTCAGAGAATTTTTTAGCTCCATACCAATTCAACCAATCCCTTTCTGATCTCAGGTTGAAAGCCACTTCCTCAGAGAAGCCTTCCTTGATGACCTAGTCTAAATTAGATCATTCCCATTAGTCACTCTCACAGCTCCTGTTGATATTCCTTTTTGACTCTTACTACAGTTGTAATGATACATTTATTTGTGTGTCTGCTTGCTTAATGCCTCTGTCTCTCAGAAGACTGTAAATTTCTTTATGTAGGGATTACTATAATAAAAGGAATTTGTTTTCCACTGTATCTTCAACACCTAACACAGTGCCTGGCATAAAGTAGGCACTGGGAAAACATCTGTTGTAAATAAATACATAATAAGAATTTCCCCAGCTCCTTTTCAGAGTTAATCTAGAAAGCCCACTACAGAAAAGAAAGCACTATTTAATTCCCAAGTATTTTGCATTTGTTGATGAGACATGAAATGTTACTCTTTTATAAAATAAATGTGTTTATTCTATGCAAATTATTGCACATGTTACCACTTATAACACTCTTTTAAAAATGTGGTTAAAATAGCTATTATCCTCATCCTAGTGATAAGCAATTTGTAGCTTGAGAAGCTTTGATGACTTGTCCAAGACGTGTCAGCCGCTACTGGTACAGAAGGGATTAGAACTCACATATTTTGACTCTCAAATTCAAATTCTTGCCACCATGCTCTGTACCCTCCTCCTGAAAATCCAGGGAGGCAGAAGGAATTTATTCCTGATGAAAACTTTTTTTCTCTTTTTTGGATCTCCATCACTAGAAGGAACAAAAGAAGTGAAAACAACTGAAGACCAAAGAGAGGATTATGTTTTCCTTTTCTCTTTAAAAGTGGCAGAAAATCTGCCAGGTGCAGTGGCTCATGTCTGTGATCCCCAGCACTTTGGGAGACTGAGGTGGGTGGATCACCTGAGGTCAGGAGTTTCAGACCAGCCTGACCAACACGGTGAAACCCCATCTCCACTAAAAATACAAAAATTAGCCAGGTGTGGTGGCAGGCACCTGTAATCCCAGCTACTCGGGAGGCTGAACCAGGAGAATTGCTGGGACCTGGGAGGCAGAGGTTACAGTGAGCCAAAATCACACCATTGCACTCCAGCCTAGGTGACAACAGCAAGACTCCATCTCCAAAAAAAAAAAAAAAGGGCAGAAAATCACGGCAGTCATGATTCTGAACGTGGTCAATGTTTTTCAGACTGTGCTAGCATCTTCCTGCTAAAGAGTTTTTCAGACAACCTTGCAGGATGCTCCTGCTCTATACAAGATACATCTTTCAGTGCATTGATCCACAAGGGAGGGCTTCATTTCCAACAAGCTGTAACAGAGGCACTCAGACACAGAGGCACATCCACAGCTGCACACTCACACATATGTTTGAACTATGCCCACCAGGGCTCACAAATGGACTCCCGCATATGTTTTCACAAACAAGTAATACATCATCCTCCTTCACCGTCGCAGCAAGCACAGGATCAGATGAATGCATTAATTCACTCATGCCTCTACACAAATGCATCCTCATAAACATTTAATAACATTTAATAAGATCTCATGTCAATACACCATCTTACAACACACAAAGCCCTTTCATGTCCATTTTCCCATTTTACTCTTACAATAACCCATGTTTTATTTTATTTTTTTTTAATGCCAACCTAATAGTTTAATATGGGTCTTTACCTGAGCCTCATTAGATGGATTTCAGAGGATCACTGGCTTACTCCGGAATAAAATGCAAAACTTGGTTTATGTACATTTTCGAGGGGGGTGTTAGGGTTCATGGTTTTCCTGCCTATTTCCCTACCCACAAAAAATGGTTTTGGGCCACCAAGTCATGGAAATGATCTCATTGACCTGAAACGATACTAAAGTTTATAAAAGTGCCTTTTCCTCCATTTCCTCATTTAAGTCACACATGTACAACCTTGTGAAGTTAACCTTACAATTATGACTTTTTGATAGATGAGAATACTGGGCTCAGATACCTCCAAGCTCATGTTTACTAACACCCACTTATCTTTTTTTCTTCTGCCTGCCACACTACTGAGATGAAAAAGAAGAGAAACTAACAGCTGAGCTCGTTGCCCTTGATAGAGAATTATACTTTTTCTCCATTCATGTGAGCCAAGAGGCCACATACAGGTGTTTTCATAGGAAACCAACTCAGGCAACAGAAAAGTGACTATTTTAATAAAAACATTAGTTTCTTACTACCACATCAAGTCAATGTAATATTTTGGACAATCAGATAATAAAGATTCTGTAAGAGAGTAACCAAATCATTTTTAACAGCTCTATAAACACATGCCTGAAGAAGCAAGCTGTTTCCTCTTTTTGCTTGGGGGGTGCTCTTTGTCCAGATAGCCACATGTCTCCTTCACTCACTTCCTTCAAATCTGTTCAAATGTCATGTTATATGAATATTGGCTACATGTATGTCTTCTTTTCAGAAAAGTGTCTGTTCATGTGCTTTGCCCACTTTTTAATGGGGTTGCTTTTTCTTGTAAATTTTTTTAAGTTCTTTATAGATGCTGGATATTAGAACTTTGTCAGATGCATAGTTTGCAAAAATGTTCTCCCATTCTGTAGGCTGTCTGTTTATTCTGTTGATAGTTTATTTTGCTATGCAAAAGCTCTTTAGTTTAATTAGATCCCATTTGACAATTATTGCTTTTGTTGCAATTGCTTTTGGTGTCTTTGTCATGAAATCTTTCCCATACCTATGTCCTGAATGATAACAACAACTCCCATGACACACATTTACCTATGTAACAAATCTACACATGAACTCTGAACTTAAACGTATTTTAAAATGTCATATTACAATTCATACCTTCCTTGACCATGCAATAAAATATCAGCCATCACCCTCCTACCCCACAACACTCTAATACTTGTTCTTTCAGTATTGTTTTAGTATATTTCTCTTTTACTATTATTTTATAATGTATCATATTGCTTATAATACAATACAATGTATTGTTTATTTAATTGGTTATGTATTTAAGGTATGTCTTCATGTGCTAGAATGAAACGTCTATAAGGTGGAGACTTTATTTTTTTAACTTGCTGTTTCAAAACCCAAATAAGAGACTCAGTTTTTGTTTCATGGATGAAGCCTTATCACACAAATTTCAGAACTCAGTAGCCTCTTTAGAAAGATAAATAACTTGCTTAAGATCACCCAGCTATGAAAGAGCTTCAAGTTTAAGTACTTCCAAGTACTGTGTACTTCTCTTACATCATCACTGCCACCCACAAATGAGTTTCATAAAATTTATCTGCAGTTTGCCTCCCAGAGGCATGAATGAGAACTTTCCCTCTAACAGAAAAGGAAAATCTATTGATAGTTCATGCCACTTAAACAATAAGAAAATATATTGGCTTATGCGATTAGGACGTACAGAGATAGAAGGAACACTCGAGTTGGTTTGACCCAAGGTTCAGCAAGGTCATAATGGACCTGAATTATTTTGCATCTTTTTGCTCTACTTTCTATAGTGTTCACTTTATTCTAAGGCTATGTGTATTGACTGGGTCCAGTCAGGAAAACAAAAACCAAATACTCTGTGTTTTTAATCGAAATGTCCATTAAGATCATTGTAGATTCATTTGCACCTCGCACCTTTGCCCATTTTCCACTAATGGTAATGTTTTCTAAAACTATAGTGTAACATCACAACCAGGATACTGACATTGATTCAACCCACTAAACTTACTCTGATTTATCCCATTTTATTTGTGTGTGTGTTGTGTGTGTGTGTAAGCTGTATTTATATAAATTTTATATAACTTTTATATAAAACTTTTCTTAAAAGTTTGCTGAAAGCTTTTATTACAAATCAGTTTGGGATTTTTTTTCAAAGGCTCTTCCTGTGTCAATTGATGTGATTATAGGATTTCTCTTTGGTTTATTGACATAATGGATTTCATTGGTTGATTTTCTAATTTGAACCAGTCTTCCCCCACATTGAGTAAATCTTACTTTTCATGTTTTATACGTTGACAAACATGACAAAGAACTAGTGTGGTAGTGCTTCTTTTCTTATACCTGGGGTCTCAAGTCTGACTAACATCAGAATCACTTTTGATGAGAGTTAAAAATGGATTCCCACTAACCCTCTTTAGACCTATAGGAGCTAAGTCTCCTTGGGTGGGGCCCTTGTATTAGGTTGGTGCAAAAGTAATTTCAGTTTTTGCCATTACTCTTTTAAAAGGCAAAAAAACTCAATTAATTTTACAGCAACCTAATATTTTCAAATACTACCTCCAAGTAATTCTAATGATAAGCTAGGTTTGGAACTTCTGTACTGTATTCCACTTTCACACTGTCCCCAAAATACTTGGCATCATTGCAGCTCAGTCCTCTTAACAAAAACTGTACCTGGAGAACACCATCTTCTGCCTTTGAAAGGATTCTGAGATTTCAAAAGATGCTTAGAAAATAGACTTCATATTCATACACAGCGACCTCTCTTTCTCACAAGGGAGGGGCAGCGCTAATGCTGGGCCTCTCTTTCTTTTTGCACCTCAAACAAAATGGGTTGACCAAAGAACTGAGGAGCAGAAACGCAGCAGCTAAGGACCTAAGAATTGCCCTAAAACTATTTGTAAAGAAACAAATTGCCACCTTTTTTACTGACTATTCAAATCAGTAAGCATTCAAATAGGATAATCTATATTTGGCTTGGGACTGACTGGCCCAAGAAATAACTCCTTCCATGAAGACATCGACTTTTCTCTTAGTAATTTCGGTCTTCCATGGGCTGTGGGACCCTGAGAATATACACATATTTTTATCCATATTCACTGCCTTTTATGGTTTCTGATCATTTCAACTGTACAGAATGCTCTTTCTTCCAACAAAGAACATCAGCACAACAGGAAAAAAGGAGTAAGAAAGTGAGGTCATTAGACCTGGGGTTAAGTTGACTCTGTCATAAGCCTAGCTAGGTGACCTTGTTACCCCATTTGACCTCCCTGAGCTTCAGACTTATCCTCAAGGGAATAAAATGAGTTTTCTAAATGCTCTCAAGTAATTACTAAAAGAATAATATGATGATGTATATAGATATGCCACAGATATAGAAAATACTATTAATGCTTACCAAGACGGTTTGCAGAACTTTTTTTAATGAATAAGTATGAGTTTTTTCCATTGCTTAACAATAAAACTCAATCTATTTAACCCAGCTTTTAAGAAGGTTCAAGAATTGTTACTCACCTGCCTGTTGAATGCTATTCTTGTCGTTCTTCAATGAATAATAATGGAGTACCTACTCTGTTCCAGTATCCATGCTGGGCACTGTAGAAACAGTGGTGAACACAAGAGATATCCTCTCTGATGAGAAGAGAAGGTTCTAGGCATAAGGATCAGCATAAGCGAGATGTAAAAGTGGAGATTAGCCTGGGACATCTAGGAACTGAAAAGCCAATGAAACTAGAGGTAAGAAGAAGCTCTAGGGATGAGAGGGCTGAATGAGCTGGAGAGGTCTGAAGGTTTCTAGTCAGCAGAGTAGAAACAAGGACAGCTTCACGCTTAGCTCCAGGCAAAGCAGCAGAGAGAACAAACTCACTGTTCATTAGGTACTGGGCATAATCTCCTACCTTCTTGCTTTTCTTCATGCAGATGCCCTGATTGGTTTTAATTTCTGTCCCCTCCAAATCTCATGTGGAAATATGAACCCCTGTGTTGGAGATGGGGTATTCTGGGAGGTATCTGGGTCATGAGGGCAGATCCCACTTAAATGGCTTAGTGTCATGCCCTTGTTGATGAATGAGTTCTTGCTCTGGTAGTTCACATGACAGTCGGTTGTTTGAAAGAGGGTGGCACCTCCTCCCCCCTCTCTCGCCCATTTTGCTCTTGTTCCTTCTCTCACCATGTGATGTGCCTGCTCGCCCTTAGCTTTCTGAGGTTCTCACCAGAAGCAGATGCTAGTGCCATGCTTTTTGTACAGCCTGTAGAACCATGAGCCAAATAAACCTCTTTTCTTTATACATTTCCCAGCCTCAGATATGTCTTTATAACGGTGCAAAAACAGGCAAATATACCTCGGGTTCTTGATTGCCAACTATGGCATCCCCACTTTGGGTGTAGTCTTTACTTCAACGTCCAAAACTAATGCCAATACCTCTGCAAAACCTGCTGCATTAGGCCATTTCTAACCTTGCAGTGAAGAAATACTTGTAACTGGGCAATTGATAAAGAAAAGAGGTTTAATGTCTCAGGGTTCTGCAAGCTGCACAGGAAGCATAGAATCAGCATCAGCTTTTGGGGACGCCTCAGGAAGCTTACAATCATAGTAGAAGGCGAAGTAGGAGCAGGCATGTCACACGGTGGAAACAGGAGCAAGAGAGAAAATGTAGGGGAGGGGCTGCCACACACTTCAAGCAATCAGATCTCATGAGAATTCACTCCCTATCACGAGACAGCACCAAGCCATAAGGAATCTGCATCAGTCCCATGATTAGGCACCCTTCTTTGTCACACATTAGGCTCGCTGAGGGTGGGGCTCTGACATCTTCATCTTCATCTCCTTACTCCTTGGCTTACTGCATGCTTGTTCCTCTGATCTTGTTCCTTTGAATCATCAACTTTGCTGTCTTTGATTTACAAGGACCTAGTAAATGTCTGTTGGGTTAATTAAGTAATAGGAAAGAGAAAAATATCATTTAAGAAACAGGGGCTGCCCCAAGAACATGACCTCAGCTCGAAAGCTTAGGTAAGCCCAAAAGATCTAGCAGCTGGATGCCATCACTTAACCCAGTCCTTGCACTGGACCACAAGCTCTTTCTCGAAGGAGAATCTGATCAGCAACAGTGGTCATTTGCCAGTACTGGGCATCTATCAGCCAATGCCATCTATAAATTTATGGACATTAGCCAGACACCCAGCAGAGCATGACTGTCTCTCTGCAGCAGTGTCCCAGGAAATTTGATTATGTTCATGGGCATTTCCAAGCCCAGGCCCCTAGTGAGAGCCACAGCTGCTGTCATAGGGCTTCACCCTGTTATCAGCCGTCAGCCCAGCACTTCCTGACAATGGCAGCTGTTGGCACCCTGTGGACAGCCAAGTCCAAGGAATGTCTGCTTTGTTTCTAATCTTGTCAGGGAATAACCCTACCCTGACCCCACCAGTCCAGGGGGTCGGGCTGATGTCACAGGTGTTCCATAGCTTCTGTCATCACTGAAGATTGCTTCAAATGCTGTGAGAGAGATGAATAGTACCAGCTCCCAGGACCTGCTTCCCCACATCAGACACATTCCATGTGCTGAAAAGGAGTTCATCCCCTTTTCTAATATAAGCATTTAGTTTCTCGATGTAAAACTTAAAGACAGAAACTTCCATGTATGATGTGTTCTGAGTTGGAATGTGGGTAAAAGTTGGCATCTATGAGTCAGAAGATTCAGACTTGAGTTAGAGCTCTGAAAATCATACTAGCCTTGTGACCACAGGCAAGTCACTCTCCACTCTTTGGCCTTCATTTCTGTTTGTAAAAAGAAAGGAAAAGAACCAATGATTTCTAAGTCTTCTCCTGGATCTACATTTTCAGGATTCTTTATTGCAGGGTCAACAAAGGCACCAATTCTGTGTCAGAGACTGTACTGGGGCTTTACACATACAGTATCTATTTTATCCTCACATTTCTACAGGTTGTATTTTAACACTTCCAATAGTTCTATGTTTCCTACAAGCAAACTGCAAGGTGGCAGTGGGCAGGGGTTTGTGATTTTTCTGAAGTCGTGTAGATATAAAAGTCATCAATAGATTTAAACCCAGGCAGCCTGATTCTCACATGTGCTCTGGACTCAAAATTACTTCTATATTCATATGAAAAACCACAGCCAGTCACAAGAGCCCATGCAGTGTCCAGTGTCTTGTCACTAGCAGAAGGAATGAAAGGGAATTAATCCGCAGAATGGGGGATTACAACTGGAGTAAAAAGAGAATGGTCTGAAGGTTTCTATGAAGCAGAGTGGAAACAAGGACAGCTTCATGCTTAAAGACACAGATGTCCATAGCCCAAAATGTTTGATTCTGGTCCAGGTTAGACTTGAAGGCATAGATTAGAAGAGCTGGAAGTTACTTTTCATGTTTGAAGAAAATAATAAAGTTAGGAAATGAATATCTACAGAGTGAGAAGCCCAAACCATTCATGATGGTCTTTATCTTTGTAAAGATTTTCTTGATAAATTTAAGAAAAAAAAATCCCTTAATTTCAGATTGTATATTTTATTAAAGAAGCTGTTTCATAACTATATCTCACATACTTGCAAGAAAATTATTTCCACTAGATAGAAACATTATTAACCACATTATGGCTATGAGAAAACTGAGGCCAAGTAAGGAGAGATGAAATTAGAAACATTACCTCCTCATGCCCAGATTCATAGACTCCATACCTCACTGATATGGCAAAGACTACTGGATGCCTACCCAATGGCTTGTTCCCTTAATAGAAGAGCCTAATTTTATTTGAAGCAGCAAAGCATCAAGCAAAAAGATTATATTTCCAAGCCTCCCTTCCAACTAGAGTTGATCATGCAACCAAGTTCTGGACAGACAGTGAGTGCTTTTGTGGGAGAATTCCAAGAAGTTCTTTTAAAGAGATCTGAGGCAATGAAGGTGGCTTATTTGTTCCCTTCTTCTTTTCTTCTTCCTGTTCCCTGCCCATGAAAAACTGAAGCTCCATTCACTATCGTGCACTAACAGTGACCTTGAGTAAAGAGCGGTGCATCAGGATGAAGAAGATGAAATATAATGGGAGTCTGGGCTCCTGAGCATCTCAAGGCTGCTACACCAACCCTGGCTTGCCTTCTGAAATTCTCATATGTGAGAAAGAAAGAAATAATTTTTATAAAGCCACATTATTTGCAGGGCTTCTTTTTTATGCTGCTAAGCCTAATCCTAAAGGTTACAACCAGATGGCTATATTTGAGAAGTGACACAGAAAGACACTATCTGCTATCAGAACTGGTTCCTTCCCTTGGCCCACATGGTCATAAGAAGAAGGAAGGAATAATGAGTGAAACACTGTTCATCAGATTGGGATGCCGCCAACTGCATGACATACTATAATTTTGTGTATCACCAACAAAGAAAAAATGTTGCAAATTAAACTATGACATGCCATTGATTGTGAGATGCAAATCAATTTCAGAAATGTTAAAATGTGAGGGAAAAAAGCCAACCTGTGAAATATGGTGTGCTGAGGATTTAGCAAAGCACAGTTTGGATTTAAAGTTCATCAAATCAATGCATCCTCCCATCCCTATTTTAAAGAACAGGACGCCAACACCAAGGTCCAGCAAGGGGCAGTGATTTGTCCTATAAATTCAGGGACAGAGCCCAGATGAGGATCTTGACAGCAAATTGAGAGCTCTTTAATAGGTCCCAATAGATACCAAATTTTTGTTTGTGTTACCTTGACCACTAGCAACATGTTTATTTAATCATCCACCTGTTCCTGTTTTTCCCTCTAAAATATGCGGTGCTGAATAGCAAAGACAAAGGCCCTCACCCCTTCCACACACAAATGGATTCAGCAGTCACAGGAGATGATGGAGACAGATTTCACAGTAAATTCATGCTCACACAGGGCATACACCTGAGTCAGCAGCTCTGAAGGAGATGAAGAACACCAGGTGGCTATGAAGAACTGCAGATAGGACACTGAAACACAGGAAATTGAGACGGCACAGCAGTAGCTGATGGCTGGAGCCTGAAGAATATTCAGCTCAAATCTCACCTTTCTCTTATACAGGGAAGAAACACTATGGTAAATGGCGCCCTCCCAAGGAATATCAAGAACCTAGACTCCCAGTTTATCAGAGATGGAGGGCCCAGAGAGATCATGCACCAGTCAAGTCTACATTAAAGACAAAAATGGTTCTAATCTCTCATAAACTGATGCGGGTTTTAAAAAGACCATGCTGGTGACAGTACTGTTGATTCTGGAGATAAGGAGGACACTGCAGCCATCCAGGTGAAGGACAGCAAGTCCTGGACTAACGCAATAAAGATAAAGAGGGTAAGAAAGATGGTCCAATCAAACGTGAACAAAGCTTCAAAAACATCAAGCTTCTGAAGTCATTTTCCTGTTCTTGCTACTGTTTCCTCCTCTGTTCCCAAATATACCCTATGCCCTCAGTCTCAACATCCTTCATTCCGATTCATCTTTTTTTAGACGATGCATAAATAAGGTATGAATGACTAATAACAGTGTAGGTTGCCAAGGACAGCTGTGTTCATATAGGGAATCCAAGCCATAAGCTAAATGATGTAGTTCTGATGGCAGAATTTCAAACGTCAACCTGGGGATGAAGAGGTATTTGAGTCACTGGGGCCTCCCATTGCTATAGATATCCTCAGCTCCCTTTCCTCCTCTAAGGATGCTTGCATGAAAAACAAGCTAGACTTTCTTATTTTTCTCTAGCAAAAAATTTAAAATTTCAATGGGCATCTTTCTATGTGTTTATGTATATGTGTGTATAGAGAAGATTTAAATGAGTGAAACATTTGCACAATAAAGCAATATAGAGAAATATGGGAGGTTACTTTTTAAAGTATACAGTAGCATGGATTAGACTCATACAGCATGGCGGCACAGCACAGGAATGTCTATGGGGCTTGTTTTCATAAATACATAGAAATGGTTTATAATTAGCAGAAGCCTTGAAGATGGGTTTTCTTCTGATACTTAGATAAAATAAGGCGGCTTTATGAAAAATGTTTTAAAAACTGGAAGTACTATAGATATGTTTTCCTTAACATGACATGACTATTTGGAATGGATTTGTTCTTAGAGTGCATTGATTATATTGCCATGCAGTTTTTACCACAATCAGAGCCAGAATTATCTTTATTTTACAGATGAGGAAATAAAGTCTCAAAAAAGTAGCCAAAGCCATTGTCCTTCCCAACATTGTGTTATCTCTCAAAATGGGGGTCAGTCTGCAAAGTGTTGGGTTCCAAAACTAAAAAATAAATAAATAAAAGTCTTCGCTGTAAATGATCCCAAGGAAAGGGAGACACAACAGAAATTTGCTGAGCGTTTTCCCTGGTCCAGTGAAACTTTTAGGTATCATCTAATAGAAACCCCAGAATAAACCTAGGAAGTAAGTATCATTATTATCCCCACTATGCTGGTTCAGAGAGGTTAGGAGCCTGCTGTCCAAGTTCACAGAGCAAGAAGGCAGGACCAAATCTCACACCTAGGGCTGGCAGGCACCAAGGATATGGCCAGCTTTTCCCAGTCCAGAGTTTTTCTACTCCATAGGTGTGAACATACATTTGGTTTATTGGAATAACAGGGCCTCATAGCTCCCCTGGGGAAAAGAGGACCTGAGGATACTTTCAATCTGGATGGATATTGCCTTGCCAAGAATTCATTTATGGAGAAAGCAAATGGTCTCCCTCTCTCCGTAAGCCTGCATTCCACCAAATGAATATATAATGAGGCCTTCAGAACACTGAGGCATTATTTTCCCTGCAAATCCTGGACCATTTAGAAGGATATCAGACCTTGCTTTGCTTGGCAGGAAAACTATGTTAGTGATTCATTCCAAAGCATAAAAGGACAATACAGAAACAGTCACGGAAAAAGGTGTAAGAGCAGAGAAGAGAAGGCAAGGTCAGGGGTGAGAAGGGAAGGAGGGGGTGGAAGAAGGAGGAGACATGAGGAAGGAGGAAGGAAGGAGGAGGCTGCTGCTGTGAGCACTGGGCCGGGGATGCTTTTGAAATGCAGACACCAGGTCAGATCTCAATATAGCAGCTGATCCTAAGCTTCTACAAAAGATACTGAAGTTAGCACTTCTGTCTGGTCAGAAAGGCAGCTGGAAGATGGAGATAAAAGAACAGCCACTCATTCCACCCCACCCCCTACCTCTAATCACACATAACTTTGAATGCAGGGGAGAGAAAGGGTGCTGGGCCCAAAAACAGGGGTGGGCCGGAAGGAGGGAGCAGCCTGCCAGCTGATCAAAAACACTTTCAAGTCAAGATTAAACTCCAGAGATTGCAGGAGGCCAATTTAATGGGAAATGTTCCCTGTCCTCCCTGTCCCCTTCCTTGGCTTCCCATGGGAGGGGACAGGGTTGTGATGTTGCTCATCACAGAAACCCCAGGATACCAGATCTTATCCAAATGAGCAGCTGGAAATGGCTAAAATGTTAGGAAAAAATAGTTTACAACGTGTTGAAAGGAACACAAAGGTAGGAAAGATAGATTTTAATTATCTTGCATCCTTCCTGTGGAGGGGCAGAACACCCAGGAACATTTAAAGGCCATTAGCTCTGAAAAATGAAGCTGGCAAAGGGAAAACCTACTGGCCTGGGAAACAGGACACCTGAGTTCCAGATTCAATCCAGCCACTTCACTTTTCCAGGCCTCAGTTTCTCCATATGGAAAATGGAGACTGCGCCATAGGGAGCCAGTATGCACAGTGGTTAAGTCTTTGGCGTCTGCTCAAATTTCTCCTCTCCCACCCATAAGCTGTGTGACCTTTACAAGTGCCTTAACCTCCCTGAGCCTCAGTTTCCTTTCTGTGAAGTGCCAGTGATGATCATTTCTACTCGTCAGGATTATGGTGAGGATTAAATGAGCTAGTCCATAGAAAGTGCAAAAAACAGCATGTGCTCCACAACAAACAAGCAATATAAGCTCCTACTATCTTTATCACTAGATGTTCAGATGGTGGGATGGAGAGAAGGTTGACCCTAAAGCTATGGATTTCAGACCTGGTTCTATAAATCACTTAGCTCATCCCTAAGGCTCAGCTTTGGCATTCAAAATATGGGGCTTGTGAGGTGTGTGACTGCCAAGTGCTCTGTAAACATGAGGTCAATATCAGTTGTCACCTCTCATCAGTGGAAATGAGGAGTTGCTTTCAGTGGATATGAAGTCTCAGTTATACAAGATGAATGTGTTCTAGATATCTGCCATACAAAAAATGCCTAGAGTCAATAATAGTGTATTGTGCACTTAAAAAAATTCAGAAGGGTAGATCCCATGTTAAGTGCTCTCACTGCATGAAACAAAAAACAAATGCACAGAAAACAAAGGACATAAGGAAACTTCTAGAGATGATGGATATGTCTACTGTCTTGATCATGGTGATTGTTTCATGGGTATATAAATATATATATTTAAATTTATCAAATTACATGCAAGAAAATTTTAGTTTTGTATATCAATTATAGTTCAATAAAAAGACGTTTTTTAACAAGCAAAGCTTTTCTACAAAGACAATTCTGTATTATAAATAAATTACATTTTAGCAGGAAAAGTATAATAATACAGAAAATTGTTAAGCCCCATACCTCTTTGAAAAGAATAAATTGAATTTTTCTTGGCCATCAATACTACATTACTATGTTTTTTAAATAAATGAATGAATAAACAGATAGATTGATAACATTTCTGTTAGTTCTAAAGCACTTCCCACACTCTTCAATTCAAGGATGATATTCTGCACCTTTTAGGGCTGTGTGTACACACACTCCCAACTGACAAGCTTCTGCATGTGGTTGAATATCACCTCACAGTGTTCCAGAAGCAAGAAAGATGCCATGTCTTCAGCTGGTCAGCTGAGAAATTGGAAGCAGAACCAACTGTGGCTAGAGATCCTGCTGGGCCTCTGAAAGCCAGCCTCCAACTTGCCTGGGAAGCCCCCAGGCCATTAATGGCCACAATCAGCAGGGCATTTTCTGCCTGTCTTCTTGCCAAGACCAGGACACAAGATGCTTGACCAATGAAAGAGACCCATTCAAAGCCATTGCACCCCTAAAGAGGGCCGATTTGCCATCAGCTTTTTCTCCCAGTCTACAGAATTTCATGACCTTTTCTGTGTGGATAACAAAGTTAATTGCTTCAATTTCACTACTTGCTGTTGGAGCTGGTGGAATGTAGAGTGGGGAGTTTCACATTCCAACCCCACTGCTGACACTCCATGTGACATCTTTGCAGTCCCATTCCCTCCTCTGGGTGCTATCGTCTGAATGTGTGTGCCCTCCTGCACAAATTCATATGTTGAAATCCTAACCCCCAAGGTGATGGTATTAGGCGGGAGGAGGTGATTAGATCAGGAAGGCAGATCCCTCATGAATGGGATTCGTGCCCTTAAAAAATATACCCAAGGGAGCTCATTCACCCCTTCCACTATGTGAAATTACAGTTGGAAGGAGCCATCATGAGCCAAAACACGGGCGCTCACTAGACACAGAATCTACCAGTACCTTGATATTGACATCACAGCTTCCAGAGCTGTGAGAAATAAATGACTGTTGTTTAAAAACAACCCAGTCTATAGCATTTTGTTATAGCCACCCGAATGGATGAAGACACTGGACCTCAGTTTCCTTGTGGGGTAACTGAAGCCAATGATTCCTGATATAATTTCTTATATCTGGAACATATGGTGGCCCATGTCTATAGTCGCAGCTCCAAAGTAAGCATTTTATCATGTGGTGGCCGGATGCTCAAGAGCCACCCATGTCACCTCACATTCACTCCCTCATGTGGTTCCCTCCCCTTGCATGTAGTCAGAGCCTGTTACTTGCTTTTACCCAATAGGACAGAGGTGATGGGATGTTATTTCTCCTATTTGTTCCATGAGATTGTAACATCGGTCTTGCCAGAAGACTCTCCCCCTTGCTGCCTTTGATAAAACAAGTGGCCATGTTGGGAGGCTCACGTGGCAAGGCACCATCCAGAGCCAGCAGAAATCTGTCCTCAGTATCACAGCTGCAAGGAACTAAATCCTGCCAAAACCAAGTAAGCACAACCACCTACAACTAACTACCCAATCAACAAGCGCAACAAGCAGACAGCCCCAACCAACACCTTGATTTCAGCCTTATGAGCCCCTACAGCAAAGGACACAGATAAGTCATGCCTGAACTCCTGGCCCACAGAAACTGTGAATTAACAAATGTCTGTTGCTTTAGAACACCAATAGATAACTAATACAATAGGATACAATGTTTAATACTACTGTGAAAATACACAATAAATACACGTGAATTCTAACAACAACTGCAGTAGTCAAAATATAACAGATGTTCTACAATGCCCCCTTTTAAAGGAAGCTTCCCTAAACACAGCTCCTGCCGTTCAGGTGGCCCCTGTTTTACAACACATAATCTGGTTCCCTATCCCACTCTCTAGGAATGACTACTTCAACACCGTCCAATGAAAATATAACACGAGTCACATATGTCACTTAGATTTTGCAGTAGACACATTAAAAAAGGTAAAAGACAAGGAAAATTAATTTTAATAACAAATTTCATTTAACTACTATGTAGAAATGGGATCACTTCTGCCTGTGACACTAGCCACATTTCAAGTGTTTAATAGCCCCATGTGGCCAGTGATTATGTGGACCATACAAGGTTATGTGGGGTTATGTGGACACCTGCCCCAAAGGCAACTGATCTATAGACTGGCTGTTCATCACAGAATCAACCCTATGATCTCATCTGACAAGGTGAGCTGGACCAGTCACAGTTTTTCTCTAGGTAATTTGAACTAAGTAACATAAAAAGATTGCCAGTTGGTGTTAAAAGCTGCAGCTGAAAGGTGGGGAAGGGAGTTTTGGAGGCTGTGAGGGGCCAGCAGCAAATTTCAGTATGGAAGAAAACAACCCAGAAAGTCAAGAAGCAGCGAAAAACAAATAGTAGCAGAATGCAGCTCATAAGTGGAGTGCAGCTTGAGGCGTATGAATGGCAGGTTATTGGAGTAAAGAAATGGCCCTTTCTTCATTCATTCAATAAATATTTATGGACCACCTCCCATTGCCAAGCACTGTGCCAGGCACTGGGGTACAGTAAATAGCAAAACAGATCAGTCCTTGTCATCACATAATTGGCAGTCTAGTGGGAAGTGACAGATGTTGAACAAACAGTTACACCAGTAAATATGTAGCTACAGAAAGAGTGCCTTGAGAGAGAGAATCATAGGCTACTTAAATTGTACTAGGAGGCCAGGGAGGCCTCATGAATAAAATGACAATGAAACCAGCATTGAAAAAAGGGGACAGGGGTTCTCCTGGTAACAAGAGGAGACAAGAATGTCCAGGCAGGGACACAAATGCAGGAAACAGAAGCAGAAGAGCTGGGCATTCAGGGACTACAGGGCGGCTGTGGGCAGGGGCAGAATCTGATGAAGAACAGGAGTCAGATTTGAGGCTGGGGAAGCAGGCGGGAGAGGAACATGTTCTGCAGGACCTTGGAAGCCACACTAAGGGAGCCCTGAACTCCTGCAAGACTTCCAGGAGCCACTGCACATCCTCCACTGGCCCTCCATTCCAGGCTCCTGCAACCTGGCCCCATTCTTGGGTCCTGGTTCTTTGATGATTCTCATGAGACCCCATTCCCCCATTTTAGCTCCACGTATGTTTTTAAAATAAATTCCCTTTTTTTTTGAAATCTCTTGAGTGAGTTTCCACTTCTCACACACACATAACCCCAGCCAAAAGCTATGTTCACTTAGTGCCTGATTCTGGGATCCCCAGTTTACATTGGTGGGTACATTTGGTGCTCACCATCAAGACAAGTACCAACCCTGGCCACACTCAATAATCCTGGAAAGGAGGCCTGATTACCCTCACTCTGTGGATGAGGTGCTCAGGTCAGCAGCAATACTTCCCCCTGTCCCTGAGGACCTGGCCATCTGATTGGCAGGAGGCCTGGTTCAGTTCACAGGCATGAAACAAGTGCATGCCCCAGAAGGAAAAGGAAAAGAAATCGATATTGACAAAGCCAACCGTGTTCCAGACACTTCACAAACATTATCTCATGTGATTCTCACAACCACCCAATGAGTTAGGTATTATCACCTTATTTTATAGAACAGGAAACTGGGATTCACAGAGAGTGAGTGACACACAGGTCTTCATTAGAGAAACTGGGTTTTAGAGTCTAGCTGACTCTAAAAACAATACCCTGTTATCTCTGAACGGACCCCTGAGATAAGACCATCTTTTTCTTCTTGAGACCTGTTTACTATTGTCTGTTGAGAACACCTCTCCCTATAGTTCAGGAGCTTCTAAAGATTACACCTTAGCCACCTAGCACAGGCACTGTCATATAGTAGCTGCCAGATGAATATGTGCTGTTCAAATAAATGACACAACGGTCAAAGATGTCCACATCCATTTCTCCTCGGAACTTGGCCCTCTGAGCTTTTGCAAATGCCCTATTTAACTCAAGAAGTTAATTAATACCAGGGGATGCTATACTCCCTGAATCTGAGACAAGTGGCCCCAAGTCCCTGAGAGTGGTGGTGGTGCCGTCTTGTCTTCTCGCAGCACTCAGGAAGAGAAAATATTTCACCAAGTCATGGGCAAAGGACTCTATTAAGGCTTGATTGGCAGATGGGGACACATGGTGAAAATCCCAACCAATTTCTGTCTACCTGGCCTGATGTTCACATGAGACAAAGAAATGGAAAGGGCTAGAAAGAATAACAGTCCTTGGTAGAAAAACAAAAAGTGAAAATAAAATAAAAAGAAACATGAGCTGTCATTGCTGCTTGTTGGTCTCAATCCTGTTCCCTTCACACGGAGTGCTTGATGCCCACTACAGAACCATTAATACATAGTGATTAAATAAATGAATAGTTGAATGGCTGAATGAATGAATGATGGCTGAGACGAACAATGGACCAGGGATCAGAAGACAGAAGTTCTAATCCCAGTTCTGCCAAACCAGTAACTTACCTATCGATTACAGGAAGTTTCATTCCTTCCAGATTCTATGTCTTCATCACTAAACCTGGACCCTGCCACTCAGCTGGAAGGGCCCTATGGCAGACCCAAAGCACTTGAGTTGCTTTGTCATGTGATGCAAGGAGAGACTGGGAACCCTGTGGAGCCTCTCTGTATATTCACCCCTTCTCCTCACTCACAGGATGCAAACATCCAAAGCTCTTATTCCAATTTAATCTGTCAATTTTTCTAAGTCTTTATCACATGTTATCAAAATGTGTATCAGCATGAGAAAGTGATCATCTGCCACCCCTCTCCCCTTAGGCAAATACAAAATTAAAATCTGCAAAGACGGCAGCATGTTTCATACCTTAATTATTTTTGCATCTTCCTTTGCTGGTCTCTGTTTTTTGATGTCTCTTTGACACTCTATTCTAGAAGCAGGCTCCATTTCCTCCCCGGGTAGAAAATATGTTTGTCTCCAGCGAAGTAGGAAATGTTTTGTTATATCAAGATGTCGATTGGAGAAATAGTGTGAGGAAAGGGTCTGCTCTCTTAGAGGTGCTGAAAGAAAGTAACTAAAGCAAAGAGCATGTCTCAAAACTTCGGGGGTGTTCTAAAGAGCAATGAACTTGGAGGTGAACTTGGACCCAAATTTTGACGAGCTTGCTAACTAGTCAGATGACCTTGAGTCTGCCATGTTTATTTACTCTGCATCAGAACCTGTTCTGAGCTCTTCACAAGTCTTGGCTCATTTAGTCCCTGCAACAGCTCTGTGAAAGAAAAGCTATTATTATCTCTGTTAACTTTTCAGGGGAGAAATAGACGCATATGCATGCTTTGTCTCAGATTCCCTAGGAGTTGGGGATAGAGCTAGAATAGGAACCTGAGCAGTCTGTCTCCAGAATTCCTACTTTTACCACTGTGCTTGACTTCCTTGGTACAGTAAAAATGTGATTCTTCTTATAAATATGCAGACACCTAAGGCATGGAGAAGCTGATCACTTGCCAAATTCCACAGAGCTAGTAAGTAGCAGGGTTGGGATTTGAACTCAGGAAGTCTGGCTTCAGAGCCTTGCTCTTATCCACCGTGTGGCTACCTTTGAAGTTGGTCATGCCTCTGCAAGCCGGGATTTCATTCATTGCTTCAGTGAGGAATTCCAAAGTGCACTTGTCATAGAGAGGAATAAAATAAGCATAGTTCCTGTCTTCCCCAAGATAGTGGTCTAGAGGCAAGACAGCTGTCAAGTAAATAAATAAATGGCAGCAAACACTATGTAGGGAAATATCAGGGTTCTCTGTCTGTTGGGATGAGCTTGAAATAAAGTAATGATATACAAGATCTAGTTCAGGATCCGTCTTGTAGTAGAAACCCAGTAAGTGAAAGAGATTCCCTCTTTCTTGCTCACGAACATGGAAGTGATGGTGATAGAAATGGGGGGTGGGGTTGGGAGGGATCTGGAAAGGGTAGGAAGGGGCTGGGGAGGTATGTCAGAGTGGAGAAGAAACCATAGTGGTCACTAGTAGGTTCCACTGCCCAGTACACTCCTAAAAAGTATCGGTACACCCCTAAAAAGCATTCTTCCAGACCTAATTCAAATGCCTTCTATGACAGAGAACTCACTATTTCAAATAAGGAAGGATTCACTCTATGCAATAAAAATGCTGAGGTTGGGGAAAGATTACAGTTTATTAAAATCCTCTAAAAATGTGGGGAAATTACCTTCCTTCCAGGTTTCTTTGTGAGGATTAAGTAAGTTAGTCCACAAGAACTCTTAGAACAAGGCTTAACCCTAAAGGAATTGATCAAATTTAGTTATGAATAGTCACGGTATGGTTACTGCAGGTGCTATTGCTTCTCTTATTGTTATTATTAATATGCAGTTCCTATGAACATTCGTTACAGAGCAAACAAATCTGAGTTCAAAGATCACCTCCACCACTGACCAGCTGCAAGATCATGGCCAAGTTAGTCACTATCTCCAAGATTGAGTTTTCCCATTAGCAAAATTAGACTAATAATAATGCCTATCTCAGATCACCCACCTGACATCCTTAGCACTGTGTCTGCCTCCTAGTATGTGCTCAGTGTAATTATTATAAAAAGTGGGTGGTTGGGCCTGCTTATGAGGTGTGCATGCCATAATCCACTTATCCCAGAAGAGAAGAATCTGAGGGCAAACATGTCAGCTATTTCTTTGGTAGAAGGATGACCAGAAACCGTGTCTTTCCCACCATCTTCTGCCCCATTCTTCTGCTATATGCCTGAGCTCCCCAGCAAATAAGGAATCATTGTCTAACCACCAGAGCTTTCCAAAGTGGAACTCGCTGTCTTAGAAGAGAGGGAGCTCCCTGTGACGGAGGTGTTCAAGCTGAGAAAGTGTGACAGAGATGCTGTAGAGAGAATTCAAAGATTTCATCAGGGAGAAAAAGAAGGGAAAGAAATGAGACCCAGACAGATGGTATGGAATTGAGCAATGGTTTGTCAAAATGTGTTCCATGGAACCTGGTACTAACATATGGCCTCGCAGCCAGCCACAGAGTATGCGGGAGGACCAGTGGCTCAGACTCCAGGCTTCCCTCCCACTGCTTCAGTAAGAGAAGCTCCATTCTCATTGTTTTTTGGGTGGAGGTTTGTATCAGTTAACTACTGCCACAAAGTTGCTATTTTACAAAATCCCACAAACCTCAGTGACTTCAGCAATGAACACTTGTCTCTCACATCGGCATGGGTCAGTTGACCTGGAATGCACAGTTTGTCTTGGCCACAGACACTCATCATCATAGGGTAAAGCTGGTAGAGAAGAAGGGAATTAAATAATAGCGGTAATAGTAAAAACAAAACCTTATAATTTGTAGTTCCTATATAATAAAGTAAATTTTGCAGTGTTGTGTGCTGTTTAATATAAAACCTAACCCCCAGCTCTGCTTAAAATTAACTAATTCCCTGTAAAACCTACCTTATCTATTCTTACCACATTCTCAGCAAAGTTCCCAGGCATCTCAAGACTCCTGTTTTTCTTGCTAATCAGCTGCAAGGTCACAGGGCAAAATAACACCCAAAAAATGTACGATGCATTTCTCAAAATACTATTTTTCAAATGTAACATACACCACAAGACACGTTGCAAATTAATTAACTGTTCTTTATTCTGAATTCTGTAAACCTGTTAGCTGCTACATCATCCTGAATGTATAAAAGTACCCCAATGTCTTTCTCAGGTGCTCAGACTTGGAATGCTAATCCTCTGAGCCAGTGGCCACCTTAATAAAATCCTGTTTCACCCATTGGTCTCTCCAGTCCCCTGAATATTCTGTAACAGTAGGATGGAGTCAACTGGCCTGAGCTGGGTTTGGCTGGAACAGTTTGGTCCTGCCCATGTGTCTCCCATCCTCCTCCTGGAACCATCGGGAGTGGGCAGGCACCATCCTTCCCACAGCAATGGCAGACGCATGAAAGTGCAAGCCCAACGGTGCAAGCACTTTTGTCTGTGTTGCTTCTGCGAACATCCTATTGGCAAACCATGTGGCTCTGGGAAACTCAGGGTCAAGGGATAGGATTAGTCACCCATGGTGGAAGGGAACAGCACGGGTGCATGGACCAAGGACCCAGGTATGCAGAGGACATGTAAAGACTGAGACCAGGAGCACTTGTGACCACAAGCTTCTGTGTGAAATTGTACTTATGAAAAGAATTGAGCAGTTCATTAAAATAAGTTTGAAAACAACTGAACTAGATGTTCCCTAAGATTCCCTCACAGTCCAGAAATGCTACGAGGCAGATATGAGTTCTTGATTTGCCAGACAATAGTTGTGGGACCTTGGCACATCACTTAACTTCTCTCCGCCTCTGTATCTCACCTGCATGCTAGGAAGAATAATAATACCATGTAAGAGCATTACGACAAATGGAAAAATGTCTAAAAACACTTCCTTGGTTGCACAAGGATGTGAATGTACTTATTGCCACAGAACCATGCAGTTAAAAATGGTTAAAATGGCAAATTCTATGTCATGTGTATTTTACAGCAACAAAAAAAAAGTGTCTCCCACATCACATGCATGCAGTAAGTAAGTGCTCAATGAATGGAGGCAGTAGAGATGCTAATGCTAGCTCCGCGTGCACTCACATTTGTGGTAGGATACTGATCTGAAAAAGCAAGCAGCCAATTTTCCTTGTAACTCTCTCATACTCATCATGGCCTCTTACCTCTCCCATAGTTCAGACTATTTGGAAAAATAGAGACTGTACTTCTCTGGATACAATGACCTCCAAAGAAAAGCAGATACTACCAAGAACACAAAGTCATTTGTCTCTCTCAATGGATTTGTTTTTTTACCACAAAACTGAGACTGTAGATTCAAAAGCCAATGTATATAAAAACTAGGCCTTTTGAGAGAGGGAATAGGACTTCTTGATGTCCATAAACATCACTTTACCCCTCAAAACCTAAAACATCAAATTGACCTGGAACATCACATTGAAAGCATAAATCATAGTCAAGGAAAGAAAAATAGATGGCATTTAAAGAGAAGTTTTCCCTCCATCGAGAAGGGAGATCAAAGTTTGATAAGAGAAGGAACAGCAGAGGAGAAATACCAGATCTTAGGGCCCCGGGTTTCCAGTGTCGTGAGCTAAGTTCTGGGTGTTGGAGTGTATCAGCTACTTTTCGCCATAAAAATGCTACATAACAAAGTCTTAATGACATATACTATAATAAGCTTGTATTCTCATCCATCTACAAGTCAGCTGGGAGTACATTTGTTTAGTCTGGGCTTGGCTGGGTTCTACTCTGTGTATCTCTTTTCCGCCTTGGACCAGAGGAGAAGCTAAGGAATGTTTTCTTGGTGATGACAGAGGAACAGACAGCAAAAGAAAATGGAGAAAGCCTATGAAGACCTCAGCTTGGAAATGACCTGCCATGTTGCCTTGCTCTATTGACCAAAGCAAATCATACGGTTGAGCTCAAAGTCAAGCGGGATGAGAGTCGGTAGCAGTGAGGAGGCAATACGTTCTGCCTTTGTAGAAAGAATTTCAAAGTCTCATGCAAATTACAGGTATATCAGGAGGGACAAAACCTTGGGGCAAGTCACACAATCTACTCAGGGTAGGATGACTGGAACCCAAGTGAGTTTGAGAGATTACAGAGCAGGGGGATGGTTGCCTGGGAAATGGTGTCCCTGCAGAAGTCAGCAGCCATGGCTCAGAGACACATCTAGATGGATGAGCCAGGGACAGACTCATAAACCCCACATAACCCCAGGGGATGCTGAGAGGAGCTGATGGAGCAGAGGATGTACACAGCTGAAGAGACGTTAAATCAGGATGCAGGAAAGGAGGTATGAGGATCTGACAACCATGGGCTAGGGAGAAGCCACCAACAGCCATCAATGCTTCTAGAGAGAGCCCAATGACCTGTGAAAGGACGGGTCACCTCGTGGAGCTGCACAAGGACCGAATGCCCTTCTGACAATACCAGGTTGACAAAGTCAAGGCCACTGGAAATTAGTTCACCCCTTCCATTTTGGGAAGAAGAGCAAAAGGAAGGAAATAGAATTTTAACCTGCCTACATTTAAATCCCAAATCAGTCACATTTAAAGCTGAAGGTTGCTGAGTTATTTGAATGTACAAGATTAAGTTTCCCACCCCTGGCAGAGATGGAGACTCATGAACTAAGAACAGGTACAAAGAAATAATGAAAGTTTGATCTAAGCATGGTTTATAGATGGCTGTGACAGTAAACATTAAACCTGCTACTTAATATGTGTCTACTTTTGTACATTGTAATCACATAGTTTTTTGTTGCAGGATTTCTTATTGCTTCCCATCAGAAGATCAATTACATTGCTAATGGAAGCTTTTTAAAGGCTTGTGTCACAGCCCCACACGAAGGACAGAGGAGACACCCTTATGCAGTTTCCAGCTAGAAATTGACCCCACTGGCTCTCTCGGCCCCCTCCTCTTGCTTGGGCGTTTGCAAATACTGATGGATGCTTTTTTGCATCAGCTAATGTGAAGGGAGTCTCGTTGTCCAGTGTTCTCCAGAGGAAGTTTTAACTTGTGGCTTGGTGCATTTATTATGTCAATTTTTTTTCTTTTCATTCTGTTTCTCTGCAAGTTTATGAGAGGGGGTAGGGAGTGGGGGAGGAGACCAGATTGGAGCCAGGCTGTCCTCATTTGACTTACCAGTATTTGGAAGGCATTTAAGTTTTTCTTTCTTCTATTGGAATGAGAGTGAAATCCAAAATTCCTAGCTGTCTCTAAATACCAACTGACTAAGCTTAAAGACTCCCAAAATAAACAGCTTAGCATTCCGGAAAGTTACCAGAGACCTGGGGGTTTGCTAAATGAAGCACACACCTTTTGCCCCCTCACTTAGATTTTGCTCAAGCGGTCCCTGCATTGCCAAGGAAGAGGACATACGTTTGTTTTTTCAGTCAGTCAATAAGGCATGCGTTTCTAAAACTTTGGTTTGTATTGCTAGGGCCCCAAAATAGAATATTATATTGCCAACAAAATGAAACTCAAATTCATCTTTGTAAGATTGTTTCTCCCTCCTCTCTACTTATCCCCTGTACCATCCTTAAGGGGCTAACTCAAGTCTCACATCTTGTGCATGTATTCCTCCCACAACACATTGATCTACACAGAGACCTCCTAGCTCTTAAACAATATTTATTTTAGGGTTGACAATACTTGGCATGGAGGCCATCACTCCCATTGCCTCCCCTGCTTAGGCATTATTAATTGATCACAGCACTTCTTCCTGCTGATCTCATACACAACCTCACATGACATCTCAGCACAATTCTCTGCTCTAGGCAGGCAGTACTGATCAATGAGAATTGACATTTAAGGTGAAACAGCTTTGCCATACCTGACTTAGGTTCTATTTTCAACCTTTAGGCCCTGAGAACTTTTTTTAAAGCGTAATAATAGTGGTTGTTTATTGAATAAGCACTGTGCTAGATGCTTTTCAATTGCCATCTCATTTATTCCCTTTCATAACATTATGAATTAAACAAAATTTCCCCCCATTTCATGAATGAGAAAACTAGGGTTTAGAGAGATCAGGTAACTCGCACAAGCTCACATGGCTAGGATGGCAGAAATGGAATACAAGTCTAGTTGTATCACAAAGTAAGGCCCTGAGGTTTCAGTCTCTCCAACACGCCACCATGTCCTACAGTCCTTTTGTCCTTATTATACCATGCTTTTCCATTCTCTGAGGCTATGCTTACATATCCCCCTTTTTTCAGAATGCCTGATGTCCTTTCCCACTGGTGGGTATCTGCTTACCTTCAGAGAATCAGAAATACAGGTAGAATTTCCAATGGAAAACCCTTTCAAGTTTTGATACAACTATCCTCATGCTTTTTTGTGACCCCCCTCCTCCAATGTCACAACATGTTACTAGACTCTAATCTTTAAAAGTCCTCTTGATGTAAGAGACTAAGCACTATTGATTCTTCTATACCAGGAAGGAAGGAAGGAAGGAAGGAAGGAAGGAAGGAAGGAAGGAAGGAAGGGAGGGAGGGAGGGAGGGAGGGAGGGAGGGAGGGAGGGAGGGAGGGAGGGAAGGGGGAAGGGAAGGGGGAAGGAGGGAGGGAAGGGGGGAGGGAGGGAGGGAAGGGGGGAGGGAGGGGAAGGCAGGCCCGCCCAGGACCTGAGATCCTCAAGGATAGGTTGCTGATTTTTCAGTCCTCCAGGAACTCAGCTGGTTTCTTGAAGGTGGTTCCACAATCCTCAAGAGGATTTTCCAGGGCACAGGGCATTTTGTCTGGTTTCTCTCCTTGCCCAGGCAGAAAGACCCAGGAATCCATTCGCATATGACATAATTAGCTATGGCCACCCAAGGAAATACACAGAGTTGAGACCCAGAACTTTTGACCAACAGAGTTAATTTCTTATCTAGAAACCATGGTGCCAAGTGTCAGATCTAAAGGGCCAGGCCTGGGAATCACGGATGGATGGGGCAGCCTTCTCACTGGTCTCTACCCTATGTCCATCCCTCTCCTTGTGCTACACACTGCCCTAGGGAACTCTTTCCTAGACATTTGGTCACATCACACACACACATACACACACATTTACATCCTCTCTCTCTCTCTGTCTCAAACCCTTTTAGGGCTCCCCATTGCCCCCAGGAAGAAAGCCCAAGTTTTATAACATGGTACAGAAGGCCCCCATAATCTGAATCCAAATGTATTCTCCGAAGCCTTTTCTCAACTGTCTCCAACCCATTCTTTACATCTCACTCACCTCAGATGGCTCGAATCTCTACAGTAGCCAAGTGATTGATTCCCCGGGCCTTGCTTCATTATTCCCTCTTCCTGGAATGACCTCCTCTTTCCTTTAATCCCACATGGCTCTTACTCATTCTCTATGAGCAAACCCAGACATCACCTTCTTCTGGCTTCCAGACTAGGTTAAGGATTCCCCTGTGTCTTACCTGCGCACCTTTAAGAGTAGTGGGTATCAGTGCTCAGGCATGCTTGATGAATGAAGAAATGAAGGATAACAGCCAAGAGGGCTGAATTCAGAATAGATGTCTCTGTCAAGGAATGGGTTGTGGCTAGTGGTTTGGAACAAACCGTGGTGGCGATTTGGGGCAGCTTGTTTTTATGGGATGCCAGCACATATCACAGGGGCTAGCATGCAGGGTGAGTGATCCAACTTAATCCTCCAGCCACTCTGTGCAGGAAGGGAGCTAGAATTTGTACCCAAATTTGAAAAGAAAGCTTTAGGTGTCACTCTCTACCTATGGCTATCTACTTTCCCCCACCCTTCCTGAATCTCTGGGCTGCTCCTCCCTGCAGAGACACACACTGTCTCTCTATTTCCAGACCTCACTGATGATGACATTAAACCTGGACTACGCTCTTTCGCCCTTCTCTCTCCTCTCCTGTTAACATGCTTGACTTGCTTGGCTACTCCGTGTCTTCCCCTGTTTAGCTTCTGAGACTCAACTCCTTTCCTTCTTTTATTTTTCACTAACTGTAACAGTAATCATATCCAGTAACTACACATGACACAGTAATGGAGAGCCGGGGTCCACCTTTTACCTACATCGTGACATTGGATCCTCACAACATTGTTCTGCTGCTCAGAGAAGAAAAGAAACTCGTCTGATGACACACTAATAGGTTTAATTACCAACACCCCAACCTGGTTCTCCCTGGCTCCAAAGCCCTAAGAAATTCCTCCTTTTATTCTAAAGAATCTTCTCCTCCAGGGGCATCCTCTTTCCCCGCCACTCACCATGAACTTTCAACAGAAAAGAAAAAGCCACTTCTAATGTGTTCTCTCTACCCTAGTCCTTTCCCTTTCTCAATAAATCCACTTAAGAGTAAAGCATTTGATGGACAGTTTAATAGAGCTCTCCTTAAACCTGGCCACATTAATGATTTCTGGCTGGCTAAATGTCAACTTCCATAGCTCAATAGCTATTTTCCTTCTTCAATAGTGTTTCACTTGGGGTTATTTGGCAGACAGGGTATAGTGCTTTAATGGGTCATCCCTAAGTCAGTGGGCCTGAGGTTTAAGCTAGACTTACTGTGTGACCTTAAGCAAGTCATTTAACCTCTCTAGACCTACAACTATAAAATGATGATAGTGATGTACAGACCTGCCTACATGTTATTAGAGAGTATTTCATTGTATCTGTAATGTTTGATAATCCCCTTAAAGAAGGGGCCAGGGTATATACATTAGCATGTTAGCCACACTGTGTTCTTATTCTTAGATCTAAAAATACAAAGTTCCTCTTAAAAAAGTTTAGTTTGCTACCTTAATGCCACTTGAATAATGCAAACATGTTCTGTCCACAAAACTTGTAGTGATCTATAATTTTTTGGAAACTTGAGATTTTGTTTTTCTTTGAGAGACCTTTTCATCTCTTTTTTGGCTCATGTAAACTAATATAAACTGAGCTATCCCCTATCAGAAATGAAAAAAGGAGGAGGTTTATCCTGATTCTCCCATACACTGTATGCCATATATATTATCAGTCCTGCATTATAGAAAGAGAGATTGAGTCTTAGAAATGTTAAGTGATTTCTCCAAGATCACACAGCAAGCAAGTACCAGAGTTGGGACCCAATTCTATGTAAGAAATAGTGACTCCAAATGGATGGGCCATGGGTCTAGGGGAGGTCAGGGCAATGTGACTTGGAGGACATCTGAGCAATAGGGGCGGCTTTGCTACCAGGTTGCAGAGTGAATTGGAATGGTTAAAGCTGTGGAGTCTATGTAAAAACCCATAAGCAACAATCACTTCTACTTTTTTCAAAAATATTTTCTTACTTTTAAATTCCCTGACTCTGGCCCAATTCCAAAGCCTCCGGTTATATGTTTAGATAATAAAAGTTGTCGTCCTGGGTCCTGCTTGTGTGAAATCACTGCTGCAGCTCAGCCCAACGTCCTATGGGGAAAAGCCAGGGCAGAGAGTTTGGTGTAAGAAGGATAGTCATTATTAGATAATTTCCCAAGACTCCCAACATATCTTTTGATATGGTGACTCCTCACCTATTTGGGAATTAGGTAATCTCACAGTCTCACCTGTTCACAACATGATCCAGATAATGCGGTGACGCTACCTCCAAAGAGAGATCCACCCGAGGACTCAAATGCTTCATCCCATTAAATCCTCACAACCAATCTCTTTTTTTGCCAAGAAGGAAACAGAAGCTCAGAAAGCCTGAGTAACTTGCTTAAGGAAACACAGCTGATGCATCTACCCCAGACCCATGATCTTAATCACTACATTAGATGGAAAACAAGGAAAACAGCCACAGCTGCACAACCCACAGAGATCATTACCAGCTCAGGTGTTTAAGGCCAAGGCAGGTGCTTCCTACTCTTGCTTGGAGTGTCGTTACACTGACTTTGCCACAGAAGTCTAACCTGCGTTGTCTTCTAGAATGCACAAGGCTTGCAGGAGGGTGCAGACACAAGCAGGACGAGAACTTAACAGAAAGAGCAGTCAGAGGACTGGAGATGAGGAGACCTGGGTTTTCCTTCTGGCCGGTCCACTAACTCCCAGCACTTGGGTTTTCAGCAGGGAAGTGAAAAGTTTGACTAAGTGGTCTCTGAGGATGCTTTGGGCCACAGAGGATATAAGGAAAAATAAAATAAGACACAATCCTCGTTTTTGAGGAACATACAGTCTCTTAAAGGAAACAGATGAAGTATACAACTATAAAACAAGACAGACAAAAATTAGTGTTTTGTAGAGGAAGAGGTGGAGTGTTTTTCATGGGAGCCAAGAATGTAAGAATTCATTCCAAACCAAAATAGATCATAGCGCACTTTCTATTGCAAGAACAGTGTGTGTTCTTTTATTTTTTAAAATGCTGAATGATAGTCATTACTCTCAGATTAATGATATAGGATAGACTAGACAATTGGATAGACAATTTTGTTAAGTGCAAAGTGCTTAATACCTCAGTTATATAGACAATTCATCTATCCAGAAAGTCTCCTTCCTGGCCCTTTCCAGGCAGTCAAGGTTTATAGCCCAATAGCTCAATGCTCCTACAAAAGGGGCTTGTACTCAGTAATGGCTCTGGCTTGTTCTGTTATGGAAGCCAATTTATTTTATCCTTGTGAAATAAAATCCAGTTGTCTTTGATTCCCCCTCCTGAATCACATCTAATTTGATTCTTTATTGGAATTGGGTTTTTTTTTTTTGTCTGATGTTTTATGAATGGCCCAGAACCAATATAGAAGTGAGTTAATGTAATTGGAAGGGGCTTCTGAAACTAAGTGAAAACCCAAGAGCCCTTGGAGAACTGGGGGACCTTAAGGTTTTACTCCTGTCCCAACAGGGGATCAGGCAGAGACTAAAGACACTGCCCCCAGATCTTGAAATGCTCGCTGTAATCTATAATTTGTAATCCTGACCCAACCTCTCAGGACAGACCGAAATTATTTGTTCTATTTTTTGCCAAGGTTTCATATCCTGTGCCCTCTGACTGGCAGACACATCCAATCCACCTGCTCCACCCCACGGCCCTCAAAATTGTACTGATAATTCATCATTATTTTCTACTGATATGTCACTCTCTCTAGAGTGTCTTCCCTGATGCCCCTAAGTCTGGGTGAGGCGCTCCTCTGGTCCATCAGCACATCTATAGCCTGATCAACCTGCTGTCCTGACCATCTGCTTCTCTGTCTCCCTTGGTAGACTCTAATTCCCCCGAGGGCAGGGATGACTGCTGCCTCATTCACCCACACTCTGCCACTTACAGCTATGTGACCTCAAGAAAGTCATTTAACCTCTCTGCATCTGCTTCCTCATCTGTAAACTCGGGATAATAACATAGGAATTTAGAACAAATTAAATATTAACACATACATGCAAAAAGCTCATCACTGAGCCTGGCACACCGCGAGTAGACAATAAATACCAGTTCCTGTCATTACTTGCCATTGTTTAGCCAATGCTCATCACAGTGCTTGTTACAGAATTCTCGCTCAATAAATATTTTCAGCGAATAATTAATAAATGTTGTGCTCTACAGTAGACGCTGTCCATCTTATACCAGATGGGACCTCAGAAATCAGCTGATATGTTTCCTTTTGGTTTGCTTTTAATTTAATTTTACTTTTTAACTCTGGAAAGTACACAGGTTCATAAAAATCAAAGAGGCTTGCACCCCTGCTTACCTTAAATGGAACCACCCAGTCTTAAAATGTTCTCATACGGGGGAAACACCAAAGCCCAGAGAAGGGAGGTGACTTCCTTAAACACAGATGATCAGGGTATGGGGAAAGGGTTAGATGAAATAACGCACAGGAAGCTGTTAGCACGATGCCTGTTGCTCCTGCAGTGAGACTGGACACTTGCTATCTATCACCCTCCTTGAAGCATCCCCACTCTCTCATCCCCTCTGCTAGGTGGCCCCGGGAAGCATTAGGCTTTGAAACCCACAGCCCTTTCCATTCCTTTCTCTTTGACACTTGTAGAAATGTGGGAACAGATCCAGGTTAGACACATAGTAGGAACGCAGTGACATTTCGGGGCTTAGCTTGTGCTCAACCTTGCCTTGGACAAGTAAGTGCACTGGATTTCTTTTGGTCAGACAGTAGAAAAGCCTTGCCTTTGGATATCCTCAAATTAGAGAAAACTTAGGCCTGCAATCACATATGAAAACCGGTAATGGAAACTGCAAGCCTGCTACGTACGACATTCTCTGTGTGCTCAGCACCCCCTCCATCTACCTAACACCATCTCCATCCTCACGCTGCAGATGAGGGAATGGAAAGCTGAGTGGTTGCAGGCTTTGACTGCAGCTGCCTAGCTTCTAAGGGCTTAAACCCACATGGGTGGGTCTAGGTCAGAGTTCACAGTGTCATGCTCAGCTGCTGCTTGCAGGGTTTTCCCCCTCATTCCCCTCCCCTCCGGGACTTTAGGAATCCCAGGCCCCCATGCCTCCATGGTTTCAGACTTTGTGTCTCATTATAACTTTGTGATCTGAATCTCTAATGTAAGCATATTTTTTCATCCTTATTCTTGACCCTAAACATAATAATTATTGTTCGAATTCCTTGTAATAATAGACTCCTGGGAAGCGGAAAAGGATCTAGCAGTTACCCTAGTCAATTCCACCCTTACTTAATGAGCATGGCTCATACCCTGGTTATACATCAAGATCTGCTGGGTGTTTTTAAAAATAGAGATGTGTGGGCTCCATCCCTGACTCCCCCTACCAGACTAAATCAGAAATTTGCTGCGGTCAGGGTCACATATCTCTATTTTTAAAAATCCCCTGTGCCTCCAAAGAGTAAGAGTTCTCTACTCTAAGGAGCAGAGTTAGCCTTCAGAGTCAGATATCCTTGGACTCAGTGTTACTCCTCTGTTTATCAGTCCTGTGACCTTGAGGGAAATGTGTGACCTCTCCAAGTAGCCAATCTATAAAATGAGAAGAAAAAAATATTGGGTTGTAGAGATGCCAACTTCCCTTAACTTGGCAGAGCACAGGACATACAACAGACATTCAGTAAATCCAAGGCCCCTTCCATGCCCACAGTAATTGTATTAGTACAGGCTACTTGGTCTTTCACTCATATAAGTCATGCTACACAGGTCAAGAACTAGTAGATTGATGTTAAAGTGAGAGCTTTAGGTGCAAGTCCTGGCTTCCCTTCCTAATGCCTTTATGAACGTGGGTGAGTTTCTGAGCCTCAGTTTCCTTATTTGTGAAATGAGACTAATGTCACATACCCCAGAGGGCCCCAGGACACATTAAAAGAGACTGGGTGTATAATGTATTTAGCACAGAATCTTGTCCATAAAATGTGCTAAGTACATGGTAACCAAAACAGACAGTATTCACATCCATTTCTGTTGCCTACATTTTATACTTCAGTAAAATCAAACCAACCACTTCCATTGACTCGGACCATGAGTATTTAGAGACTAGACCAGAATTTCAAGGACTTGCAGTCTTCCAGGTGCCAAGTTAACAGATTTTTGTTTTTAAACTATAGGGATTTAGGACTTAATCCACAGGAAATGGGTTTGGCAAGGCACCATAAGAACCAACACAACTTCTAACCCAATTTCTGCCCAGGCCTTTATTCACTGATGCAAAATTAATTTAACAGTCATCTCTGGCTGGGGCAGCTCCAGAAAAAAGGGTGGTCAGTTCCAAAGCAAAAGATAGAGGGAACGAGCACATTAGACAAAAGTATCGAGATCCAAAAAGATCGGAGCAGGTCTGAGAGACGAGCCAAATCTAACAGGGGGTATTTAACAGGGACAGATGCACAGTAAATGCTGCTTTGGGACAATGGTAAATCCCGTTTCTAGGTCCTGAAAACCAGGCCCATAAATGCAGGGCAGGGGAATTATGGCATTACTGGCTTCAATGCTCAGTCAGCCAATGACTGTCAGATCTTCATGTCCCAGTTACTGTGGAGTCATGGTTGAAATTTGAATTGTGGGGCCAGCCTGCTTTCACCATTTACTAAAAAATTATTTAACTCTCTGTGCCTCTGTGTTCTCATCCTGAAAGTAGGGATATAACTGTTTCTAACTTACAGTATTGCTGGAAAAATTAAATGACACAATGCATGGGTCTGGTCCTAGAGATACAAAGAACCATAAAGCAATCCTCATTAAGGAAGGCACGGTCTAACAGGAGAGACTGACACATAAGCTAACAGGTGCTATTCAGTGTGCTGAGTCTTCGCCCAAGATGTCATAGAGCAGAGGTTGGAAAATGACAGCCCACTGGCCAAATCCAGCCCACTACCTGTCTTTATAAATAAAGTTTTATTGGAGCACAGCCACACTTAGTCATTTACATATTGTCTATGGTGGCTTTCACACTACAAAGGTAGACTTGTGTTGTTGTAACAAGACCTTATAGCCCACAGTGCCTAAGTGTTTATCACCTGGCTCCTTACAGAAAAATTTTGCCAACCCCAGGTATAGAAAAAGAAGTTAACTCTGTCTTAGATGCCAAGAAATGAGACAATTTTTGATCTTCTAATATGTATCGAGTTCTCTAAATAGGTAAACACGGCTGGAGGCTAAGGGGATTGATTGGGAAGACATTGGTCAAAGGACACAAAATTTCAGTCAGACAAGAGGAATATGTTTGAGATCTATTACACCATAGCAACTATTGTTAATAACAATGTATTGTACTCTTGAAAATCACCGAGAATAGACTTTAAGTGGTCTCACCACAAAAAAATGTTAAGTATGTGAGGTAATGCATATGATAATTAGTTGGATTTAGCTATTCCACAATGTATACATATTTCAAAACACCATGTACACGATACAAGTATGTACATGACAAATACATACAATTTTTATGTGTAGATTTAAAATCAATCAATTAAATAAGTAAACACATATTAATGAATTTGAGGTTCTATAAGGCTTGATGACTGGCTCAAAGTCACAGATAAGTGTTAGGAGCAAAACTCAAACCTGGACTCCAGACTGCACACTCTTTTCACTGTCCTAGGAGAATTAAAGTAATCAGACAGGATACTTATGAAGGGTATTGGAGGGCAAATAGAAGTCTCCCAGGCAGAGATGATGTCTAAAGAATGAAGGAGGTGTCCACAATGGTTAAATGAGCAAGAACAAAGTGTCCAGGACGTGAACATATTTTTAAAATACAAATCGTTGGGTGTGAAGAGACTCTAGAATATGACAGCTGGGGAGGGAGATGGGAAAGAAGAAAAGAGTCTGCAGGGTGGGCAGTGATTGAAGGAAAGCAAAGAACTGTCCACTTGCTGTCAATGATCCCTGGCAAGGTCTCAGGAACAGCACTCCCACAAAAGTGGATTGGGGAGCAATATGCCCCATCACAGACAGTCTGACATCATGGAGCCTAGTTATTTCATTGTGCAGATGGCAAAACAGAGGCCCAGGGAAAGAGGAAACCTTGCCCCAGGCCACACTGCACATCAGTAATAGAGAATCCAGGATCGCAAGACTGAGTCCCGAGATCTTTCCCATCACAGCCACGGACCAGGTGGATTCTGCCAGCAGGCAGCGCTGTGGCCAGCACACCTACGGACTAGGATTCTTGTGCATCTGCAGACAGTTGATGAAGCTCTTCTGTTTCTCTGGGACTGATTAGGTTCAATTGAATTATCCATCTTGTGCCATGGCGTCCCAGACCCATTTCTGCGGGGTCACCACGCTGTTTAGGATGAGCGATGCCGGCTGGAGGCCCGCCAATGCACCTGTGGTATTTTGATAACTTCACATATTGCCAACTTCTTATATTTAATATACAACTTACAAGCAGGGCAAAGTTTAACTCACTCTAATCAACTGTAAAATGAACCAGGGACTTGCTGTTCCCTTCTGAAGACCTGCGTCTGCATCGTGCTCATCATTAATGGTCGTGGAGCTCTCTGCTTGCTGAGATTGGTTATTAATGATGGCTGGAATTACGGATTTCAATTAAGCACTTTGCACTGGTCCTAAAATGCAGTGGGATCCACTCTGGGGAAATATAAATGCTGAGATGAAATACAATCCTGCCTCCCAACCCCCTGTATCCCCCGGTACCATCTTCTCAGCTCCACCTCTGTCTATAAATCTGTGGCAGCACCCTGAAGGGAAAAGAGGATGGGCATTGGGTCCAAACCTGAACCACACCATCTGTACCCTTTCCCTGGAGTCTAGCCTTCCTCAACTGCAACTTGAGTTTATGGAGGGCTCAGTATGTGTCAGCAGGTTTATTTGTAAGAATGGCTGGCTGGGCGTGGTGGCTCACGCCTATAATCCCAGCACTTTGGGAGGTCAAGACAGGTGGATCACGAGGTCAAGAGATCGAGACCATCCTGGTCAACATGGTGAAACCCCGTCTCTACTAAAAATACAAAAATTAGGTGGGCATGGTGTTGCACACCTGTAGTCCCAGCTACTTGGGAGGCTGAGGCAGGAGAATTGCTTGAACCCAGAAGGCGGAGGTTGCAGTGAGCTGAGATCGTGCCATTGCACTCCAGTCTGGGTAACAACAGTGAAACTCTGTCTCAAAAAAAAAACAACAAAAAAAAAAGCAAAAAATGGTTATAAAGGTCAACGTTGCTTAGTAGACACTGATTAAGCACCTACTATGTGCAAGGCATTGTTCTTAAACTGATACCTAGGAAATTCTCCTGGAAAATACTTCGAAATCCAACAGAACTGAGTTTAACTTGATTCCGCCCTGTTCAAACCATGAGGCCTTACCCAAGTTTCTTAGCCTCTCTGACACTAAGTTTTTCCCCCTCTAAAGTGGGAATAATAGCATTTTCATTACATGATCCTAAAGATTAACTATGACAGCATGAATGAGGCACCTGGTTTTTCCTGAATGCTCTTTCTTAGACCCGTGGGAGGTTATTCACAACAAGGAGGCAGTTCTTTGCTTGACTTCAACTATTGCCCCTTCTCTGGAGTCTTTCTTGCATCTTAGCATCTGTCTTCCCTGCTGCTATAAGCATGTAATAAAAAGCCATTCCTATTATTGCCCATCTCCAGATCTTTACTGATCATCTACCATGTTCTCAGACATAAACTAGGTATGTTGGGAAAATGCCTCATCACATGATTAGATAAGAATCTGTTCTCAGGCAATTGAATCTCTAGTTTCGAAAGCAGGAATAACACAAGTTGAGAAAAATTCTGTATCTGTATCTACTTAAGATGGTTGGTGCCTGGTGGAGAGAAGGGGAGGGGTGGCTAACACAGGCTGGGAAACTCAGGACACTGATCTGGATAGAGAGGCGAAGCGGACGACCATAAAGCAGGCTCCTGGGCCACGAGGCTGGGTGTGGTGCAGGACAAGGAAGCCTACTCTTGATTGGCTTGCAGGACACCCACAGGAAGGCCACGGGGCTGTGGCATAATCTGTGGTGTGGCGAAGAAAGCTCTGGATACTCTCAGCTCTGCTATGTGACTTGAGTAAGGCCCTCTTCATGCAGGGTCTCAGTTTCTCCATCTACAAAATGGGGAGAATTAAGCCAACTTCCTGTGGGCTTATTGTGAGAATTACATGAAATAAGGAGTGTGAAAATGTTTTAAAAACTCTCAAACCTGCGGGCACATGAAGAAGCAGAGAAGCATCCCAGGAATCAAGATGAGATCTGACAAGGCAGTGAACACACACACAGTCAGTGACGTGAGATCTTCTGCCTTGAGTGTGTGACCCCAAGAACATTCACGTTGGTCCTGGCTGCTGGCTGCAGCTTCAGACCCTGGCTGCCTCCCCTAGGGCTGAGCAGCATTTGGATCGCTGCTCACAGCCTCAGGCTGCTTCATATTCCAGACGTGCCACTTCCTCCCTCACGCTGTGATGAAGAAAACCTCAAACAGATTTCCCATTAACTCACGACAGCCTTGCTGCCTGGAAAGCAAAGCCTCCTGCTAGTCCTTAGCACTTTCCCAGGAGAGTATTGGAGAAGGCAGGTGTGGGAGACAAGGGCTCACAGAAAGAGCACAATGTCAGCTCAGTTGTCATACTTGGAGGGGACAAACAGCCAAGACCAAAAACCCAAGAAAAAAAACAGGAGGCAGCATGATTCTCCTGTGCCAATTAAGTGCTGTGCCACCTTAATATAATGACTTAACCTCTCTGAGCCTCACATCCTAAAAAACAAATTGTGCAAGAATACACTTCAAAAAAAAGTAAAAGCCATTTTTCTCCTGTTTTAACATTTACAACTCACACACAGAGAAGAATCTTGAAGTTATTAAAACTCATCTATGTCTATTCTCATAATCAATCTTCACAGCAAACTTGAGGGGAAAATAACAGAAGTTCATTTGCACACTTTAGAGATTAGAAAATCCAGGCTCAGAGAGACAGTCCACCTCTTAAGTGGGATAACTGGGTCACCTGACATCTCAGCACCATATTCCTCAACATCTTTCCCTCTGTCCTCCAAAAGGAGACTCTTTCTTGATGATAACATGCATAATGGTATGAACAACATTTAATTTTCAGCACAAAGACTGAGGTTCTTCCCCGCCGCCCCCTACACCGTGCACCCACCAACCACACAGACAAAGTCTAGCTCTATTGCCCAGGCCAGAGTGCAGTGGCACAATTTTGATTCACTGCAACCTCTGCCACCCAGGTTCAAGCAATTCTCCTGCCTCATCCTCCCAAGTAGCTGGGATTACAGGTGTGTGCCACCAAACCCAGCTAATTTTTTTCGTATTTTTAGTAAAGACAGGGTTTCACCATGTTGGCCAGGCTGGTCTCGAACTTCAGACCAGCCTCTCAAAGTGCTGGGATTATAGGCATGAGCCACCACGCCCAGCAAGGCTGAGATTCTTAGAGGCCAATCATGCCCCCACCTCCACACCACCTCAGGTAAAAGACCTGGAAACTTAGAGAAATCTCAGCTACCAGGCTGATGACTTTAATGCTAGGAAGATACATTGTCAATGGACATCTCTTTGGAATTGCCCTTCCTGGTTTCTTTCATGGGCAAAGAATTTGGGATTACTTTTTATTGATAACCCAGAAAGTGGGCTTGTGAGAAAATGAAAAGTCTGTGCACTTGCTCAGGGCCAAATGGATTGAGCCTGATTTTGAAAATGCTTAGGATCCCTTACTAGGATGGGAGAAGAGCAAGAAAAAGAAGGACATTCACACCTCTTTAACCCCATCAGTGCCATAGCTGTTGTGGGTGGAATTGTGTTCCTATAAAAGATATGTTGAAGCCCTAATCCCTGATATTTGTGAATGTGATCTTATTTGGAACCAGTATTTCTGCAAATGCAATCAGGCTAAGTAAGAAGAGGTCATACTGGAGCAGGTTAGGCTCCACTCCATTAACTGGTGTCCTTATAAAAAGAGGAAAATTTCATCACAGAGATATGCACAGAAAGAATGGTGATGGGGGCAGAGATTACAGCAACATGTTTTAAACCAAAGAACACCAAGTATTGCCAGCAACCACCAAGGCTAGAAAGAGGCAAGGAAAGCTTGTCCCCTAGAGCCCTCAGGAGGAGCACGGCCCCACAGACACCCTGGTTTTGGACTTCTAACCTTTAGAACTATGAGAATTCATTTCTGCTGTTTTGAGCCACCCAGTTTGTACTCCATTATAGCAGCCCCAGGAAAGTAATGCAGTAGCACTGGCAGAACAGAAAATGAGTGGTATATGTTACAACCACCAGAATACACCTCCCCATGAAGCTCTGACCCTCCTGACTGGCAAAGCCTTTGTGGCCTTTATTGCCATGTGGTCTATCCCATGTCTTAGAAATCATACTAAGGCTCATCCCAGTCCATTGCAGAAAACGTTTACATAAACATTGTATAAGTATTAATTTTAGTGACTTCTAAATCTCTTCCTGATTGTTAGTGACTTCTAAATCTCTTCCCGATTTTTCTACCTTCCACCTTTCCAATCTCTTCCCGATTTTTCCACCTTTCCACATTCCAAACAACTATCTTGACCACCCACATTCATCCAAACATCCACCCATATGTTAATCATATATTAATATAATATGCCCTACACAGCAGGACACCAAAGTGAAGGTGAGAACAGATCCTGTTATTATATGAAGCATAGATTCTTAGCAGCAGAAGCTATGGGAAGAAACATGAAAAAAACATGTAATCTGATGAAGAAACAAGAGAAGTTCAAATATTGAAAAGTGCTACCTATCAAGCAAAACCAGGTAAGAGGACAAGAAGAAGAAACAGGGGTGGGGGAGTCTACTTTGGATTGGATGGTCATAAAAAGCTATGCTGAAGAAGAGTCTTTGAGACAGGTGGACAGAACTTATGTATATTTCTAAAAGTCAGTGGACGTTATTACTCATGAGGCTCTCCATCCTATGAGGACTGATATTCCGAATATCTTATGTCTTGACTCCACATTCTTCTACCTTTCCACTGGCCCAAACATTAAAAAGAATCCTGAATTCTAGATTTTATATTCCTTAGAGTCAAATATAAACCACCATTCCCCTTCTCTTCCGGTATGCTACACTGTTTATAGACAGGTGACTATACAATTTGTCATTCAAACTGGGACACTTTTGGGGGGGGGGCATTCTGGATCATTACACAGGACAATAGGCATAAACAAGGATGGTCCCAGATGAGCCAGAATGCAAAGTGACCCAATTTACAGGCTGTAACTAGCTCTAAGATCTGTAAACTCAGTTATTTAACACAAGCGCAGTATCCCAGATCAATTATCTAAGACGGAGAGGATGGAAGAAAGGTAGATATGCGAATAGCTGTCTAATCAAAGTGGCTCAGACTTAAAGGAAAGGTCTTTGCTTTCCTCCAGAGTCACGGCATTCCTGTTACTACTAAACTTCTTTAGGATGGGTCATGATACATCAAAGAAGCCAGCATCTCCCTCTTGGCCTTCTTAATCCTTGGAAAATTAAAGCTTATGGCAGAGGCTACTAGAGGGCCCCCCAATATCCATGCTCCCCTTGTTTCATAGCAATAGAATCTAGCTGCCCAGAATAGAGGTATATTCCCCAGCTTCCCTTGCATCTAGGTGTGGCTATGTGGCTTAATTCTAGTGAATGGATGCAAACATGGATGTTGAGTGGAAACTTTCACAAACCTCTCTGAAGATGCAGTTGTTTGTTGGGTATCCTTTGTCCTTTCCTGCCTGCCTTCCTCCATCATTCTGTGACAAACATGGATATGATGGCTAGAGTTTCTCCTTGGACCTTGAAGTCAAAGGGCACATCATAGAGACGGTGGCACACGACCAATTGTATGACCACCACTTGATTGGCAGGTAAGGGTTGAGATTCTTAGACATCAATCTAATCATCCCTTGCCTCCATACCACCTCAGGTAAAAGATCTGGAAACTCTGAAAGATCTTAGCTACCAGGCTGATGACTTTAATGCTGAAAGGATGACAGTTTGTTATTGAATATCTCTTTAGAATTGCTCTTCCTAGTTTATTTCATGGGCAGAGTCCAGCCCCTACCAGCCTTGGACTTTCATATAAACAAGAAATAAGCTTCCACCCCATTAAAGCTACTCTGTAAGCACTCTCAGCTGTGCCTAGTCATAACTGAGACCAAGTTCCTCTACCTCCTGACATCAACTCTACAGGGTGGGAGAACTGAGTCCCAGAATGAGGATCTCCAAAATTGGTAATTAAATTTAAAAATAAATTAAAATATAGGAGGCCTCCCAAATTCTAGCTTTCACTATATTCCTTCTCCTGTTCAATAAACTTTTCTTGAACACGAACACGGTGTCAGGCAGTAAACAGGTACAGAGTAAACAGAGCTGAGTAGATCAGCTTGCTCTTGTCAGGAGCTCATGATCAAGAGAACAAATAGTAAAATCAGAGTCTGAGAAGTGTTACACATACAAACACATGCACATGCACACACAAGGTAATGTAGGACACAAAAGAGGGAGGAGCATCTAACTGCCCTCAGGAAAGAATTCACAAGGGAGGTAATGTTGGAGCTAAATCCTAAAGAAAGAATAGGAGTTTTCCAATTGTGGAAGGGGAAATGGCATTTTAGGCAAAAGCATGGGGGCCAAAGAGGACATGGAATATGTGACAGGCATAGTAATGTCCCCCTAGAGATGTCCAAGTCCTAATTACCAGAAGCTGTGAATATATTGCCGTCCATGGCAAGAGGGGATTAAAGGTTGTAGATAGAATCAGGGTTGCTAATCAGCTGGCCCTGAAATAGGGAGATTAGCCTCAATGATTCTGGCAGTGGTGGTGGGGAGGCGTCTAATATCTAATCACAAGTCTCCTTAAAGCAAAGGAGGGGGGCAGGAGAGGCAGAGTGATACAATGTAAGAGACTCCATAGGCAGTTACTAGTTTTGAGGATAGAAGGACAAGGCCATGAGCAGAGGAATGCGGGGAGCCTCGAAGAGCTTTAAATAAGGTGAGAAAGCAGGTTTTCCCTGAAAGGAATGCTGCCCTGCTGACACCCTGACTCCAGTGCAGTGAGACCCACTTCAGACTTCTGACCTTTAAAACTGTAAGGTAATAATTTGTGTTAAGCCGCTAAGTTTGCAGCAATTTGTTACAGTGGCAATAAGAAACGAATACAAAGGTGAAAGCTGATCATGGCTGAAGAATAGATAAAGTGTATGATTAGAAAGGAGGTAGCAGATATGGGCTAGAGGAGGTCAATGACCATAGAGGCTTAAATTTCAAGGCAGAGATTTTGAAATGCATAGGCAATGGGAAACTGCTGAAGGATTCTAAAAAATGAGTGATGCGGTCAGATTTGTATCACAAAGAGGTCACCAACTGGTGCAGAGGAGGAACTGGAAGAGTGAGCCAGAAGGCAGAGAGACTCCTGGAGAGGAGGTTGCAGCGGTCCTGGTGAGCTCCCCCGCGGTGAGCTGGGGCCACAGGGGGGCTGCCTCCTCTGAGCCCTTGGGACCCACGGGACCTCCACACCGCAGTACTGGCAGCCAGGGGCTGTGTTACATACGCCACTCCCTTCCTAGTGTCCTTGTGGAGGCAGCCTCTTCAGTGAAAACCTGGACTAGGAGAGAGGTGAGCTTGAGACCTGCGCTTTACCATTTACTGACTCTGGCGCCTGAACCAAGTCACCACACCTCCCTATGCCCCGTTTCCTCCTTTGCAAAGCAGTGATGACAATCCCTCTTTCAGGGTGCTTGTTTGGCATGACACTTACCAAGCCTCTCCGTGGTTCCTATGAATGCTTGCATCATCCCGAAATGCTCCCTGCTAAGCACAAGTATTCTCCCCATGCTTTTTTTTTAAAAATTGCATTTTAGGTTTGGGGGTACATGTGCAGAACATGCAAGATAGTTCCTCCCCATGCTTTTAAGACGTCCACCTTGATTTCAGGAGGAAGCAACCCAACTGCAGACTTGGCCCTGGAAGCTCTCAGCAGTGCAGTCTCCGGACCGGTGTCCTGCACTATTGCGCAGAGGGCTGGGCGCCATCTAGAGGGCAACAGCGGTAACAGCCGGAAGGAAAGGAAAGCCGCAGTGATTCCCAAACATCACCAAAGGGGACGCGGGGAAGCCTGCTTCTGGCTCTGTGGGCGGATTCTATAATAAAATGAAGTGTGAGATCACAGAATCTTTTAATTCTAGCATGTGGAAATTATGAAATTATAGAAAAATTAACTCTCTAAGCTATGGGGGGTGGAGTCAGAATCGTACATCCTTTGACTTTTAGATATGGAGAATGTGGTATTTCTAGTGTCTTTAGTTCTTATACCCCTGGGGTGCCCCTGGCCTCAATAGAGTACAAATTCAGACTTTTAACAGTGACACCCGGACCTCAGTCTCCAACACCTCACCTGCTTGACCCCGGCTCTGCCTCTTCTGACCAGTTACCCGCAGAAACCTCCAAGGGTGGCCCACTACCAGCCTCTACTGCCAGAATAAAAGTCTCTTGATGTCAAGGAACGTGCCCTTCACCTCCTATCACCAGCGCGGAGCCAGTCTCACAGTGAGGCAAGAAGGCAGCGTGATGCCGCAGTCCTCAGCAGCAGAAGCATAGGTTCAGACCCCAGCTCCACCACTGGCTAGCTGGAGCCCTAATTTAACTTCTCTGGGCCTTTTGTTACTGATCGGTAAAATTGGAAATACTATAGTACCCACCTCCTGGGGAAATGGTGAGGCTAAATTAACGTAATCTATAGAAAGCACTGAGACAGATTTCTGATATGTGATAAATGCTCGATAAATGTTAATGATTAATTATCATTAAAGTTGGGTTGAACTCCATGGGCAATGTGGCAGCAAGGTGCCGTCATTCAGAGAGACCTGAGCAAACAGTGAGGGCAGTGAGCAAGCAGGAAGAGAGGACCATTGGATACTGAACACCCGTGTGTGACAAGCGCATGCAAGGTGCCTTGCATGTGGCTTATTAACTTCTGAAGGTGGGGCTACGCTGTCTGCCAGCAGCTCAGGGCCTGCTCTTGGATATGCTCAGGCACCTTCCCTTCTTCCTTTCTGTCATCTTCTGCCTCTCCATAGAACTTTCTTCCATCCCTCAGGCTCTGGTAGTTGAGGGATTATCTCATCTCTCATTAACATAAAGGGAGTTAATGTCCAGCAATTAGCTAAAGCAAAGATAAAGAAAGCTTTCCATTCCTGTGCTGATTCCAATTAGTTTTGGCTGCCTGGAGTTCTAATCCGAAGTTATCCACTGCCATGTTGGTGTCCATGTGTAAGAGTGCTGAAATAAATTGGTGAGGTCTGCCTTGAGATTGGTGGAAGAGGGTAGCAGCACATGTGCCTTATACCTACCAGACCTCTTTGTGAAGAAGTGGGAAGATAAACAAGGTGTTGCCACTTACTATATCACAAGTGTTTTAGTTTTATGCATTAATCACATTTAATCTTCATAACAATGTTATAAAGTAGGTGCAGTTATCCCTATTATATAGATAAAGCCACTGAGGACCTAAGAGGTCGCTGAAGAACTCATGTGAGTAAATCAAAAGTGTCTGCATTTTAAAGGAAACATTAAATGGCTTTACTCAAAGATATGGGGAAATTTAGGCATCCTAGCCAGTTGGTGAAAAGAAATGTTGATGCAGAAAGCGTTTTCAATGCCCTGTAGATCACAAGGCATATAGTGTTATCCTCAGTCCCTTACACACCTTTGCTGTGAATGATTAGACAATAGGGGGGAAAAAGCAATATGTGAAAATGCAGATGAATCTCACTTTAATAGTATATGGTACAGAAGCCCAGAACTCACACTGCTCAGGTTAAGGGCTGAACCTTCATCGAGCAAAAGGATCTCTCCATAGACCAGGTTTTGAAGACATTTGCAGAAGGACCAACTTTGCAGGAGAGAGGCCAGTGGGACAGCATCAGGTTGACAGACATGAGACCTGGATTCCAACCTTCTCTACCAGGAACAAGTTCATCCCCTTCTTTGCTTTCTCTGTCTCCATCCAAACCATGAAGAGGTTAAATAAGAACTATTGATCTCAGTGTGGGCAACTCTACCTCTAAAGAATGATTTCGATAGTTCCGGGCAGTTTTGGTTGTCACAATAGATGGAAGGAATTCCACTGGCATTTGGATGCTAGATAGCCTGCAGCACAAGGGAAAACCCAGCCAGTGAAGAACTCGACCACACCCCACTGAATTTTGGGTTGTTTCACCCAACATATGCATGAAAAATCTGTGTTGTAATTATCTGGGTCTAGCTTCTAGTTCCATTTCACATACAGAGAAAGCATTCTTGCTTGATTATCATATACATTTATATACACTAAATTTTCCTGGATGCAGGTACTATGCAAATCAAGGAGAAAGGGTGCTTTGTTTGTTCAGATAGCTATTGTTTCAGAAAATCACAACTCTAAAGGCCATGCTGTTCACATATTTGAGTGGCCAATTCCACACATCCATTTCGGTAACTATCAAGCAATCATCTGTCTGCTATTATGTCTTCCAGTCTAGTCACATCCACTCATTCACTTATCAACATACATATTATTTTATTATAAATTACTTTGCTTTTTATTTTTCATTGACTTTGCTGTTTGGGCATTATATAGATTTTTAAAATGAGATGTCTAGGTGGGTTATATAATTTATGAATCCCATTTCAGTATAATAAAGGTAGCATCACAAAATATTAGTCTGGAAGGGTTGAGAATTACTAGGTCACATGACCCTTGGATTCCTTCCAGCCCAGGCAAAGCAGAGTTATTATGCAAAGAGAGACATGCCAGAATCACGTGCTGTACATTACAGGTAGCAAATGAGGGTAAATTATCTTGTTTTCTACAAATTGTCCTCACCCACTAAATATCCCTTAGCCATTCCAGAATGTACAGTAATCTGCACCACTGAATGCATCCTGTCTAATCTCCAAAAAAATTAAATTGCCTGGAACTGAGTTTGGGCACATTTGGCTCAAGAATGCTGCAGCTTCACTAGGTTAGAGCTGAGCACGTGCTCTTCTAAAATTTATAGTGTGATTGATTTCTTTATAAGCCATTCAGGCCTTATTATTTATTAATCCACCTGTCAAGTTTAATTTAAACTACCTCTCAATAAGGCAGTTTGACAATACCTTTGTTTACCAGATTGACAGCCCTGGTGAATAAAGAGATGGCACAGTGATTCCTCTGCCCTGAACAGACTCCTCTGGGAAGGAGCCTCCAGCAGGACAGTGCGTCGCCTGAGCCCTCATTAGGAAATGCAAGAGGCCTCCCATCCCACTGAGTGGAGACAGAATCCAAAGGTTACCCTTTGTTTCCAGACAGGTTGTAGGCCCCAGGACTTGCACCAGCCACCAAGTGACAACTGAGTTCTATAGTCTCTGCAGCTTCAACTGGCTTAGATCTTCCCTTCCTTACATTCCTATGGTCATGATCTTTATGGTTACTGCCTCCCAAGCCCATGGCAACAGTCCCCTAACTGGTTTCCTTGACTCTACTTTTGTGTCCCCCCATTCATCCCAGGTGTTCTTTCCAAAATGCAAGTCTGAACATGCTATACCTCTGAACAAAGCCCTTCAGTGGTTCCCACAGAACCACTGAATGGTTTCAAGCATGTGGGCTTGAAATGCACAGTCAGGTTCAAAGCCCTCCATACCCTGGCCCCTGCCTACTGCTTCAGCCTCATCTCCCATCACCCTTTCCCTGTCACCTTATACTCTATGCTCCAACAATATCACTCAGCGTGCTGATCCTTGCCATCTGTGCCTCTGTAATACTGTTCCCTCTTCCTAGATCCTGATCATCATCAAAACCCCAGTATGAATGCAGTCACTGCCATTTGCTATCCTGACTACTCCCAAGAGGTGCATCATGTTCTGCCTCAGATTTATGTTCCTTAAATCCATGTATATTGAGCTGGTAAGCAACAAATACTTATCAAGTGGACTATGAGACACATATAGTGCTGAGACCTAAGGATACAACAGAGAACTAGAGAAACCTTGTACCTGACACCCCACAGCTTACGTCCACACTGTGAGCTCCTTCAGGATAGTTGTTCTAATGCACTTCCCAGCATGGTGCTCACAGAAGTACAAGGAGATGAGACCAACATTTACTGAGCACAAGCCACCCCGTTATACTTCTTTATTTCATATCAGAGGCAAGAAAGTTAGCATTTTTGTGTCACCCTTTGGAGATGAGCAAACTGGAGTTCAAAGAGGTGAAACAGCTTGCCAATGTTTTACCCAACCCATTTCTGGTGAATCCAGTGTCCGAACCCAAGACTGATTCCAAAGCCTCAGCTCCAATTCCACAATGTACTGCTCTCCTGGCACAGAGTTCAGACCTGTTGAATAAGTCCGTGATGTGCACCAAGTCAAATGCTCTTATTGTGTTTCTTCAGGTTCTTTCACAGCAACAGTGTAGCATAGAATGACTTGGATTTTAATGACACGAAATGGCTGAGTCCACATTCCTGGGTAGATCCATGATACACGGAATGTCAGACCCATGGAGTCTGGATCTGGCCTGCCTTGGTAACAAGGCCCTGTGGGAGCTCAGTGCATGAAATTCCCTGAGAAACTTTTTTTTTTTTTTTTTTTTTTTTTTTGGAAACAGAGTCTCGATCTGTCTCCCAGGCTGAAGTGCAGAGGTGCAATCTTGGCTCACTGCAACCTCTGCCTCCTGGGTTCAAGCGATTCTTCTGCCTCAGCCCTGAGTTGCTGGGATTACAGGCACACGCCACCATTCCCAGCTAATTTTGTATTTCTAGTAGAGAAAGAGTTTCACCATGTGGCCAAGCTGGTCATAAACTCCTGGGCTCAAGTAATCTGCCCACCTCAGCCTCCCAAAGTGCTGAGATTATAGGCATGAGTCACTGTACCCAGCCTCCCTGAGAGACTTTGGCACTGATGCTGCAATTGACATTGAGTGGGACATTGCCTTAACAATGAGTGAGTAGAATGCTGATCTGATCCAAATCCTCACTTCTCACCTCAAGTTCAAAAAATATAAACTTGGTCAGACATTTCACAGGAGAAATTTCTCAAAGCCAGCATGATCTCCATGGGCTGAAAGTATAACTAGCAACTGTGCCATAGGCCTAGGGAAAGGCAGATTCACTGCCCCGTCTGACCCATCGGCCAGAGCAATGCAGTTGAAATGGGAGAATCCAGGACCATAACTTTAAGGAGTCAGTGAAGATATAAAAAGAGGATAGGATTTTCACTGCTATTCTATTTCCATTTATAAAAAGTAACTGTTGGATATATAAATAAACCCGATTTAAAAATAGGAAACATATTTTGAATCATGTGGGCTTGAAATGCGCTGCTAGATTTCACACCTCTCTCATCCAGGCCTTGAGGTGGGACCAAAATACATAAGTGGAGCAGTTACCTAACCAGCCCTCACAGCCCAGGGCCTGGCTTCTCACCATCTTTTTAGACTTGGGCACAGAAGTCAATGGTAATAGAGATGAAAAAGAGGGGGTCAGTAGAAGAGTGGATCTTGAGCATGTTTTTTCAGAAAGGGGGTTGTCACATTCTCTCTGTCACCTTGACAGGTCAGTTATGTCATGAACAGGACATCAGCCTAGGCTGCCAGGTCTGGTAATGAAGGAGCATGAATGGGCTCCCCACCACCCTTTGCTAACTCAACCCAAAGGAGGAGGACTGATGCATTCATCTGAGCGGCAGGACATGAAGTTCTGCGCCACGTTTCATTAATGACTGGCGTGGGTCCCAGCATGTTAAAGGCCTGCTCTCTTCTCTAATATTTTTCTTGCATTCACAGGCAGGAGGCCTGTTTCCTATTTAATCTTACTTCCTGCTTTGTGGACCGGTGATAGCACCAAGGCACTGAAAAACACAAAATCCCCAGTCATCTCCTTACTGTGGCCTTTTCTTCTTCTCCTCCTTCTCCTTCTCCTCCTCCTCCTCCTCCTCCTCCTCCTCCTCCTCCTCCTCCTCCTCCTCCTCCTTCTTCTCCTTCTTTCTTTCTTTCTTTCTTCTCCTCCTCCTTCTCCTCCTTCTTCTTCTTATTTATTATACTTTAAGTTCTGGGGTACCTGTGCAGATCGTACAGGTTTGTTACATAGGTATACATGTGTCATGGTGGTGGTTTGCTGCATTCATCACCCCATCATCTACATTAGGTATTTCTCCTAAGGCTATCCCTCCCCAATCCATCCTTAGCCCACTATTCTTCCCCTAGCTCCCAACCCCCAGGCCCCAGTGTATGATGTTCCCCTCCCTATGTTCGTGTATTTTCATTGTTCAACACCCACTTATGAGTGAGAATATGTAGTGTTTGGTTTTCTGTTCTTGTGTCAGTTTGCTGAAAATGATGGTTTCCAGTTTCATCCATGACCCTGCAAAGGACATGAACTCATCCTTTTCATGGCTGTGTAGTATTCCATGGTGTATATGTGTGCTGTGGCGTTTTCTTCTGTGTTGGCAGCCTTGCCAGGGTTACTGCCCCAGGCAAGGGCTAGGCAGCTGGACCAGCACAGCACATCCACACTTTAGGGGAAATATGCTCATGCGTCTTATGCTTCCAACTGGCCTTTCTTCCCTAACTCTAACCCCAGTCATCAATTTTCTGGATGCAGATAGTGGGGTATAATAGAAATAGAGATCCAGGGCAATTGGGGGAAGCCTTCCTCAAGCCTCTTGTATGAGGACCTCTTCCACGTTCTTCTGCTTTTATCAGAGCTTTGCACCAGGGTATGGAGAATCACTTCACTTTGTGAAAAGCCAAACTTGACTTCTCATTTGTCTGTTGATCTTGGTACTAACTTCCCTCAGAATTCCAGAGAGAAAGAGGGTGAATTTCAAATCCTTGCCGTGCTTTAGGTTGCCAGATTAGAATGGGCATGACGATGTCTGACTTTCTACCACCATAGTTTTGGTGGCAACCCCTAAGAACATGGTAAGTTCTAAACAGCCTCTGAAGGTGTAACATCAGTATTCTTTCAGTTGCCATAAAGATCTAAGGCTCCTTCTCCTCTCCATGCGAGAGACGTTGAAGCCTTTTGTGGGTTGGCTCTGAAAGTGCTTCCTATCAATGTCTCAGGTCCAGACAGTGCCTTGATTTAACTTAGAAAGGTGGCAGAGGCTGTGTGCGTTTGTTTGCTACAGCTACCATGACAAAGTACCACAGGCTGAGTGTCTTAAGCAACATACACTTTTTTCACAGTCCTGGGATTGAAGGTGTTGGCATCATTGTTTTCATTCTGAGGCCTCTCTCCTTGGTTTATAGATGGTCATCCTCTCCCAGCGTCTTCACATGGTCTTCCTGCTATGTCGGGTGAATGGTAGGGGTCCTAATCTTCACTGAAGATCCAGATGGCTTAGACCCAGAACTGAACCCAAGTCTATTAAACTCCAGTGTCCAACTCCTGCTTAGGCTGAGACTTGTAGGGTGAGTGGCAGTCAAGAAGAATCTCCCCTTTGTCTAAGGGCGTTAGTCAACTTAGATTATAACCCACCTTAATCACCCCATTTTAACTTAACCTCTTTAAAGGCTCTATATCCAAACATGGCCACATTCTAGGTACTGAGAACTTCAGCATATAAATTTTGGGAGGACACAGTTTGGCCCATAACACTGGGAGTAAAGAATATGAGATCCTAGACCCAGTTCTGACATGAGGATAAATTCTAAAATGCATTTAATGGCAAAGCCCTCTACTACCTTAGTCCTGCCTGGGTCTACACACTCGCTTCGTTTCTCTCTCACTCCTCTGTCCACTCCGCAGACAGGGCCTTCTTCTCATCTCTGAATTGGACCAGACTTTGGTCCAGACTTCTTTCCATCTCTGAATTGAGCTTTTGTCTCTTGAGTTTCAAACACATTGATTCCCTCTGCCCAGCTTCTCTCTCAGCTCAGCTTCTCCCTCACCTGGCTAACTGCTACTCACCCCTCATGTCCGAGCCTAAATCCCCTCCTCAGAGGTTGAGCATTGGAGTTCAAAAAACCTGGTTTCAGCTCAGGGCCTAAGTCACTGGGATCCTCCATGTAGATTAAGGCCCCTGCCTTCCAGTCCCATAGCCCGTCACCTCCCCTCAGTAACACTCATAACACCCGAAGTTGGGCAGTGAGCATTCCTGCAAAGATGTCTTCATCTGGCTCACTGATGATCACTGCCAATTCAGCAAGGAGAGTGAAGGATATGCTGCAGAGACAAGCATCACCAAAAATGCAGGGGTTTAACAGAAAAATGGCTTATGTCTCCTTGTATCCCAGGCTGATGAAAGCTGCATTTTGATGTGTGCTTCCATGATCACACACCAGGAGAGCAGAGTTCTGGAGGGTCACATGCTGGCAATAAAATGTTCCAGTGGGAGCATGTCACACATTGCTTCCATACACAACTCTTTTGGCTGGTCTCATGACTGCACCAGGGATCCAAAAACTGCAGACTTCCAAATATTGGCGAACAGCACTCACAGTTACCACCATGGCAACTTCAGAGCACAATGATGTTTCATCAAGATATGTTGAACGGTAATAATAACCTTCAGTGTTCAAACACTTATTGTTTTTGTGCACTGGTGGGAATTGTTTTTACTGAATATGAATTCATTCTTCTTTACACTGGCATACATGTGTCATAATATCATCTAGCTTCATAAAATCCCGTGACTCCATAGCCACTTTCTGCTATTACCCCATTTCTCAGCAAATTACCTGGAAGATCAGCCTATCCTTGTTATGCCCACTTTCTCACCTCCCTCTCCAATTTCATCCCCCTCCAATCAGGCTTATACCCCCACCACTCCATTGAGATGACTCTTATCAAAGCCATCTCTGGCCCACCCACCTCCAGCCAAACCAGTAGTGAGTTCTCTGTCTTCCTCTTGATATTTTGTACTTTCACATGGTTCACTCTCCTTGTTTGAGATATTTTCTTCTCCAGATATCCATGGCACCTCACCCTCACTGTGTTCCTCTCACCTCCCTGGCTATACCTGCTCAGCCTCCTCTGCTGGCTCCCACACTCAGCCCAACCTCAGAATGCTGCCTGTCTCTAGGATTCTTCCCCATCCTCTTTGTGAGCCTGACTCTCTGGAGTTTCCATCACTCCCATATTTTCATGTGATCTTTGTATATGTTAATGACTCTCATGTACGTTCCAGGATGTTTTCCTGATTCACTGCCCTTCTTGCCTCACCATTTGGGTAACTAATAAACATCCAAAATGTAACATGCTCAAATAAGAATTGGATTCCTACACACTCCCACCACCCCAGGTTGTTCCCATATTAATAAAGGTAGTGCTATCCACTCATTGCCCAAGACCAACACCTAGAAGTCATCTTAAATTGTTATCTTGCCCTTAGACCCCATATCCAACCTAAGAGTAACTTTCTTGGCTCTGTCCCCACTGTATAGGCTGAATCCAACCATTTGTCATTATTTCTCTTTTCCAAGCCACAACCAGCCCTTATCTGGAAAATTATCACAACCTCCTGACTTGCCTCAGAACTCTTGAATGACAACTATAGCATCCTGAATGAAATCTTCCCTTGCTGACATCCACAGGGTGCTAACCAACCTGGTCCATGCCCCTGAGCAATCTCACTCTTTCCACTCATACCTCGTTCCTCCCACTACAGCCTCCATAACCTATCTGTCTTTCCAGCAGCAGGTTCTCCCATCCCTAGGCCCTTTCACTGGCTGTGCCTTCTGCTCAGAATACTCTTGTCCCAGAGCTTTCTGTGGCAGCTCAAAGCTGCCAAGGAGCTAGCTCAGTGTCATACATCTAGAAAGTGTTAGAGCCAAGGTTAGGAAAAGTTTTGTTCAATTTCCATGCCTCTTTTCTTACTACTGCACTGCCTTCCACTAGATAGTAGCGGTGAAGTGCATTAGCTTTGCTTCTCTGAGTTCCTTTCAGCATTAAAATTCCATTTTATTCTAAGTGTATCTTTGCAAAGGCCATTAAAAAGGTCATCTGGCATCAAATCTCCTTTCTTAACTTTGGAAATAAGAAAGTCCTCTGGTGCTTTCTCAGCTGTAAAACAAAGATAATACCTGCCCGTGAGACTTAAAAAAGATGCTCGACAACATGACTAGCACACAGTAGGGACTCTATATATGCAATCTTCATTTTTCCCTGAGCTTGTTCACTTATTCTGCAAATATCTATAGAGCAATGCTCTGTGCCACATGCTATGGGGTTACAAATGTGAGCTGGGATAGGATTCTGCTCTCTAGAGACTGAAATTGTCATGGGGACAGAAAGCATTTACTCAAATATCTTTAACACAAAGTAGTAAGTGCAAGGTGCTTGGACACAGAAGTTCAACAGAACTATGTTCAGTTCCCAGTCCGCTCTGCCCTGCTGTGTGATGTCAGGGAAGTCACTCAACTTCACTGAGACTCATTTTCCTCATCTGTCAAATGGAGTCAACACCTAGACTCAGTATTGTTTATAGGAATTAAACAAGTTGAGATCCATAAAACATATACCATGTGCTGAATAAATGAACGCTGTTAGGCTTGTGTTAACTGACATTTACTGAGCATCTACTATGTGCTGAGCATGTTCTTGGTGGTTTATATGTAACAACTCACTCCTCACAGCAACCCTAATGTTAATGTGTATACACTTACTTCCCTCACTACAGGATGAAGGAATGAAAGCACAGAGAGGTTAAGTGCCTTGGCCAAGGTCTCACAGCAAGTCAGTCGCCTGCAGTGAGGCTATGGAGTCATGAACCTAACCACTGGACAAACCTGCCTCCCTGAGAGGAATTCTGTAGATTGCAGAGCCAGCAGAGACAGGTGAATTCTAACCTCGAATACAATCAGGAAAAGCTTCTTGAAGCAGATGGGGTTGTGCAGCTCCCAAGCTCTCCTCAGCCCTCGCACCCATTCCTTCAACTCTACATCCATCACAGCCTGGAAGCCTTGACCTCCCCAACCCCCAAAGTCCGGCAGGACTGAGGTATAATGTTCGAAAATTGCCTAGTAAAGTGTGAGATCAATCCAGGCAGAATGCTAAAAGACCGGAAAACATAAAATGTAAAAACAGCCTCTGACAGTGCAAAAATCAAGGAAGGACTTTAGCAAAAAAAAAAAAAAAAAAAAGACTTCATTTCCAGCAAAAAGGAACTTTAATCCACCTGGTAATTTAGTGTGTCTGCACTTCCTCCCTCTGAAATAGGGCCACTCCACCCTGGGCATGGGTAATAAGGTGAGGCTGGGATGGCCTTTCTGTTATGAAGGCATTTCTTCTCCTTGGTGGTGGGGGATGTGGCATGATGAAGGGACAGAGGGAGTCAAGGGCAATTTGGGGTTCAAATTCCTTTGTCCTGCACAGTCATTCTGGGTCCATGGGATCGGGAGGATCCTGAAGGCTAAAGTAAAGGAGACCCTGGGAAGCTGGGCTCCCATCAGTGGGGAAAGAAAAGATTGGGAACCTGAGGCCATGCAGAGAGCTCAGCACAGGTTTGCTTCAAAGGTCTTGGAAGCTTTTATCAGAAGAAACCTTGAGTTGTCACGTGGGTATACACTACAGGCAAAAGCACAGACACCAGAGTCGGACAGGTCTGGTCCCAGCCTCAACCCTGTGTGACCTTGGGAAAGTCCATTTGCCTCTCTGAATCTTGTTCTTGTATTCCATGAAACAGAAATCAGAATATCTGCGAAAGGGGGTTAAGTGACACACCATCATCAGCAAGAGACAAGGCACCAAGCACAAAGTAGGAGTTCAAACGGCGAGTTCCTTCACCCTTCTTAGCCTGGGAAGGTAAGACCTGGAGCCTGCACCTTTGTCCCTACAAATGGCCTACATGACCTTCTCCCTGATTCTAAGCAGCCCTCAACTGATGCTGCAGAAAGGGAAGTCAGATTGCTTCCCAGAACACCCTTGCAGAAATGCTCGGCTCAGAACAAAATGCCTGTGATGTGATAAGTTTAGAGAATGCTCCCTGCTCTGTCTCCCTGTCAGCACATTAAAGGCTATGAAAAGGCCTGCAGTGGAGAGACTTGCTCAACTTTTCTTGGCCCAAAGTTCTCCTTGCCCATGGAACTTTTTATTTTTTGAAGAATATCATATATTAATGGCCTCCCAAAACCATACACCATGAAAATATATTTCAGGCAATATTTCCAGATGATATTAAAGGCAAGGGTCAGTTTTATGTGAAAGGGGAAAATGAATTTAAATGTTATTCTTACCAAAGCAGATTACTTCTCCTTCCCACAACTGCTCCTGGGACTTTATGCCTCCATCTCCACATCCTGCCCGTGCTGCAAGCATCAGCTCACTGCCCTCTCAGCCATGGGCCCTTCTCTGATTCCTCCTTCGCCAGAAGGATGTGGCCTTGCCCTTCCCCCAGATCATAGGCATTCTCTCTGCCCCCTCCTCAGGCACTGAACACACCCCATCAGGTACTCAGGTGATACTGTATGCATGAACTTGTCTGTATCCTATCAAAATCTAAACTCTCTAAGATCAGGGACATCAGTGCATCTCCAGGGCTTCGCACAGTGCCCAGAACTTGGGAGATGCTCAAAAATGTCACATGAAGCATGATTCCCCAAATCCCCAGTAAGTCTAAGAATTGCAAATCTATATGTGATTCTAGCTGGAAAAGGACACTGGGGATTGATGTGACCTAACTCGGAATCCACTGCCTTTCTTTTATTAGACAAGAATTTAAAAGCACCTATTCTGTGATAGGCATTAGACTAGATGCTCACAGCACAAAGACGAATCAAACACAGTCCTTGCCTTTACTAGCAGGACCATTGGATGTGGTAGTTCAGAGCCTGGCACATTCTAGATCTACAACAAATATATGTTGAATGATTGAATGAATGAATGTTAAAGATATATACAACAAGGGATGGAACACAAGGAGAGGTAACATTTGATCTGGATCTGGAAGAATGAGGATATTTCCCAAGTAATGAAAAGAAGGGATAGAAGGGGGAGTGACACATGCAATGCACAGAAGGAGGGAAGGACATGATAGGATCCACAAGAAGTTCTTGGAGGGTGAGGGATTGAGTGCCTAAGGAAGAAGGAATAATGTGGCAGGATATGAAGAGGCCAAAGTCAGTGATAAAGAGAAGCATATGCCCTGCTGAGGAATTTGACTCTAGTCTGCTTTTAAGGATGGTTAGTAGGAGGCCCCAGATATGGCCCCGTTGTTATTTCTTTGTCCTGGTCTGTCATAAGGGCCATGCTGAGCCACACTGATCCTCCTCAGGAAGGAAGGACTTATTCCATCAGCTGCTGGACGTGTTGGTGGAAGACAGCACTCGGCTGGCAGTTCTTTCTGAAACTGCCTTCTGCTGAAGAAAAGTGCATTTCACTCTACCTACCAAGAAGCTCTGAATTTGGCTGATTATTGTTCAATGTCCTATACTCTGCAAGTCTTGGGACAATATTGCCATCTCTTGTCAGTGGATGTATAACTAGTAAGCTGAAGGACTCTTCTTAGCTGGAGGACTCTGCTGAAGAGGGCCTGTCTTGTCCTAGGTCATGACTCCTTCCCAGGCACAGCCTGCATCCAGTGACTATGGGGAAGGAAGGTCTATTTCCCTTAGCCTACCGCAGGAGCACTCTAATGGGCCACCAAGATCCAGAGTGCCCTGTGGATCCGCTGAGGCTTTCATTGGGCCTGTAACACGCTTCAGCTTCTCCCTTTGCCCACTCCTTTATCCTTCCCCGTAGCATTTACCAGTAAACATTTTGCAAGCTAATCTCTCCCAGCATCTACTTTCCAGGGAAGTCAACCAAAGACATGATCCCTGGACTTTCCTCTGCCAGAACATTGCACCCCTCTTCCTGAGCTTAGTTCATAACCATTGGGAAGTAGCTGAATGCCTCACTGCCCAGTGCTAAGACGAGTCCTTCAGCCTACTAGTTATATATCCACCTACAAGAGATGGTAATATTGTCCCAAGACTTGCAGAGTATAGGACATCGAACAAATAATCACAGCCAAATTCAGAGGTTCCTGGTAGTAGAGTGAAATGCACACTTCCTCACAGAATGTATGCATATATTTGTATGTTTATACATGTACTAATCACTCACATTTATTGACCACTCACTGCATGCTAGATTCTATTCACTCATTTAAACTGAACCAGACAGGTATTACTGTCATCCCCTTTTTACAGATGAAGAAGCTGATTGAGAGAGAGGTGACATGACCTCCTCAAGATCATAAAGCTAGTGTGTGGCATGGGTGAATCTCAAACCCTGGCTCCTGAGCCACACTCTCCAGCACCATCCTACTGCTAAAGACCTTCTTGCATTGTCTGGGAAAAGAGGAAATCTGTGTGGACAGAACCCAAGGGGGTGAGGAAAGATAAGGCAGCAGAGGGTAACATGGTGTCCAGCACCCACATCTTCAGAAAGATTAGGGTTTCAGTGGAGAGAGGGGCAGACTCAGGTCCCTGAGGGACTAGATGAAGTGTGGGGGCACAAGGAATATGGTTCTGGGTTTCAGGTGACAAGGTGAGGTAAAGAATTGGGAAGAGGACATCCTTGCCCTCCATACATGGACGGTGGCTTTTGGGATGCTGGGCTGCAGCATCCCTGGTCAGATACTGGAGTTTCAGTGCAAAAGCAGTGGCGAGACTCAGGGTACAGCAGCAAAACACACACACACATGCTTATTTATGAGGCAACACACACCCAGACACACACACAGGCTATTTATGAGGCAGTAGGGGATATTCCCAATCTGCGGACTCCTTCAAGCTGAGGAAGATTCTGTTGGGGCTAAAGTCTTAATGCCGAGTTAGTGAAGCCTTGGAGCGGTCAAGCTCTCTTTGCCACAGCTTGATGAGTCCTGCCTGTGTGGATTATACGAATGTTCCTATTTTACTGATGAAGTCAGAGTCTCAGAGTGATAAAGTAATTTGCCCAGAGCCGTGCATCCGCCACCATCCACCTCTCCACTAGCTGTTCGATGGGCTCCAGAGCATCTCATCTCCTCTTCCACTGAAAAGCCTGGCTTCAACCCTGCAATTACATCAGATATACCTATCTTCATGGTTCCCAAAATGCAAGAAGAAAGCCTGAAAAATGGTGGTAGCATACTTTACTAAGTTTTTCTCTTCCCAGCCATCTTTTTCCTATCTCAGGCTCTAGCATATGCCTGGTTTCAAAATAAATAAAACAATAAATCTTTACAATGAATAATTGAAAAGGTAGCAATTTATTAGCAGACAGAAGACACGAGTTCTGGTCCTGGTTCTTTCTCTAACTTGTTTTAAGACTTTGAGAAACTTTCTTCCTCTAGCTAGACTAAAGAGTCCCCAGTACTAAAACAGCTGGGTTGTTCTGGGTCATCTGTGCAGACATCTCCAACTTGAACACCTTGTAAATTAAGACTTGTTCATACTGAGGTGTAAATGACTACTGACAACTGAAACCATCAACTTCTGTCAAGAGAATTGTAACCTAACAAAAATCACCATCTTGAGTTAAAGGTGACTAGAGAAAGGATACTCTTATGGTAGTATTTTAGCTACAGCAAACACTGGTCATCGGGTTCATAAGTGACAGGGGAGAGAAGTCAGCACTGACTGGGCAACATTTTTCTCAAAGCATTATAATGCTCACATCATGAGAAGATGACCACCCCATTTTCAGACAAGGAACCGATGACTCAGAGGTATTTATGAATTCGATCAAGGTTGTCTAACTACTGAGTGGCAGAGGACTGGGTTGGCTCCACCACGGCCCACCGTACCCTGCCTCCTGCCCTGTGCGTCCGCCCTATGGGAAAGGGGATTAATGGAGACCTCCTGCCGTCTTTACTTTTCAGCCCAGAAAGGTCTTTGTCTAGTTTGCATTGATTTTCGTGTGTTTGTTTGTTCTTGATGCATTTGCAGAATCTGAGATCCCAGCTGAAAATAAGGCAGATAAAAAGAGAGGTCAAGGGAATGAGAGAGGAGGACTCCTTTCAGCAGCTCCGGTATTGAAAATATTTCCTGCTGTCTCCACTCTCTTATTTGTTGCCTCCTTATTTCCTCCACAATAATGTTCCAGATGTATCTCCAGCCCATCCATTTGCAGACCCCTGGCTGGTGGTGGGTAATGAAGGTGACCACAGAAATTGGTAAATTCTGAGATATTAATTTCCAGCCCTCCTGCCCTAGTGCAATAGCCGCTTAACTAATCTTCCTGCATCCAGTCACACTGCCCCTCCCAACACAGCCTATAAAATGTTACAATATTAAATGCCCCAAAGCACAGCCTGAAATTCTTCAGTGGCTCCCTATCCCTTCAGAAGAAAGTCCCCACGGTGTGCATGGTTCAGCCACAAGCTGCTTTTCAAATCTTAGATCCCACTGCCTCATTTATTCTCCCACCTCAGAGTATGGGCCTATCCCATTTGCTGTAAATGTGCAGTGATTTCCTACTCCATGCTTGCTTCATTCTCCATGTTCCCAGTTTCCAACCCCACCTCTTCTGCAGGTCCTGAACCTGCTGCGGCAGCATCTCACAGGACAGCGTTAAAAACTGTGTGCCTCCTATTTTGTGCCAGCGACTTTATCTCTGTCTCACCTACTCTGCCTCTCTACTCTTCCCACCCCTCCCCCTAATCCTGACCTCATTAAATATTAAGTTCTGCAAAGGTGATGACCTTGTTTAGTTCGTCTCTGTGTCCCCCAAACTCCAGAAACAACTTGGAACATAGTAGGTCTCAGTAAATGCTTGTAAATGAAGGAAGACAATTAATTACAGTCCCTTACATTAAAACAGCAGTTTGCATGAATGTTCTGTTCCTTAGCAGAGCCCTATAAAGACCCTGAGGTGGAGGGATTGCCTGCCCCATGAGCAGAGAAACAAGGTGAAGCCCTGAGAGGTGGATCAGTTTGCTCCAGGTTGCACAGCCCCTCTGCAGTGAGGTTAGCACTGCAACTTTACTCTCCTGTCCAAGTGCCATGTCTAGTGATTTTTAATTTACAAAATTGCTTTTGTGCCTCCCAGTGATCCCAGCTGCCAGCCTGGACCACTCCCAGTCACAGGCCCTGGAAGGATTTAGAGACTTCATTGATGCCACTGCAAAGCTGAGGACTCACTGATGCCATCTGCAGGCTCATCTGAGAGGGGCTGGCCAGCTGTGCCTCCTGGGTTCTGCTGATGAATGCCACCCACTGCTGCAGAGGGCACGAGAGGGAGAGCAGAGCAAGACAGCAAGGGCCACAGCAGCTGATGCCTGCCTTGCATTCTTGGCATCCGCCAAGCTGACTTCATTTTCAGATTTTGCACCTGCAGATATTGAGGAGATTTCTTGGCCTCTTGGAATAACAGGATCAGGTTTATTAATTTGCAGCTTCAAATCCCTCTTGACTGCTACCCTCAGCCCCAGGGTCAGTACCAGGCACCCATCTGGTAACTCCTTTGAAAGGTCCTTTGACGCATGTCTCCTTCTCAAATTTGCTTCATTCCTCCCGGTAAGCAAAGAAGCCAACGCTCATCGAAAAAGGTCAAACACCCGCACTGTGTTTGTTCATGAGGGTGATATTTCACCAAAGAGCAGATGCTTCCTAAATGATAAATAAGAGCAGCCGCTCCCCGCAGGTCTCAGGGGAGGGAAAGGTCTCCACTCCATATGCAGCACAAGCTCCAGCAAAGACTAGGAAGGAGGGAAGAGCAGAGTTTAATTCATCATGGCACATAACCTTGGAACAGAGAGTGCACATTGCACATAGCACATAGTGTGTCCCCCATTAATGCTTATTGAAAGGACAGATAACTTCATTAGCAACCACTCATTGAACACCTGCTATATTCTTAAGCAGACACTCTGCTTAATTCTTAAATATACTTTCTTATTTAATCCCCATCACATCTCTTTGAGAAAACAGGCTCAGAAAAGTTGAGCTACCTGTCCAAGTTTACTTAGCTAATACAGGATGCATCTCAGGTGTGTCTGGCTGCAGGCTCTGAATTTTTAACCACCAGGATGGAAGTGCATGGAACCTAATAGACCTGGGCTCCACCTTGAGACAATAGCTACAGGGTAAGAACACAGAAATAATACTAGAGGCAGAGGAGATCAGCTGCCTATTTAGCATGGAAGGAACATTGCACACCTTGGAGTCCAACAGACTTGGGTTTGGATATTACTCCCTCCACTTGCTAACAGTATGACCACCACAGAAGTTACTGAGTTTCTGGTCTCTGTTTTCCTCCTCTGTAAAATGGGCTAAGTAAGAACCATATTGCAGAATTGTCATGAGCATTAAATAGGGCAATTTATGTAAAGGATGAGTACGTACAAGATGTTTAGTAAATATAAGTGCTTATCATCATGTCTCTGGGTAGGGGTAAACAAGGAGCATCTAGAATGAATAACAGATGAGTAGATTGAGATGACAAACAGGCTTGTTTTTGTTGTTGGTGACAGTCTCACTCTTATCATCCAGGCTGGACTGTAGTGGCACAATCTCGGCTCACAGCAATCTCTGCCTCCTGGGTTCAAGCAATTCTCCTACCTCAGCCTCCTGAGTAGCTGGGGCTACAGGCATCTGCCACCACACCTGGCTAATTTTTGTATTTTTAGTAGAGACAGGGTTTCACTATGTTGGCCAGGTTGGTTTCGAACTCTTGACCTCAGGTGATCTGCCCACCTCAGCCTCCCAAAATGCTGGGATTACAGGCATCAGCCACCATGCCCTTGATCTTAGAAACAGGCTTTTAAGATTAAGAAGTATCATAAATTGTGAGACCAAGAACATCTTAACATCCTCCCCATTGCCAAAGACAATGCAACACCTATAGAATAGAAGCATCTATCACAGAATATCCTTAAATTCTAAAAACAAACATACAAATTCAAAACCCTTTGCTCAGATCTCCTCTTTCACGCCTGTAGGATAACCATCCGTCCACTGAGAAACTGGCATTGGCCAGGGGTTTTGATCTCCCCACTTGCCTTCCCTGTCACCTGTTATTCCCTGCTCTATCCTTGACTCAACAAGCTTCAAAACTACATGATATTTATTCAAAGAGCAGTGGAAATTCATTAAACAGTTTTATACAGAAATCAACTCTGTGCATTTAAAAAGACTTCCCACGCTGCGGTATGGAGGACTGTTTAGAGTATATCAAGTGGATTTGGGGGCACCAACCAGGAAGCTACTGAAATCATCCAAGCAAGACACTGATTTCTCAGACTGGTGGTGAGGATAGAGCCTGGAGAAGTACTGAAATGAGAGACATGGAGGACATAAAATTGTCAGCTTTCAGAGATGGACTGGAGTGTGGGATAAGAAGGATATGGTAAAAAGTAAATTTGGGACTTGTGGCTTGCATAACCAGACAGATGATCTTCCCCTTCACTGAGACAGGGAAGGACAGATGAGCCATACACTTGAGAGGGAAGCAAGACCATGAGTTCTATTTGGAGCATAACCATTTTCTGAGTGATCAGAAAATTGCCAAGAAGGCTTCTCACTAGAGTCTGTGATATATCTCGGAGTATAGCATCAGTGGGGAAAGGGCCAGTGTTCTACTCATAACAGCCTGGTCACCAAGGGCTAGGCTGGAAAGACAGAACCAAAAACTATCACCCTAGTATCCTGAGAGCTTGCCGTTTACACAAACTTGATAGAGCCTACAGATGTAATCAGCCGTCAGCACCATGGCCAGAACCAGAAGATGACATTGGGTGGGAGTACAGGAGACAGAGGGCAGCTGTCACACGGCAGAAAGCTGGCAGATGAGATACCTAGGAGTGTGGATGAACTTGCAAGGAGTTCTTTGATAAGTTTCCTAGTGGCAGGTAACCCAGGAGACTCCTGTATTTCTTACTCATGTACTATGACAGACCCCAGTTACAATCCTATGGTCCTGGGGAAGCTCTCCATGCCTGTGAGCTGCAAGGCTCTTATATGTAAGGGTTTAATCTGATATGTAAGAGATTGATCTTATCGGATCATTTTGAAAATTAAATAAGGCAAAGTGTATTAAGTGTAACAAATAGCACATAGTAGAGAATCAATAAATGTTGGTTTACATCTCCATCAGCCATCTTGGAGAGCTGAATTCAATTTGGTTTCATCAATTAATCAACATTGACAGAGCCTTTGGTATGTGTTAAGTGCAAAGAAGGATCAAAAGAAGTGACCGACAGGACTTATGCCCTCAAGGTGCTGACAATCCATCAGGAAGGAACATGTAAACAACCAATTCCAATATAGGTAACAAAGGGAAAGTCATACTATTAACTGACTACAGCAGCCACTCTGCCTCTAAAAAGGGGCATCATTTCCTCAAGCATGGATAGCTTTTCTTTCTTTCTTTCTTTTTTTTTTTTTTTTTAAGAAAATGAGGCCAGGCGCAGTGGCTGAAGCCTGTAATCCCAGCACTTTGGGAGGCCAAGGCGGGTGGATCACGAGGTCAAGAGATCGAGACCATTCTGGTCAAAATGGTGAAACCCCATCTCTACTAAAAATTTAAAAAAAATTAGCTGGGCGTGGTGGTGCATGCCTGTAATCCCAGCTACTCAGGAGGCTGAGGCAGGAGAACTGCCTGAACCCAGGAGACGGAGGTTGCAGTGAGCCGAGATCGCGCCATTGCACTCCAGCCTGCGTAACAAGAGCGAAACTCCATCTCAAAAAAGAAAAGAAAACAAAACAAAATACCTGGAAAGGTACATTTTGGGTAGGAAAAGTAACCCCAGTATATCCACCTAGTGTGTGTCTGGGAAAAGAATGTGAAACACAGTACAGTAAAAAGTCATCAAGGGCACATGCATTGACCTTGCATTACAGTGTTCTGCATTGCATAAGAAACACACAAGAAATAAGTATTTTAAATGTTCCTTGGATATTAGAAAGAGCTGCAGAAGAAATTAACAGAACATATGAGGGGTGAGGGGAGCTTAGATGGGAAAAGACCAAGGAGAAGCTGTTCCATATGCTGACAGTAAGGTCTAGGTAGTGGCTAGTACTCCTGCAGGGAGACTTTTCTAGAAATTCGGTACCTAGTGTTCACTTTAAGTTAACGTTCATGTCACCCTGCAACATTTTCCCCTGATCCTCATCCCCGAAACTTCCTGCCACCATGCATGGTCTTGGTTGCTGGCTCTGGGGGAGGTGAAAACACTCCCCCAGAGTGTGTGTGTGTCCCATGAGGGTCTCCTCAGCTTAGGAAAGAAATGAAAAATGGGAGAAGATGAGAGGACCCAGATAACTGCAGAAGCAAAACAGAACCACAATTGGCACAGAGGGACTAAAGCCCCTAAAAATCTCCAGAGATACCAAAAGGAAGACTGGCTTTCCTACCAGATGTGCAATAAGGATTTCAAAGGTCAAAGTGGGCAAAGGACTTGTTCCATAATGACTTTTGTTTGGAAACAGAGCTGTGAGTGATGACTGGATGGTAACCAGCCTGTTCAGCGTGGGGATGCTGCCACTATTACCTAAGTCTCGATAGGGCTGAGATTTACAGACAAGGCCCAGACTACTTCAGCTCCTGCCCTCAGTATCTCTAAAATTTTGCCTTAGATTTTTTAATGTGTCCACAAACCAACATGAGGGTTTAGCCTACATGTTAGGCACATGGCCTCTGGATCCAGACAACCTGGATTCCACTCCTGACTCTGCCACATGCAAGCTGTGTGGTCTCGAACAAGTTGCTTCCCCGCTCCATGCCTCAGTCTACTCATTTATGAAATAAGGATAATAAGAGCACCTATTCAATAGGATTGTTACGAAGCTTGGAACAAATTAGCAGCACAGCAAAGCGAACGGAACAGTGTTTGGCTTATAGTAAACGCTCATTTACCGCAGTCCTCCCCTCATTCGCGGTTTCACTTCCTGCAGTTTGTTGCCCACTGGAAAGTAAAACAGATGTCTTGAGAGAGACCACATTCACGTAACTTGCACTGCGGTATATTGTTACACTTTTCTCTTTTGTTGTAATTGTTGTTCATCTCTTACTGCGCTAACTTATAAAGTCAGCTTTATCATAGGCATGTATACATAGGAAAATACAGAGTACTATTCAGAGTTTCAGACACCTGCTGGGCATCTGGGAACATATGCCCCACAGATAATGGCGGACTGCTGTCGTATTACCTAGAGGTAGTAGTAAGAGTAGCAGCAGAAAGAGCAATCACGGTAGAGCTAGAGGACAGCCACCGATATATTGACCTGAATCCAAGCTCCTCAAGTCCAGGCATTAGCAGCACTACTGCAGCCCTGTTGTGGGGGTAGCTTGTACCCCCAAAGAGATTTGTTGAAGTTCTAACCTCTGGTACCTCAGAAGGTGAATTTGTTTGGAAATAGAGCTGCTACCATTGTTATCTACGTAATTAGTTGAGATCATACTGGAGAATGGCGGGCCCTTAATTCAATATGATTGTGTCCTTATAAGAAGAGGTAAGAGAGGCACGGGAAAGAGAAAGCTGTGTGTGGACAGAGACGCCCAGGGAGAAGAACGCCACATGGCAACAGAGGCAGAGCTCCGAGTGACGCAGCTGCAAGCCAAAAAACACCAAGGATTGGCGGTGGCATCAGAAGCTAAGAGAAAGGCATGGAGCAGATTCTCCAGAACCTTTGAGAGGGCATGGGACTGCCAACACCTGGATTTTGGACTTCTGTCCGCTAGAGCTGTGAAAGAGTAAATTCCTGTTGTTTTAGCTGTCCTGCTTGTGGTAGTTGCTATGGAAGCCCTAGGAAGCTACTAGGGACACCCTCAGATACCTCTAACACTCTAAACTCCTGGCCTTTCCAGCCAGGAGCTCCCCAGCAGGAAAGCCAGAAGCACCCTGGCTCTCAGTCACAGCTCTCCCACTGGGGTTCTGGACCCTCTCAAATACTACCACTTGGGTAGATTTTCTGCTCTAGACTCCTCTCCTTGAGGCACCTCACCACCACTGCTGGTGCTTCCAGAGGTCACTGCTCTAGCGGCAACAGCTAACTCTGCTCAGGGGCCAAGGTGCTCCAGGTGTCTGGGGCTGAGAGGGTAAGGGCAGGAGACATCGTTTTGCACCTCTAGGTCTCACTGTGCCCTGGACAGGGCTGCATCTGCCCTGAGGTCTCACACAGGTGGGATCCAACCTCTCTGCTCCAACTGACATCCCTCCATCAATGCCCAAAATCCATTTCTTCTGCTGACAGCAGAGCTCAGAGGCCACTGAATCCTGTCATTCTTCTCTTCCCCTCTCCTCCCTCCCAGTCAGACACCTAGTCACACACACATACACACATACACACAAACAAACAACACAGCCACACAAACACACAACATCTGCATATCCATCATCTCTTTCCTTTTCCTTCCTAAAAAAAAAAAAATACTAAAGCCATGGATTTACTGGATGGAGCAGTGTGGTGATATTGTCTGCACCCCTGATGTACCCACATCTCAGCTCCCACCCAGTTAGGATGTGGGAGCACAAAGGAAGAAGGGAGCCATTTGCACCAAAGAATCACAGAGGGCATCACAAAGGAGATGACATCTAGACTGTAGTATCCAGATAATAACACTTGGGCTTTCAACTGACTGGCCTGAAACACGTGTGTGGTGGAGCCTGGCAGGACAGAAGCTGGAAAATTAGATTAGGACTAGTCCTAGAAAACCATGGCAAGATCTAAGTAGTATCCTTCAACACGGCGTTTCTTAGCCAGGCTGGTGTGTCAGATCCCCAGAAAGACCTTTTAAAATACATATACTTTCCCTCTCCACCTCCCTCCTCACTCCTCACTCCACATTACTTTCAACAGTTTATATCTGGGGTAAAACTTAGAAATATGACTTTGATCATGTGCCCCGTGTAATTCTGGCATGTGCCTTTTATCCTCCATTATTGCAAAGCTCTGTCACAGAAACGGGTCACCACTGAAAGTGTTGTAGGGAGGAAGTGGCATGATCCAACCTGTATCAAAGGTATCTTGGGAAGGTGCCTGCGATATTGCAGCAAATCATGGCCCATAGAGAGCCCCACGCATTCACATTAGTCCACATGTCCACAGCTACCTATACCTCACCTTTGTGCAAATCAAGAAAAGATGCCCTAGCTCCAGCAACATTTTGTATAGTTGGTATATTAACCTGCATATGTCTCAGCGGTCTGGCTTTGGCAGAGCAGGGATGTGGGCAGATGGCTCCTCCGGCTATGTTAGTGTCCCTGGCATGGCCCTCCTGTAAAGGAGGAGGTGGAGAAGGAGAAGTCAGAGGATAGGGCAGTGGGGGAAGCTCTAACCCTCACTTTAATCTGTTCCATCAGCTAAAATTCACCAGTGCAGACATTCAGTATCTCCAGCTTCTTTTCAAATGGGTGGCCAGGGTGTATGTGTGCCACAGGAATCGTGTGGTGCTGCTGCTGTGTGGATGTGCCCCCTTGGTTTGGCCTGCCTCTGCTCTGGGGAAGTTTTCAGAGGTCAGTGGCCAAACCCCATAGACCCCACACCTTGTCCACTCCCACATTTGCCCAGCACAGGGACACACACCATTTGCAGAACACACTCTCTCAGACTCCAGTCTCACCCCTCAGATGAAGCAACGGTGTCAGATTCAGAGAGAGGGAAGGTGGAATCAGGTCTCCAAGAGCAATAGGCAGGTGAGCTCAGGAGTCATCCAAAGTGTGTTCGGGACAGGGCAGCCATGCGCATGTGCATTTACCATTGAGCGTGTTGTACAATTGAATCCCTGGGTGTATGCGTAGCCCTGCATGCCAGCTAGAAGGCGTGACTTCTCCATGACTGTGTACACCATCTCATGTAAGTTAGTCTATATTTCTAATTTGAAAGGTGTTTCCTCAGATGTGCCACACTTGAGCAGTGCACAACCTGAACATCTGCACACAGTGGCTCTGATGGTCCACTGAAAAGTCTTGTGTATCTGATTCTCTCCCCATAGGGCTGTTGGAAAGATCAAATGAGATGAGAGATGGAAAAGCACTTTGATCCTAGATTTTATTATTATTGTTATTTCTACGGCCTTCAACGAATGTCCCTCCTGGGTCTTTGAATTACCTCCTAGACCATTCTTTTTCTATTGACTTTGGATCCCCAAGAGAGAATCACATTTCAACAAGTTTTAGCTGCTGCAGATTTGTGAAATGATAGAATGACAGAGCTGGAAGGCACCCTAGGGACCATGTACTCTCACTTTTATATAGATGGGGAAACTAAAAACACGGAGGTACGGTACCTGGCATGAAGACACACAGCAGGCTAGCTGAAGCATTTCACCTCATTTTCAAGCATTTGCATGGTGCTGTTCTGTGTCTAAAATAGGAATATTATTCACAGGGGTCACAGAAGATGCTGCTTCCCCATCAGCTATGAGACCTCAGGCATCCTCTCATCTCCAAGGCTGTTTCTGGGGGAGCCTTTGGGAGCTGAGCAGGACCATGGGCCCCCTCTCCATGTCTGCAGCTGGATCAGCAGGCTCAGAGCTTGCCAGAATGGAAGTAAACAGGCATTGGAACAAGAGTGTCCCTGCACACCATCTCAGCTGCCTCCTGTGTTCAAAAGACAGTTAACACTTCACATGGAACTCTTGACAGAAATACACCATTTTGTACAGAGTTCCTGACAGGCTGGCAGGAAAGTCTCAAGAGAAACAAAAAGAGATTTATTGGAAAGAAAAGAGAAGGCAGTTGGTATTGTATGAGGAGTGGAAGCAAAAAGAAAAAAAGAAAACGGTTCTGGTGAAAAGGTATGCTGGTCAACCGGCAAACAAAACACAGACACTTTCGATCCATCTTGCTCAACAAACTACACCTCAGTGATGCTTTTCTAAACAGAATGATTTAATTCTCCCACTTTAAAGCCTCCTTGCAGGCGGAGTGCGGTGGTTCATGCCTATAATCCTAGCACTTTGGGAGGCTGAGGTGGGCAGATTGCCTGAGCTCAGGAGTTCAAGACCAGCCTGGGCAACATGGCAAAACCCCATCTCTACTAAAATGCAAAAAATTAGTCTGGTATGGCAGGCGCCTGTAGTCTCATCTACTCAGGAGGCCGAGGCAAGAGAATTGCTTGAACCCGAGAGGCGGAGGTGGCAGTGAGCCAAGATCGCCTCACTGCACTCCAACCTGGGCAGTCAACAGAGCAAGACTCTTTCTCAAAATAAAAACAGAAAAACTTGTTAGCACCAACTAACTAGCTAAGAAGAAGAGCACAAGCATAGTCGTAGCTCTATTACTATAGAGGTTGGCTTTTGATGACCAATTTCATGATCAGAAATGTCATTATTAGGCACACCCTGCTTTACACTCGTCTGTTTGTCCCATAAGCAGGTGGTGAACACTTTCCCATGCAGGAGCCACGCAGCTTCAGGTACCCTTCCTAGCACCTAAGCAGGGCTGAGGATACAGTACACATTTAATGTGTTTTCGAAGAAACTTTCATTAAAAACAAAATATTGGAGCACCTGATCTGAGAAGTCTAAATGTTCTTCCAGGGACTGAAAAACAGGATATCTGAAATATGAACTTGCCTGAGCACCTGAGCCAGGTGGGCAGAGTATATGTGTTATTTGACAGGTGAGAAATAATAGCAACTAAGACAATCATGATAACCATGGCAGGTATCTTCTCACCCAATAGATGATAAGACTGCCTTCTCTAATTTCCAACTTCTCTAATATTTATGTAGCAATTCAACACATATTTAATGAGCACCTGCTGTGGGCTAAACCTTTGCAGAAGGGAATATAGAACAAAGAAAATGTGATCACTGCCTTCAAAGGATCAGAGTTCAGGGGGCAAATGATGAATGAAAGATGCAGTCAACACCTAAACAATGCAAAGGTACACAATGCAGTCTACCCTTAAACAACGCACTGGCCCTGTGCAGCTGGAAATTCATACATAACCTTTGACTTTCCCAAAACTTAACTACTATTAAACCAGAAGTCTTAACAACAACATAAACAGTTGATTAACACATTTTTGTTTATATTTTCATTTTACTTATTTTTTAATGGAGTTTTGCTCACTACTCAGACTGGAGTGCAATGGCATGATCTCAGCTCACTGCAACCTCCGCCTCCTGGATTCAAACAATTCTCCTGCCTCAGCCTCCCGAGTAGCTGGGATTATAGGCATGCGCCACTACACCCAGATAATTTTTTTTTTTTAGTAGAGATGGGGTTTCTCCATGTTGATTAGGCTGATCTTGAACTCCCAATCACAAGTGATCTGCTCACCATGGCTTTTCAAAGTGCTGGGATTACAGGTGTGAGCCATCGTGCCCAGCACATTTTTGTTTGTTTGTTTGTTTGTTTGTTGTTTGTTTTTGAGACTGAGTTTCACTCTTGTTGCCCAGGCTGGAGTGCAATGGTGCGATCTCAGCTCACTGCAACCTGTGTCTCTGGGGTTCAAGCAATTCTTGTCTCGGGTTCCCAAGTAGCTGGGACTACAGGCTCATGCTACCACACCCAGGTATTTTTTGTATTTTTAGTAGAGATGGGGTTTTACCACGTTGGTTAGGCTGATCACAAACTCCTGCTCAGGTGAGTTTCACCTACCTCATCCTTCAAAAGTCCTGGCATGACCAGCGTGAGCCACTGCGTCCAGTCCATTTTCTGTTATATGTACTATATACTGTACCCTTACAATAAAGTAAGCTAGAGAGAAAATGGTATTAAGAAAACCACAAGGAAGAGAAAATATATTTACTATTCATTAAGTGGAAGTAGATCATCACAAAGATCTTCATCCTCATCGTCTTCATGTTGAATGGGCTGAGGAAGAAGAGGAACCGGAGGGGTTGATCTTGCTGTCTCAGAGGTGACAGAGGTAGAAAATCTGTGTGGAAGTGGACCCAGGCAGCTCAGACCTCTGTTCTTCCAGGGTCACCTGTATATCATACGATAGGACTACTGTTATCATCAAGGTGCAAGCAAAGTGCTGTTGAAGCAAAGAGGAGGTCCCCCAACATTTCAAAAGAAGAAACAGGGTTGACTTCATAGGGGAGGACAATTTTGAGTTGGGCCTTGAGGGTTGAAAGAGTAAGGGAGCTGGAAGAAGCCTCTCAACAGGAGAAGTATAGGAAAGCCTCGAAGGGCCGGGTGTTTTTGAGCCACAAAGGGAAGTTCAATGGAGCTGGTGTAGGCTGGGTAGTGGTGAGGAATAAGGCTGTGAATGTGACTGGAGAGGTTAGGCTCTGACCTTAGGCCCAACTTAGGGAGGTTTGTGAAAAGGAGAACAGGACTCTTGCGGGAGTACTGGGAAAAGACTGGGTTGGTAAAGACCCCAGGCAGAAACCACAGGCCAGAAGCTGTTTCCTCCAAGAGATTTTGAGGGCTGCTGCCATAACAAAGGGACTGTAGGTAGATTCGAGAGACATTCCTGAAGATAAATGACAAGACTTAGTAACCATTTGGATGGAGGAAAAAGAACACACTCACAAAAGACAGGGTTTCCAGCTCACATAACAGAAGCTAATGGGGCTGTTAGCTCAATTTGGAAATAAGATTGAGAATCCAATCCAGGGAAAGAAACAGTGAGTGTAGAACGGCCCCCTTCCCTTGGTTAGAGCTTCCCTTTGCAGTTTTTCCCCTTTCCTTGCCCAACATCTAGAGGATATTTCTTTATTAATTACTGCTACCTACCCACTCACCTGGGGATGTAGACATGTACATAAATGTTGTCATGTAAGAGAAACTGGTACCTTCCAAAATAGAGATCTCTGGAAGGTAGAATAAAGATGATACTTATTGAAGAAATCATAAAAGGCTTCCCAGATGAGGTGGCACTGCAGTTCAGCCTTGAAGGATGAATAAACCCACAGAAATGGGGTACAGAGAGCATGAGCCAAGGCAATGATGGACAGGGAGCTGAGGCAGTCTGGCAATATTGAGAGAATAGAGGGGAATTGTGAGAGGGAAAGTAGGAAATATAGGAAAATCCAGTGGGAATTGGTGTTAGTTTAGGGGCACGGTGGAAAGCCATGAAATGTTTCTGAGCAGGAAAATGACCTTGCACTTCAGAAGGTTACAGCCACCAATGGCAGAGGCCTGGATGGAGCCGTGGAGGGAGCTTGAAATAAGGAAGAAGAAAACAACTTTCTGAGCCACCTATGCAGCCTCACTAGGTCATCAATTCCTAGCCTCATGATAGCCCTCTTCTGGGACCAGCTCAAGAAAAGCTCTCAGAGCTAATAATTTTATGTTGAGTCTTGTGTAAAACCAGGTTGGATTAATTATTGATGCAAACTTAGGCAAATGAAAGCTCCCTCTAGCTTGGCAAGGTTCCCCTCAGCAAAATTAGCTTAAGCAGCTCTGGCTGCTTCCTGGGGAAAGGCACGCGTCTGTCAGCAGCTCGTGACCCACCCACGGGGACACGCACATGCAGGGGATTTGAACCTCTGACTTCAGATCTGTGCCCAGAATCTCAGCCACCCCCTCATGACATCTGGGCTGGGGGTGGGGAATAGGCCCAGAATGAGCAAGAAGCTCACACCCAGGTCTCTGTGGATTCCCTTGCAGAACGGCCCTGCGCGGAAAACAGTATAGGCGGTAACAACCTCGCAGATTCAATTCCATCCCATTTAATTAAATGGCTTCGGTGCTCAAAAACTGCAGTGATGAATGCAAGCTCATGCCAGACATGCAGCTGCAGACTTGCAGCACAGCACACTTTGGAAGGTGCAGCAAAGGGCAGTCACCACCACGGGGAGGGCCCAGCACCAGGCAATGCAAATGAGCAACAGGAACAGGCTCCAGTCCATGCCGCCTCCCGGAATGGACAAGCTTCATTCCACCACTTCTTTCACAGACATTTATTGCGGTTCTACTACGCACCTGGCCCTGTGTGAGTGGTGGAGGTAAAGAGGTGAAAGAGATGGCTTTACCCTCAAGGAACCCTGAATCTCCTGGGAACATGGAGGAAAAAATAGACCATGATTCTTTTTTTACTTGGTGTTTACATTCTGAGGGTACCAGGGAAGGCCTGGAGGGCAAATTGAATGCAAGAAGTGAGGATGCCCTCTCAGCTGTACATTTGCATTCCTTGCCTTATAAGGCATGCCAAGGGTTTGGACATTATCCTGAGTAGATGGCAGCCACCGGAGGAGGAGGAAGATTAAGCAGGGAGTGTATTTATCAAACACACTCCATGTCACAGACACCATGCACGTGCGGAGAATACTGCAGGAAACGAGACATTTATAGTCTCCTCTCCCACTCACAGCTTCTCCCCTGCCTTCCAGGCAAACATCAAGCCTATAAAATTTCTAAGGAGTGGCACTCCAGACAGGCCAATATGGGGGACAGAACCTGAAGCAGGTCAATTGAGGGAGAAAGTATGAATGCAGCATTAGAGGCTCAATGAGTTTGCCCATACAACTGCCTGAGGCATTTCCCCGCTCCCGAGAAAGGGGCATAAAACAACATGTGCTCTCAAGCCATCAGGCAGGTCACGAGATTCGACTGTGAAAGGCCAAGACCACAGTAGACACTCAGCACATGTCTTGAATGAATGAAACATGATGGAAGTTCTCGGTCCACTGAAAAACACTGTACAATATAAGAGATGAGGAGCCGGGCGCGGTGGCTCACACCTGTAATCCCAGCACTTTGGGAGGCAGAGGCGGGTGGATCACGAGATCAAGAGATCGAGACCATCCTGGTCAAAATGGTGAAACCCCATCTCTACTAAAAATACAAAAAATTAGCTGCACCATGTAATTCCAGCACTTTGAGAGGCTGAGGTGAGAGGATCGCTTGAGCCCAAGATGTTGAGGCTGCAGTGAGCCATGATTGTGCTACCACACTGCAGCCTGGATGATAAAGTCAGACCCTGTCTCAAAATATTTCTGAATATATGTATTCATATATAGACAGATAGATATTCATGACTGACGTGACTTCAAACGTCACCAGAGAGAATAAATAAGTCTATTGAAAGCTTCAGAGCCTCTTCTTTCTTAGATTGGTTAAAGCGCTCCTGTGCTTAGCACCCGTGTGACTGCCTAATGTCTTCTGTGTAACCTCAAATAACAAAGTGAAGTCTGGTAAAACAAACCAAAGGTTAAAGAACAGCAATACACACTGCCATGTGCGTACCTATGCAACTATTTTCCACGTTCTGCACATGTACCCCAAAACCTAAAATGCAATAAAAAAGAAAAAATTTTTAAAAAAGAACAAACTGATACGGGCTCACATTTTGACTCTCCCTTTTACAGTTTGCTGGAATCTGAAGAGGTTACTCAGCCTCTGAGTCTTAATTTCTTCATCTATACTTTGTGGGGTTGCTGAGAGTCTAAAATGGAACTATATAACATTGTGGTACACAATATCACCTAGCTGTGCTTGACTGCTTGACACATAGTAGGTGCTCCATATTCATCTCCCAAATTCATCCCTAATTTTCTTAATGGTGAAATCCACCCTTGCTGAGCCTTGGTTTCGCAGTCCCTAATGCTAGAGTAGCCAATTTTTTTCTAACTTAGTTATACCCTCCAAGAAAGTGCCTCATGGTGCATGCACTAAATTAAAACATTAATTAAAATAAAGCATGAGCTCAGCAACAATTAAAACCAGAGAAGAAATAAATAATAAAATAATTCATATATGCATATATACACACACACACACACACACACACACACACACACACACTCAGTCTATGCAAAGTGCTCAGTCTTAAAGTCCTCAGGATCAAAAGATGGCTTGAAGGCTGACTACCAGAAACTTGTTCCCAGAATCATGTAGGACATCCGGGAGCCACAAACTTCCAAAGGATATGCCCTTTGAGTCTCTTAAGTCGATGTTGTGAAATGTTAGCAGAATTCAGCTTTTGTCCATTTGCTCATTCAAAGTTATCTGGTGAATTGCAGCTACACATTGGGGACTCAGAGAAATCCCTGTTATTAAATGAATATTTGCTATGTGCTACTCCATGTCAGTCCCTGTGCTGGGATCTGGGAATGCAGAGGGGACAGTATGGACCCTGTTCCCTAGAGGAGCTCTGAGCCCAGTAGCCAGGCAAAGTGATGCTCAGATAAAGCAGAGGCCCAGAACACCCAGTGGCCTTGGTCTTGCTCCTACTCCTGCTGACTCTTCACTGTTTCTAGAAAACCCAGGGCACTGTCTTTCCTTTAGCCTTTTCTGGACCACTTCCTCTCCTATGATCATCTTTTATCTAACAAAACCTTGCTTATGTTCAGGGCCCAGCTCAAACTCACCTCTCCCAGGAAGCCCACCGTGACCAGCTTACCCCCAGCCAATTGCTCCCTTTGCCAAGCTTCTTTCGTCCTAACTGACTGCTTCATTGCCTGGACATAACACTTATTGCTTGCTTGTTGATACCCGTGTCTTGTGAGGACACATCACACAATGGGAAACATTCAGAACCTCTGAGTTCCAAAGGAGGGACCCAAGAGACAATCTGTTCCACTGTCTTTATTTCACACATGTAGGGCCTGAGAGCCCCAGAGAAGAGCCCACAATCCCACAGTGACACATGATGAAGAGCACAACCCACCTTTCAGCTCCCAGATCATGCTCTTTCTGTTTCTGTTACCAAGATGCCCTGACTCCATCACTGATAATCTTGTTCCTTCAGGTTTCTGGATAATAAAAAGAAAGACTAATCTCTCAGGCAGGATCTTAAGATTTGGGTGACCAGATTTGACCCCAACATCACTGCAGCAACAAACTATGGCCATCCCTGGCTCACAATCTCAATGGAAGATATTTTACAAATATCACCCCTCCTCAAGGAAGCCTTCCTGATTAGCCCAGTTCATCCCGAACTCCCCTATATGAGGCCTGTCACATGGTTCAGCATCTCCTAGAGGAGACAGCTGATAACTTCTTAAATTGCCAGGCTCCAGAGCTCAGCTAATCCCAAGAGAGTTCCTTATGAATCATTTTCCTTAGCATTTGTGATAAATGAGACTTTGAGGGGGGAAAAAATGGGTTCCACATTTGCTCATTAGTTCTCCAATCTATAAAGCCATAAAAGAAAGAGCAGTCACCTTGGAGCCTAGCTGTCTGGGTTTGAGCCTCATTTTGGTACCTCTTTCCTGAGCTTCTCTCAGCTTTTCCCAATTTCCTCATGGTTTGGGCTTCTTTGTCCATCATTGCAACAGCCCCAGTGTCCCCTGGCAAATGCGGTTAGAGCATTCTTGGGGGATGTTGGAGGAGCAAGCCCTCCAATGTGGCATGTGCTCCCAATTTCAGTCCCAGAGGGCTCCCTTTATCTTCTTGTGGCCTCCTGAAGGCGTGCCAGTAATCTGTCCATAAATACTGAACTAAGAACTGTATGAAACCAGACTTTATTTCACATCATGGCAGGTTGAGAAAGGACTCGAATAAGTTTGGATAACTACTCTGGCCTTTACACTTCAGCAGTGGGGGCTCTGGATCCAATCACTTCGGTTAATGTGGCTTTCTTTAGTTATTTGGAATTAGGCAAAATCACAACCAGCACATTCCTACCCACTCAGCATGCACTTTGGTGATAACCTCCATGCACTTTTTCTCTTAGAACACCTTGCCCTGCCAGACGCAGTGGCTCACGCCTGTAATGCCAGCACTTTGGGAGGCCAAGGCGGGTGGATCATGAGGTCAAGAGATCGAGACCATCCTGGTCAACATGGTGAAACCCCATCTCTACTCAAAATACAAAAAATTAGCTGGGCATGGTAGCACATGCCTGTAATCCCAGCTACTCAGGAGGCTGAGGCAGGAGAATTGCCTGAACCCAGGAGGCGGAGGTTGCGGTGAGCCGAGATTGCGCCATTGCACTCCAGCCTGGGTAACAAGAGCAAAACTCCGTCTCAAAAAAAAAAAAAGAACACCTTGCCCTTATCCTCAATGACTTTGAAAGTTAACGTAGACTAGTCTGACCATTTCTTGTGCCCTCCTAGCCAAGCAAACAGTACGGGGTTGTGAAACAGGATAAGTGTTAGCATAGAGCAGACCTGAAATCAAGACTTCGTTCTGTCTCTTTTTACTTATGGGATCCAAGGCAAACATCTTAACATTTCTGGGCCTCAGTTTTTCCATCTGTAAGATGTACATAATAATAATACCTACCTCATGCATTGTAGTGAAGATTAAATGAGAAAATTCTATGTAAAACATTTAGCAGGGTGCCTGGCATATAGTAAGTACTCCATAAATTACCTACTGTCACTGCTATATTACCATTAGTATCTATATTGTTATAATCATTAGTAGTAATGAAAGTAGTATTAATCATTCTTATTAATTCAGCTCTGCTCCTGTCAAAGAGAGAGCTGCTAGCAGAGATATTCACCAAAGTCTGGGTGTTCGTTCCATATAACTCTCAGCATATCCAGTCTTCCATGGTTATGGAGCAGTGACTAGAGCTCATTTCAGATTTGAATTTTATTTAACAACAATTATTAGACACTTACCAAGTGTGCCAAGCTCTGTGATAGCCACCTATAAAGATATATAAGACAGCCCCTGCCCACTGGGGACCAGACAAGGACATAATTCAGAGTGACATATTCTGACAGAGATAGTCATTCATCCCTTATGGTATCACCCCCCACTCCAACACCACCTCCTCCAGAAAGCCTTCCCAGATTACCCTACTCTCTTGGATTCTCTCCTGTGAAGTCTCCAATGCCACATAGTTTGGCATCTCCTTGAGAAGAAATGACCATTCTTTCCCCTCCTATGAACTCAGCCCTGCTGATCTCAAATGGGTAATACTCTGTGAATCCATTCCTTTTCCTTTGTGGTAAATAAACGTTCAACAGAAACTGGATCCAGCTTCTGTTTCTCCGTTTCCTGGCCTCATAATGTAAAATAAAGAATTCTCAAACTAGAGCCCACCAGCTTGGTTTAGTCTTACTTTTGAGGACTAGCTAAGTCACTTCTCTTTCTGACCCCAAGGGTATTCATCTACAAATGGGGCTATTGTGCTGACTACGCATCACGAACCACAGTGGCAGGCACATAATAGGACTTTCAGCAACTCATTTCCCTTCTTTCCTTGTCCTTCCCCTTGAGAAGCCACTGACTGGTCACACATCCCTGCAAAGCCGGGAACCCAGGCAGGGCTGGACAAGTCGTATGTGATTAAAATGTCATTACCCTTACCAAGTAGAATACAGTACATTTGCTAATGTAATTACACTGCAATTTTTGCAGTCAGTGAACAACATGCATTTATGAGGTAGTGTCCTTCATAATTATAGCCCTTTCCCACTTTCTAATCCAGAGTATCACCTACTGAGGATGTCCTAGCACTCAGAGAAATAAACTGACTTTCTCGGAAGAAATATGAGGGTGGGTGCTAGAGTTTGAATGTTCATGTTACCTCCAAAATTCATGTTGAAACTTAATACCCAGTGCAACAGTATGAAGAGGTAAGGCATTTCAGAGGTCATTAGACCACGAGGACTTTATCCTCCTGGACAGGATTAGTCCCTTATGAAAGGTCTGGAGAAAGTTCGGGAGGCCCCTTTTTGCCTTCTATCCCTTCTAACATGTGAGGATACAGAGTTTGTCTTCTCCAGAGGATGCAGCAACAAGGTACCATCTTGCAAGCAGAAAGTAGCCCTCACCAGACACTGAACCTGCTGATTCCTTGTTCTTGGACTTCCCAGCCTCCAGAACTGTCAGAAATAAATTTCTGTTCCTTATACGTTATATAGTCTGTGGCTGGTACAGCACAGCTGCTTTGTTATAGCAGCACAACAGACTAAGACAGTGGATGCTTTTATTTTTTCTTTTTTGACTGTTCTAGACACATTGACAGAGGAGAGGGGAGGAGAGAAGGTCAAGATACCCCTTACTTCCCTTCTGAGTGTTACCATCATGAAACTTGCCTTATCTTGTTGGGGAGACAGCTTAAGATACAGACACCTAGGTTTCTGATGCTCTTGCTCCACACACTCCTCACCTGAGCAAACTCCTTCTCTGTGTCCTCTCTGCAGGGCTGTTGGCATTCAAGGACAAGACTTTGATCTTCAGATTCTATGAAACCTGAAGCAAAGCAAGAAGTTGGCCCTGCCCAGAACTGTTTCCCCAGCAAAGCTGTAACAGTATTGAAATCCCAGTATGACACTATCATTTGACTCAAGCAGTGCAAGACCCTCGTTTATGCAATCATATCCATTAATACAACACGCAAAGCACTTTTGATTTTCAAGCTTTTCTCCTGAGCTATCTCATCTGATTCTCATGCTGGCTCAGTGAGGTGAATATTCCATTTTTCAAGATAGGAGCAGAGGTTCAAAACAGTGAAGTGGCTGGCCCAAGAATACTCAACTAGACAGTTATAGGGCTGGGATTCAAATCAAGTCACCTCTGAAGCTTGTTTCTATCTGCTGGGAAGTGGGAAAAGCCAAGGCTTTCCCAGCTCTGAGTGTTTCAAAGGGGGCTTCAGCTTCCAACTCCGACACTTCCGATACCACGGGTCCTCCTGTAAGTCACTTAACTAGACCCCTCTTGTTCTCACTCAAAGAACCATTCATAGTCCCCAAATCATAATGATATGTTTATGGTGTGATTATTGTTTATTTTCTGCCTTCTGCATTAGACCATCATCTCCTTGATTGCATTGATTTTTTTTTTTTTCACCAATATGTCCTCAGTACCTAGCAGAGTGCTGGACTCACAGAGGTGTTTAATGAGAACTGATCTGCCGACTGAAAGAATGAATAAATAAATGACCAAATAAATAGCCCTCATTAGCTGTGTGAGATTGGGAAATGTGCATTCTGTTCCTCATTTCCCCCTTGCAAAATGGCAACTATCACATCTACTCTGTAGAGTTTTTAGGAGACATAAAGTATCGAAAGCCCTTCCCTTCATGCCTGCCACATAATAGGTACTTAATAAACAGGAGCTGTTATGATTACCATCTAATGAATTTATAGTTCAAGGCAGTCTCCCTCTCCCTCACACCCATGACACCTCTGCCCACATGAAAACGAGGGCTTCTGAAGCAGAGTTGATGGGATATGTGCTGTGCCACTGATATTTTCATATGGACAAGAAAAGTCCATTAGTGCCATCCCCTGCAAATTGGGAGCTGAGCTGGTAAATTGCTTTCTCACTGTGCTGCACTCACCAATACCACTGTGATGGTCAGTCAGGCTCAAACTCCGCTCCTGGTTCCCCAGCACTTACAGCGGACAGGATGGGAAGAACTCTGTCCACCACTGGGCTTGATTGACAAGGAAGAATGCAAATGTTATCTTTAAAGCTCGAGAGATCTGACAGGAGCACTGTCCTGGGAGACTGGGAGCCCAAGCAGCCGTCTCTCAACTTGCTGACTGCCCTTAGGTAAAATGTTCCCCTTTCTAGGCTTGGTGTGTCCATCTGTAAAATGCAGAAGATAACACTCAACTCATTCAACTGTGATGGCTGCCTAAGATACTATTAAAAACAATAATGTCAATCACAGCTACCAGCGATGGAAGGTTTATTGTGTGTCACAAATTGTGTTAAATACTTGGCCTCATTACCATGTCTTCCCAATAATTCTTTTAAAATTAGATTATAATCATCCCTTTATTCAGATGAGAAAATGGAAGCTTAGAGAGGCAAAGAAACATCCCGAAGTAAGGAGCATGTAAGTGGTAGAACAAGGATCCCAGTCCAGGATCTTAACCACCAGGCTATCCTGCATCTCGGGCAAGGCAGAATGAGATGAGGTTAGCTCCAGGAGACAGGTGGCCCTGTTGTTCTGTGACACTGGTTCTAACTCTCTAACTCAACAAAATTACACTTGGAAACTTCTGTTTCCCATATGTGAAATCAGCATGTTGAATTAGATGATATGCAAAGCTTGCTTTTTTCATGTCAACTTCATAGACTAAGATGTTAGAAGTATGGGGACAGCCAGGAGTGCTGGCTCATATCTGTAATCCCAGCACTGTGGGAGGCTTAGGCAGGTGGATGACCTGAGGTCAGGAGTTTGAGACCAGCCTGACTAACATGGAGAAACCCCATCTCTACTAAAAATACAAAATTAGGCAGGCACGGTGGTTCATACCTATAATCCCAGCTACTTGGGAGGCTGAGGCAGGAGACTCACTCGAACCCAGGAGGCAGAGGTTGCAGTGAGCAAAGATGGTGCCATTGTACTCCAGCCTGGGCAACAAGAGCAAAACTCCAACTCAAAAAAGACAAATTATGGGGACATGTTTGGACAGAGATGACTGACCTGCCTTCCTTAGGCTCCACTTGAAAGCAGAGCAATGCAGCACACTGGAGAGAATCAGACAGGCCTGGGTTGGAAGCCTCGACTTCTCCCCAGTGAGGGAGCCTCCCTGTATCTTGGTTTCTCCATCTGTGAGGGGGAGAACATATATACAACCTCACTTGTAAGAATGAAAGCCAAAGTCCTCACATTGGACTGTGAGGTCCTAGAACCCACCTACCCCATCTCCCAGAACTCACCTCCTTGGAGGCTTATTCTCTCACTAACTCTGTTCAGCCCATATGTTCCTGCCCCAGGGTCTTTGCACTTGCTCTCTCTCCTCCTGGGCAAACTTCTTTCAGAGGGCTCCTGGCTCACTCCCTTATCTCCTCCAATCCTTTGCTTAAACACCACCTTCTCTTGGGGCTTTAGCTGCCAAGCCCTCTCCAGCCCCTGAAGCTGCTATATTTTTCTCTGTAACTCTTATTGCCATCTGACATGATATATATCATCTGTCCCTTCTCATTATAATGGTGACTTCATGAGAGCAGCAATTTTTGTTTTACTGACTTATCCCCAATAACTGAAACCATTCCTAGTACATTATTAGTGCTTACTAAATAATTGAATTAACAAAAGAATGGGCAATATTACTCAAGGAATGAATATTCCTTCTATTTATTTTTCTCCTTCATAATAAGTTCTGCTATTAATTGAGCACCTATTATAATCCAAGTCCCATGCCAAGCATTCTGCTAACAATATCTGCAAGTGATATCATTCTCAATACCGAGAACTTCAAACTACTAATCTCTCAGGATTCAGAGATGTCCTCTCTCTACCTGTCATTTTATTTTTGCATCCCTGGTTCTTCCAGAACCAGTCTCCCAGATGTTGTCAAAGAATCAGTGAGTCTCTTAATTAAAACAGTCTGCTATGATGAATCTGTTATTACAGAGCTTTACCTATGTAAAACATTAATAATACAAATTTCATTTGTTTATGTCAGTGCCAAGCATTAATTTTTAATAGCAAAATGTATGAGTTATGAAAGGCATTAATGCAAACCAAATCACCAGCTGAGGATGAAAAGGAAATCTATTTTTTAGGGTAAGCAGTGGTAATGAAATATTATTGTGGCTTCCAAGCAAAAGGGAAAAAAATATTTCTTCACCCTTCAGCAGAAATTAAAAAAAAAAAGACTCAGATGAAGAAAGAACTTTATCATCACCTTAACATCAGTGCTAAATTGGAGCAGAGAGCTGTCCCTTTAATCCTGCTGAATCTCTGGTGGCAATTTCAAAGCAAGTAGTTTATGCAAAATTGTCCTAATTACCCACCCCAGTCACATTAATACTTCTAGGATAAAATATTAATAAAAATTTGTTATGTTTATAAAGCATGATACAGTTTACAAAGCACTTTCATAGCTTTCTCAACTAATTCATGCAATTCTGCAAGGAAGGAGAATTTCTTCCCATTTTATAGATGAGCTCACTGAAGCACCAAAAGGTGCTGGGACTGCAGTTAAGCATTTAGTGAATGAAGGAAGGAATGTGAGAAGTCAAAAAGGCAAGGAAAGAAAAAGAGAGGAAGGAAGGGAGAAAGGAAGACTGGCCAGCAGCCAAGGAGGATTTAGGGAGGAGGGAGGGGGAAGAACATGGAGACAGGAAGCCCAATGTCCAGGTGATTCTCCCTCTGCCTCTGTCCCTTTCTCCAAATCCATTTTCAGTCCTTCTCTGTGTTCCTTTATAGCCCAGGAAGCTCACACCTGATGATGACATCACCAGCCTTCCTCTTCTGGCCAATGAAAGGCCCAGTGTGAAATCAGCAAGTGGGAATACAGAAGGGCATGGGCATTTCTGCTGCCCATGCTGCAGTCCTGCCCAGCACCATTTCACTGGCAATGGCCTCACCCATCACAATCCTAGCTCCCACCCAGAGACCCAGTCTCCATGATTACCTCTCATTGAGCCCCCACAAGAACCCTCTGTCCTCTCCTTGTTCCTTCAGCCCTAGAGAGGGTAAAACAACATCCCACTAATGCTGGACTCTCATGCCTCCTCCTCCCTTGTTTGCTCCCTTAACCCTGCTCACCGCATTATAAGTGGTCCTTTAGCTAAATACTCTTTAGCTGAACCATCCAGAATTCATCAAAGGGACTTCTCTTTCCTGCCTAGAACCTGACTTAGACACCAGTCCAGCAAATCCACTATGTTAGATGGAATTGAATTACCAATATAGAAGTTTATCAAAAACAGACATCAGCTATCATCTCCCTGGAGCTTCCCCGCTATTAAAGAGCATCTCCTGGCCAATTAACTCAAAACTCATATTTGAACTTTTGGCCTCTGCTTTCAGTTCCTGTCACATTCTTATGGTTTACCAGGAACAATTGGAGGCAGGTGTTGACCTTATTGAGAAGACAATAACAATATGAGAGTTCAGTAAGGACTTTGCAGACAAAGAGGTTGGCAAATGTATTACTGTCTGGACACTGTATGTTCAACGCCTCAAATATTTCATAAATGCATATATGTATCCCACTGTACAGCATTTATATGTTTGCATATCTACCTGTTAAATAGGTATTGTTATCCTAATTTGTAGAAGAGAAAATTGAAGCTCAGGAGCTGTGACATGCTTGTTTGCCTAAGGTCAGGCAGTTTTTGTCATTATTATCAAAATTTGCCTCCCATGGAATGCTGACTCCTGAGCAACATGCTGAGTAATATATATCATCCCATTTAATCCTCAACAACCCGATAGCATATTCATACTTCGTATTGCCATTTCACAGATGAGGAGACTGGGCATTAGTTCAAAGGGGGAATGAGTCCACTTGAGCACAGGTTCGGTGGCTCTGAAGCACAACCCCTTTCTGTGTTGCTGCAGTAATTCCTACTAGACAAGGCCACTGCATTATCCCTCTTTTTTTCATGCATAGCTGCTGCCATGAAATAGGCAGCACTAATTCATTCTCAGATACTCTGATGCTGCAGCATGTTGGTTAGAACCATTTCCAAGGATCACATGGAATGCCATGCCTTTCCCCCTCACTTACCATATCCCTTCTGTTACGCTCATGTCCTTTTGTTTGAAACAGTCTTGCTGTCACCCAGGCTGGAGTGCAGTGGCATGATCACAGCTCACTATACTTGGGACTCTTGGGCTCCAAGATCCTCCCACCTCAGCCTCCTGAGTAGCTAGGACTACAGGCACATGCCACTATGCCTAGTGTACTGTTTTTTCAGAAATAGGGTCTCACTATGTTGCCCAGGCTGTTCTTGAACTCTTGACCTTAAGTGACTCTCCTATCTTGGCCTCCTCAAGTGCTGGGATTATAGGCATGAGTCACCATGCCCAGTCTCATGTTTATCTTTCATCTCACTGAATACCGAAGTAAAAAAAATAAAATCCTGAAATGATCAGAATAATTATTCCTGTGAAAAATTAGTCCTGTGTCCCCCTGAACCTGATATATTTTTAATTTTAAAAGCAATGCACTATTGTTGTTATACTATCAGGAGTGAATGAAGTGAAAAGTGAACATATCCCCTCTTCCCATCTGCCTCCCAAAGCCCTTTGTCAGAGATAAACACTCTATATTATTTATGCCTTACCCCCATCAGAATTTTTAATATATTTTATATAAATGGGATTAGCTAGATCAACCGTTGTGCAGCTTGCCTTATTTCCTCCAACAGTATATCTTAGACACCCTTCTGTGCCAATGCATACACTGCATTCAGTCATTCCCCAAATATTTGTTGAGCACTGCACTTTGGCAGGAGTGACATGAGGTACCACTTTCATCACTTTGATTCTGATGTGTACTGAAGGCACATCATGTGCCAGGAATATTGAGTGTCTTCTACACAGACCTTCTGTTATTATTAGAATAGCCTATGGCATAGGCACCATTAACAACTTTATTTTCAGAATAGGAAATAAAGATGTAAAGAAGTTTAGCAACTTGCACAAAATCACCCTGTTTAGGTCCTGGTGGGCCTGAGATTTGAATCCAGGCAGTCTGACTCCAGAGCCACAGTTCTCATGCAAACCCACAATGCCTCATGGGTCTTGTTGAGTTCACAGTCTGGGAGGTATAGGCAGGGGGAACATATGACAAATGCACATGGCAAGTGCTGGGTAAAGAAAACTAACAGGGCTTATGATATTCCATGGTACATTATATCATACTTTAACCATTTCCTGGCTGATGGAAATTTGGATCACTTCCAGTATTTTATGATTACAAACATCAGTAAACATTCTGGTCCAACTGGCATGGGGCAACAATGTCTGTAAGGTAAATTCTTAAAAGTGGAATTACAGAGGGAAACTGCATTTTCATTTGTTATTTTGATGGCATCAAATCTAAATAACAGGCAGAGAGGGAGACTAAAAGAAAGTGACATCTGTTTGGGAATGGGCATTCTGACGGGAATACACTGTGGGTATATTGAGGGAGGTCAAGGAAAACAAGGGTTTTTAAAGCAGACCCTTTAGGGAGGAAGGCTGTGAAAGTTGTTTTAAGACAATTATCCTTAGCTACAAGTATCAAAAACAAGAGTGGCATCAGTCCAAGGCTGGACAGGCAGTTGCTGGGCAGATGTACTCATAGAAGTAGTTTTTTTATAAGGTTATGGTGTCCTTTGCGCAAGTCTGTGGTTTTTGCTGAATCTTTTGTGATAGTTCTTGTTATCAGGCAAACACGTGAGAGAGAACCCTCCCTTCACAGCCTCCCCCAGCTCCGTTTGTCAGGGTTTGACACAAGTGACTCTATTTTGATTCTGACAACTCTCAAAATAGATATTCCAAATTGCTAAAGTGATGTCAATACGAGCTTCTGCACACAGTGTATGTGACTGCCCATTTCTACATACTCCACGGGACTGCTTATTAGGAACCACCTTAATCTGTGAAAACTGGAATTCTTTTTGTTATTTTCATGTTTTCCTTTGCGCATACTTCTATATATTTATTAACTGTGGTCACTCCTTGAGTTTGACTCATCATCTTAGAAGAGAGGGTGATTTAATGAAAAGAACTTGAGATCAGGGGTTTAATCCTGCCAACAAGACTTACCAGCTGGGTGGGCAGAGCTGGGTGATCATGAGTATGTAACACTGCGGTCCAGGATCAGAAAGAGATTAGGATCTGGGACCACCATGAGGAGGTGCTAAGAGGAACTCCCATCTGAGCGCTCTGGGACTAAGCTGCCTGAAGACGATCAGCTGCAGGATTTAGCCTTGCCACACAGGGAACTTCCAAAGCCTAGAGGATGTGATTGGGACTGAGTCACTCAACACTGGTACCTCAGGTACTACTCAGGTTACCCAAGTCCACTCTGAGCTTACAGCCCACAAACCAGATCACTAATAACCAATTAAAGTGAAGAAACTTGATTTTTGTGGCAACCAAGTGAGAAAACATGCTCTTCCCACTTTTCTCCTCCCCCCGCCCCCCAATGCCAGAGAGGTCCATCCAGGGAAGAGGGTACAGGTTTGCAAGAGACAGGGGACCTCTTCTCCCAAACCCCACTCAGCCACTGACATCAACCCTAGACTTAGTAGGCTGGTAAAGGGACCTTTGAATCTAATATGAGATTGGAGCTTTATAAATAAACAGACTTGACTCTTAAAAACCAAAATAAAACTCTTTTAATAACCCAAAGTAACCGACTGTCCCGGAATGAGCCTGAGCTATTGTTAAGAGAACCCTCCACTCAGCGAGAAAGGGGGTGCAGCAGGCACAGCTGGAGCAGTTATGAGAGAAAAAGAAATAAAGGATTTCGTGTTTACATCCCAACCAGTTAAGACTCTTCATTATTAGTAAATAATGAGAGGATTGACTCAGCTGATCTTTTCAACATCTCAAATTCTGAGATTACATGATTTATTCATCCATTCAACAAACATTTGAGAAACACGTAGGTACAGAGAGCTATACTAAACTGTGAGGGTGGCCAGGTGCATGCCTTATGCCTGTAATCCCAGCACTTTGGGAGGCAGAGGCAGGCAGATCACTTAATCAGAGGAGTTCGAGACCAGCCTAGCCTGGCTAACAGAGTGAACCCCATCTCTGCTAAAAATACAAAACTTAGTTGTAATCCCAGCTACTTGGGAGGCTGAGGTACGAGAATCACTTGAACCTGGGAGATGGAGATGGCAGTGAGCCGAGATTGCACCACTGCACTCCAGCCTGGGTGACAGATTGCGCCACTGCACTCCAGCGAGGCTGTGTCTCAAAAAACATAAAAAATAAAAACAATACATTGTGAGGCTCCAGAAAGGAAAAAGTATCATCTCTGTCCTCTGTGAACCTCCCACTTATGGGGAAGACAGGGGTGCAAAGAAAGCACTTGCCATTCTGAGTCATAAGTGCAGCATATGAGCATGCGCAGGACACCCTCAGCAACACGCAGCATTTCCATGTGACAAATCTGCACATATAGCCCCTGTCTTTAAAATAAAAGTTGAAATTAGAAAAAGAAGCTTGTACAGGATCCACTAAAAGGAAGGGAAAAAGAGGAGACAAGGAGACGTCCTGAGAAAGGGGAAGTGAGTCTTGTATGATGAGGAGGACTTTGCTGGGAAAGACACGAGCAGAGACTATTCCAGGCAGAGAATAGAGAGCTTGGTGCTTAGAGGGACTGCGAAGAGTTCAAGTTGGTTAAAGCAGGTGCAAGCAGCTGGGGGAAGTTCAGGAGTGTGATAGATAATATTAAGTATCAACTTGATTAGATTGAAGGATGCAAAGTCTTGTTCCTGGGTGTGTCTGTGAGGGTGTTGCCGAAGGATATTAACATTCAAGGCAGTGAACTGGGAGACACAGACCCACCCTCAATCTAGATGGGCACCATCTAATCATCTGCCAGTGCAGCTAGGAGAAAAAAGCAGGCAGAGGAACATAGAAAGACTAGGCTTACTGGGTCTTCTTTGCCTCCATCCCATGCTGGATGCTTCCTGCCCTCAAATATCAGACTCCAAGTTCTTCAGCTTTTGGACTCTTGGACCTACACCAGTGGTTTTCCAGGGACTCTCGGGCCTTTGACCACAAACTGAAGGCTGCACTGTCGGCTTCCCTACTTTTGAGGTTTTGGGTCTCAGACTGGCTTCGTTGCTTCTCAGCTCTCAGGTGGCCTATTGTGGGACTTCACCTAGTGATCATGTGAGTCAATACTTCTTAATAAATTTCTCCTTAATAAACTGCATCTATCCTTTGAGTCATGTCCCTCTAGAGAAACTTGACTAATACAAGGAGGAAGATTAGCCACCAGAGAGCACGGTGGGAAACAGGACAAGGAGCTTCGGCTTTGAGCGCAAGGTAATAAGGAGTCATAGAAGGATTGGGGCAGTGGAGATAATTCTCAGAATTGTGCTTTAGGCAGATGACTCTGGGTCCAGTCTGGAGAATGGTTGTCAGGGCTGGGGAAAGAATGGAGGTACAACCAATCTCTGCTGCCAACATCTTCTGGGTCTCTGAGTGCCCCAAAGAGGTGAGGCTGAGAAAGCACTCCTATCTACTCTTACTCCTGTCTCCACAAGCTTAGTAATAGCACAATGATTTCCTCTCCTTTGGCAGACGTACTATCCCAACAGCATGGGGTCCTGAATAGAAGAGACAGTAGAGGACCGTAAGGACAGAGTCACATGGGTTTTATAGCTGGGACTTTTGTCCTATTGAATAGAAATTTAGAACATAACACACAGTAGTGCTGATTAGGCCCCTACACACCACATAGGCCCTAGATTGGCTAAGCAGTCATGCTGGAGTCTTCCATGAGGAATTATACCCAGCAGGACACAGGAGAGGTCAGTGCCAACCTTGGAGCTCACAGCAAAACCCTCAGAGAAAAGCATCACCCCTTTGTGAACATCTTGCAAATTGGTATCATCAATGACAACTCTTAAATATCCCCAACAATCTTGCAAGGTGGAAAGCATTATCCCTACTTTCCTTATTAATATACAAAGATTCTGAGAGCTTGGCTGGCATGCCCAAATCATTTCACAGGAACAGAGACACTTGCCCAGTTTGCAACCCAGGCTGGTTTTATCCCAAAGCCAGCTGCCTCCACTCAACACCTTGAAGACCACTCGAGGGATAGAGACAAGCTGCCACAGGCTGTGGCTGTCACTGCACATTAGGCAAGATGGCAAAAAAAAAGCTGCAGTTTTCCAGACTCCATCACTTGAAGCATCTCAGCACGGAGCCAAGCCTTATCATCCACTGGGCTAAACAGGCATCCTGGGTAGTGCACATATTCATTCAACACTTACTTACAGAGAGGCAGGAGAAGGCAGCAGTTAGAAGTGCTGCCTGTTAAGCCAGATGGCCTGGGTTTGAATCTTGGCTCTATTACTTCCTAGCTGTGTTTCCTTGTGTTTATTTAACCTCCTTTGTAAAATGGAAATAAGAATGACATCATCTCAAAGGTTGCCCTGGGCAGGTATTAAATGAATTAATATATGTAAAGAGCTTGAAAGAGCACCTGACCCATGCTGAGCTCCCAGTAAACATTGGCTACCATGACTTATGGTATGCCTGCTGGGTGCATTGTGCCAGGTGCTGAGAGGACACAGAAGTGAGTGGGACAATCACAGTGAGGTCTGAGGCAAGAAAGACTGTGGCGTGTTCTAGAGCCTAAAGGGCAAGGCAGCAGAGGGAGCCTAGAGCTTCATGATGTGTAGAGAAAGTCACATGAAGTGGGTTGGGGGTGGGCCTCGGAGGGGCTTTGGAACTTATTCCAAGTATAACAGAAAGGCAGTGATGACTTTTAACAGGTAGTGATCTGACTTAAGTGTAAACTAAGTACTCTGCATGTTGAGAGGAGAATGAATTGTTGGGGGAGACACAGGTCGAAGTAGAAACACCAGTCAGGCAACGTATAGTGGAATCCACATGAGGGAAGACAGGGACCAGGAAGCAGCAGTGCTCATCGGCACCTCGGAGGTGCTTGATTAGCAACTTCTCACTTCACCATGACCGAGACGTCTCCCACCCACCTCCCACCCACCAGGGTGCCGGGTGCTGAGTACTGGCACTCTCAAACAGATAAAACAAATAAGACATGAAACCAGTCTTCCTCATATATGGACTGAACCTTTTTAGACAGAATCCAAGAAGATACCCATTTATTTAGCAAACTCTAGCCAGAATCAACCCAGCTATAGAAAAAGCCAGTAAGTGCAACCACTTTATAATAAAACTTAATGTCTACCTGTCCATAATACAGATGAGCAAGTCCAAGTTCAGAGAGGCTGCAAGCTACTAAACATGAGGATTGTACCTAAAACCTACATCTCCTAACTCCAAATCCACACCTGGATTACAGGCAGTAGCTTCCAGTCAATTGCAACTCACATTGTAAAGGCAGCCATCCTTGGTTTTTGTGTACAGAGACACGGCATTCATCTGTTTTCACACTGCTATAAAGACCTACCCGAGACTGGGTAATTTATGAAGAAAAGAGGTTTACTTGACTCACAGTTTCATACACTTAACAGGAAGCAAGACTGGGAAGCCTCAGGAAACTTACGATCATGGCGGAAAGCAAAGGGGAAGCAAGCATGTCCTACCATGGCAAAGCAGGAGAGAGAGAGAGAGAGAGAGAGAACAAAGGGTGAAGTGCCACACACTTTCAAACAGCCAGCTCTCATGAGAATTCACTCACTGTCATGAGAACAGCAAGGGGGAATTCTGCCCTCATGATTCAATTACCTCCCACCAGGCCCCTCTCTCAACAGATAGGGATTACAATTTCACATGAGATTTCGGTGTGGACACAGAGCCAAATCATGCTAGTCACCAATGTGGATTTTCCAGTGACAGCGAGAAGGAGGAAGCAGGTTTCATTCTCCAAACTGTGTTTAACATCCTCCGGCTCATTTCACATGTAGCCTCGGCACAAAACCCTCCATGGGGAAAGGAATGGGTGCTATTTTCTGCAACAAAGTTGTTTTATTGTTTGCTAATATGGAGATAGACAGAGAGAGACAGAAAGAAATCTGGGGAAAATCTGGGAACTATTGAATGTGGTCTTATCCTTCAGGCTTAATCAGTTGAACAACTCATAGAGAGCTTACAGGATTCCAGGAGTCTGTATGTGCTTCCATAACATCTTTGAACCATGCCCCCAACTCTGTTCTTGGGTATGAGGCCATGTCCTAGAGCTCTGAGAACTCCATGTGGTCACCTCCCTCACTTTGCACATACTCAATTCTTGCATCATCTGTTTCTCCTTGGTCCTTTTAATCTACTTTCCTCAATGCTCTCTTCCAACCCCAAATAATTCCTGCTTCATCTTTGTGTCTACAAAGTGTCACGTATTTTTTAACCACGTCTGGTTCTTTTGTAAGACATGGTGTTGGATCATGAGGGCAGAAGAGAAAGGGTGTATTTGTTTTCTAGGGCTGCCATAACAGATTACCACAAACTAGGTGACTTAAAGCAACAGAAATTTATTCTCTCATGGTTCAGAAGGCTAGAAGTCTGAAATCAAGATGTCAGCAGGGCTATGCACCCTCTGAAGGTTCTAGGGAAGCATCCTCCCTTTCCTCTCCCTAGCTTCTGGTGGCTCCTGGCAATCCTTGGTGTTTCCTGGCTTATAGCTACATCAATCCCAACTCTGCCTTGGTCTTTACATAGCATCTTCCTTCTGTGAGTGAGCGTGTATGTGTGTGTGTCCATCCCCTCTCCTTTACTTTTAAGGATACCAGTCATTGTATTTAGTGTCCACCCTCATCTAGTATAACCTTATCTTAAGTTTATGCTACATCTAACTAATTACATCTGCAAATATTTTCTTTCTAAATAAAATCACATTCTGAAGTTCCAGGTAGATATGAATTTTGAGAGACATTATTTAACACAGCACAAGGGGCAAGAGCCTTTGGAGAGACACATGTAAAACAAAATCAGGCTGTTTGCACCATGAAAATTAAGCTCTTGCTAGAATGTCTCCAGTACCTAATAATGCTAAACTATACTTTCTCCTACCTGACTTTGAGTGACCTCATCACGGGATATTTTCTTTTAACTTCACTACAAGGAGTAGAGAGGTAGAAAATAGAGAGAGAGGATGAAAACCTGTACTGCTACCTATAGGTGAAGGAATGGCCCCAGAGAGAAGAGAGTGCAGCATATCAAAGGGACCTGGAAGCCAGGTCTCCTGACCCCATGTGGGTTCTCATCAACTTCACCACATTGCCACTGCCTTGCAAAAACAGGGTGTGTCCACATGGCTGAACATCAGGCCCCTGAGGGAACAGAGCCAATGACTCAAAGAGAATGAGACAGGCAGGGTTTGGGTTTCTCAGTGAAACTGATGCCCCAGAACTGGTGCTGGCGTTCCTAGGGGCAGAGCTGAGTGCTAGCCATGGCCAGGAGACACCACACAGGTTTTGCTCGGCTTCCAGACTATTTTTCTTCCTATCAGGGAGCCTGGAAATGAGTCATACCCCTGTTCTCGAACTGGAAAGAGGAAAGTGGTCTCCTATGGCATGTATCAAACCTTTTCTAAACAAGACACACTTTCTGATTCTTGCCTCTGCATGGGTTCTGATTCTTTCCTCTGTCCACTGGTGAAGAAAAGAAGTCAAGTCATTTCCAGGACTTCAGAATGTCAAAGATGTTACCAGCTCAACATCTTTGCTGACTGGATTTAGTCCAGGTCAGCAAAGATAATGACAGCTCCAGGGTTCCACTCAGCCCCTTCCAGATGAGAGTCTGTATGAGTCCAAAAAGAAGATGAAAGAGAGAGAATGAAATTAGAGAGACGTGGATATAGAAATGGCAAATTTACTCCCACGTTCTACAGCCCCCAAGACAGATGCACGCAGGTGAGCTCGGATAGAGAATGAGTTAGGAGAGATACAGAAAGACTGCCTGGTGCCTAGAGTATGCATTCATTCAGGATGGTCTAGCTGGCTAGCCTGAGATTTTATCCTAAGCCTGCAATTATCCACCATGAAATCTCCAGCGATGCCTTCTCCTGTTAGCTTTACTTTCCTTACCTTCACTGGGATGCTGCCCAGGTGGCTGTGAGGATTGAACGAGATCATGTATTTTTAGAATGTATTTATACACCCACCTTGTTCCAGAAAGGATTTGACACACCTATGAGATAATCTAGATACAGCCCTTAGCATACTGCTTAGCATGTAATAGGTCCTCAATCAATGCCGGCCTTCCTTTCTAAAGAAAACCTCAGTGATTCCATCTAATTCAATGTGGAGAGAATGCAGAGGCCAGAATGAATGAGGGAAATGTAGCTATTTTTAGAGAAAGATGTTCTTAATAAGTAGATCACCATTAAGTTATTATCTACTTAACAGTAGATCACCTATTCTTCTAATAAAAAAAGATAATTTTGAAAACCCGATAGCAATATGAAGTGTCCTGATGTAAGGGAAAAGGCAGTGAATAACAGTGCATATGCATGTGCATCCATAGAATATGTGTCAATCTAACCAAAACGGAGAAATTTTTACCTTACCTCCCCTCCCCTTACCTCCCACTCCCCAAATTCCTTTTGGTAAAAGAATGGTATTTGTTTGGGTAAGTTCTTGGGGAAGAAGAGCACTAAATGTGGAAACTAATTTGAGTGACAGAAGGTAGAGACTTTTTCTTGTGACTCCAGAAAGGGATGGTCATGGAGTAGAAATTGAGAGGGAAGAAAAAGCTGATGAAGCAGGATAAAAAGGCAGAAGATCTCACACTATAGGATGCCTAGAACCATCTATGAGACCCCACACTTCAGTCAGGTTATTAACTTATGCACAATTGGCATTAAGGAGCCTGCTAGGGCATGGAGGAAAGTGGCTGGACTTTGTTTTCAGACCAATGCAAAGAAAAATAAAAATCATATGGACAGACACAAGACCATGAACCAGGGAAAAGCACAGGAGTGGTGGACCTCAGAAATGCTAAAAAAATTGTGAGAAGAAATCTATACACTTTTGCAGCCCAGAGTCAGAGAATCAGGGGCCTCATCTAAGTTACATTTTTTTTTCTTTCTCTTATTTGTTTTGGAGATGGAGTCTTGCTCTGTCATCCAGGCTGGCACGATCTCAGCTCACTGCAACCTCCACCTCCCGGGTTCAAGCAATTCTCCCGCCTCAGCCTACTGAGTAGCTGGAACTACAGGTGTGAACCACCATGCCAAGCTAATTTTTGTATTTTTGTAGAGCTGCCCTCAAACTCCTGACCTCAAGTGATCTGCCCACCTCAGCCTCCCAAATTACATAAGCCACCATGCCCAGCCCAGGTTACATTTCTATACATGAACAGAGATGTAAAGAAAAAGATGAAAATGGGTAATACATTAAGATGAAAATATTGTGGTGATTTGCTAAGTACCTTTTTCTGATTACAAAGTCAAACAAGTGCATTTTGAAAAATTTGAAAATATACAGAAAAGTTTAAGGAAGAAAAAGCACGTCAGTATTTTGGTTAGTACACGTCCCTTGAGTGCTCTTCGCCCATGTGTACATGCTGGCATGCTACTTTCATGCCACCCACATTTGCACATATGAGATCACATCCCTCGTTTTTTCTGACCTCCACTTTTTTTTACTCAATCGCTCAATATGGGCATTTCACATGCCACTGAATTTCTTCTTCCATATCTTTTTAAATGGCTGTATAGTATTCCATACCATGTGATATGGTTTGACTCTGTGTCCCCACCCAAATCTCATCTTGAATTGTTTTCCATAATTCCCACATGTCGTGGGAAGGACCCAGAGAGACATAATTTGAATCATGGGGGCGGATTCCCCCATACTGTTTTCATGGTAGTGAATAAGTCTCATGAGATCTGATGGTTTCAACAGGAGTTTCTGCTTTTGCTTCCCCCGCATTTTTCTCTTGTTGCTGCCATGTAAGAAGCATCTTTTGCCTCCCACCATGATTCTGAGGCCTCCTATGCCATGTGGAACTGAAAGTCCAATTAAACCTCTTTTTCTTCCCAGTCTCAGGTGTATCTTTATCACCAGCATGAGAATGGACTAATACACCATAGGAGTACACAATTTAACCAGTCTCCTGATTTTGGAACTCATTATTCTAAATAATCCCCTAATATATGTTCTTACACATAAACCTTTGTGCATGTACATGGCTATTTCTTCAGCATCCATTTCTAGAAATAGAACTGCTGGGTCAAAGATATGCACATATTTTAAACTTTTGTCACATTTAGCCAAGCTACCTTCCATACATATTGTACATATTATCTTCTTTCCAGCTTTTATTTTAGGTTCGAGGGTACATGTGCAGGTTCGATATATGGGTAAATTGTGTATTACAGGTGTTTCATATAAAAATTATTTTGCCACTCAGGTAATAAACACAGTACCTGACAGGTGATTTATTTATTCTCACCCTTCTCCCATGCTCCACCTTCAAGGAGGCCCCAGTGTTTATTGTTTCCTTCTTTGTGTCTATGTGTACTCAGTGTTTATCTCCAACTTATGAAACTGGAGCCCTTCCTTTCACCATATTGTACATATTTTACACACCACCAATCATGCATAAAAATGCCCATTTTCTCCACATGCTTACTTCACATTCAGGATGGTAATTTTCTTTTCCTTTGGCCAGTTTAATGGATGATGGCACATCAGTGTTGCTTAAATTTTTATTTCTTTGATCACCAATAAGATTGATAATGTTCTCTTGTTTGTCAAGCATTAGACCTTTATATTTCATCTTTTCGGAATTACATACTCATATCCTTTGCTCATTTTCTTATTGGAGTGTCTTTGTTTTCCTGTATACCTAAATTTTAACTGTTTGCCATATATGCTGCAAATATTCCCGTGGATTAAATTATTTAACTTTTAAAACTTTCTTTTGGTTGTTTGTTTTTTGCTTTTGTTTGTTGTTTAGTTTGGTTTGGTCTTCTTTTTCTTTTTTTTTTTTTAAGATAAGTTCTCCCTATGTTGCCCAGGCAGGTCTTAATCTCCTTGGCTCAAGTGATCCTTCTACTTCAGCTTCCTAAGTAGCTGAGGTTACAGGAACACACCACACTGGGCTAACATTTTTATGGGGTTTTTAAAGCATAATATTTTATTTTCATTTTATTAAAGCTATCAATATTTTTCTTTATGATGTTTTAATACTTATGTTTTTCTCATTTTGCAATTGTGTAACTATGTATTACTTGTTTTCATTTTAATACACCTTCTTTTTAAAAAAAATTTCTTTAGTCAACCTAGAATTGAGCAATTTATATAAGATAGTGATCTAAATCCATTTATCCTACAAATAGTCAATCATCCCATCACTAGTTACTGACTGACTCATTCTTTCCCACTAACATAAAATATTGCCCTTATTATGGCATAGAGTCTACATAGCCAAGAAGGTTTTTTGATGATACAATTGGCTGGGTATAAAAATCTTGAATCACAACTTTTTCCCAATATTCTGCATAAAATCTTACATTATCTTCTAATATATAGTTCTCTTTTACATATTTTCTGTACCTTGAACAATTTTATATAGAAAATGAGTTATTTATTTTATGAAGTTTAGAAGAATTTGTCTACTAAACCACATAAGATTTCACCATTTTTGAAGTTAGTTCCTTGAAATTTCCACCAATCTCTCTCATATATATTGATATATTGTATTATGTCCACTTAGATTATCTTTGCTTGCTAACAAATAATTCAGCTTGTGTAGATTTTCAAATTTATTAACTGGAAGTTTTACATATTTTACTTTAATTTCCACTTTATGCTTAGATTACGTTTGTCTTATCCAATGCTGAATGTTTATGTTTTATCCCTTTTAATTGTTAAGATATTCAAAGATTGTTCTGTATCCTTCTTTAAAGTGAATCTCTAATTTATTTATCAATTCTACTACTCTTTCCTAATTTATCAATTTCTGGTCTTAAATGGATTTTATTCTTCTTTCTACTTACCTCGAGCTAACTTCATGGTTCTTTCTCTCACGTCTTAAGTTGAATGCCTATTTGTATATTTTTTCTCTTTCTTGCCCAATAAAATTATTAAAGCCTATAAATATTTCTTTGGGTATGTCTCTAGCAATTCAACTTCCATCATTGTTGATAAGTTGTATTCTCACTGTTACAGTCTTCTACATAGCCTACTATATAGTTTGTTTTGATTCAATCTTGACTAAAGAGTAATTGAAATTCTTCCTATCTCATCCAATATCCTTCTCAGCTCAACTTGTTTCCTTTTGGCTTTATGTTTCTTTTTCAAACAGATCATGTCTTCTTAATGTTTTCCAAGGATACAAAATAGTTTCCTGAGTTTTTTTTTTCTGAACTCTAAAGAGATGCACCTTCATCATAGGTCTTTTCTCTTGATCTATAATACTTTTTCATAGACTTTTTATTTGCTTTTTTTCCTATTTTTTATCTTCAAGAAAGAGTCTATCCAAACTCCATAAAAATACAGAATGTAAGAATGTACTACTTCACTCTCTGTTCTCATGGGTGATGGCTAAGTCTTCAGATCTTCTTAAGGAGGATAGACTTAAGTATACAGCTAACAGCTCAGTTTCTACCAGATAACTCAGCTTGATGAAGAGGACCTCTTCTCCTACACTTATGACTACTTCTCCAACCCTCTGAACAGGTAAGATACATGGAAAAACTACAATTCCCAGCATGCAGTGGCATTACTTTCATCCTGTGTTTGGTCTTCTGCCTACAGCATCTCATTTGTGGGGCTTGAACATCACAGTGTAATATGGTACTATTAATGTGCACATGCACGTGCACGCTCTCTCTCTCTCTCTCTCTCTCTCTTTCCTTGTGGATTCTAAGAGTTACTGTCTCTGACTGAATATAGATAGCAGGCTGGGAGGAGAAAAGCAAGTAGGAGTAGAGAAGGGAAGGGAAAGGAGCAATGCTCTGGTTGCTCACAGCAGGATGGCTGCTCTGTTTTCTGATGATTATGGTTCCAGATTATCAGAGACAAGGAAAGCAGTTCAAAGTACCCTCTCACTTTTCTTCAGGCAGTCTCAGTTTCATAAGACAAAGATAAAACAGGTTTCTCTCAGTCCAACTCCATCTGCTTTAGAGTTTACGGAAATCTCTCTCTGACCATGTATTCAGCAGGTTACCAATTGTAGTTTTGGATGATTCTGTGGGTTTTTGTCTCATGCTTCACAGACAGTCAGCAGAGAATTTAAAGAGGATACATCAGGATCTGCAAGCTAGATGCCATTTTAATGAGCATTTTTCATTCACTGTAATAATTTTGCTTGTACAATAAATTCCAGTCTTGCTTCCACTACAATTCAGTGCCTTCATTTCTTGTTAGACATACTGGAAACATTTCTTGACTATTCTCTCTGCCTCTAGTCCTATCCCTTCCATCCCATCCTCCACCCCGGTCACCAAGAGTGATTTTTCTAATCCAAAGTTATTAAGTCCATCCTTCCTTCCCTAAATCTCCAGTTCAGTCATTCAAACACTCACGGAGCCCTTACACAGCTCCAGGCACTGTGTTAAGCCCCAAGACCTAACACAAGCCACCAAGAAGCACTCAGCCTTTGTGGAAGAGAGAGAAAGCAGAACTTATAATTCAGCAAGATGAAGGCTGTGTAAGGGGGAAATTCAGTGTGCCACGAGATGGAGCAGGAATATTACTAATCTGGGAAAAGTTCCCAAGAAGAGAAGATGTTGGAAGGACAAGGGAGAGTCAGTTGGGGAAGAACAATGTTCTAGAATCTAGGGTACAAAAGAAAGGCATGATAAGAGAGAAGCCCTTCAAGCAGCAAAGCAGGGCTGGAAGACAGAGGCAAGAACAAGAGCAACAAGAGATAGGCCTGATAAACAGCAAAGCCTGGGCCATGGATGACCCTGAGTCCAAGCTGAGGAGTTGGTTATTCTTCTCTTTAGGGCACTGAGAAGCTACTGGAACTTTTTATCCAGAGAACAACATGACCAGGGGGACTTGCAGCACATGAGGAGGGGTTAGGGAAGGAGAGATGCTAAGTAGGAAGCCAGTCAAGAAACTGTTGCAATGGCTCAGTGAGAGACTCTGAAAAGAACAGTTTGAAGTCCAGAGATGTTTGGAAGCAAATCTAGACGATGGGTTGACCAAGCAACATCCATACTTCTTTTCCACATTCAAGGCTTCTTTCTAATGTCTATAGAAGAGCTGGGAAAGAGCAGGCCAAGTTGGGGAAAAAAAACAACTGGGGGTGGCTATGGTCTCCACCCATCAAGGACCACTTCAGTCTACCACTTAGGCCAGAAAGATGATAAAACAAAGAGAACTGCACAAAGTCAATGGGTTCGCAAGCACACAAAAGGAGCAACTACGTCCCCATTATTGATCTAGTTAATCACGGGAGAGCAGGAAACTGCAAATAACCTACCAATAACAAGCAGCAAATTATAGTAACATGTTTAGAACCTTGCAGAGGGACGCATTTAGAACACAGATGGAAGGAAGGGCTGTTTCGTTATTGCTGTTGTTGCTTTTAGGAAATTCTCAGTTTAAACAGATAAATTTGATAAATCATCATTGATAAACATGGCAAATCTCAACCAATATAACCCTATAAACAAAATCCCTTTGGGGCCAGAGTAAATGTTAAGACTGTAAGGGAATTCTGATGTCCAAAAGTTAGAAAACCATTGCACTAAATGATAGATCACTAATCCAGCAAGGGTCAGAAATAGAAACACCACATCTTCATCTGATACCAAAAATGGATTTGTGCTCCATTGTTGCTGCAATGAATTAGCACAATCTTAGTGGCTTAAAATGATACACATCTATCATCTCACAGTTACCACTGGTTAGAGGTCTTAGCACAGGTCAGCTGGATTCTATGCACAGGTCTCACAGGCTGAAATGAAAGTCTGACCTGGGTCTTCTATCCCCTGAGGCTTGGCCATTCAATCAAAGTTGAATGGTTGTTGGCTGAATTCAGTTCCTTGCAAACACAGCACTAGGTCTCCATTCTTTGTGTTGGCCATCAGTGGGGATTGCCTTCAGCTCCTAGATGCCACTCTCTGGTCCTTTCATAGGACCCCCAAGAAGGGGCTGTGATTGATCCTCTGTCTTGTTGCATGTGACCTGTTCAATGCAATGGCCAAGGAGGCTGGGCTGGGATGAACTTGGTCTGTGGTGTTGAGGGGGACACAAAAGACTCTTCTATCAGGCTTAAGTGGGGCCAGCAGGTCAGTCACAAAGAGCCACTGAAGTGGGAAATTCAAAGGATAGAAAAGCCCATTAGGAAATGACTTGAAGAATGAAATGAACAGGTATAGCAAAGGGCTCCCAGTTCCTCTGGGGTCATGGGGAGGACAGGGGTCAGCCCAGTGCTTTCCTCTTGGGCTGCTATTTGGCTAGGATGATGCAGCATAAAGCAGGTTTGTCCTTCAACTTCTTCAGCTTTATCCCCTTAAGAATAGTGTTTTCAAAATCAGCCACATAATCTGTAGAGCCCAGTGCAAAATGAAAATGCAGGGCCCCTTGTTCAAAAATTAAAATTGTTAAAATGACAACAGCAGAGTGTTACAAGCATGAGGCTTTTCTAAGTGTGGGGGCCTGAAGGACTGCACACCCTGGCTATTGTGCTTAGACTAACAATCACTTATCAGATGGCTGTAGCTCAAAATGTTGACAGAGATCATTTCGTCCAAATCTAGCTCCCATACTGTTCACTGGGAGAGCTGGATTGGAGAAGGAGAGACCTTGGCCAAGATCCTAGAGTAGGTCAGGGATGGAGTTTATTTCTCCAGATGAAGGACTCTTTATTCTTCTTTGCTGCCTCCAAAGCTATCTTTCATCCATCAAACTATAGTAGACACAGGTGGAAAGCCTATGACATGCCAAGCACTGAGCTTGCTGACTATCTTCACCCACTCATAGCACAGAGGCAGTCAGACATAGGGAGAGACCATCCTGGGCTTGGAGCAAGGATTCAATTCCTTACTCCACCAAAAACCTGCACGTCACCTGGGCAGGTTATTGTTTCTCCCGGAGCTTTAGTTTCTTCCTTTGCAATAGGAAGAACCAGCTTGTCGCAAAGGTCCTTCTCAGGTGTCACTTGTATGGAAACAATAGGGAGGAAGGTCTTCCAGTGGTGAATCAAGGGGGCCTTCCACCCCCATCAAGAGGTAGCTCTGGGCTAAGCAGTCCTCGGGTGAAATTAAACTCTGCTTTCAACTGAATGTGCCAGTTTTTCAGCCAAAAAATAATAATAATAAGTATCACAACTACAAGCTGCTCCAAGCCAAGCTGCCCTTAAACAGATAATCGGATTTGCATAATTGGGTGCTGCTAAGGTTTAAATAATTCATCAACATGGCAGGCTCTTTTTAATAGCCAAATAGAACCACAGACTTCAGGAAAGGATCAATGGCAATCCATGTCCCAGGGATGTGAGCTGCATCCCCAGGGCAGCCAGAGCTGCTGGGTGAGGTTTAGAGCCTGGACTCTCTGCAGCCTGGTTCTCTACTCTAAGGTGGATTTGAACAAAGGGTTTACTTTTCTTCTTCTGCAGTACTGACAGGTTAGGCAATGCTTGTTCACAGAATTGGGGAAAAGGGAAATGCCTGAGTCCCTTTGCAAAAAGACAAACTATGTGGAGAGATTTAGATTCCAGCAGAATTGTTTCGGCAAGACCCAAAGTCAGGGCCAATAGGGACCTACTTGGAAAGAGATCATGTTATGCTAATGAGAGAGGCAATTTCTGGCCATCCCTTGATCACTTGTGTTACTTCACTTGTCAATGTTTCCCAGCCAAAAGGTCACCAGGAACATACTTGTAGTCAAACAAAGTTGGCTTCAGCATTCATAACAAAGGAAAATGCATACCACAGGAAACCATAAGGAGTCTCAATGAGAGAGTGCTGGGAATGAATTATCATGGGATTTGAACCTCTGTTAGGTAATATATGGAGAGTGCAAGGAAGTGGGGTTTACTGCATTGGATACTGTCAGGAAGTGGGGGTAATGCTACAACAGGGCACCTCAATAAATCTTATGTAAAGGGATGGGAAATATAGCAAGTCTAAAACTGGAATAGGTAGAGGAGAACAGTCACTCATATTAGCTGGAAGAGGGTGTTGGCCCTTTTGTGATTTGCACAGTGACCTTGTTTCTGTCTATGTCCAGACAAGATTATGAAGGGGTTTTGTGACCTCATCACCATCTCAGACTGACCTCGTCTGATGCTGGTGTCCTCTGAGGTTATTTATGTCCGACAGGAGAACACCACAGGATAGGTCCTAAGAACACTGATGAGGTCTGACTGTGAATGCCAGGCTGGATCCCAGATATCAGAGGCTGCTTTTCTCTGTTTCATCGTCATACAAGAAAAGCAGTTTTATTACTTCACTACCTATGGACGCTGGCTCAGAATGTTCAATGCCAAATTTTTGTCTTCCCCTTGGCTCCCTTTTATAAGGACCCCTTTGATTGTAATTAGAACCTACCATATAATGTCCCGATCTTAAAATCTTTAACTTGGTCATCCTCAAAACTTGTTCCTTCTCCCATGCTCTCCCACTTTGATCAATAGTGTCACCATCCACATGAGAACCCTGGTGAGATTGCTAGCATCATCCTAGCCTCTTTTCTCCTCCTTACCTTCTATATTTAATCCCATCACCAATCCTGCTGATTCTGCCTCAAGCTTAAACTCAGACTTCTAGAGGTTTTGTTGTGCTCGTTGGACTTTGACTGCCCAGATCAGCAGGAGGCTGTGCAGATGAGAGCAATGGAAGTGATGGGAAACATAAGGGTGATGGCATGCTCTCTGTCCCCTTCTCCACCTGTGCCTTGGATGAATGTAGTCTCCCAAGAAAACGAGAGAGAAGCCATAGAAGATGCCAGTGCTCAGGCTGTGTGGAAATTAGGGTCCAAGCAGTCTGGCTTTGTTATCCTGGTAATTGTGGTGGCACAGAATCAGAAGAGAGCATTCATTCTCCAACTCCACCAAAGGCTGCCATGTTCCTCTACTGTTCTTTTGGTGTAGGGTTGCCAGAAGGTAAGAGCATGCCAAGAGAGTTGAAATCTCAAGAAGAGCACAGAAAACAATAGGAAAGACCTTTGTAGTGGAAGCCAAAGCAGATAAACAAGGGCAGAATTTTTATGGGCATCTACAAGCCAGGGGAGAGACTCTGTCGGAAGGATTCAAATCCACAAAATATAAATATTAAAATGATTCTGTTAACAGCTATAGGCTGGTAAAATGCTTGAGATATTTGGATTTTACGAAGTCTGTACCCATACAATCTGAGAGCCCTAGACCAGGGATTCTCAAACTTTCTATAGTGAAGGAAGAGTTGTCAGTGGTGACACTATTGTTGTTAATTTCCAATTCATCACAGACCATTGCATGGATAACTGCATGTGACCAAGACATGGTTCATGCCACGTGAAACTCATCACCCACATTTAACAGCACCCAAACTTGTCTGTACCCTGTTCAACAAGGCAAGTCCTTGAATAGCATGATTGGATGGCTCAGTAATGCCAAATTGCTATAAAACGTTTTGAACACCTACTGCAGCACATTTTCTGAACTTATTACTCCTCCCAGGAGGTAGAGTTAGTGATGGGGTAGGGCAGGACAGTTGCTTTCAGTTCACAGACCAGCACCAGAGTGTGTACCATACTTTGCTTAACATTGTCCTTGACCACCAAAGGTCAAAGTGATCATTTAACAGTCACTTAGTCTCATCCTCATTTCTGAAGAGTGAAGCATTTGACTTAATTAATTCATCAGCCCAATAAAGGCCAAGAGAGGCTTATTCCCTAAGGAAAGCCAGCAAGATGTGATGATGAAGGTACATCTCCTATGTAAGATGGCGTATGTATTAGATTCCTGTGGCTCCTGTGACTATAAATAAACACAAACGTAGTGGCCGTAAACAACACAAATTAATTTTCTTACAGTTCTGGAGGTCAGAAATCCAGAAAGAATCTCAAGGGGCTAAAATCAAGTTGTTGGTAGAGCTGATTTCTTCTGGAAGCTCCAGGAGAGAATTTATTCCCTGCCTCCTCCTTTCAGCTTCTAGAGGTTGCAGCATTCCTTGGCTTCTGGCCACATCACTCCCACGTTCTGCTTCCATCATCCTATGACTTTCTCTAGCCTTTGACCTTCCTGGCTCCCTTTTATAAGGACGTTTTTTATTGTAATCAGGGCCTACCATGTAATGTCCCAATCTTAAAATCTTCAACTTGGTCATCTTCAATATCCCTTTTGCTACATAAGGTAAAATTCGCAGGTCCAGAGATTAGGCCACGGATGTCTTTGGGCTGGCCATTATTCAACCTACTACAATGTGGAGAACACATTTTCCTTAAAGTCTTCCCACGTCAGGCCTGAGTCAGTGAAAAGAGGACTGGCTTTAGCACCTCACAGACTTGTATTCAAACTCCAGTTCAGACATTTCTTTGATGGGGGAACTGTGACTCACAATTTCACATTTTCTGTATTTCAATTAGTCCATCTGTAAAATGGGGCCACCACCCTACCTCTAGCAGGGTTGCTGCGAGGATAAAAATGAATGTGTATTTAAAGGGCCAAACGCTCAGTAAATGTTACTCTGCTTTTCCTGGATATAGTGTGGTTTCTTTCTTGTTTGCCCACAAAGAACATTGGTGAACCAGGGTTTCCTTCTTGCTAGCATTCAGGGGATCCTTGTCATTGTGACTTGACATGCATCTCCTGCTGCCTGTCTTTTATCTCTGTGAAATCTCCCCCTGCACCCCGCCTCTGCTTCTAGCCAAGGCTCATGGCAGCAAGGCATTTTTCCAGCCTTGGACCAAGCAGAGCAGAGACGATGAACAGCACACCGGAGGATGGCCACACAAAGCTCTGCAGCCAGACCTGCCTCCTCCCTGTCTGCTTTGAGGCCAGACATGAAAGGCCTTTTTTAAAGAAATGCAGGGAATTATCATTAGAGCCTTTCTTCTCTTGATAATGGTCCTGCCAGAATCCGCAGAAAAAAAAAACAAAAACATGTTGATATGCTATTTATTATAATATGTGGACTGCAGGGTATATATAATCATGAAAATCATTCTTTGACCAAAACTACAACTGTATTTGTGCCAGTTTAAATACTGTGTACTATCTAAAATTTTTCTATTAGTGGTCTCATAGAAAAAGTATAGAATGTTAGCATTTTATGGAAACTCAATGCCATTTAATCCATCAGTTTTTTTAAAAGGCCAATATATCCTAATTCAGTCTCTACTTACACATCTCTACTGACAGTAAGCTCACTACCGCCTTCCTCCAAAGATCTTTCTTTGGGATGTTGAGTGTGATAAATAATCACACCTTGTCCCCTCCTATTTTAAATCAATTACAAAAGAAACAGCAGAGTCAGCAGGGGATAATATATGAGCTTTCTTGCTGGAAAAGAGGGGAATGGAGTGGGCAAATTAGACATGAGATCAGAATAGGCTTTCTATGCCTCCCCAGGTCTAGAACCAGCTTACAGGGTGAGGTAGGTTTGCAGGGCAGCCTCCCACACACCCACCCAGCCCCTTGGTGGTTGCCTCATACCCCACTGGAGTCCAGAGGGCACAGGAATGCAGCACTGTGCTGCCTTATGAACAAATGGCATGTGGCCCCTTATCCCACCTGACATTCAGGGACAAACAGATGTCACGGTCTCACCATCCACCAACAGGATAAATCACTCCTCTTCCTAAAGTTTGGAGCCAGTGACAGGCTAGAGCCAGGCAGAAGCTTTTTCATCTGAACTGGTGAGAGTTTCCGTTATGTCTTGTCAGAGTAAGTAGCATAGTATGGGAGGATGAACTTCCACTTTCCATGATTGTCTTGAGGCTTCCTTTATCAAGCCCAAATCTGCTTCTATTCCAATCCATTCACTCTTCCCTGTCCATTCTTCCCAGAGACAGATTGCTTTCATTCCAATCTGTCAACTCTTCCAGACTGGGCAACAGAGTGAGACTCCTTATCAAAAAAAAAAAAAAAAAAAAACAAGAAAGAAAGAAAGGAAAGAAAAGAAAATGTGGTACGTATATACCATGTATAGCTCTCAGTTGCTATACAAGACAGGAAGTCAAGAACAATCAGCACCACCATGGACTTGATATCCAGGCAAAGCTCAGCTCAAACCCTGGCCCTTGCCACTGACTCAGCATGTCTTCTCAGGCAAATTATTCTACTTTTCTTATAGTAGAATGATTTATAATCCTTGGATATATACCCAGTAATGGGATTGCTGGGTCAAATGGAATTTCTATTTCTAGGTCCTTGAGGAATCACCACACTGTCTTCCACAATGGTTGAACTAATTTACACTCCCACCAACAGTGTAAAAGTGTTCCTATTTCTCCACCTCTCCAGCATCTGTTGTCACCAGATTTTTTAATGATTGCCATTCTAACTGGCATGAGGTGGTATCTCAATGTAGTTCTGATTTGCATTTCTCTAATGACCAATGATGATGAACATTTTCTCATATGTTTGTTGGCCTCATATATGTTTTCTTTTGTAAAGTGTCTGTTCATATCCTTTGCCCACTTGTGAATGGATTTGTTGGTTTTTTTCTTGTAAATCTGTTTTAGTTCTTTGTAAATTCTAGATATTAGCCCTTTGTCAGATGGGTAGATTGCAAAAATTTTTTCCCATTCTGTTGGTTGCCAGTTCACTCTAATGATTGTTTCTTTTGCTTCACAGAAGTGCTGGAGTTTAATTAGATCCCATTTGTCTATTTTGGCTTTGTTGCCAATACTTTTGGTGTTTTAGCCATGAAGTACTTGCCTATGCCTATGTCCTGAATGGTTTTGCCTAGGTTTTCTTCTAGGGTTTTTATGGTGTTAGGTCTTATGTTTAAGTATTTAATCCATCTGGAGTTAATTTTAGTGTAAGGTGTCAGGAAGGGATCCAGTTTCTGCTTTCTGCACATGGCTAGCCAGTTTTCCCAACACCATTTATTAAACAGGGAATCCTTTTCCCATTGCTTGTTTTTGTGAGGTTTGTCAAAGATCAGATGGTTGCAGATGTGTGGCGTTGCCTCCAAGGCCTCTGTTCTGTTCCATGGGTCTATATCTCTGTTTTGGTACCAGTATCATGCTGTTTTGATTACTGCAGCCTTGTAGTATAGTTTGAAGTCAGGTAGCATGATGCCTCTTTTTGCTTAGAATTGACTTGGCTATGTGGGTTCTCTTTTGGTTCACATGAAATTTAAGGTGGTTTTTTCCAGTTCTGTGAAGAAGGTCATTGGTAGCTTGATGGGGATAGCATTGAATCTATAAATTATTTTGGGCAGTATGGCCAATTTCACGATATTGATTCTTCCTAACCATGAGCATAAAATGTTTCTCCATCTGTTTGTGTCCTCTTTTATTTCTTGGAGCAGTCGTTTGTAGTTCTCCTTTAAGAGGTCCTTTACGTTCCTTGTTAGTTGTATTCCTAGGTATTTTCTTCTCTTTGTAGCAATTGTGAATGGCAGTTTGTTCTTGATTTAGCTCTCTTTAAGTATGTTATTGGTGTATAGGAATGCTTGTGATTTTTGCACATTGATTTTGTATCCTGAGACTTTGCTCAAGTTGCTTATCAGTTTCAGGAGATATAAGGACACAGGCACACAAATGTTCACTGCAGCACTGTGAAATGGCAAAGACTTGGAACCAATCCAAATGCCCATCGATGATAGACTGGACATGGAAAATGTGGCACATATACATATGGAATACTATGCAGTTATAAAAAACGATGAGTTCATGTCCTTTGTAGGGACATGGATGAACCTGAAAACCATCATTCTCAGCAAACTGACACAAGAACAGAAAATCAGACCACAGGTTCTCACTCATAGGTGGGTGCTGAACAATGAGAACACATGGACACAGCAAGGGGAGCATCACACACTGGGGTCTGTGGGGGAGAACTGGGGGGGGAGTTGGGGAGGGATAACATGCGGAGAAATGTCAGATATAGATAATGAGAAGGAAGGCAGCAAACCATATTGCCATGTATGTACCTATACAACAATCCTGCATGTTCTTCACATGTACCCCAAAACCTAAAATGCAAAAACATATTTAAAAAAAAATTAAATAGACCCCCCCCCAAAAAATTACTCTACTTTTCTGAGTCTCCACTTCCTCATCTGTAAAATGGGGTAATGGTGTCCCTCCTTCACGAGGGTTTTGCTGATTCACTGAGATAACCCATGTGAAGCATTTAGCCAGGCATATGGTAATAGCTGCATTAACAGTAGTTGCTAGTATTACTGCCACATGGAGTTAGTAAAAACATCATATAATTCAATACTCCAAGAACTCGGCCTACTCTATGGGACTCCTCCTGGTGGCTGCTCTGAGAAATGCAAGAGGAAGGCTGGGCGTGGGACTCATGCCTGTAATCGCAGCACTTTGGGAGGCCGAGGCAGGAGGATCACTGAGGTCAGGAGTTTGAAACCAGCCTGGCCAACATGGTGAAAGCCTGTCACTACTAAAAATACAAAAATTAGCTGGGTGTGGTGGCATGCGCCTGTAATCCCTGGTATTCGGGAGGCTGAGGCAGGAGAATTGCTTGAATCAGAGATGCAGAGGTTGCAGTTAGCCGAGATCATGCCACTATACTCCAGCCTGGGTGACAGAGTGAGATTCCATCTAAAAAATAAAATTCAAGAGGAAATACAAGACTCCATCCTTTACCATCTACCTTGCTGGAGGAGAGGTTGCCAAAGAGAACCACAGCACGCATTCCTGTGCTCACACACTCTCATCTATAGGACATGCTAACTCGTTTATCAAACACTTTTTGTTACTGTTCACTCTGCTTCGAACTCTGCTAGGACCTGAAGCCAAAGAGGTTAGATCTTCACAGATTCTCATGGAACCCACAGACCTGGCAAAGGCTTCAGTGTGTATCATACAAAATAGGCCCTCAAGAGTCTCAAAAGGAAATACAGATAGTGGTCCCTGGAATATTTCCTGCCTGAATTTTTTTACAGATTTACTGAGGTATAACAGACAAATGAAAATTGTACATATTTACAGTATAAACTGTGATGTTTTGATACATGTATACACAATGAAATGATTACCACAATCAATCTAATTAATATATCTATCACTTCACATATGTATCTCTGTACCTCACATATTTATCTGTGTGTGTGTGTGTGTGTGTGTGTGTGTGTGTGTGTGTGTACTGAGAACATTTAAGATCTATTCTCTATTTTCAGATAAAGAAAATGTGGGATGGATGCAGTGGCCCACACCTGTAATCCCAGCACTTTGGGAGGCTGAGGTGGGTGGATTGCCTGAGGTCAGGAGTTCGAGACCAGTCTGACCAACATGGTGAAATCCATCTCTACTAAAAATACAAAAACTAGCTGGGTGTGGTGGCAGGCACCTGTAATCCCAGCTACTCAGGAGGCTGAGGCAGGAGAATCGCTTCAACCTAGCAGGCAGAGATTGCAGTGATCCAAGATTATGCCACTGTACTTCAGCCTGGATAACAGAGCAAGAGTCTGTCTCAAAAAGAGAAAAAAAGAAAAGAAAGTAAATGTGGTACATTTACACCATGGAATACTAGGCAGGCATAAAAAGAAATGAGATCATGTCCTTTGCAGGGATATAGATGAAGCTGGAAACCATCATCCTCAGCAAACTAACACGGGAACAAAAAAAACACTGCATGATCTCAGAGTGGAAGCTGAAAAATGAGAACACATGGACATAGGGAGGGGAACAACATACACTGGGGCCTTGGGTAGGGTGAGGGGAAGGAAAGCATCAGGACAAACAGCTAGTGTATGTGGGGTTTAATACCTAGGTGATGGTTTAATAGGCACAGCAAACCACCATGGCCCACATTTGCCTATGTAACAAACCTGCATGTCCTGCACATGTATTCCAGAACTTTTTATTTTTTGAGATGGAGTCTCATGCTGTCACCCAGGCTGAAATGCAATGGTGCGATCTCGGCTCACTGCAACTTCTGCCTCCTGGGTTCAAGCAGTTCTCCTGCTTCAGCCTCCCGAGTATCTGAGATTACAGGTGCCCAACACCATGCCCATCTAACTTTATTTATTTATTTATTTATTTATTTATTTATTTATTTATTTTGTATTTTTAGTAGAGACGGGGTTTCACCATGTTGGCCAGGCTGGTCTCAAACTCCCAACCTCAGGTGATCTGCCTGCCTTGGTTTCCCAAAGTACTGGGATTACAGGTGTGACTCACCACTCCCAGCCTGTATCCTGAAACTTAAAGTAAAATTAAAAAAAAAAAAATTTTAAGACTGATTCTCTATTTTCAAGTATGTAATACATGGTGACTATATTAACTTCAGGCACCATGCAGTTCTCCGGAATGTATTTATCCTGTCTAACTGAAAATTTGTATCCTATTATCAATATCTCCCCATTTTTCTCTACCCCTAGCCCCTGGAAACCATCACTCTACTCTCTGCTTCTAGGAGTTTGGCTTTTTTAGATTCCACATATAAGTGAGATCATGCTGTATTTGTCTTTCTGCGTCTGGCCTATTTTGTTTAGCATAATGTCCTCCAGGTTTAACCATGTTGCTGCAAAGACAGGATTGCCTTCTTTTTAAAGGCTGTTATATACATTTCGCATTTTCACATTTTCTTTATCCATTCATCCATCACTGCTAGACACTTATGTTGATTCTCTATCTTGGCTAGGAGTGGGAATTTGAACTGAGCTTTGAAAGGTAGCTAGAACTTGGATGTGTGCTATATCCATTATTTATGCCACAAATAGTGCTGTGCTGTGTAACAAGCCACTCCAAAACTCATTGGCTTTAAAAAAATAAGCATATATGGTAGCTCCTAAATCTGTACCTTGATTGGGTAGCTCCACTGATCTTGGCTGTCATTTTCACATACCGTGGTGATGGCCAGCAGTCAGACAGTGTAGGATGGCCTTGACTGGGATGTTCTGAATAACGCAACACTTACCCACCTGCTTTTCAACCTCCAGCAGGATCATGTGGAGATGGTTTTCAGGGAATCACAGAGGAACAATAGGGACAGCAAGCTGTAATATGCAAGCATTTTTCAAAACTCTGCTTATGTCACATTTGCTAATAACCTGTTGCTGTCCAGAATTATGTGGCCACACCCAGCATCAAAAGAGAAGACCCTGCAAAGTTGCAGAGCACAGGGAAAGGAAAAGAATGGAGGCTGTCAATAAAATTAGTCTGCACAACAGGAATCAAGAGAACAGCCACAGAAGGCTGAATGAGAAATGAGAGCAGGGAGAAAGAGCACTTCCTCTCCCATCTCAACCAGAGCATGCATCAACCAACACAACAGTGGCCATTTCCTGAGCATCCATAGTGTTCCAAGCATGGCAGCAGACACCCAGTAACATTGTCTCGTTTCAGCTACACAATAGCCCTATAAGTAAATATTCCCATTTCACAGATGAGAAGTCAAGGTGCAGACCAAATCAATTGCAAGCTTAAGGAATGGAAGAGCCAGGATTCAAACCCTGGGCTGCCTGGCACAGTGGTTCAAGCCTATAATCCGAGCACTTTGGGAGGTCAAGGTGGTTTGAGCCCAGGAGTTCAAGACCAGCCTGAGCATTTTTTGTAGAGACTTCGTCTCTACAAAAAATGCAAAAATTAGCTGGGTGTAGTCCCAGCTACTTGGAAGGCTGAGGTGGGAGGATCATTTGAGCCCAGGAGGCAGAGGTTGGAATGAGCCAAAATCACATGACTGCACTCCAGCCTGGGCAAAAGAGCAAGACTTAGAGAGAGAGAGAGAGAAAGGAGGAAGAAGGGAAGGGAAGGGAAGAGAAGCGGAGGGGAGGGGAGGGGAGGGCAGGGGAGGGGAGGGGAGGGGAGGAAAAAAGAAACCTAACCTGACAGACATAAAACTTATGTACTTTCAACCACCTCCCACTATCTTTCACGCCATTAGGAATCGATGGGGGGATTAAAGATTGGACCCAGATGTCAAGACTAAAAGATTACCCTTTTTTCCAGCTTTTATAGAGGCTTATCACCTTGATATCAAGCCTTGCTTTGTTCCAGAGCTTGCTTTTCTCACCACAACCACAATCCTCCCTGTACTTATTCTCTTCACTTAGGCATCCCTATTTGAGCTTAATTAGGTTTGCGCTAAGTTCATGAGTTTCTGTAAACTTAATGGGCTCTAAAGAGAAAATAGAGATCTTTCTCACCAGGTGTTTATCTCCTTCCCAAGTTGTCCCCATTGCACTTTCAGATTCATTTTAAGTTCCATCTGGTTAATGGGTGCAGGTGAGATTGAGCAACTGCATGCCCTCCCACCACACCCCCAATTTCGCCCTACCCACAGCACACCCAGATGTTCCCTAGTCCCCTGGCAAGAAGATGGGAATGAAATGAAAAACTTTTAGAAACCACCCTAGGCCCCAAATGAGCTGAATCTATCTCAAGATATCTCACCCTAGGTATCTTTGCGGAGGGCAGGAAGAAAACGATGTTTCTTGAGTACCTACTGTGTGCTAAGCACTGCACCTACACTCCCACTCATTCCATTGAGCAAGGTGATAGTGCATGAGTTCTGGAGTCAGTTCACCTAGCCAGGCTCCTCACGAAGGATGCCTCTGAGCATCAGTTTCCTCATCTGAAGCTGGAGGTAAACATTGTACTCCCCACCTCAAAAGTCATTGTGAAGATTAAATGCATTTATATTTGTTAAGCCTTTAGAACAGTTCCTGGTTCCAGAAAGGACTCAATAAATGTCTGTCACTATTATTAGGACTGTTATTTCTATTATCTTCATGACAATTTTGGGAAATGGGCATATGCCTCACTAAAAGCTAAGAAAATAAATTTTTAGATTTAAAGAAGTCGCCCAATGAGAAAAATAATCACTAACAATAAAGGTTTAAACTTTCTCTGCCAGCAAAGTCCCTTCTCTGTCTATCATGTTACCACCCACCTCCCTCTCAATGGAATAGGCCAACATAAAAAGAGTGGTCTTTACTGGAGCAACCCTTCTAAGGCAAAGGCAGAAAAAAGCTCCCAGGAAGTGGCCTCTGGAGGGCAGAGATGCTGACAGTCTTTGCTCCCTTCCCCTTCATCCTCTGTCCCCAAGGAGGCCACTCAGTGCCCATTTTCAGGACACGCAAGTCTCCTTTCTCCTCAGTGTGAGCATGAACAAAAAGGACCCCTAACCTGGGATGCTCTTCATAAGCAGAGGTGTAGCCAGTTCTTCCTGAGGCTCAGAGAAGGCTTTGTGAATAACGGGCTTCCAAAGATGGGGAAAGTTCACAGAGAAATGGAGAAGAACAGAAAGCCACAAAGCACCAAATGCAAAGGACAAGAAACATGAGAGCTTTCGGCTTATCCCCAAGTGGATAAAGAAACTGACTAGCCCAGAGAGAGAATAAAACGGTTAGGGCTGTGGAAATGGTGGGCAATTTTGAAGGGTTTCTAATGCCAAGAAAAGGCATTTGGACTTCATTCTGCACACAGCAGGGATCCATTTGAGATTTTTAAGCAGACAGGTGACATTATCACAGCTGGGATTTAGAAAGCTCAGTCCATGGAGACTGATTGAAGAATGGCAATATTAACAGGAAAATTAACTTTGGGGGCACCTCTTACAGGGGAGGTAACAAACCCAGCACTTCACACCTGTGACCCCACTGAGCTTTCTCGATGATATTAGAACAGGAGTCCACAAACTATGGCCCATGGGCCAAATGCTGCCTGCTGTCTGCTTTTGTAAATGATAATTTTTAAAACTATAGCCACTGTCATTTGTTTATGTAGTGTCGACAGTGACATTCATACTACAACAGCAGAGCTGAATAATTGCAATGAAGACTGTCTGGCCTATAAATCCTGAAATATTTATGAATTGGCCACGTGTGGAAAAGGTTTTTGCAATACCTTTGTTAGAGGAAACTACTATCCCCATCCAATGCAGGAGAAAACTGAGGCTTTGAGAGGGAAGGTGACTTGTCCAAGGTCACACAGCTTAAAAGTAGAAGCCGTGAAGTGGACCAGGAAGCATGTAATGGTCCTGTGGTAAAACCAGGCAGGTATCTGGGATGCCTGACCCCTAATCCATTGCAGCAGGCATTGGCAGCATCCCCTTCCCTCCCACACCGCCCACGACTGCAGCCAGCCAGGAGGACTCAGGCGCCTGCTTGTCAGCCAGAGCCCTTGCTCTGGTCCCCAAACCCACATCAAACGACTAATTTAAAACTTAATGCTTCCACCATGTCCACCCAGGCTGCCCCTTCTTCAGCTTATCACATCCTATTCAAATCTAAAGTAAATTATTTTAGCTCTGCAGCCTTTGGATAAAGAAAAAAATGAAATTAAAAATAAAAAAGGAAGAAGGAAAAGCTTTGAAGGGACAGCCTGCCTCCCTCCCTCGCCCATAGTTCCAGGCCTCTTTTCTAAGCCCATACTGATAACCTCCAAGGGATACTGAGCCCCGGAGGCTGTGAGGACAGAACCACACATTTTTTTTTTAGAACCTAGGCTTCCCATAGGTGACAGAACATAGAGATGCAGAGGTTTTAGGCAAGAAGTTGTACTATATCTCCCTCCAGTTGGAGAGAGTATTGGATAACTCTGTGGGTAGGAATCCCATGTCTTTAGGGAGTAGAATTGCTGGGGAGGGGACGGGGTCCCTGGTCTCTCTTATGCATACTCTGATTCAAGAGGGATGGTTGTCAAGAGGGAAACCTGGAGACATAAATCCAAATGTGCTGCAAGTGGCCTCAGCATCTTACAGTGACTTCAGGAATCTGACAGCCAATGAGTATCCTTGAAAGATGTGTTTGAGGGAATCACTAGGACTTCAGATTTTCAGGGGCACACATGGTAGATGCTGGCTGACTGGACCCCAACGGCCACCAAGGATGTCTTCTCCACTCTGGCTTTTGCTTTGAGCTGCTGTGATCTCCACTCCCACATGGGTGGGCCAGGCTCAGAAGCCTCTGCAGTCCAGGTGGAAAGAATGCCTAAGACACACCTATGGGCTTTTGCCATTGCAGCCTGTCTGCAGCCAAGATTCGGTGCAAAGACAGTTTGAGATCCAGCAGTGACATAATGAGGATAAGAGGTCCAATGCATTCACCTCTCCAGCCTCACTTTCCTTATGCCTTAGGTGCTCAGCATTGCTCCTGGTGCAGATTCACTGATCCCTAAGTTGTGGCTTTTGCATTATTTCATTTCTCAACTCCCTCGGGATACCCTGAAAGTCCTGAGAGGAATCCTTCTTCTGAAGATAAGCCCTCAGGATGGGCCCTCCCCACAGCCTGAGGTCTAAACAGGATAGCCGCCATCCTCTCCTCTCAGGGGGACGATGGGCATGACTGAGGCCTCCTGGCTGGGTAAATCCCAGCTGCGTCCAGCTTTGCCTCTGTGGATCACAGGAAGGAAAAAAGGCCTTTTGGAGTCTGACCTCCCAGGGTGAGATCTCAGTTCTGCCACCCCTCATCCATGTGACCTTGAGCAAGTTCATAAAACTCTCTGAAGCTCAGTCCCCTCCTCTGCACAACGGAGATAACAAACCCTACAATACACGCTTGTAAGGATTGAAAACCACAGGTTGGTTAGTTGTTGGGGAGGGGTGTTGTTTCTGTTTTTCTTTTTTGCTTGCTTATCATGTGTGAGGCAGCATACTAAAGCATCAAATGTATTCGCTAATTTAATCCCTGCCTCGCCTCGGGAGGGTGGTCCCTTTGTCTTTGTTTCATATGGCAAGATTACTAAGGCCCCCTGGGAACCAGGGACTTGCCCTGGGTCACTTGGCTAAGGAGGGACATGTCAAGCCCAGCTTTGGAAACAAACCTCGGCTCAGACACTCTGCTCTTTGGCTTCCTGTTTGAATGCGCTTTCTTCATGCCAGGCCCAAAATGGTAGGGATTATCATCGCTGCCTTACAACCAGGGCCTCTGGAACCCAGGGAGGTGAAGCGCCAACTCAAGGCCACACAGCACAACTCCTGCGTGTCCCTGCTGGAGGTGGAGCAGTCTGGCTGACCCCAGTGCCTGGGCTCTGCATGACCTTCACCTGCCTCTCCTTGTAATGCTCAGTTATTAAAACTTCACTGAATGGGTTTAGCAGAGATGAAACTGATTGAAGACGTGGTCTTGGCATTAAATGATGAGTCCAGCAGGACTGGCAGTCCTCTCTCCCCCTGCCACACTCTGGCCTCCTTACCTGCCTCTGGGCCAGCCTCTGACAGCTTGTCAGGAAAGGCTTTCCGCACTGGGGGCAACTTGCTAGTGGGTTGATTATGCAGCGAGTGTGACAGAAGAGGCAGTGAGGAGGCACCTGGGCTCCAATTCCAAACCTCTAGCAGTAGCTCTCACCCTAAACCAGGCATGGGCTGGGCCCTCCAGTAGCGGGCGGGGTGGGGGTCTAGGTGACCTTCTCTCACCTGCACTGTTTTGCAATTGGCACTGTCACATAAGGCAGGCAGCTTGGTAATGGGAAAGGACCTAAGCTTAAGCGCGAAGAGGCCCAAATTTAATCCCAGCTCTGACACTTTACTAGCTGTGTGACCTTAGGCAAGTCACTTGCCTTCTCTGAGCCCTGATTTTCTCCTCTGTAATGCAAGACTAATCATGGTACTTACTACATAAGGCTGTGACAAAACATAAGTGGGCTTAGGAACAAAGATTGACTTCAGACATCTTGAGTCTAATGTGTTGGTAGAGATTTAGAGAGGCCAGGTGTGGTGGCTCACACCTGTAGTCCCAGCACTTTGGGAGGCCGAGGCAGGCGGATCACCTGAGGTTGAGAGTTTGAGACCAGCCTGACCAACATGGAGAAACCCCATCTCTACTAAAAATACAAAATTAGCCAGCATAGTGGTGCATGCCTATAATCCCAGCTACTCGGGAGGCTGAGGCAGGAGAATCTCTTGAACCCAGGAGGCAGAGGTAGAGGTGAGCCCAGATGGCACCACTGCACTCCAGTCTGGGCAACAAAAATGAAACTCTGTCTCAAAAATAAAAAGGAATTAAAAAATTTTTAAAGGCTGGGCGTGGGGCGCACACCTATAATCCCGGCACTTTGGGAGCCTGAGGTGGGTGGATCATTTGAGCCCAGGAGTTCGAGACCAGCACGGACAACATAATGAAACCCTGTCTCTACTAAAAATACAAAAATTTGCCAGGCATGGTGATGTACACTTGTAGTCCCAGCTACTCGGGAGGCTGAGGGAGGAGAATCGCCTGAACCCAGGAGGTGGAGGTTGCAGTGAGCCAAGATGGCGCCACTGCACTCCAGCCTGGACCACAGAGTTAAACTCTATCTTAAATAAATTTTAAAAAAACCAATAAAATGGTAGCTCTGAAGTAAATTTAGACAGGAAAATTAGGTGAATTGACGGGTGATGTCCTCAGCTTTCCTTTCTGAGGGTCAAGCCATTGGCCTCTGACTGTGGCCAAATGCAGGGAAGGTGGGAAGAAGCTGCATAAGGAGCTGGCTTTCACCAGATGCTTACTCCAAGCCGAGCATTCTGTGGATGATACCACTGGACACTCAATGCCCTTCACAGCCTGGGAAGCAGGTTTTATCATCCCCATTTTGCAGATGAGGCAAGTAAACATCAGAGAAGAGGAGTGTTCCACTGAGACAACATCATTAGACCATAACACCACGATTCCAACCCAAGTCTACCTGCCCCTAAATCCCAGCCTTCTCCACACTCTGTCTCATGACTCCATGGGCCACCAAGCCAGCTGCCTTCAGGACCCCAGGGTGGGAACCCAATTCTGAGGCAGACAAAGATACCTGCTGTCATGGATGCCTGCCGACAAGCCGGGAAGGGGGTGATCAGGGTGGAGGTGAGGACAAAAGGGCCAGGCAGGCAAAAGAAAGGGGCCTCTGTTGCCTGAAGACAATAGGGGGAAAGGGATAGTGAATGTAACCTTTAGAGACCCTTGGGGAGGGGGTCAGCAAACTGAGTGTCTTCCCCTCTCTGAGCCTCACTTTCCTCCTCTTATACCAGGTGCTCACCTCATCAGCATTAAATGAGATGGTGCCTGGTGCTCTGCACGCAGCCTGGTACACACACAGCACTCAGTCATTGTCAGCTGTCCTCCATGGCAGCATGCCATCACTGCCTCCGTGAGAGCACCCACCCCAAGGAGCTCGTGTGTGCAGTGCGTGGGAGTCTGAATGTCATGTGTGAGCGTGGGATGCCATTGCCCTCACGTGTGTTGAGGTGAATGTGTCATCTGCCCTCACAATGCCTTAGGGCAAAAAAGAAAAAGTACAAAGGGGACTAGGAAGAGAAAAGGGAAAGTTGAGAGAGTGACAGAAAAAGAAATGGAAAACATCCACAAACTCCCTGCCTCTCTCCCTGACCCTGTCACTGTGTGTGTGTTCACATCTTTGTCTTTCTCTCCCTGCCTTTTTCTCTTTCTTTGTCTTTGAATCTCTCTCCCTGTATCCTCTTCCTGTTTCTCTGTCTCTTTCTGTATGTCTCTTTGTCTCTCCATCTCTCTCTCACCTTCCTGCCCTCTCTCTCTTGCTATTTCTGTCTCTCCCTCTGTCTCTGTGTCTGTCTGTGTCTCTGACTCTCTCTCTCACACACACACACACACACTCACCCTCACATCCACGCAGCACACAGTCTCCTTTGTACACCCATGTGCACAGCCCTGATGCTTAAAGGCACAGCCTCTCAAACACTCCTTGATTTCTCCAAATATTCACACTCCTGCCCCAGATGTCATCAAACCCATACATCACTCAATTACCTGTCCACTTTGGGAACACCGGTCCATCTACAGCCCATCATTCTCTTGCACCGCACACAATGGAGCACCTGCAGGGGCTCAGGTGCCATACTGCGAGGACAGCAGTGATGGAGCTCACAGTCTGCTCATATGAAAACAGGGAGCACTTCTGGCCCCTGAAGTTCCCTCTCAATGATAAGGGTGCAATTAGTGTAACTCCTGGCTTCTCTATTTCTTGCCTCTGTCTGCCCAGAGGTCCTGCAGAGACTCTTGATAGTTGATTTGTGAACTAGAGAAGAGAAACTGAGCACACTCAGATCAGCTTGGATAAGCTCAGCCTTCCTTCTTGAGAATAAGGTTAAGCTGAGAGTGTAGTTCTGTGTGCCTTCCTGCCCAAAATCCTGCCTGAGTGGGCTGCCATGTTGAAAGGCATGTGCTCCACCTACCATATGAGTTGCCTCTGAGACCCCAACAACATACACGTCAATCCATTCATCCATCCAAACAATGTATGCCCATCCACCACCTCACACACACATATCTCTGTTCTCATCTAAGACCCATTCTCGTGTATAATCCATCCCACTTATCAGCCTCATGCCTATACATATGTCTGCCATCCTCCATGCACCCAAGCCCACACACCTCTCTCTATATCCCCTTCCCTTCCTGTCTTCCCATGCCCTCCCCAACAAGCCTATCCCCCTGGGAACTCACTGCAAGTCATCTATCTGCCAGTGCAGGCAAAACGAGGTCATGTCACAAAGCAATTTTGCCCGACCCTTCAAGATGTTTTACTCTGCTCACAGATAACTAACAGGACCATCTTCCCAGCTAATCGGGAAAGAAATCTGGTGGGTTCAATTGCTGCCGATATGCATTTAAATGGCTGCATCTAAGAGGGAAATCTAAATGAGAGCTGAAGGGAGGCTGGGACACTGGGGGAAATCACACTGTAATAACTGTGTGAGGCGAAGCAAATCAACAGAAAGCTGTACACTTGCTTGGGGAGAGAGAGAAGATGACTGTAATGCGTGTGCTCAGAAACTTATTGGAATCTTTGCACTTTTAATATAATGACATTAGTGTCACAGTTCTTTATGTCTAACTTCACCCGCCACATAAATGAAGCAGGATTTCCCAGCGTGTGCAAGCTTGGATGTGGGTACAGGGGGAGGCTATGTGCTCAATGATCTCTTTCTGAATCTGAGTGATAGCATGCAGCCCTGTAGTGCAGAGGGAGCCTGCACTTGGAGGCAGGACAGATCTAGTTCAAAGCCTGACTTTGCACTTACACACTAGGTGACCTTGGGTCAATTACGTAAATCTGGAAATGTCCATGTCCTCATCATCAAAATGGAGACAAGGGCTGAACTGAGGATTTAATAAGTTATAAAAAATGTGGCTAATAATATGCACTTTATTTAATAAATATCATTAATTGGCTTGGGTTTGGATCCTGCCTTCAATATTTAATCACTGAGTATCATTGAGTTCATTGCCTAACCTCCCTGCTCCTCAGTTTCCTCGTTGTAAGGTGGAGATAACAGTTCTTTTCTCAATGAATGCATGCAAAGTGCTTAGACCAGCACCTGCACTTTGTACATGCTCGATTCGTGTTCATTTTCTTCATCATCACCACCATTGAAAGTTAAAGGTGCTGAAGTTTATTGAGCATCTAATATATGTTGCCTGAGGGATAGAAGAAAGGAAACTGTTGATTTGATTCTGCATCTTATTCCTTAGGCAAAGCTAACTATAATTCAACCTTTGAGAGGTAAAATGGAATCTTGTCTCAGTAGTGTCACCTCCTCCTCTAAGCATGGAGTGACCTCAGAACCAAAGGTGCACTAGTCTTGCACTGGGCTTAAGACACACAGTGTGCATCAGGAAAGTATCTAGGAAAAATCCTTCCAGGCAGAAGAAGGAACAGCAGCGCAAAGGCCACAGGAGGGAAAAGAAAAGCGTTTCTTTGCATCTGGGGTATAATGCATAGGCAGGAAGCAGCAGGAAATGAGGCAGAGGCAAGCAAGAGGCCAGATCACAAAAGGTCTTAGAGGCAATCCTCAGGAATGGAAACCCATTGTGGGGTGAATTGAGGGGAGAAGTGCTGAGACCTGATTTACATTTTTTAACTGATACTAAATATTTATACAAATTTATGGGACACATGTGATACTTGGATGCATGTATAGAATGTGTAATGATCAAATCAGGGTATTTAGGATATCCATCCCCCCTAACATTTATCATTTCTTTGTTTTGAGAGCATTTCAAATTTTTTCTAGCTATTTTGAAATATACAGTACATCATTGTTAACAATAGTCATCCTGCTGTGCTTTTGAATCCTGGAAATGAGAAATACATCATTAGGTGATTTCATAGTTCTGTGAACATCACAGAAGGAGCTCACATAAGCCTAGGTGGTTTCACCTACTACATACCTAGGTTACATGGCATGGCCTTTTGCTCCTAGGCTATAAACCTGTACATCATGTTACTGTGCTGAATATTATAGGCAATGATGACAAAATGGTAAGTATTTGTATATTTAAACATAGAAAAGGTACAGTAAAGAATATTGTATGGTATATACTTAAAGGATTATAAATCATTCTATTATAAAGACACACTCACTTGTATGTTCATAGTGGCACTGTTTACAATAGCAAAGACTTGGAACCAACCCAAATGCCCATCCATGATAGACTGGATAAAGAAAATGTGTCACATGTACAACGTGGAATACTATGCAGCCATAAAATACGATGAGTTTGTGTCCTTTGCAGGGACATGGATGAAACTGGAAACCATCATTCTCAGCAAACTGACACAAGAACAGAAAACCAAACACCGCATGTTCTCACTCATAAATGGGTGTTGAACAATGAGAACGCGTGGACACAGGGAGGGGAACATCACAAACCTGGGCCTGTCGGGGGATAGGGGGGCTAGGGGAGGGATAGCAGGGGTGGGGGGATTGGGGAGGGATAACATTAGGAGAATACCTAAGGTAGACAACAGAGGGATGGGTGCAGCAAACCACCATGGCATGTGTATTCCTATGTAACAAACCTGCATGTTCTGTACATGTACCCCAGAACTTCTGAACATTCACCCCAGTATAAAAATAAATAAATAAACATTATAAAAACACACACACAAAAATATAGTATGAAAGATAAAAAATGGTACACCTGTCCAGGCTCTTATTATGAATGCAGCTTACAGGACTGTAAGCTGCTCTGAGTGGGTCAGTGGTGACTGAATGTGAAGGCCCAGGACATGATTGTATACTACTGTAGACTTTGTACACGCTGTACACTTAAGCTATGCTAAATTATTAAAATCTCTTTTTCTGTCTAAGAAGATATATTTTTTCTTAGAAAATATATTTTCCAAGCTGCATACAAAAAGATTTCCTTTAAACCCTGATTCTCTAAGCTTTTTTCTACTTTTAAAATGTACTTATTTATTTTTACTTTTTACACTTTTCTGTTAAAAACTAAGACACAAACACACATTTTAGCCCAGGCCTACACAGGATCAGGACCATTAGCCTCACTGTCTTCCACCTCCATATCCCACTGGAAGGACTTTGGGGGAATAACATGCATGGAGCCGTCCTCTCCTATGATAACAATGCCTTCTTCTGAAATACATCCTGAAGGACCTCCCTGAGGCTGTTTTATAGTCAACTTTATTTTAATAAGGAGAAGGGTTATAATCTAAAATAAAAATAAAAATATACCATAGTAAATACATCAACCAGTTACAGTCATTTATTATCATTAGCAAGTATTATGTGCTGTACATAATTGTATGTGCTATACTTATATAGGTTTGATTATAAAATGACACCGTCATCACCACAAACATGTGAGTAATGCATTGCACAACAACATTATGGCTACATCCATTGTTAATCAAAACTTCGTTATGTGGTACGTGACTGCATTTTAAAAGTAGAGCTAATGGGATGTACCGATCAAACATGGGTTGTGAGATAGAGAGAGATGTCAAGGATGGCTCCAAGGCTTGTGGCTTGAGCAACTTGGTGCATGAGGGAATATTAACTTATGGAGAATACTAAGGGAGGAGTAAGTAACTGTGAGTTTGGAGGGGAGGAACAAGAAAGTTGATACCTATCTGGGCACTATTCACATGGCCGGTGAAACCCTTGTGACAGTGTGGCTGCTAAGGTTTGAATGGTTTTACTCCAAAATTCAGGTGCTGCCACTGTGAAGGCATTAAGAAGTGGCGCCTTTAAGAGGTAATTAAACCATAAGGTCTCCCTTGTTAATAAGATTGAGGCCCTTACATAATAGAAGAGAGAGTCTGCATGCTGCATGCAGGTAACTCGCTAGCTTGCCCTTCCACCTTCTGCCACGTGAGAACACAGCAAGAAGGACCTCACCACATCTAAGCCAGTACCTTGATCTTGGACTTCCCAACCTCCAGACCTGTGAGAAATAAATGCTTATTTTTTTTATAAATTACCCAGTCTCAACTATTTTTCTGTAGCAGCACAAAACAACCTAAGACAGTGGCCGAAAGCATTTAATAAGAACAAGCGGATCTGAAGTATGCTTTCCGGTTGTTTGCTGGCTGCAGTGCAATGAGACTCCTCCCTGCTATCCACAGTCCTTCAGGAAAAGTTCTGTGTGCCGCAGCCTTGTGTGTATATTTGCAATGGAAGGGACAACTAAGAAAGAACCATCGTCATCTCCATGCATGACAGGGACACTTCTTGGACATAAAAAGCAAAAAGAACTCCAAGAACAAGAACTTGTGAGAGACAAGAAATCTAAGCCAGAGGTGGCGGTCAAAATATAAGTTCCTGAGATATCTGCACAATCTTGAGGAGATGTTTGAACTTCTATCAATTATGGAATGAGAGTCTGAGCCAAATTTATCCACATTTCAAGGGACCAAGAAATCTCAGCTCACACCTGCAATATGTGTATGTATATAAGAAACTACAGAGAAGAAAATATGCCAAACTATTAAGAGGCGGTTGTACAATTATGGATTATCTCCTTTTCTGTCCTCGTTTTTACTCTACATTTTCTAAATTGGCAACAGTGAATACATTTTATAATCAGAAGAAATGTATTAGAAGTAAAAGTCACTAAGTGGAATTTCATAAATAACTGAATTTTTCCTGGCACGCATTGAATGCATAGAAGGACAAAGCAGCCTTCTCCCTGTTCTAGGCAACACGTTCCTAATAGCACAGCTTCAGGTGTATATAACAGAGCATATAACAGAGTTGGGGGCACTTAAGTAGCATATAACAGAGTTGGGGGCACTATCAGTGCAAATATCTGTGTACAGGGTCTTAGGTGTATTTCTTCACCATCCTAAGACTGTGCTGCTGAAGTTTAGACATCAGCACAGGGTTTGCAGTTATCCCCATGATGTTTTATTTTATAGGATTCAATCTCAAATCATAAGCTACTGAGACCTTTTGTGCAGCCTGAGACTCTCTTCCAGAACATTCCCTGGCATTTCCAGAATCTTGTCCCTGGAAAACTATATATCCACGCCATCCACGCCTCCTTTTCTTCATTCAGGTATAATGCTTAAACTCACTGAGCATGTTCCATGGGTCAGGCAGTGTTTTAAGAGCTTTACATGTATTAGCTAATTTAATCTTCACAACTACCCTACAAGATAGGTAGGGTTCATCATCCCTACTTGACAATGAAGAAAATGAAGCATCAATGGTTAAATATCTTGTCTAAAATCTCAAAAACTAAAGTGTCAGGGACAGGATTTGGCTCCATGCTCTTCCATACCACACTATCCAGCCTCTCATGTAGTCTTTAGGGGCCAGGATCTCTGATAATTGGTGCAGACAGAGAGGAGTAAGGACCTCCCTTCAGAGAGCTCAGCGGGTTCTATGGTTAAAAGTAGTTGGACATGATAGGTACTGTGCTGGCTTTCCTGCTGAGGGACCTTGGGCAAGCTACTCACTCTGTTATTTGGTTTCCTCATCTCTAAAAGAAAGGAAATAATGCCTACCTTATGGAGCTGTTGGGAGGATTAAGTGAGCTAACACAAGGAAGGCACTTAGAAGAGCACCTGGCATGTAATTAGGAGTAGGTAAATGTTAACAATTAATTATTATTATTATTATTATTATTATGGTAGAATATACGGAGGTACAAAGAAAGGAATGAATACTCAATACTCACTGAGCAGTCAAGAGAACTCTAGAGGCCAGGTTCAGAGGCTCTTGCCTGTAATCCCAGCAATTTGGGAGGCCACGGTGGGTGGATCACCTGAGGTCAAGAGTTCGAGACCTGCCTGGCCAACATGGCAAAACCCCATCTCTACTAAGAATACAAAAATTAGCCAGGTGTGGTGGTGTGTGTCTGTAATCACAGCTATTTGGGAGGCTGAAGCAGGAAAATCGCTTGAACCCGGGAGGTGGAGGTTCCAGTGAGCTGAGACTGTGCCCCTGCACTCCAGCCTGGGCTACAGAGCGAAACTCCAAAAATAAATAATAAAAGAGGATTTTAGAGAGGTGCAGAAATCTGAGTATTGAAGGAGATGGCCTTTTCTATAAGTAAGCAATGCGGGGGAGCTCAGGCTTTGCAGGCAATAGGCCAGGCCTCGAGGCATGAGGGCATAATACAGTGGTTATGTCCTCATTCCCCATGAGCATTTAACCATATTGTGTTGTTTTCTTTCCACTCAGGAAATGAGAGCAGCCTCCACTGCTTACGTGTACAAACCACCTTAATTTGTGGCCTCTGGGGTGGAAGGTAATGGAAGACTTTTTAGGTTTTAGCTCTGTTTAGCGCTAGAAGAGCACAAACTTTGGCTTCAAAGAGAAAAGGCATTTGAAAGGCTTATGAAAAGGCTTATGAGCCTTCTTGTACATCAAACGTGCCTTACAAAGCAACATTTTGATGAGTTAAGTGCAAATGATCAGAAACACAAGGATTAAATTTCCCTTGAAATACACCTAGGTTTAAAGATTAAGGGGAAATTGCCTGGCAAAACGCATTTTGGGTTAAGCACTAGAAAGTAGTTCACGTTGGTTCTTGTCTGATACTCCCCCTCGATTATTAGTGTAAGTAACAACAATAATAGTATCAACATTGATTGATATACTTTTAGCTCTTTCACGGCTTATGGGACTCTTCTGTGGAGGTGTATAAAAAATTAAAATACAACAATGAAAATAGAAACCCATTCAAGGAGCTAGGATGCAGCCGCAGAGAATGGCTATCTGTCCATTAAACCAGCCTCCCTTTCCTCCTCAGCTCACAGCTGGGCTACATCTCCTAGGCTGTGTTTCAGTCAATGGAACATGGCCAGAAGTAGGGAATGCCCCTTCCAGGCCTGGCCTATAAAAATCCCCCATGCGTTCCTCTGTTCTCTCTTTCTCCACCTGCCAGCTGGACATTGATGCTCAAGACAATCTTGGAGGTCATGTGTTGAAGATGACAGCGTCTTTGCCAATCCCACAGCCAGTGGACTTTATGTGAACACCAAATAAACTTCTATTATGTGAAGCCACGGAGGTCTCAGGACGTCTCTGTGACAGCAGGCAGTGCCACTATAATCCAGATACATCACTTGAAGCCCACATGGATAGGAAGAAATTTGGATCGTAAATCAAGACCCCTGAGTTCCAGTCTCTGCCTCAAACATGCTGTGTGGCGCTCTGTGTGGAGCAAGTCCTTGTCCACCCTGTGGGTGTCAGTTTATTCAGTGGTCAAATGAGAGATTAAATTAGGTAATTGCTAAAGTCTAGCTTTAATGTTTAAAATTAAATGATTCTAAATAACAACTTGCAACTTGAGTTCTATTTTAATCAACAAAGCTTTATTTTTTAAAAAAATAAAAACCTACTAATTGCCAGGCATTGGGGCTACCGAGTTAAATAAATCCAGGCATTTAGAATATAGGCTTGAAGATAAATGACTGTAATAAAAATAGCAAAAAGCAAATCAATAAATGAATCAATCAGTCACAAAGAACAACAGGCTCTGCTTGAAGGCGGGTGGAAATGTAACTAAAAGCTACTGAGAAACAATGGCATTTGAACTAGGCTCGGAGGACAGAAGGTGAGCAAGGTGGGAAGCCTACTCCAGACAGACCCAGAGATGTCAGAGCTGAAAGGGTCCTTATTTCACACCTAAGACCCAGAGGAGTTCTTACTGGTTGCAAACTAGGAGGTGATTAACCGATTTCAGAGAGTCTCAGTCCTTGTGTAGATTCTTTAAAAAGTAAAATCCTCTAGGAGATAATATATGAGATTCAAAAGACTGGGTCTAGGCCACCCAACTGATGCTTCTGTCCTTTCTGGCCCACCCACCAAATGGCCCTCCATTCACAAAACCATCCTCCCCACCCTACTGACTACTGACAAAGTCACAATCTCCCATTTTATTTGACACAGGTATGGGACTTCACAATTGCTCCTGTTTCTTTCATAGTTTAAAAATTCAAACCCATAGTTTTAGTCTGACCATGATCCAACAGCCTGCTCTTCCTTCAGGTCTCACAGCACCCCTACATTGGACCATAATACCATCAGTAACCTCATCAAGTGATTAATACAAATACTAGGCAGGACAAGCTCAAAGACAAGGCCCAGAACCTGACACTGGAGGCTTTCCTCCAGGTGAGCATGTCTGACACATATCAGAGAATGCATCTTTAAGGTAAGCAAGGTATCCTTCTGAAGCATGAGGTCAGAGGAGGTGTATTAGTTATCTATGGCTGACGTAAATTACCACCGACTCAGTGGCTTTATGCAACACAAACTTATTTGTCTTAAGGTTGTTTTTTGTTTTTAGATGGAGTCTCACTCTGTAACCCAGGCTGGAGTAGGAACACAATCTCAGCTTACTGCAACCTCTGCCTCCCAGGTTCAATTCTCCTTCCTCAGCCTCCCAGGTGGCTGGGATTGTAGGCACCTGCCATCACACCTGGCTAGTTTTTGTATTTTTAGTAGAGACAGGGTCTCACCATGTTGGCCAGGCCACTCCTGACCTCAGGTGATCCTCCTGCCTTGGCCTCCCAGAGTGTTGGGATTACAGGCGTGAGCCACCGTACCCAGCCAACTTGTCTTAGAGTTCTGTAGGTAAAACGTCCAACATGGATCTCACTGGGCTAAAATCAAGGCATTGCCAGGGCTGCATTCCTTTCTGGGGACCCCAGAAAAGGATCTGTGTCCTTGCTTCTAGGAGCTACCTGCTTACTTTGTTGTGTCTTTGGTTCCTCAAACAACACCCAGTGTAGATCTCTACAAGTTTCTAGAGGCCACCTGCATTGCTTGGCTTATGGTAACATTCCACCATATTCAAAGACAAAAACGGCAGGTCGAGACCTTCTCACATTGCATCACTCTGACCTCCTCTTCTTCCTCTTTCATTTCTAAGAATGCTCATGATTACATGGAGTCCACCAGGATAATCCTGGATTATATTTCTATGTGAAAGTCAGCCAATTATCATCCTTAATTCCACCCACCACCTTAATTCCTCTTTGCCATGTACTTTAACATATTCACAGATTCCAAGAATTAGGATATGGACATCTTTGGGGGATCATTATTATGCCATTACAGGTGGGATGATGTTAGTTCATTATTTCATTCTTTATTAGGCACCTGTTGTGTGCCATACTCAGTGTGCACCAGACTCACTGCACTAGATCTGAGAAGACAGTGAGTAATAACTTTCCTGCCTTTGTAGATAGAACTCACAGTCTAGTGAAGAAGACATTGAAGAGGGCACCAGCTAAGAGTGATGGATAATGAGTTCATGTTTAGGAAAATCTCTCTGAACGTGATGACTTTGTATCTGTTTGCCTTGTTTCATACCTAAAGCCTCAGATTAACAGTCAGGAAGAAACTCCCAAAATGGTTAATTTCTCTATCAAAAAAAAAAAAAAGAAAGAAAAAGAAACTGGGTTAATTTTTAATGAACTTGCCATGGCTCTGAATGATCACTATTTTATGTTCTAGTTTTCCTTTATTGAGGCTTGGTCTCTGAACTCTTGCTTGGGTGAAACAACTACTATGTACCAAAAGCACAGAGCCTGCAATAAGATGAAGATTGGTGCCTGCCCTGGAAGGTCGTAGAGCCTAGTGGGAGGTGAAGACAGGTCATCAGGCAATCACAAGAGTGCAGCAGATAAAATCTTTACTTGTCAATGTGGGGTCATGGGTAGCAGGACATGGTGGCTCAGAGTTCTGTGGAAAATATTGCGACATGAACAAGAAGCCATAGCCAGGACAGAGGTCAGTGTCTTAGGTAGGCATGTCTGAGGATGGTGACACCAGAGTGAGGCTGAGGACTTTTCCACTTCAATCTGCCATGCTAAGGAAGAGAAGAAGGGCACAGCAAGGGTCACCTAGGATCAGTAGTGCATCTGCTTTGAAATGCCAGGAGGTCCATGCTAAAGAGAGTCTGAGACCAGAGGAAGGGACTAGATTCCCAAGAAAGGCACTAGGAATGGGATTCTTGGAGCCAGTCCCTGGAATGTATTTCTGCCTTATAATATGAGCCTTATGATGAGGTTCAACCAGGAAAGGTCTTCTTTGTCTTCCATGGTATGTAATTGCTGTCAGATGTGGGGAAAGGTGCTGGCTCAACTCAAGGCAGCCCTATGGGTTCTGCTAAAAAATTTTTGACTCAAATTCATCTCTCTCTCCTCTCTGAGGTTTCATCCATGTATCACTGGATTTCCAGACATCACATTTTCACCAGGTGGTGATGACACATCAGGAAATCAGAGGTCATTGCCATCAAGGCCATCACAGGTGATCAAGTGCTGCTTCTTCATACTGCTCCTTTCTAATTTAAAATCCGGAGTGAATGTGAGCACTTGAGTCATGGGCCCATGACTTTGCTGCAAGGGAGACTTGGAAAGCAAGCGAGTCCAGCATCTGCCATAGCATTGGATCTCTGCTCATACAGTGGGAGACTTGCAAAACAGAGAGGAGAGAAGCCTCAATCCATGGACTGCCATAGCAGTAGGGCATGCTTTTAGCTGCAAGTCAGTGAACATTCAATCTTTTTAAAGTGACTTTCACAGTGAGAAAAATAAATTGTCTCACATAACAAGATATCCACAGGTAGATGACTCCAGGGTTGGTCTAGATGGTCAATTATATCATCAAGAACTGACTTCCAACTTTCTCCTTTTTTCCCCCATTAAATTGGCTTGGTCATTAGGCTTGACCCTTTGTGGTTCCAAGGCAGCCACCACATGCAAAGCATCACATTGTCTAGGGTCAGGTCATATACTATGATTGATTGATGGTATAATTGTCCCAATTCTTTATTTCTTTCTGAATTTTCTCTCTTTACCATGAGACATTTTTTGTCACCTAAGGAGTATAGTATATTCCCCCACCTCTTAAATCAAGGCTGTACTTGTGACTTACTTTGGCCTATTAAATATAGACAGAGCAACAATGTGCTAGCTCTAAGGCTTGACCTCAAGAGAGCATGTGTATCTCTACTTCTTACCCTCTGCAATTATGATGAGAACATGCCTGAGCTTTCCCTGATGGAGGATGAGAGGCATGTGGCTCAGTCACATGCCTCTTTCTCTTCATGAAAGTCATCCAACATCAGACATGTGAGTGTGCCTAGAGAAACCAAGCCAGAAGAACCACACAGGTGAGCTCCACTAAATCGACAATCACTGACTCATGAGCTAAATAAATGTTTGTTGCATGAAGACACTAAGGTTTGTTAGACAACATTATTGTGGCAATAGATAATTCACATATTATACACATTCCATGCTGCAAAGAAGGCTGGGAAAACAATATCTGGTGTTTTCAGCCTCAATAATGAGACAGAATAATAGCTACTGAATAGGCAATAAACAAAGTCTACCACAGCAGCCAAGAGGAGTGACAAATATCCACAAGGCCAGGAAAAGGTAGAGACAATGCCAAATGCTTCTCGGTCATCCTTCAAAAGTACTGGCCAGTGGGTAAAGGGTTAGATGGGGAACTAGATGGAAGTAGCCAAGTCCTTACGTAGCCAAGATTTATCAGGTCTTTCTGCTTGAGTTGTGATGATAAACACATCAGGGACTGCATGATCAGCAAGACAACTGCAGAATCATGGGATGACTGGCTGTGATACAGAATTCATGAGCTTCTGCAAATAGTCTGTTTTAAGTCTCTTCTCCCAGGTCACTTCAGCAGAGTTTGAACATTCACATTTTAATACATGGCCCACCTTGGAGCCGAGTCCTCATGCCTGGCAAATCCCCCAAGAGTGCTCACACAATTCACCTTAGGCAACTGTCCAAACCAAATACCACAGCAAAAGGTAGAATTAACTCTGTTCCTTGGCTACATCTTCCACAATCTCTTGCATTTCTTCTGCATTCTCTATTTCAAAATAACCTCCATGATCCCTTGAAACCCCAGAGATGGACCTTTCAACTCTAATCTCAGATGAAAACACTGAAGGTTGGAAGGTTCCCTCTTGCCTGAGCTCACAAGAAAGATAGGGAAAACTCTTACTCATTCTTCCTGGGATCTCCCAATATCTTTTCCTATCACTTAATTCAAGTATCTGCTCAGACATCCCCTCCTCAAAGACTCCTGAAACACCCTCCCTAAATTGCCACCCCTGTGTGTTTCCCCTCACCCTGCCTTTTTTTTTTTTTTTTTGAAACGGAGTCTTGCTCTGTCACCCAGGCTGGAGTGCAATGGTGTGATCTCAGCTTGCTGCAACCTCCGTCTCCCCGATTCAATCAATTCTCCTGCCTCAGCTTCCCAAGTAGATAAAACTACAGGCACACACTACCATGCCCAGCTAATTTTCCTATTTTTAATAGAGACAGGGGTTTTGCCATGTTGGCCAGGCTGATCTCGAACTGCTGACCTCAGGCGATCCACCTGCCTCGACCTTCCAAAGTGCTGGGATTACAGGCATGAGCCACTGCGACCAGCCACCCTGCTTTATTTTTGTTAACAACTCTTATCCTTACCTGACATGGTATCACACATTTCTCTATTTTTAGTCAGTATTCTCAATACGGATGCCAGCTCTCTGAGGACAGGAACTTTGTTTTGCTTTATACTCAGTGTCTGTGACAGTGATTGGCACACGGTAGGACATCAATAAATAGGTATTGAATGAGTGAGTGAATGAATGAAGATGATAATCAACTTGATCTTCCATTCCATGCCTGTGGAAGCACAGAGGCCTCCAGAGTCATCCTAATTCTGGCCCTCAGCTTCTGTAAGATTTTCTCTGTTAATGGGGCATCACCTTTCTGCTCATGTTCTACTTCTATTCCACACCACTTAGACCCAATGAGAAACTCAAATCCTTCTACAGTTGTCACCAGAAACATTTCATGCACACAAATTATCCTTAGACATAGTCATCTTTACTGATCAGAGAAGGAATTTACTCAGGTCCTAGCACCATCAAAGAGTTTTCACCAACCACTTCTCCTAATCTCCAATTCCTCTCACCACCTCAAGCTCTGTCTCCCTTCTCACCTCCTTCCCCTTATTTCCCTCTCTTTCTCTCCCCTCCTCTCTTTTCCTCTCCTCTTCCTTTCCATATCAGTCTGTTCTCATGCTGCTAACAAAGACATACCTAAGACTGGATACTTTATAAAGGAAAGACGTTTAATGAACTCACATTTCCACATGGCTGGGGAGGCCTCACAATCATGGCAGAAGGTGAAGGAAAACCACAGGCATGTCTTATATGGTGGCAGGAAAGAGAGCTTGTGCAGAAGAACTCCCACTATAAAACCATCAGATTTCATGAGATTTATTCACTACCATGAGAACAATATGGGGGAAACCACCCCCATGATTCAATTACCTCCACTTGGCCCCACCCTTGGCATATGGGGATTGTTATAATTCAAGATGAGATTTGGGTGGGGACACAGCCAAGCCTTATCACCTCCTATCTCTCCTTTCTCAGAAAAACAGAGCACTTTACCCATCTCTTTCGAATGCTTTACCTCCTGTGGTATCCACAAAGGTATTTTTATAAGCAAAGATGTCACATTTCCTGAAAGAAATTCAGGTCCCAATTCTTAAGCATTTTGCTCCACCACACTGGAAGAGCATAGTCAATTAGGGCAGAAACACAAAGAATATTGAGAACTACACTTTCTGCTACACCTGCTACACGTGTTACTTTATTTAAGCCTCCCAGACACTACATAATTTAGACCTTATTTTCTTCATTACAGAAATTTGATAATTGAAGCTCAAAAAGGACATACATGCCTCGAGTCACCAAACAAATAAGTAAATAAATAGGATTCAAATTCAGTTCTAAGTCCTAATGATGGCAAGTCTTATTCTACCCTTTATGTGACTGGGAAATTAAATCCATAAAACAGTTTCTTAATGAGGTTAGAAAGGAAGAGAAGATACTCCCGGTCTCTCTTCCAAACTTTTACATCTGTTTCTAGATGTCCCAGTAGCATCTCAATCTTCATAAAACTGGCTGGGCATGGTGGTTCACACCTGTAATCCCAGAACTTTGGGAGGCTAAGGCAGGAGGATCATTTGAGGCCAGGAGTTCAAGACCAACCTGGCCAACATGGCAAAATCCCATCTCTACTAAAAATACAAATATTAGTCAGGCATTTTGGCACATGCCTGAAATCCCAGCTACTTAGGAGTCTGAGGCACGAGAATGTCTTGAACCAGGGAGAAGGAAGCTGCAGTGAGCTGAGGTCACACCACTGCACTCCAGACTGGGCAGTAGAGTGAGACTCCATCTCAAAATAGAAAAAAAATCTGCACAAAACTATTGGTCTTCACCCCACCTGCTCTTCTTCTGATTTTAGCAAATGACCTTTAAGCCAGGAACTGAGGAATCTTCCTGGAGTCAGAATTCTTGCTAAAACTGGATCTTACAAGGAAGTACACAGATGGGCCTTGGAAAAAGGTTATGAGCTTGACTAATTTTGGTCAAAGAATTTTTGTCACTATGTACCTAATCACATTCTTTGATAAAATTATCAGTCTTCTAGTTCATTTTCTTCAGGTTGGCTATCCACCTAATAACATTCTTTAATAAATTATCTTCTACTTTGTTTTCTTCAGGTTGGCTTGGTTTATTTGAAAAAGGGAAATATAAAATCTCTCCACCAAAATCACCTATTTTCCTGAGGAATTTAATTCCCCAAACCCAGTAGAGAACCAGGTGTCCGAAGCCCTCAAGAATCCATGGCCTCTTCTTATTGTTGATGAGGTGACAGGTGAGCAAACTGGTACAAAAAGAGATGCTTCCGTCTACCTCTCTCTGTGAGGTAACAGACAAACCTCCCTTTGAAGAACTGCTTCATAGGATCCTCCAACCTAAAACCTTTCCCATAGCCAAATAAATGTCTTTACTCTCACCTCCTTTAGTCATTCATTTAATCCTTCAACAAGCATTAACTGCATGCGTAATGTAAGCCAAGGTCCTCTTGAGCCAGGAAAATGAGTCTCAGAGAGAGAAAGCAACTTATTCAAGATTGCAGAGTCCAGAAATAACTACAATAAAATGATTCATTTTATTTTAATTCCCCGGATTCTTGGAAGCAGTTTGTTTTAGAGAGAAGATCCTGTGTGAAACCGGTCAACGGATCTGAAGGGAGACATACACTTTAAAATAATAAACCAGACATACACTTTAAAATAATAATAAGGAAAGGAGCATTGAAGGGCAGAAAGTAATGAATCACCATTGCAAGTCGGCACAAAAAGAAAAATTAGTTTATAAAAACGCAGTTGGATAAATAATAGGTTATTTCATCATGTAAATAAAACCCAAAATAACTTTACTGAAATGAAAACATCTATCGCAGCCTAAACTATTCATCACACTAACATATATCTAGAATCCTAACAAATTTATGAAAATGTTATATTCTGTAATCTTCCCAATCCAATGCAAATAAATAGTTGTGCTTCGACTGTCTTGTTACAAAATGATTAATCACAGCTGCCAAAAGCAGAAGCCAAGAAGCTAATTTTGATTTCTCACTTTGTGGGTGGCATTTGGGGGGGAATCTCTGAAGACTTATCTCTGAGCATTGGACCTTCTAGAATGAAGATCTCATTCCTCTGTCTTCCCCAATCTGGGCCAACCTGAGAAAGAATCATCATTCTCTCTTAAGCTGGGTAAAGCTTTTTCCAGTTAAAGATAATCCAGAGCTTCTTATTGGACAGAATAAATCAGGACCAGGAAGGAGGGAAATTAATATCCCCGCTATTATTTTGTTTTATTCCCACTACGCTCCCAGAGAAGAATTATAATTAAGACCACAGATGAGGAAACTGAGGCTGGAATTTCCCCAAATCAGCTAGAGATTGGCTACCAGGAGGGTGGCCTACCTGTGAAGATTTGCCCAGGACTTTCCCAGTTTGGGCTTTGAAAGTCCCATGTCCTAGAAAACCCTCTTAGACCAAGGCCATGGGGAGAACTGGTCACCACACCCAGCAATTCTAATGTGGGTTTACCTGGTTTCAAAGCCCTGTGCTTTTTATATGTGTACATGACCTTCCCTAGGAAAGCTGAGAGGCAACATTCTGGAGGCAAAAACTCTTCCAGATTGGAGACAAAGGATAGGGTTTGGATTTAAGCATAGCCTCTAATCCTACAAGCTGTGTGCCCCTGGGTAAGGCAGCTGAATGTCAGGCTTTCTGTTTCTTCAACTATAAAACAGAGGGAGAAAGCGGAGATTAGACTAAATTGTCTCTACACTTTCTTTTGGCTCTAACATCCTGTCATTCTAATTGGATTCTACCTGCCATGTATAAACCATCCTGTAAGGAAAGAGTGAAGGCAATAAAACCTCTTCCATCTCCGTGTAAAATCCTGTCCAATTACCTTTATAATTAAAGAAATTTTTTTTTTTTTACTTTAGAAATCCTGTTCCATTTTTTCATTTTTTTAAAGAGTTTGTTTTGGAAGAGAATCTGGCTCCTGTAGAAAAAACACACACACACAAAGTTTCTGGATGAAACTGAATTTTGTAACTGCAAGCTCTTTCAAAGGCAAGAAGGCAGACAGTGAAAGGATGGTTGCTAAGGAAACAATTGTATTTAAATTATCAACTCACAATAGACACAGCAAAGATATTGATTGGATGTGAGAGGGTAAAATTATTTTTTTCAAACTAGAGAAAAACGAAGGGTCTGACAAAGGTCCTAGGGTAGGAAGAGACTTGTGGTGTGATTATGCTGTTTTTCTTTGTTTAATTGGAGTTGTTAAGAATGGAAGAAAAGATGCTTGCTTTATATTCTCCTTAATAGTCTCTCCCTTCAGTTCACTGAAACTGAGAGAAACGAATACACAGAGAAGAGAAATTTGCTGTGCCCACTAAGAAAACCAATGGTTTTCCAACAGTCCTGAAACCAGCACACAGGAGAAACTAATTATAGTAGAAATGATCACACACTTCTTTCTCCACAAGAGAGCATTCTTCTAAGGAATTCCCTGGTTAGCCCATTTAAACCTCACGTAACCCATGAGGTTACTGTTATTAGTATTCCCATTTTAAAGACAAGGAAACTGAGAAGGATTAAATAAGCTATTCGAGGTCACACAACTGGTAACTGTGGAGCTGGGATTTGAATCCACACAGCCTGGCACCAGCATCTACACTCTCATCTCTCCATCTACCTGCCTTTCCAAGATTTTTAGGCCACATAAACACAAAAGCCCTATATTTGGATAAACTTCAGGAAAAAAAATGTCTTCAGCTAAAGGCATCAAATGGAGAGAGAAAGATATGTATTACTCAAGCCTGTGGAGGAAATCAGGATCTGATTAAGAAATAACTAACCCTATTTAAGGACTAGTGACAAAATAAACACATTGTATCTAGATGTGATTCCAGTCTCCTTAAATCTCATGGTAGAGGAATATCATCTTTATCTACTGTTGGACTTAGAGCTATTTGGTGGCAAAGGAACAGACACACTCCCTGATTTAGCTCAGATGAAGAGAGTGTTCCACAGGCTGCAGGGATCTGGGGAAGGAAGGTACCAGGAACCAGGGTCACCAGCCCCTCCTGGCCACATGGTTTCTGCTTCTCTCTGTGCCTGCTTTTTCTCAACCAAGTTCCTCAGTTTCCCTGGATCCAACATGACTGGCAGTTCCCATGTTTTACAAGATTCATCCAGTAGTGCCCACTACTGGTTCTCTTTGTTCAGTTTGTCTCATTTGTCGCAAGAAAGAGTTGTCATAGGTAAGCCACCTCATGGACTGGAAGGTCATAATTATGATCTAAGCACCTGTGAAGGCTTGGTTAGGGGTGAGGGATGGAAGAGGAAGGAACCTGTGTGCACCCTTTAATTGCCTGTTACTTAATGTGTACGTTCAGGAGTGTTAATACTTATTCTCTCCCTGCAACAGTAGTGAGTCAAGTGAGGATACCTGCGACACTGAGATTTGATGTGTGTATTTTTTAATAAATTATTTCTGATCATTTTAAGTCCTCACTGGCAATAAAGAAAAAATAACATAAAAATAAGGGGGGGATCAAATACTCCTCAAACCACCAATAAAGATCAAGTATGCCAACAGATCCTAGCTTAAGAAACAGAAAATTTGATATATAAAGTTTTATAGGTAACCAACAGAAGAACTCATTGCTTATGGTAGCAAGATATAGGGAACAACTTAATGTTCATTAAAAGGGAACAGTTGGAGGCCAGGCCTGGTGGCTTACACTGAGGTCCCAGCACTTCGGGAGCATGAAGTGGGTGAATCGCTTGAGTCCAAGAGTTCAAACCCTGCCACTACAAAAAAATACAAAAATTAACTGGACATGACAGCACACACCTGGAAGGCTGAGGCAGGAAAATCGCTTGAACCAGGGAAGTCAAGGCTGCAGGTGAGACAAGATTGCACCACTGCACTCCAGCCTGGGTGACAAAGTGAGTCCCTGTCTCAGGAAAAAAAAGGTTGAGGGAGGTGGTTACATAAGTTAAGATACATCCACATGATAAAATACCATCCAACCATTAAAAATAAGGGCCAGGAGCAGTGGCTCACACCTGTAATTCCAGCACTTTGGGAGGTTGAGGTGGGTGGATCACAAGGTCGAGAGATGGAGACCATCCTGGCCAAGATGGTGAAACCCTGTCTCTACTAAAAATTCAAAAATTAGCTGAGCGTAGTGGCGCATGCCTATGATCCCAGCTACTAGGGAGGCTGAGGCAGGAGAATCGCTTGAACCAGGGAAGTCAAGGCTGCAGGTGAGACAAGATTGCACCACTGCACTCCAGCCTGGTGACAGAGCAAGACTCCATCTCAAAAAAAGAAAAAAAAATTTTGGGGGATCTAAAGTAAGATGTTAGATCCCAAGTTATGCACTTGGACCACTTTCCAGGATGCAATACATGAAAAGTAGAAGTGCACAACAGTATGCATCAGAGAAAAGAAAGGACTTATAAAACTGTGTTATTTGAACAAGATGCCTCAGAAGGATGCAGAAGAAACAACTCACAGAAGTTGCTTCTGGAGACTTTGCAACGGGGGTTAGGGTGAGAAGCTTACTTTTCACTGCTTCAAATTTATTTTACTGTTAACATGTATCATCTCTTAAAAATAAATTTTCTGATAGATGATAGAGATATATTCATGTAGGCCTATATGTGCATATACATATGTAGATATATACACACATAGATGATGCAGATAGAGACAGATGTAGATACAGATAGATGGAGATAGAGATATACGCCAAGTGTTCCTGGAATGTCCCTTTTCCTTCTAGATCCCTTGGGAAGGTCAAGCATCTCTGGTACCCCTGGTCTCATCTCCAGTCTTCTGCTCAGATCTTATATCTGCTTGTGTGAAACCTTTTGTGCCTTACAAAAGGTTTGTAAACATATACCAACCCTATTTGATCCCTATACCAACCCTTTGAGAGGAGAAATGTGAGTGTCATTCTTTCATTTTATAGATGAGAGGACAAGTAGGTTCTGATTCAACCACAAGACTGGAGAGTCTAGGTCTTCCAATTCCCATTCCCATGCTCCTTCCACTTGATGAGTCTACCAGTCAAGCCAGCTCTGCATTTGACTCATCCATGCAGCTTCAGCCACCGCCACTTCCAAACAGTTCACAGATCCCTCCTCTCTATTCCAGCATCACCCTAGCCCCACCACATGCCCTGTACTCCCTAACCACAGCGCTTAACCAGACAGGTGGAAACTGTCTACTGGCTTGTCTGATCTGCCATCCTACTCGAAATGTGAGCCCCACAGTCCATCACTCCTCATTCCCCTGTCTACCCCATGCCCAGCGCCATGCCTGGCACATAGAAAATGCTCAGTAAATGTTTGTCAAATAAATGATTCAGAGAATTATCATTCTAGAGCTGGTAGCTTCACAGGATTTGAGTTATGGCATTTTTTTCCTATCTATAAAGAAAAGCTCCCAGACGACCCCTCAGCTGTGTTCAGATATTGTAAATAATTGATCATAAAGATGAAACGCATAGCCTGGACAGAGACCAGGGAACCTGTCAATATCATGGGAATAAATCTCTGCTCACAGCAGCCCAACGCCTGAGCTGACTCTCCAAGGCCATTAAACTATCACTGCAGCTCAGGCATTAGTTGGAATAAAGTGTTTGTCTTTGTTTGTTTGTTATCATTTCTTAGTAAAACTAATTAAGGAACTAATTGATTGTTTTGTTGTTCTACTAATTAACTCCATATGGTGCCCATTTCCATGGAGATAGACTATGAGTTATGGGAAGGACTCTGATTTTACAAGTTGTTTCTGGGTTTGGGGACAATCCTTTAGAATTAAGGATCCTTTCCAATCTCATTTCCCCTCATTGCTGCAGCCATGTTCTTGACCTCTTCAGCTCCTTGAGGGTGAGGATATCAGGCCTGCCAAGACCAACCAGGAAAGAGCTCTGATGAGCCAAGAAAACCCAAGGCTAGAATAGATCATAAAGAAAGCCCCAAGCTAAGAGAGTAGCAATTATTGCAGAAGCTACCACTTTGAGCACCTGCTATGTAGCTGCCATAACATTGAGCACGGTGCATGCATTAACTCAAAATCTGCCAATGACCAACACCAACATCAGTGGTCCTATTTTGCAGAAAAAGAAACTGAGTCCTCAGAGTCATTTGCCTATGGTTAGCCCACTCATTTTTTTTTGTTCATTCATTTGTTCATTCATTCATTCATTCAACAAATATTTATTCAGCACCCACTGCATGCCAGGCACAGTTCTAACCTCTGGGAATAGCTCTGAACCAGACAAAGTCAATCCTTTCTCTCACAAAACTTATATTCTAGAAGGGCAAGATAAGTAATAAATAAGAAAACAAATAAATGAGGTCATTTTATATAATGACAAGGGCAATAGAAAAATGTCTAGGTGGTGAGAGAGAGAACACAATGCAGGTGCTATTTGAAATCAGTTGGCCCCAAAGCCCAAGTCAGTGTTTCTTGAAGGCCCAGGTCACAGTGTTCAGTAAATATTCACTCCCCCTCTCCTTCCTATGGTGGGAGGATGTTGGCCAGATAATGTGATTTGCTTTGGCCAATGGAAGCCAGCAAATGTTATACGAGTAGGGGCCTTACATGTCCTATGTAGACTGTCTGGACCCTTGTGCTCATTTGACCTCTCATGAGTTGTCTTCCCAGGTAGCTTCCGTCCTTCAGCCTGGTCCTCAAAACAGTCCCCAAGTCTGGAGCCATATCCTGCTGGCCACAGCCTGAAACAGAGACACCAGCCTAGATCAGCTGAACCACCCACAGTCAATCCACAGACCTGGAAACCTAAGAACGAAGGCATGTTGCTCTAAGCTACTGAGATTCAGGGATGTCTGTTAAGTGATAGTATTGTGGCAATCACTAATTAGTATGCCTACTATGTGCCAGCCCTCGACTAGATGTTGGGATGCAGAAATGAGTAGTAAGGTTAAGGAATTGTCTCTGCCCTTGAGGAACTGACAGTCTACTATGATATGACTCATTTTTTTTAAGTCATTATTAACTCAATTCAGAAACATTGGACTTTCACACTGATTAGATGCTCTGATTGGCAGTTGCATAATTAAAAATTTGAAAAGGACAAGATGAACTAATTATAACTTAATATGTACAAAGGCTTCTAGCAGTAGTCAGACTAATAAAGTGAAGTCACAGTGTGGTAGAAGAATGCAGTTTCTGAAGCCAGAACTACTGGCTTCAAATCCCGTTTCTGCTGTTTAGTAGCTGGATGACTTTAGAAAAGAGACTCAGCCTCTCTGAGCTCCAGTATTTACAACTCTATAATGCAGAAAATGATGCCCATTTCCCATGAAGTTTTCAGGATTATGCAAGAAATTATATGTAAAATGTTCAATATGTTGTCTATTAGGACAAGTTCCTTTTTAACTGTAGATGCTTTTTTTTGCAATTTGATTGTGGTAAAAACACTTAATATGAGATCTACCCTCTTAATAGACTTTCAAGTGAGCAACACAGCATTGTTATCTACAGGCATAAAGTTGTGCCACACATAGATCTCTAGAACTTATTCATCTTGCATACCTGTGATCAGTAACCCCCTAGTTTCCCCACCTCTCTGCTGCTGGCAGCCACATTCTACTTTCCACTTCTATGATTTTGATATATCTATTTCTCTCTCTTTTTTTTTTACTTTGAGACAGAGTCTCATTCTATTTCCCAGGCTGGAATGCAGTGGCATGATCTTAGCTCCCTGCAACCTCCATCTCCTGGGTTCAAGCGACTCTCCTGCCTCAGCCTCCCAAGCAGCTGAGACTACAGGCCTACAGCACCACACTCAGCTAATTTTTGTATTTTTAGTAGAGATGGGTTCACCAAGTTGGCCAGGCTGGTCTCAAACTTCTGACCTCAAGTGACCCTCCCTCCTTGGCCTCCCAAAGTTCTGGGATTGCAGGCATGAGGCACCTTGCCTGGCCCTATATATCTCATATAAGTGGAATCACGCAGTATTTGTCCTTCTGTGCCCAGCTCGCTTCACTTGGCATAATGTCCTCAAGGTTCATTCATGTTGTCACCTATGACAGGATTTCCTTCTTTTTAAAGGCTAAATCACTTTTCATTGTATGTATATGCCACATTGTCTTTATCTAGTCATTCATAGATGGACATTTAGGTTGTTTCCACATCTTAGTTATTATAAATGATACTGCTGCCAAGAATATACATTGAGGAGAAGACATTTTCTTCCACAAATGGTGTTGGAAAACCAGATATCTACATGCAGAAGTTTCAAATTGGACCTTCTCTTACACCATACCCCAAAATCAACCCCAAATGGATTAAATACTTAAACCTAAGACATGAAACTCCTACACCTCCTAGAGGAAAACACAGAGAAGCTTTATATGATTGTTCTTGGCAATGACTTCATGGATAGGACACAAAAAACACAGGCAACAAAAGAAAAATAGGTAAATGTGACGACATCAGGCTAAAAGTGTCTGTGCAGAACAGGAAGCAATGAACAGAGTGAAAAGGCAAACTATGCAATGAAGAAAAACATCAGCAAACAATATATCTCATAAGGCATTAATTTCTAGAATATATAAAACATTTCTACAATTCAGTAGCAAAAAAATCCCCAGAATCTCACTTATTGTATACACTGAAACAGCTAGATTTGTAATATTCTCAACACAAAGAAAAATAAACGTTTGAGGTGATAGATAACTCAATTATCCTGATCTCATTCTTACACATTATATACCAGTATCAAAATATCACAAGTACGCCCAAAATATGTACAACAATTATATATTAACTTTTTAAATGGGCTAAAGGGTTGAAGACATTTCTTCAAAGAAGACACACAAATTGCCGACACATATGAAAAAGTAGTCAGTGTCACTAATCATCAGGGAAATGCAAATCAAACCACAATGAGATATTGCCTCACATCTGTCAAGATAGTTATTACCAAAAAACAAGACACCAAGTGTTGGTGAGGGTATGAAAAGAAAGGGAACTTTTGTACATTGCTGGTAGCAATATAAAATGATGTCTCCTGCCCTGGAAAACAGTATAGAGATTCTTCAAAAAATTAAATATAGAACTACCATATGATCCAGCAGTCTCACTTCTGGGTATTCATCCAAAAGAATTGAAATCAGGCCAGGCAGGTGGCTCATGCCTGTAATCCCAGTATTTTGGGAGGCTGAGGCAGTGGGATCACTTGAGACCAGGAGTTTGAGACAAGCCTGGGTGACAGAGTGAGACCACATCTCTGAAAAGAAAAAAAAAGAAATAATTGAAATTAAGATCTTGAAAAGACATCTGCACTCTCATACCTTTAAATCCATTTTAGAGATGACAGGAGATCTGACTTCAATCCTGTCTTTGCCACCCACTCTGCAAAGTCAACCCCTTCCCGTCTCAGTTTTTTCACGTGTAAAGTGAGAACATGGGGCCAGGAAATTCCAGAAGACCCCAGTGAATTCCAAAAAGCAGCAAATCTGCTGTCTACTGCATCACTTCAGATTCCAACAATCATGAATGCTTCATAAGAACCATAGAGAGCTTAGGACGGGAAGGGGCTTCTCTCCGCCTTTCCTCCTCACGAGTGCTCAAGACATCTTCCTGCTCACCCCATTTCTCAAATGTCCTCCCTGACTTTTTTCCTTCAGTCCCTGTCTCTAACCTTTCCAAACTGTTTATTTCCTCTGATGTCTGAAGCTCCAGGATAATTGTTGCAGGAGAAGCAATCAGCTTAGCCTTCGACAAGTCATCGAGACAACAGGCAAGCAGGGGTATTAGGCTGTCAATTTCTGGGCCCTTCCAAATGTTACAACAATTTTGGTGAATTACAAGCAATAGAAAATCACTCTGGGTGCTCATTAGGCAGGAGACAGGAGTGATGATGAATGCTTGGAAGTGAAGGCAGAAGCAGGCTTTCCCAGAGACAAAAGCCCACCTTCCAGCATCTTTAGGGACGGCTCACTTAAACCTTCCTAATCTGGAGAAAGTCCAAGGAGACAAGTCCTCCAGGGATTTGTCAATTCACTGAGGATTTATAGAGTACCCACTGTCCTTATTGGGTCCTATATTGTTCAGTCCAGTGAAAGAAAGGCACTTAGAAATACAAAAAAAAAAAAATACAACAGATAAAGGACTGTGGGAGTAAGGTAGAGAGAGAGTGAAAGAGAGAGAGAGAGACTGATTCTGACCAGGGGCGTTAAGGGCAGCTTCATGGAAGAGGTGGCATTTTAGTGGGGTCTTGAAGAATAAGTAGAACATTAAAATATGCTTTTCTTCTGCCATTGATGATGATGATCATGACAATGGCCAACATTTATGTGATGTTTGCATAATTCTTGTATATTCAAGTCTTGTAACTAAATGCTTTGTATATATGTAACATTTATGTAACAATTCACAATAACCCTTAGGTAGATATTATTATCCCTTATTATCCCCATTTTATAGATGAAACTGAGGCACAGAGTGTTTAAGTAATTACCTGAAGAGTTATAGCCAAGGACTGTCTAAGCAGAAATACATAAGAAATGTATGGATGGGTCATTTGAAGCAGACATGGGATGGTTCTCATATCTTTTTAGGAAAAAAAAAACAAGAGGTGATTGATGAAAGGTAGGAATGTCAGTGAGGAAGAGCTGAGTTCAATTCCAGGCTCTACCATGTACTACTCATGTTATTGCTCAGGTGGCTCAGGGGAGTTACTTACATGTCCTGAGCCTCAAGCTCCTTAAAGGAGTTACCATGGTCCCTGGCATCCAGTAGCAACATCCAGAAATAAGGGCAGCTGGAAATCAGCAACAGAAAACTACATCTGCATTCATTCCAACATTCATAGCATTCATTGAGCACCTGCTGTGGGCCCGGCACCAGGTAAAGTGTTGTGGGGAGAATGATAAATGAGACCAAATCCTTGCTCTTGTGGGAAATGCAGTGTGGTAGGGAATGCTTGTAACTATCAATCTATGTGCTTGCTCCTAAACTCTGAGGTCATGGAATTCTTTCAAGTGTACCCCAAGGGTCTCTTCTCTTCCCACCTCCCCAGGCTGCTCATGAAGGTATAAGTCATCTATTGTGGAATGTAAAAAACAAAGGTTGTTATGAATATTTTCAGATTCACAAAGTCAGAGAGAGATTTTGTGATTGCAGAAACCAAGTGAAGGGTATAAAATGAAAAAAGGGAGAGAAAAAATTGAAAAGGGACCCTGGGGACCAAAAAGGGTCAGGTGGAGATTTGCTTAGAGGAAGAAAATGACCTTGTACCCAAGTGTCAGTGTATACAGGAATGCAAACTGACTCAACAGCATCTGAAGGGGACCTCATCAGCCAGGAGTCAAGACCTTCAGCCATTGGTCATTCAGCCTTCCATGGTGTGGGACATTTCATGGGATGATTGTGGCATGAAGGAAAATCCTTAACCCCTGACAAATATAGCACTAGAAGGAATTGAAATTGCCTCATTTCACTGCCTGGGGAAAGGTGTCAGAGAAATGAAGGCTTTGGAGATGCTAGTGCTGAGATATAACCTGTCCACAGTCCCAGATTATGAAGGAGAGTAAGGTCAATTCTACCAGTGGAGACAAGGGGAGGGTTAGAAAACCTTAGTACATTCAGTTGACCTTTAAGCCAAGTCCTGGCCTAACCACCATGTCTAGAGGTGGAACAAGGCAGTCATGTTGCCAATGGTAGCAAGACTAAGGCTTCAATTGAAGGGCCTGGGAAAGCAGGAGGTAACAAAATAGAAACATGACTTGGGACAGAAAACAGGACCCCTCAGATCTGGGACAGATTGGAGGCTGGGGGAGGAGAACTCAATGATGATTCCAGAGCATGAGGCTGGAGGCCCTCTGGCCTCAAGTCAGTGACAGTCCCAGCCCCAGTGGCAAGATGAAGTCACAGAGAGGTCCAAGTCCTCAGTCTAGGGATCTGGTGCAGATTGAGGCAGGGTCTGGAAGCCAGGCTGCACTCGACACATAAAGATGTACGTAAAATGTTTGCATTTTGATCCAAAGGTCAACTGCCTAAGCCCAAAAATGGAAGAAATACATGTTAAGAGAAGTTTCTATGAAAAAGATTTAAAAGTAAGAGACAACTGCAAGCTCTGTAGAAGCCAGCCCTAAATTAAACCTAGATTTTTTACAGTAGTCCCAAATGCATGACAGTCAAATGTACAGTCGGAATTTAACTGAGGCATCTGTTAAAGCTGGCAAAGGGAATGGAAAACAAAGATGCATGAGCTAGTGACCCAATAAAAAGCACTGAGGCTATGAAGTCAGACAAATATGGGTTCAAATCCTGACTAGAGTGTTGAGTAGCTGTGCAACCTTAAGGAAGCTCTTTTGCTTTGCCAAGCCCTAATCTCCTCCACTGGTTTTTTGAAAGATTAGAGAAAACAGATGTGATGCAATTGACAGAATGCCTGGTATAAAATAGGTGCTCAAAATATGGTAGATTCAATGATCTGAAGGTGATGATGATGGTGGTGGTGGGCGGTGATGACAAATGAAATGATGATGTTGCCCTTTAATTAAGCCAGGCTGTGATGACACTCTCACCAGACCCCACGAGGTGGGCTGCTCTTAAAACCTCAAGAGATGGAAAATAAACATCCAAGTGGATAGTGAAAGAGTCATTGCAGCTGTGGGCCTCTGAAGAGAGAAAACTTCATTTCGCATCAATTGAAGCTGGAACTCTGAATGTGCAATAAATATAGCTGTCATTTGCAAGGCTCTCCCTGGGGGCTCCAAGATGTGTGGGACTTTCACATTCATCTACCCATTTCAGCCCAACAGCACTCTGTGAGAAAGGCAGGAATGGTGTTCCCTCCCAGCAGAGGGAACAGCCCATGCAAAAGCCCTGAGAGGGAGAAGATAGACAGCTGGAGAGTGGAAAACAAAGAGCAGAAGGGGCAAGAGGACACTGAAAGCAGTAAACGGGAGGCACGCCTGTAAAGCTTCTGGAACAGTGCCTAGCACACAGTAAGTGCTCAGTAAACTCGGACTCTGTGTCAGCACTGTCACCAGAACCAAGAGGGAAAGGTGCTGCTGCAAAAGGTAAACAGCTCCCGGTCGTGGGAGGCATCCCAGTGGTAGTCATCAGACCTTGCAGGGAGCTGCAGAAAGTACACTGAAGCATTGGACTGGGGCAAGCCTTGGCTCTACCAGGTCTTTGAACCATTTTGACCATTGCTCCCTGTGAGCTGGGGCCCTGGTAAGATGGGGGCACAGGGGGCATGGAGATATCTGGGATACCCTGAAAGCCCCCTGTGTAGGTGGACCCCACTGCCCCACCCACTGCAGGCATCTGGCCATTACCAACTGCTTGGGCTACAGGTAAATTTTGCCAGAGGCATCCAGCTGTCCCTAGGCATAACTGCCCCAGAAAGGCAGCCTTTCCCTTTGGGCCTTAATTGCATTTGAACTTGTCCTACCACCTTTGTTCTCCCATTTTAATGATTCCATTCTCTCTACCGCCCCCCTCGACAGCCACCCTGGATCAGCCCCCACAGCAGGTAGCCCTTTAATTGGCAGCGATGTTGCCAACGCTCAGCTGCGCAGGTGGAGAGGCATTTAGTGGTGTTTGTTCTGTGCAGGGGGAAGAAGGGGGAGTTCTTCAAAACCAAGTCGCTACAGTAGCTTGTTCAACACGATTTGAAGGTGATAAATTGGACCGGATTTTTTTGTCATTTTTTTCCCCCTGCCGGTTCTTCTGACAAGTGGCCACTGCTGAGCTTGCCGAAGGAGACAGAATTGCTTTCCCAGCAGCAACTGCCTTCCTGCTGCCTCCCTTCCTTCCTTCCTTCAGGGGCCACCACACCACCCACCACAAGGCCAGCTTCAGGGCAGTACCTGACAGACCCAGGGCAGCATCTCTGAGGATCTAAGTGCCCAGGCTGCTGAGCTCTGTTAAGATCTATCCAGAGGCCAGGCGCAGTGGCTCATGCCTGTAATCCCAGCACTTTGGGAGGCTGAGACAGGCAGATCATTTGAGCTCAGAAGTTCAAGACCAACGTGACCAACATGGTGAAACACCGTCTCTACTAAAAATACAAAAAAATCAGCAGGACACAGTGGTGCATGCCTGTAGTCCCAGCTACTCGGGAGGCCGAGTCATGAAAATCACTTAAAACCAGGAGGCGGAGGTTGTAGTGAGCAGAGGTCATGCCACTGCACTCCAGCCTGGGCGACAGAGAGAGACCCTGTCTCAAATAAATAAATAAATAAAAATTAAAAAGGAATATTAGAAAGAAGGCCAGGTGTATACATTCACTGGAGTGTGAGAATTGGGACCAGAAGCCCAGGCTCTGAGAATGCTCTTCTCCCTCTTCTCCACCCATTCCTTACTCAACATCTCATGTAATTTATTTAATCCACAAGCATCTGTTAAATACCTACTACGTGCCAGAGCCCTGTAAGTCAGTGAGCAAAACTGAAAAAAATCCCTGTCCCGGCAGATAAGAGGGAGGATACAAACAATTCCTGGTACATTTAATAAATCAGCACATTACATGTACTCAGAGGGTGTTCAAGGCAAAGGAAAAAACAGCATAGGAGGAAAAAAGTGATTGAGAGTCTGGGTTAGGAGTGGGGAGTTTGCAATTTTTGATAAGGTGATCAAGATAGCCCTTACTGAAACAGTGACGTGAGGGTGGTGCCCTGAATGCATGCACTTGATCACTCATTACCACATACATTTATGACACCATTCATTCATTCATTCATTCACTCCTTCAGCCATGCAGCTATCCATTCATTCACTCAATCACTCATTTCTCATTTACTCATTCTTTATTCATTGCCCCATTTTCTTGCTCACTCATTCATACATTCATTCATGAGCTCACTCACCCACCAGAGTCTCAGGCAGTGAGCCCTTTTCATTTCTTTCCACAAACATGGCTCATGCCCCTCTCTCTTGTGGGCCTTTGCATCAATTGTTCTCATAGCCTGAAATGTTACCTCTGCTCTTCTCCAGCTACAGTGCTTGGTTTAGAATTACCTGCTCCAGGAAGCCTCTCTGACTTGCAGTCTAGGTTAAGGGCTCAGCTCAGGGTTTCCATATTCACCCTGTTTATCTCTAACACAACGTTGTTCCAGCAAACAGTTTCTTAGCCTGACTCCCCTACAAGATCATGAGTTCCTTGAATTTTTGGACGGCGACTTATCCCCACAACTGACATTGCAGTTGGCACACAATAGATATTTAGTAAATACTTATAAAGTCAATCAATTTTCAGGTACAGTCTGTGCAGAGGATTGGAAGGAGAATCACTGACCAGCCAGAGACACATACTACAGGGAAGAGAAAGAGATAGTTTATGTTGAACACCTCTATGCACCTTTATACATATACCTGATTAAGCTCACACTGACCCCATAAGGCAGGCATCTTTAACTCAACCTTTTAGATGAGGACATTGAGGTACAGAAAGGTTAAATGCATTGCCAAAGATGCCATGAACAAGAGGTGGCCCAGCTGGAATTCCCCCCAGTCTGTCTGATCCCCTAAACCTGTGCTTGCCACACCCCTGAACTGGCTCCCTCAAGATAAGTAAAGTCCACCTGGTCAATTTGAGAATGAGCCTAGACCTCTGGAGACACATCCATGGGGTCCTGGGCCCCCCATCTTAGCTACCTGCTGCTGGCTAATAGAACATTATTCTCCTGACTCTGCATTTAAATGGGGCCAGACCTCCCCAAGACCACAGAGCCCTGGCCTCAGACCTTTTAACTGGTAATTACTCTGCAGCCACAGTGTGAGATCATCCATTAACCTGAGGCCAAAGTGCACCCTGCTAATCAGTCAGTTCTGATTCCATCAAGCGGCTGGGCTGATTGCGGACCTTAATCACAGAGGGACGGGCACAATCAGACTGTCTAGCCCTCCTCCTAGCCCAAAGGGCAAAGAAAGTTTTATTATATAGGGGCTGACATTTGGCAGCCTCTGCAAGGAGAGGTTGCCATGGGTTGCCATAGGTGATGTCTCAGCCAAGATCCACTTAATAACCATGCAAGACCAAAAGGAGGAGGAGCTTGGGCCAAGCAGACAGGATGGTGCCTGAGACAAAGAACAAGAGTGAGAAAAGGAAGAGAACCTTTTGAGCACTTGCTATGGGGCAAACAGTGCACTGGGTCCTTCGATTCTATCACAAATAATGTTGCAATGGAAGTATTCTTGAGCCCCCATTTACAATGGGGAAGGTGAGGCTCAAGGAAAGCAAGAAACCATTCAAGGTCAGACTGCTGGTAAGTGTCAAAGCCAAGACTCGAAGGTGAATCTTCCTGGCTTTAAAGTCTGTGCTCTTTCTGCCACTCCCAGATATCTAACTTTCAGCTGGTCTGATTTCTCTCTGTTAGGGACGACAAAACAGTTGATATGTAGGTGGAGATTAATGTACAATGCCCATTCTAGCGTCATTTGCATTTGAAGAGAACTGTGATTAGCCTGAAGGAGATGCTCAATGACAGTGGAATTTCAGGCACTGTGTTAGATTACCAGGGAGCTCTGTCAGCCAGGACTCCTCAGTTCTCTTAAAATAATCCCTGTCCTCCCCATTTTCTTTAATCACTGCTGCCGTGAAAGAACAACAGGGAGAGTTTGAAACACTGTAGGTATTTCAGTCAAATTCTTTGGGAAAAGAAAATAAATAAGTAGTAAGATGTTCTTGGGAGCAAAGGTAAGAGATGTCTGCCTCAGAGCAAGCTGGCCCAGTCCTCGGAAGGTTCTTCAACCTTGAGTGGAAGGAAGCCTTCTTGAGAGGCAGTGCTACCCCATGCCCCATAGGAAACAAGCAGATAATCCCATTCCATTTCTTACACTGAGCAATGTTCTGAGAACCTAAGAGGTATGAAAAGACAAAATGCAAAGGGCTTCAGACAGGTGACTCCAGCAGCTTGTCCACGACCAAGAAGATTTCTTACTTTCCCCCATAATCCCACTTGTCTCATCTACCTTCTGTAACACATACACCTGCCCCCTAGGTTTGCTCATTTCTCCATTCCTGTGGCACCACCATTGCCAAAGTCAATATCATCTCCCACTTAGACTGACACAAGAGCCTCAGGAGTGGCTTCCCTGCATCTGCCCCTGACAGGATCCCTACAACCTATTCTTGCTACAACACCAAAAGTGCTCTTTCCAAAGAATAAATCAGTTCATCACTCCCCTGTGTACAATCCTAAAATAAAATCAAAACTCCTTGCCAAAGTCTGAACAGACATGTGTGCTCAGGCCACAGAGGCTTCTCTAACGTTGTCCCCCAGCTACGATCCAGCACCTACCTTTCAGTTCCTGAGTGCACTCTCTCTCCCTCCTGGGAATGATCCCCCTAACCCCTGCCTCCCACTCTCTCCATCCCCCACGTTCATGTCCCCACAGAGACATCTCCCTAGAGACATCACTCCATCTAGAACTGCCCCACCCAGTCACTCCTTGTCACATTCCCCTAGTTTATTTACTGTTTCATAGCTTTTGTCTCTGAAATTGTCATCTTTCATTTGTCTTCCTATTAAAATGTTAGCATCCAGGAGGGTAGAGATTTTGTCTGACTTGTACACTGCTGTAGATTCAAAGCAACTACAATAATACCTGATATATAGTTGGTACTCAAAGCATATTTTTGGAATGATTAATGCTGAAGTAAGGTTCACAGGATGGGTAAAGGATGAGTCCCTCAGAGGAGAGGGAACAGAGGTAGAATGAATAGGAGGATCAGGTTCATTTTCTGAACTTGCTCCAACCACATTCCTCTTCTTGCTGCACTGAACTTCTCTAATTTCCTCAAGTTCATCAGCCTCCTTCTGGCTTGTGTAAATTCTCTTTTTACTGGTACTTACATCCTGAACTCAGGTCTCAGCTTAAATGTTGCTTCTTTGAGGCCACTTCTAGAAGAGCAGATTTAGATACTTTTCCTTTCTTTTTAAGAGATGAGTGTTCTCTATGTCATCCAGGTTGGACTGCAGTGGCTATTCACAGGAACTGTCATAGTGCACTACAGCCTCCAACTCTTGGCCTCAAGTAATCCCCCACCTCAGCCTCTCGAGTAGCTGGGATTACAGGCATGCATTCATTCAGGGTATGAGGACATGGAAACCACAATGAGACAACTAGTTCCAAACGGCGGTTCTTGACTAATCCTCCTCTACCAGCTTCCTGTCCAATAACTTCTACCTTCTAAAATCTCTCAGACCTGTCCACTTCCTCCGTCACTTCTCCCGTACCAGTCTAGACTGGCATCATCATTGACCCAAACATCCATGAAAGCTTCCTGTGGGCTCTCCTGCCTCAGTACTACCCCTTTCAAGCAGTCCTCCACCAGGCAGCCATAGCCAGCCTCCAGTTCTCATCAAGGCTGATCAAGAACCTTCAGTGGCTCCCAGGTGCCTATAGAATAGTTCGCACTCCTCAACACTTCCCCCAAAGGCCTCCAAAATCTGGCCTCTGGGAAGCCCTCCTACCTCATCTCTCCCCCTCCACTTGCTCCAACCACATTCCTATTCTTGCTGCACTGAACTTCTCTAATTTCCTCAAGTTCATCAGCCTCCTTCTGGCTTTTGTAAATTCCCTTTCCACTGGTACTTACATCCTGAACTCAGGTCTCACCTTAAATGTTGCTTCTTTGAAGCCACTTCTAGAAGAGCAGATTTAGATACTTTTGCTTTCTTTTTAAGAGATGAGTGTTCTCTATGTCACCCAGGTTGGACTGCAGTGGCTATTCACAGGAACTGCCATAGTGCACTACAGCCTCCAACTCCTGGCCTCAAGTAATCCCCCACCTCAGCATGCACCACCCATCTGGCTAGACACTTTTCTAAATAGCCACAGACAGCAAATTGAAACCGAAGTTAACAACAGTTTTAGTGTTATGTGTAAATCTCAGCTGTGTGTCTTTCTAGCTGTATGACCTTGGATGAATCACTTTATCTCTCTGAACCCTTGTTTTACCACCTGTGAAGAGGGCTGATCATATCTTCCTTACACCATTGTAAAAACTGAGACAAGCTTGAGAAGTGCACCTGGCCATAGTAAGTGCTCAGTAGGTGAACGCCGTCACTGGTGAATGGGTCACAAGCTTTAAGCTTTCTCTGTCCCTCCTGGCTGTGTGGCCTTGCATAGGTAGCTTTCCTTCTCTGAGCCCTTGCCACCCCCCTCATCTCCAGAATCTCCACTAGAGTGCTGCCCATACATGTCACATGGGTCACCAGCCTCCCCAGTGAGCCTTCCATAAAGCCAACAAGACCCTGAGGTTGAGACTGCATGACTAAATCACATCCACACCTTCTGCCACATAGCAAACTGTCCCTAAGACACTCACAGTCATTAGCATATACTGGCAAGCTCAGGGAAAAGGAGCTCCCTGATCCAACTTTCCTATCTTAACTCCAAATCCCATTATTTCAGGTCAACAAACATTCACCAAGCACCTACTCTGTGCCAGGTGCTATAGTGAGGAATCAGAATAAACAAAGCATGGTCCTGACAACCCAGCATTTTACCCTTTTTTCTGGGCTCCTGAAGATCTGCTGCATCAGAAGCCCAGCAGGAAACCAGAGGCGTGCTCAAACGTGGCAACTGGAGGAGTTTAACAAAGTGTCTTACTTACAAAGGCCAGAGCAAGGCTGGGGCAAACCAGAGGGTCAGTGCAGTATTCCAGAGCCACCACTTCCAGGTGAGTGTTGGGGATAGAATGGAGACAGGCAGCAGTTGCCAAATCCAGACAGGGTTGCTGTAGCTTAGAAGGGGCCTGTCTGAGGAGGGAGAAAGGGAAAGAAAATTAGTCTGACCTCTGTCTCCTCCCACCCTTTCATCTCCTGCTCTTGCTTTCCATTGGCTGAATCTAATAGGAATTTAAAATGCAAGGAAAATGCATTGATGTGCTTCATAAGTGTTGGCCTCCCAGGACACAGAGCCACAGGGAGGAGGACAGAGAGAGGATCTAGAGGAGCAAACAGAGCACACCCAGCACACCTGCCCACTACAGAGAACTGGGTATGACTTTGGAAAGGGTATACCCTTCACCCCTGCCACTCATGAAATTCCCTCCCATTAGCCTGGATTGTTGTTTCCAGGAATGCACCACAATGGGGAGTTCAAGTCACAAAGCGCAGTTATTGAAACGCCCTGAGTGTCTCCAAGGCCCAATTGAAATTCTCTCCATCTCCCCAACTCTCCTGGTAGCATTGCAGGATTACTGCAGCTCATATTCATCTGTCTCCAAAAGATTAAACCATCCCCTGGAAAAGGCCACCATTTCCCGAAGGAGGAGAGCCCATTTATGCTCATTCCTGCAAGAAACTGACTTTTCAGAAAAAAAAATAATAATAATACAGGTTGATTTCTTCCCCGGCTTGGGAGGAAGCTGCTTTTTTTTTATTGGAGTTGGTGGGAGTGCACGATCGGGTGTATGCAAAGGAATTTTCTCAGCAGAGTCAACCCACACCTGTTAGAGAAAGCTAACAACAATAAGAGCAATAATAATGACAGATATTTATTTATTGAACTCACTCTATACTTGGCACTATCTTGTCACTACATGAATTATCTCATTTGATGGTCACATCCGCATGTTGTGTCTCCTACTAGTAATCCCATTTTATAGTTGAGGAAACAGACTCAAAGAGGTTAAGCAACCTACGAAAGATGACACAACCACAGACAGGCAGAGTTGGGACTGAACTCAGGTCTGGGTCTCTCCCTTAAGCAGCGATTCTCAACTGGGTGTTATTCTGCCCTCAGCGGGGGATGGCAATGTCTGGAGAGATTGTACGTTATCACAACTGGGGTAGGAGAGGGCGGTGATAATGGTATCTAATGGGTAGAACCCAGGGGCGTTTCTAAACCTCCTACAAGGCACAAGAAAACGCCCCACAACAAAGAATTTTTCTGGCCAAAAATGCCAACAGTGCTGAGGTTGAGGAAACTCTGCTCTATCTAAAGTCTCCCACTACCTCCTCCCTGTGGTGTGGATATGGTTTGTTTGTGCCCAACTAAGCTCATGCTGAAATGTGTCCTCTGTGTGGTGACATGGCGAGGTGGGGTCTAGTGGGCAGTCTTTGAGTCATGTGGGTGGATCCCTCATGAATGGCTTGATGCCACTTTCAGGGTAGTGAATTCTCACTGTGGCAAGGCTAAATGAGTTCTTAAGGAAATGAATTAGTTCCCGTGAGAATGAGTTTTTAGAAAGCTGGGACACCCATCAGGTTTCGTCTCCTCTTCACATATGTCTGCTTCCTCTTTGACCTTCTTGGCCATGTTATGATGCAGCATGAAAGCTCTCAACAGAAGCCAGAGCCATGCCCTTAGACTTCTCAGCCTGCAGGACTGTGAGCTGAACAACTTCTGTTCTTTATAAACTAGCCAACATCAGGTATTCTGCTTAACAACATAAAATGGACTAAGACACTCCTACTGCACCCATCCAGTCACAACTGCTCCTTAGTAAGAGAAAAGCTCAACAGGAGAACAGGGTCATAGAATGTCCAATGCCTGGGCTAACCTTTGTTGAAATGTTGATCATTGGCCTGAGAACATTGGGAAGCCCTAAAGAATTCTCAATGGGGAAGCCATGTAGTGAATTTGAATTTAAAGAAGATAACTCTGGCAGTTGTGTGAAGAGTGAATGGGAAGGCATCCAGGGAGACTAGTGGGACGTCTGTTGAGATAATCCAGACAAAATATCATGGTAGACTGGATGGGATGGTGACAGGTGAGACAGAGACAAGCAGGTTAATTTAAGATATATTTAGGAGAAGGCAAATTTGCCAGGACTTGGGGAAAAGAAGTGTGAGAGACAAATTGGATATGGGACCATTCACTTTGATTTTATAAGCTCATGCTCTTGCTCTTTCTCTCCCTCACTTTATTTCTATCTCTAACTCTGTGTATTGATATTTTCCACAACTATCTGTCTATCTAACAAGCAACTGGGTGTTTCTGAGGAACCAGCATCTACATAGTTGCTGAGAAGAGGTTGAGGCCCATTCTCACGGCCGCCAGGGACAGTTGTGCAGGATGTCTACAATACAAATGGTGCCTCCTAAGATTGAACAGACTACATAGCAGCCTTTACATTCTGGTATGTTAGACTCTCTGGCCTTAGCTCCTGACTCTGGATTGATCATTCCCCAGCTTTGGGAACAAAATGACCAAAAGCAAGTTCAGTCTAAACAAGACAGGACTCAAGTGAACATGGGAAGCTATTACCTCCAAGTTTCTAGCAAGGTTCTCCTATGCACAGGGAGGAGAGAAAGTCAATGTGGTACCCACAAGATTGGAGCCCATGAGCCAAAGTGATGGGGAGGCGTATTTAAGCTCCATAAAAGAACTGCTTAACAATGAAAACTGTTGAACCATTAAATGATGTACTTTGTAAAGAAATGAGCTCTTTACCACCAGAAGAATTCAACTTCAAGTATGACAACCTCTAGCCAGATGGATCCCAGCATCTACCAAATAGGATGTTAGACCAGACCCCATCAAGGATTCCTTCTGCTCTGAGAGTGGGGAGTGCTAACAAGGCATGCTGATATCTCCATGTTAGTCTTTATAAAGACCAAATGAATTTCTCCAACAAACTCTTAGAGTGTCTGCAGCACCAGCTGAGAAAAATTACACCGACACTTCTGACCACATCACTTATTAAAAAACACTCCCTGCAGGGCAAGGAAAATCTTCCAGACATTTTTTCCGAAATGTATCAGTGATTTGCTTGCAGCCGCTGACAGAACTTCAATAAATACTCCCTTAATGTAAACGTGCTTTCTCTCTCTTTTCTCTAACAAGCACTTTCTCAGCTTCCACCCACCTAAACACCTTAATATTCTTTCCTTCCATTTGGGTAGGAGTTGAAGGGAAAAGATCAGACATGAATAAGGAGATGGATTCCCACACCCACCCCTTGAGGTGAGTCATGAACTCTCCTAAAGATCCTAACACAGGCTCTCCCCAACCCAGAACTTTCTCCTGAGTTCCAGCCCCACAGAACCAAACTCAGGTGAATTGTCTTCTCTAAGATGTCCCACAGGCATCTCAATTCACCAGTTTCTGAGTGTAGCTCATCACCCGCTCCTCAAAGGCACCCCTGCCCCAGAGTTCCAGATTTCAGAGAACATCATTCAAGCTGGACACATAATCTTTCAGGAGTATCTTTGACTCTAACCTCTTATTCACTCCCCATAACCACTTACCTGTGCCTTATGTATTCTACTGTGGGTAAGACAGGATGTAAGTGCGGGGAATTAATACCCCCCAGCAGTACCCTCAACCCATAAATGATGTTATCATACTGAGGCTTTTTCTATACCATTTCCTAAAGTTTCCAGGTGGGTTTGGATTACCCAGAAGAAGACTTTGAGCCAAGGATTTAAATACAAATCGTTTTTGAGGGGATCGCAGAAAACCTGGGATAAGGGAGTAGGAACGTGAGACAGGGAAGAGAATGAAGTCAGCCCATGATACACGTATCAAGGCAGCTGTGCTGTGGGCAGTTGAAGCTTAATACCCACCTGGAAACTTGAGGAAATGGTATAGAAAAAGCCTCAGTATGATAACATCATTTATAGGTTGAGGGTACTGCTAGGGGGGTATTAATTCCCCACACTTACATCCTGTCTTATCCACAGGCAGTTTCCCAGCTTCAGAGAAAGGCATCAGACAAAGAGATGCAGACATTGCAGCTGGATGTAAGCTGGGAAGCGATGGGACTCTCAGGAGGCAGGCAGGGCATCCACAGAGTCGGCTACAACATACACAGGGGTGGTCCTGTGGTGTCCATCACCTAAATAACTCTCTGATAATCTATATTCTCCCCATTCTAGATTCCTCTATATCTGTCCAGGTCACCATCTGACTTTTGCAATCATCATTGACTGGTCTTCCTGCCTTCAGCCTGGCATCCTACAATCCTTCTCCAAGCTACAGCCTAAGTAAGATGGCATGCATAATGGTTACAGTGCAGGCTCTGATTTGGGACTTCTTGTCTTCTTCTAGGTACACAACTTCAGGCAAAACACTTATCTCTGCACTTAGTTGTTGTTTTTCCAAGTAAAAACCTGGCATGGAAATTGTACATATCTCATAGGATTACCAAAACGATTAAATGTGTTGATATATGTAAAAGGCATATAACAGCACCTGGCACATGTGGGTGTCCAATAAATATTAGCTATTATAATTTCTGTAGCAAAAACTTGATTGTGTAACTCCTTCAAAGCTCCCCTCTGAGAACCAGACTCTGGAAGGGCAAGCTTTGGTAACTGCTGAAATATTTATAAGAGAGGAAACCCTAGTGATGTTCTTGGAGGACAACTCTTTACCCAAGGATCAAAGATCAAAGAGTTTATTGATTTGATGAGTGCCTTGGGGGAAAGGGGCCAGACAAAGATGACTGCTTCATGAGTTTTCTCATCACGGGGGATGAATCTAAGAACCCAGGGACGTGGAAAATTCCTAAAACTAGGTCCTCCCCAAACAAGAGAGAATTTGTGGTCCAAAAGGCAAAATTAAAGAAGGAAAGCATTCTGCGTCCTGCCAGTACAGCAGACCTAGTCCTGCCAGCAAAGCAGAGACAGGCTGATCCACAGTTAAAATCTGTCTCCAATATTAACTTACAACGTGTCCTTGGGGTGGTGATTTTCTCTCTCTGAATCTCAGTTTCCCAATCTATAAAATGAAAACAGTGCCACCTACCTTATAGAAATGTTGGGAGGATTGAATATTGTCACATACACCAAAACCCCATCGCATCATAGGCTCTCACTAGAAATTAGATTTCGCCTTTCTCTTCACCTATAACTACCAGCTCTCCCAGCCTTGATCTTCCCATAAATACAATGGGAATTATAGCATCATCTTAAATATTTCAAATGCCCCATCTCACATCCTCTCAACCCATCTTTTTACTCTAGTCCTTTCTTTTGCAACTACCTGTGTAGTTACAAATATCTCTGAGTGCAGCCTGACTGCATCAGCTCTCTCTCAACTTGCACCCATGACCTCATGAGAACTTTCTTATGACCAACTAAACTGAGGCCTGGTTCACAGATATTTCAGTGTTTTTCAAAGAAAAAAAAAAGTAATGAATGGCTGTTGCAATACAGCCTTCCCCAGGGTACCTCTGAAGAACAGAGGTGAGGGGATTCTTCACAGTTAGCAGAATTTTGAGGAGTACATTTGGTTGCCCTCCTTGTATGGAGAGAGAAAGGGGCTAAGGTATGACTATGGATAGATTCCTGGGCAATGACAAATGGCTTGGCTCGTGGATCAGAGGTCTGGAAAGACCATAGTCGGTGATTAGCGGCAGGGAAACTTGGAGCAGATGCATGTGAACGTAGCTATGAACATGGATACAATACACACAGATCTTTGTGTCTCACTCTATTTCATGCAAAAGATCATCCAAGCAGAAGAAGCATTCAACAACTAGACAGATAGGGTCAGCCAACCAGTAGATGTCAGCCAGTGTCCTTCCTTGACCACCTGAGCCTGAATGTTAGGTGAGAGGCCCATAAACAGAGCAACCATGATAGCAGAGATGGAGGATATGCATAGTCTTAGCAGCATGGGCTCCTCCTCACTAAGGCTAATCTAGCTACCGCCACCAATGAACACCAAAACTAACAGCAATACAGACTGAAAATGGGCCTTCAAAATGGCACCATGAGGAGATCCACTAACCACTTAGTGGCAGATTAACTATATCAGGCTTCTCTTATTGAACACAGGGCAGCAATTGTCTGTATAAGAATAGTTACCCACTCCAGCTATGGTGTTATCCTCTTTCTTCTTTGCCTGTGGCCAGCACCACCAATTATGGACTTAAACAATATGTAACTTGCTAAAATGCTATCTACATAATATCACCTTGGACTAAGAGACTCATGAAAGAGCTGTAACAATGAGTGCATGACTTCAGGACATGTGAACATGTAAATGGTTTACTAAAGGCTTAATTAAAGGAGTCAACTCTGAAACAATGACCTGTAGAGCTAGGACTCTGTCCTACAGGATGAGGTATATGAAGCTGAGTCACTGATAGCTAGAATTTAAAGGTCTGAGAATCCAGAGTACAAGTAGGGATTGGTCTTTCTGACTCTCGCTCCGTGATACACTTATGATATTTATGTTCCCATTCCTGCATTCTGGTTCCCATGAGATGGAGGAGGAAATCTTACTCTGAAGATGGGGGCAAACAACCCACCAATATTGTCAGTGATAGTTGACCCTGATACTTCTGCTACATAATGGTTGCAGAAAGAAGCATATCTGGAACACAGGGGACACACTGGCGGGGAGGCATCATCTCTTGGTGGTTTCATGGTGTGTGATCACTGTAAATGGCAGCTGAAACAAACACCAGTGACAACAGTAAGGCAATTAAGAGGTCTGACTTTTCAGGAGAAAGGTTTATGTTTCAGCACAAGGTAAGAAACCTAAATCTGCTGAACTATTTGCCAAACATAAAGGAAATCTAGAATGCTTGCTTGAGGTAAGAAATGATAAAGATCAATTATGGCCTTAGGACCTGCTGTAGCAGCAGGAATTGTAATTTGATCTACTAATGTATCTTTCTTTTTTTTTTTGAGAATTTTTTAGAGACAGAGTCTCGCTCTGTCGCCAGGTTGGAGTGCAGTGGTGCAATCTTGGCTCACTGCAACCTCTGTGTCCAGGTTCAAGCAATTCTTCTGCCTCAGCCTACCAATTAGCTGGGACTACAGGCATGTGCCACCACACCTGGATAATTTTTGTATTTTTAGTAGAGACAGGGTTTCACCATGTTGGCAAGGCTGGTCCCGAACTCCTAACTTCAGGTGATCTGCCCTCCTCGGCCTCCTAAAGTGCTGGGATTACAAGAGTGAGCCACTGCGCCCAGCCAATCTACTAATCTATCTCTATAGATTGTTTTGCAGAAATTTCAGTCAACTACTCCCTGAAGACTGTGATATACTAAAGTTCACATTGAGCACAGCACATGCAAGGGGTGGACTGGGTCAGACATTTTTTTATGACCTGTCTTATTTCCTCTTGGTGTACTTTTTTGCCCCGGCTGTTGTGGTGGCAACCTACAGCCAGTTATATCCAGACAGAACTTTTTTTCAGCTACGTTATCTTTTGCTTTGCATCGTGGGCTTTCTCTGTCCCCATAGAATGCTTTGGAAGCCCATTCAGCCATTATGTTAGTCATGGTTCTCCAGAGAAACAGAACCAATACAAGATACATATACATATAAAAAGATTTATTATAAGAAATAGGCTCACATTGTTATGGAGGCTGAGAAGTCCCACAGTCTGCCATTTACAAGCTGGAGGCCCAGGAAAGCTAATAGTGTAGTTCCACTCCAAGTCCAAAGATCCGAGAACCAGGAAAGTCGATGGTAAGTCCCAGTAAGGGCGGAAGATCAAAGTTCTAGCTCAAGCAGTCAGGCAGAGAGAGAAAATTCTTCCTTCCTCCACTCTTTTGTTCTATTCAAGGTCGATCCGATGGATTGGATGACGCCTGTGTACGTAGAGGAAGGCCACTGGCTTTACTCAGTCTTCCTATTCAAATGCTAATCACTTATGGAAACACCTACACAAACACAAAGAAATAATGTTTAGCCAAATATCTGGGACCTGTGACTCAGTCAAGTTGAAAAAAACAGAAAACCTTAATATTCACAATGCACAAACCTGGAAATGTAAGGCCAAAAGGGGACAGAAACTAGAACATAGGTATTCCTCCTTCTGCACTTTCAGTAGACAATTTTGAAGCCTAATCTACATCACTTCTCAGAAAACCTCCAAAAGAATTGAGCCCTAGTTGCCCAAGTGCTAACCAGCTCAGTAACATACCACACCCTTGGCTGGGCCTCTCCCACCTTCCTTATTTCATTCTTTTCAGCCCTCCGCCATCCTCTATTCCTTAAGAATCACTCTCCAATGTGGGGAGGGGAGGGATAACATGGGGAGAAATGCCAGATATAGTATGCACCTAAAGTAAAATAAATTTTTTTAAAAATCACTCTCCAAAATAAACTACCTCTCCGTATACTGGCTTGGAAAAATAACCTGCCTTCCCTGAATCTAGTTTCCTCTTCTGTAAAATGGGAATAATAATCATCCCTCCCTCCCAAGGTTGCTGTAAGCATTAACTGTGAAGCGCTCCACCTGGTGCCAGCAGACAGTGAAGGCTCAGAGACGTGAAAGAATCAGGAGAATGGACAGAACAATGTTTGACAACTTCGTTAAACCATTGAAGTGGCTCATTTTTTTCTTCTTCCACGTTTCCTTCTACTGCAGTCCCACTGGGTACCTTTCATCTATATATACCAACTGGTACATTTTTCTCTCCAGTGACAACTGGGGGCCCTGGCATTCCTCAGCTGAGGCAGTGGGGGATGAGGATTCAATTATTCATCAGCTCTTTTCCAAGGGAGGACCCTCAAATGAAGATTCAGTTGCAGATGCAGCCCAGGAAAAAGCTGGAGAAGAGTTCCCATAAGACTGGATCCAGCAGCAACTTCTTTTTTTTTTTTTTCAGAGTCACCTGGTTGTGCCTCTGAATTCTTTAGGGATAGGATTTTGTGTTTCATTGGTTCTGGCATCTCTTTATCCAGAGCCTTGGAAGCTACATTCGCAAGGGGTTCATGAATAATGCATGGTGACCTAAAAAACTCCAGGCGGGTAAATTAAAGATGAGCATGAAAAACCTGGATGCTCAAGCTGAATTCAGCTGTGACCACAGCAGGCAGTTCTGCTATATATGATCCATCTAGTGGTTCTCCATGCTCCGCCTCAGATGCATGCCCCGCCTTCCCTAGGTTCTGCAATGTAGCATCCTCCACATCGGCCCGCCAAACTTCTGCAATGCCTCAGTTCTGACCTTGTTCCTCAGCAGCCTTCAAACGTTACCCCTCTTATGCTCCATTTCCTCTACTGCTTATTAGGAAATTAAACTTAAACCTAACAACTACTTCATGCAATGCAGGTAATGATGAATAATGCAATGTCACCAGACTACAGTTTTGTGAGTTTTCCTAAAGACTATGCTTGGACAAAGGTATCATCAGACACCACTGAGGTAGAGAAAGAAGAGGTACTATTTATTTATACTATCATCCTGCTGGTCTTGCAGCATCTCACACGGTATGAAGATACAGGGGAGGTCTCGCCTTAGTCTGTTCTCCTTGTTATCATTGCCTGACTGAATAACCCAGATCAAGGGATTCTCCTCTCTAGTTTCAGTTTCCCATTTCAAAGATGGAAGAACTGAGGCCCAGAGTAGAGAAATGATTCTAGCAGTCAGTAAATGTCACATGATCAACCAATAATAAAGCCAGAAAGAGAACCAAAATTTGTTTTTTCCCTCCCAACGCAACCTTTTTCCCACCACTCTAAAATGCCCACCACTCTGTTCCCAAGTGAGCCATCCAGAGAAAAGGAGGGAGGGAAATATATTTGCAGGTGATTTAAAGCAGGGATGCTTCCAGGACGCCCCGCTCCCTCTGGGTAATTTATGGATGTGTGAACAGGATGATGGGCTCATTGCTTACACCGTGTAATTCAAAAAATGCAGCTGCCCTAGAAAGATGGGTGAGAGGTATAAAAATATGTACATTTGATGGAGCATATATATGTGTTTGTAAATACAGTCTGTTATTGCTCAGTGTTATTATATATCCATCATCTTTCTTTGGGTTATTGGAAACATAAAAATCTTAAAGCACTAAAAACACAAAGAACGATAAGTCACCCAGGAAAGTATATCTTCTCGGGGATGATTTTATGTCGGGAACAGTTTGTGCCTTCGGAAAATAAAGTCCTTGCACTGCCAGGGAGGGAAAAAAAGATAGACGGTGGGGTGGGAAGATGGTACCTGCAAGCCCATAGAGGCAGAAATAGATCCTTGAAACGGCAGGATGGCCAGTGGAACAAGGGGGAAAAGCAGTGGACCAGGAATCCAACTCAGTCTAGGTTCCACCATTTGCAACTCCCTGAATTGCATGAGTGAGTCATGACCTTGACACCTATTTCCTCATCTGTAAACTAGGGATGAGAATGCCCATTGGGGCACAGTAGGGTTCCACAAATATTAGTTCCCTCCTCCTCAAACTACCCTGTTCTGAGCAAGCATCAAATGTGGCTGCACAAAAAAATGACATTGATATATCAGCTCCTCACTTCTGGATTTCCTCCTCGCAGCCCAGGCATCCAAACCACAAAGTGGAAGCATAAACTAAATTCCAAGCAGCCGACATAGTCAATAGCACAGACGTGATTTTTAAGTGAAATTAATGATTTTTTGAATATAGATTTCCTCTCCAGGCCCTTCCCTCCTCAATTTCGGAGATTCATGCTTCTACACACGTTTGGTAATGTTACTGAAGCCTGGGATTCCGTTATAAGTCAAATGCTAAGGAAGCCTCCAGGGGAGCATGGGGGTGGTAGGCTAGTGGCGTGGGGGGTCATGTGTGGAGAGGGTCCTTTTACAATCACAATGGAAGACACAATTGCATAGTTGGAGAACAACCAGCTGGAGTGAACTGGAGGTCAGAAGTCCTGGGGTTTGATTGAAGCCCAGTCCCTAACTCACTCTGTGCCCAGCCACATAACCCCGACACTATCCTGGGCTTCAGTTTGTGCATCTGAAAATAAGGGAGCTGGAATGGAAGTTCTTGGAGGTTCCCTTTAGGACTTCATTCAACATGAGCTTGGGATGATACACATAATCTTTTGTTTGCCTCTGAATCCCCAGATTGTAAAATAGTAGAAAAGTGTTGGGTACATAGTAGAGGTTCAGTTAATGTTTGTTACATTAATTAATTTTGCTGGTGTTCTTCAGAAGTTCATGTACATGGCTTTGAGGGTAATAGATTGACTGCTTATTGGCCCCAGATAATGCCCTCCCTGTGTCCTCAGCCTTTGCAGTTTCCTCCTACTTGCAGGCTGGACCTGGCCATGTGACCTGTTTCCACCAATGGGAGAGTAGTGACCTGATGCAAGCAGAGGCTGGAAAAAGCACCTGCGTTTTTCCACCTCTCTCGCTTGGATGCAGCCACTTGCCATGGCCTGGCAGCTGGAGGATGTGAGAAGCGTGTGGAAGAAAGATGAGGCATCACAGCCACAGCCATGCCAGACCAGACAGCAGACTAACATGCCAATAGCCCACAGACATGCAAGCAAGCCCAGCGCCGCCCGGACAACCCTGGAAACATGTGAGAAATAATGTGCTGTTTGTTATGCTGCAGTAGCTAACTGAAACACTAAGTTTTAGGTGATTTCAAGTAAAACTCAGATACCTGGAAAATAAAATAAAACAGCCAGGCCTCGGATAGAGAGGTAAACAAGCAGAGACAGCCTGGGGGCCAAGGTGGGCTTTGACTGTCAACCAAGAAGTCTGGATCTTTGCTCTCAGCTCTCAGTTTGCAGGGGTTTGGCTGTTCTCTGTTCTCTTGCATTTGCTTATTCCTCACCTCTCATTCCTCCTGCCAACTTCCACACCCTCTACCCAGATATAGATTTCTTCCTCTCTCATTCCATTAGCTTACACCACGGGCAAAGGACTCAACATCCTCATCCTGGCCTTTCTTTCCACACAAGGGCCTTTCTGTCTCTGCCCTGCCACTAACTTCCTGAGAAAGCCTCAGTGTCACAGCCTCACTACACTCCTATACTCACTGCTTGACTAAATTTACAAATGGGACACCACAGAGATACTATCTGTGTATATGCATTTGTAGATATGTGTATATGCATATACACATATGTATATGTATGTATATATGTGCACATGTATATATGTATGTGTATGTGTGTATATGCATACACACACACACACACACACACACACGTATATACCCAGAAAGAGAGAAGAAAGAGAGGGAGAAGATATGCAAGCCTCAGAAAAAGGATTAAACTAGATCACCTATAGGAGTCCAAGATTCTTAAACACTCTCCTCTGAGAGAAGCACAGAGGGGAATAGTGGCTTTGCCAAGGTCACCCTACAAGACTTGAATTCAGTTCTTCTGCATCTTACCCCAACGTCTTTTCCAATACACTGTATTATGTTTCGTCATGATTCCATTTCTAGTGAAATGTGGGAGCAGCTTCAAATAAAGCCACAGCATTTATGCAAGAGAACCACCCATAGCCCCTCACATTCCCACGTGGACATGCCTGGGGCTCACAGGCTGGAATGAGTTCCAGGCGGTGTCATATTATTTACCAGATCTTCCACACAGCTCCCAGCCTCAGGTCTGCTAGTGATAATAAACTCCATTCTGACACAGCAACAGCTCAGAAATTTCCTGTCACAATTTTCAGGACAAAATGAGAGATCCTATAGGCGTGGGAACTCTGAGGCTGTTCAGAGAGGCCTATTTCAAAGAGTTTATCAATAGCAGAGAAAAGATGCAAAGGGAACAGGGGAATTTTTACACCCTGCAGAGAACCAGCTGGACCAATACACACTCGATGGGCTCAGTAAACAGAGAGACCAGATGAAATCTGAATCCGGGTGGCCAATTTTCACTGGGTCCCTACGCAGTAACCAACACTTGCTGGCCACTAAAGTTGCAAAAATGACTCAGACAGTCTCTGAAGAAGACTCTCACATTTGCTAACCATGGGACCTCAGGAAAGGTACCTTACTTCTGTCTCTGCCTACATGTTCCTCATCTGTAAAATGGGAATAAGAATTGTGTTTGTCTCTAGGGATTCTTGTGGAGCTCAAATAGAAAAATTCATGTTAATTGCTAGCCCAGGGTCTGGCACATATAGAAGATGCTCAATAAAAGCCAACTACCATTAAGATTCTTTTGTAGAAGAACATTTAGAACATGGAGGAGGGTGGTATGAAAAGGACAGGGAGACAGGGAAGCTTTTCTGAAAGAGGACATTCATCTGCACTAAATTTGGTAGATAAATTTGGCAACCTGGTAGATATGGAGGAAGGGCATTTCAGGTAGATGGTGTAAGCAAAGTCAAGGAGGTACGAAAGATTTTCATATGTAAAGAAGAAAAAACTGGTTGATGTATTTGAATTATAAAGTTCAAAGTGGGGGCAAAATGGCAAGAAGTAATGTCAAGAGGCAAACGGAGTCCAGAATGTGAAAAAATCTTGCATTTCACATTAAGGAGCTTGGGATTGTTCCTTTGGGTACATGGGAGCCATAGAAAGATTTTGAGCTCAGAGACAGCATCATGGATAGATTCATACATACTAAGTATGAATGGATAGACATTCATACTAAGATGAGAGTGACTCATATGTCTTCAGATATGACCTGCCACTTTCTTAGGAATATTTGCTACTTTATGAAGGCCAATCCCTTTGGTGATCACAACAAAAAGTGACATTTAGAAAATTCTTAGAGTGTGAAAAGGACACTTTGTTTCTATTAATTCCTTTAGGCTTACAACAACCCTCTGTGGTGGATTCATATCTTACTACCTTCCTCCTCTTTCTCCCCAATTTACAGATAGGAAAACTGATGTACTACAAAAATTAACTAACTAAGCAGCAGTGGATCTGGATTTTTAAGCCCAGGAAATCTGGCTCCCAAGTCCATGCACCTCAGCAGTGCACCACAGTGCTCTTGATAAAAGAATTCAGTCTTTATTTTTTTTTAATTGCATTTTAGGTTCTGGGGTACATGTGCAGAACATGCAAGATAGTTGCATAGGTACACACGTGGCAGTGTGATTTGCTGCCTTCCTCCCCTTCACCCGCATCTGGCATTTCTCCCCATGCTATCCCTCCCCAGCTGCCCCCACACTGTCCCTCCCCTATACTCCCCAATAGACCCCAGTGTGTAGTCCCTGTCTCCATGTGTTCTCATTGTTCATCACCCGCCTACAAGTGAGAACATGCAGTATTTCATTTTCTGTTCTTGTGTCAGTTTGCTGAGAATGATGTTCTCCAGATTCATCCATGTCCCTACAAAGGACACGAACTCATCGTTTTTGATTGCTGCATAATATTCCATGGTGTATATGTGCCACATTTTCCCAGTCCAGTCTATCATCAATGGGCATTTAGGTTGATTTCAGGTCTTTGCTATTGTAAACAGTGCTGCAATGAACATTCGTGTGCATGTGTCCTTATAGTAGAATGATTTATAGTCCTTTGGATATATACCCAGTAATGGGATTGCTGGGTCAAATGGAATTTCTATTTCTAGGTCCTTGAGGAATTGCCACACTGTCTTCCACAATGGTTGAACTAATTTACACTCCCACCAGCAGTGTAAAAGTGTTCCTATTTCTCCACATCCTCTCCAGCCTCTGTTGTCTTGTGAGATGGTATCTCAATGTAGTTTTGATTTGCATTTCTCTAATGACCAGTGATGATGAGCATTTTTTCATGTTTGTTGGCCTCATGTATGTCTTCTTTTGTAAAGTGTCTGTTCATATCCTTTGCCCATTTTTGAATGGGCTTGTTTTTTTCTTGTAAATCTGTTTGAGTTCTTTGTAAATTCTGGATATCAACCCTTTTTCAGATGGGTAAACTGCAAAAATGTTTTCCCATTCTGTTGGTTTCTGATTCACTCTAATGACTGTTTCTTTTGCCGTGCAGAAGCTGTGGAGTTTGATTAGGTCCCATTTGTCTATTTTGGCTTTTGTTGCCAATGCTTTTGGTGTTTTGTTCATGAAGTCCTTGCCTACTCCTATGTCCTGAATGGTTTTGCCTAGATTTCCTTCTAGGGTTTTATGGTGCCAGAAGTCTTTAATCCATCTGGAGTCAATTTTAGTGTAAGGTGTCAGGAAGGGGTCAGTCTTTAATGATGAGCCTCGGGCATGAGCTAGACTCCAAACTGGCAATAAAGGATGCTTGATGATATGGCAGAAAGAACTCTGGGTTGAAGTAAACGAGGCCTGAATTCTAGACTCATCTTGACTTCTGAATCTCTGTGTGGCATGGAGCAAGTTGCTTTCCCTCCCTGGACCTGCACTCCCCATCTGAACCACAAAGTCCTTCCAGCTTCGATGTGCTCTGGTTCTGGGGCTTTCTAGGAGTGCTGGGAATAAATGTTCATGTTGGTAAATTACACAAATGAGAACTAATGCTCAAAGTTTAGGCAGGAAGGTATGGGATAGAAAGAAAAGGGAGGAGTCAGAATCCTCCAGAGACCGAATCTAAAGCCAATGTCAAAAGAACTGAGTAAGTCACAGGCCAGGGGAAATGCAGATATCTTTACTGGAACCCTAGCTGAATTATGTAATGGCCAGCATAGCTTCAGACAATACCAAAGCAGGAAGATCTCTCAGAGGTTATGATGTAATCCAATGGTTTCTGCACTTATTTTAGGCTGTCTTTAAAATCTTTCATAGAGTGCAACATATCAAGCTGATTTTTAAAGCAATATCTTATTTGCATGAATTTATTTTATACATACAAATTATAACCTTTACTTATTATAAAGTCAATCAATAAGAACAAGGCTCTTTTGATTAAATAAATTGGATGCTCAGGCTGATACAAAACTGCAATTGTCACCCGTAACACCCAGACTTCACATTTTTTGTGTTTATCAAAACAGCCTGATAATTTTCATTAGTTTTGGTCGCACAGTATCCTGAAAACACTATTTACACAGATGAGTAGCTGCAAATGCTGACAGGTTAAAAAAAAAAAAGGAAGAGAAGAATAAAAAGTAAAGGCAGTTTTACAATCTTCTAATATTTGTCAAAGTGACTCACAGGTATTAAAAGGAAGCCAAAGAGACCTGCTTGAATTATACAAACTATCCAATTCCAGATCATATCCACAATGAAGAGGTGCATTCATTCACCCATTTATTCACCAGATACCTCCTGAGTGCTTGTGATGGGTCATGTACTGCTGTAAGTGCCGGGGGATACGGCAGGGAGGAAAACAAAAGCACTCCTCTCCTTTGAAGCTTAAAGCTTTGGCATGTGAGAGGCAGAAAAATCAGTAAAATAAATACACTAAGTAAAATCTATAGGATGATACTGATGAGTGTTATGGGAACAAATAAAGCAGAAATGGAGGCTAAGGACTCCAGGGTCAAGAGCGGGTCAATCTGAAATAGGTCAAGGAGCCTTCACTTAGACAGTTTAATGCAAAAGTCTGGAGGAGTGAGGGAGCCAGCCCTGAGGCTGGGGCAAGAGCAATCCAGCCAGTGCCAAGGCCCCAGAGAAATAGAGAGATGCCTGCTGGGCCAGCCCAAGGAAGAGTAAGAAAGCTGAGCAGATAGGGGAGGCTGAGCAAGAGGGAGAGCTGTAGAAAATGAGATCAGAAAGGAGGAGGGTCAATGCTAACAGGACAAATAAGGAGTGGCCTGAGACCAGACTGCAGGCTTTAGCCATGCAGAAGTTATGGGTGGTGGGTGACCTTGGTAAGTCCGGTTTTGATGGAGTAGTAAGAGCAGAAGCCTAACCAGGTAATTGCGAGAGGGAAATGGAGGAGAGGGACTGGGATGGTAGCAAGGATGGAACTTTCCAGGATTTTCGTTATAAAGGGGAACAGAGAAATGAAATGGCAGCTGAAGTGGGAAGTGGGATGGGAATGTTTGTTTGTTGTCTGTTTCAGCGTAGCGGAAATCTTGGCATGTTTGTACATGATGTCAAGGATCCAGGAGAGAGAGAACCTGTTATGATGTAGGTGGGAGGGGGACAATTGCTGAAACAGTGCCCTTGGATGTGTGCAGAGAGGGAGGTTGGCCTCTAGGGTAGGGACAGTGCATCTGCAGTAACAGGAAAGAAGGCAAGGCACAACACACTGAGGCAAAGCGGCAGCGGATGGTGGGGACCCATGGTAGCTCTCCCGGTTGCTTTTATTATCTCTGTGAAATGAGAAACTGGTCATCAGATACAAGTGGGGGTGGGGGAGGTGTTGAAGGTTCAAGAAGGAAGGAGAAGTTGTGAAAAAAAATCATCTGGATGAGAGGGAGGGTGAATGAACCAGGGAAATGAATCATGGTTGCCAGGCAGTGTAACAGCCCACAGAAGACGAGGTCTCATGAATCAGAAGGGAGGCAGCCAGCCTGCTATGCCCTCTTCTCTAGCCTGTTTGACTGCTCTGGGGCAGGTACCCAGTAGGCAGAGCATTGGTTATAACAGCGTTGTGGTTCCGCCGTGTAACTATGAGAAGAACAGGAGGCAAGGGTGTGGATTCTGGAGGCAAGATACCTGGTTAAATATCCTTGACCCACAACTCACTAGCTATGTGACCTTGAGCAAGCCAGCTACCCTCTCTGTGCTTCAGTTCTTTTGCTAGGTTCTTGAGTCAGGATTAAATGAGCTGTGTACATACAGTATTTAGAATAGTACCTCGCACGTTAAACGCTCTCAGTAAATGTTAACTTTAATTATTACCAGTATTGTTTGAAAGAGTCAGCAGATGGGTTTCCCAGCCAGTCAGAATCCTCAGTGTTTGGCAGAAAACCCTTGTGAAAATATCTTGTAACATTAGGAGCTATTAAACAAAATCATGTTTTAAATCTCATCTTACCCATTTCCACTGGATACACCTTCAAAATTTCCAGTCTAATTTATCTGTTTTATTGTAATGTTAAGGCTGAACATTAAGTTTCAATTTTCCTGCTGACACTTTATCTGCTGTCAGTACTACGACAACTAAAAGTCAGTCAAGAAGCACCTGAAATGTACAGTAACATGATATTATCACAACATGAAGTGATGCGCACGGCACAACTATTACACTGTGAAGAAAGCAGGTGACTGAGACACACCCGAGCCTTGCCAGGAACTTCAGTTGAACTTAGAAAAATATTCTTTCTTAGCCCTTGACTGCTGCACTAGAAGATATATAGATAAACTTTCACATGAGCAGACATGCACAGGAGCAGTTTTTAAAGAGACATTGACAGCTGCAATTTCACTAACTATATACTCATTTACAAAGGTCCTAGTATGTTGACAGAGTAAATAATCCCCAGTGCAGGTCGGAGGTAAAGTGGGGAAGATGTGAAAGTTCTTTTGGGAGTGCTTCCATTTTCTCCAAAGAATAGGCAGGCAATCATCAGCATCATCAACTGACCGCATGGGTGGGGAAAAGGAGCAGAAGACAGAAGCCCTAATGGAAGCTGAGCTAACACCCTAGGGGCCTACAAAATGTTTTAATGTTCAGAAAACAACACAAGTGAATGTGTATGCTATTTTGTACAGAGATTAAGAGCACCATCTCTGAACCAGCTATGGGACCCTGGGTCTGTCCCTCCATTTCTTCATCTGAAAAATGGGGAATTATTACAGTCCCTATTTCATAGGGTGGGTGTGAGAATTAAATATGTAAACCATGCGCGGCCGGTAGAACGTAGCCTGGAAACAGAATATGATTGAAGTGCTCGCTATGACTCTTACTGTGTTTTTTAGTTGTTTTTTGTTTTGTTTTGCTTTTTGAGACGGAGTCTTGCTCTGTCGCCAGGCTGGAGCATAGTGGCGTGGTCTTGGCTCACTGCAACCTCCACCTCCATGGTTCAAGTGATTCTCCTGCCTCAGCCTCCTAAGTAGCTGGGAATATGGGCATGTGACACCTCCTCAGTAGCTGGGACTATGGGCATATGCCACCATGCCCAGCTAATTTTTGCATTTTTAGTAGAGATGGGGTTTCACCATGTTGGTCAGGATCATCTGGATCTCTTGACCTGGTGATCCGCCCACCTTGGCCTCCCAAAGTGCTGGGATTACAGGAGTGAGCCACCTCATCTGGCCTACTGTATTTTTTAAGTACTTAAATTATATTTTTATCCTGAGTTAGATTTCTGGAGCTCCCAAAACACCTTGCGCTCTTAGGAATCCTCTGAAAATAGTTTGACAGCCAGTGATCAAATCTAACCCTCTCTTGTTATAAATGAGAAAACTGGGACCCAAACAGATGAGTACACCTATCCCAGTTACACAGCAATGAACATAGATCCCATGAGGCTGGACTTCAGGGCTGTTCTTCTGCACTAGGGCGGGTTTTTTGAGCCCATCCCTAGCTCTGGCATCCCTGTGCCTGTACCAGGAAGAGTAGCCAGAGAATCTTATAACTAATACATCAGAAAGAAGAGGGAGTAATACCTTGGAGAAACTTCTGGGAAGCTGAGTTCTAAGGCTCTGACCTCCCCATACACCTAGCCTCACTCCCATGACCAAACAAATTGAGCCCGGGGGAGTTTGCTAGCAGGGCTTCAGGGAAAAAGAAAGAAGTTCAGGTGGGAAGGTTAGGTGGGGCAGATTGGAGGATGGGTCTTTCCTGGAGACTCATTCAGAAACAAAATATTCAGGAAGGTTCCAATGGACCAGCAAAGGGGAAAGGGAGGAAAAACATAGTTGGTGGAATGTATTCAAGAAGCAGTTCATGAACCAGCAGCATCAGTATCACATGGGAGATTGTTCAAACTGCAGACTCCCAGGCCCCACTCCAGACCTATTGAACCAGAATCTGCTTTTTGACCAAATCTCTAGGCAATTCCTATGTACCTTAAACTTTGAGAAGCAGCTAGTGCATCACATCATCTCGTTTCTTCTTCACAATGACTGCCTCAGGCTAGACCCTGTTATTATCCCCATTTTACAGAAAAGGAAACTCAGAGGCTTAGAAAGGCTAACCCCCTGCTCAGTGACACAATGATGGTGCACAGCACAGGGTGTGTCTGAACCCAGACTGTCCGACTCCAAAGCCTATGCTGTTTCTATAACCTTCAGCTGCCACCTTCTTGGCAGGACCAGACATTGCATGAGCTTAGTTTGGGAAAGCAGGGAGAAAGGGGAAACACTGGACAGGAATCCTATGGAAACTTCTCATAACATAGTACAGGAACCCAGCAGCACTGCCTAATTTCATTCCCTTATTAATTTAGCAAACATTTCCCAAGAGCATGTGCTAGGAAGTGGGGGACAGAAAAGAATGTCACCATGCTTGTCTTGTAGAAACTTAGACCCAGTTGGAAAGACAGCAGTCAACCAGAGATTCCTGTGTCCCACACAAACTTCCTCTTTGATAGCTCAGCAGTCCCTCACTTCTCCTTTTCCCCTTTCCTTCTTGTTCTCTCCTCCTATTCTGTTTTTTCTCTTTTATGAGGACCCCACTGGACACCTCCAAAATAGAAGCAGCAAAAATTGTCACCCCTATGATGGCTATGATGGGGGAAAAAAACTTGGTCAGAAACAGTGTTTCTAAGCCCTCTCTAAAGGCTGGGCATCTGGCATTCCTGTTGGTTTCAGAGAGCTTAGCCTCTAACTCTTGGTACCGCAAAGGTCATTATCAGATGAGTCTCTTCCAGCTGGTTTCAATGTCCTTTTTTTGGCTGAGACTTCCCTGCTCCCAGGAAGCAAGTGAAGGCCTGTTTCCAATACAGAGCCCCCTACTGAAGCTCAGGTGCAATTCAGATCATTGGATCAATTCAGACCCAGCCAACACAGAGTAAGGCTGGATTCTAAGTTCCAAAAGCAATGACAATATCATTTGGAGGGACGCAGGGTGGGAGGATTTAGGGGTTGGAATAAAAGAGGTTAAATTTATGACAACACTGAAAGTATTATTTTTGAAGCACAGCATCAAGAGACAGCAAGAAAAATGAATCCAAAGAGAGCAGGGCCATGTTTAACCATAGAGTTAAGTGAAAAAAAATAGTTTGCAAAGCAGAATGATTCCACATTAAAAATACAGTGAGAATCTGTGTACATACGTGTGTATAAAACATGGAAACGTCTGCAAGGAAATAAGTGCTCATCTGTGTTGAGGATAGAGTGCCTTGGTACTAATTCAGAACAGAATGTGGCTCCAGGCAGGCAGGGGAAAGGATAGCTCTTCCCATTCACCACCAGTGACACAACATTGGCAGTGAACCTGACTAGGCAGACATCTGCCCATGGACTTTACCTTTACTTTTAGCCTGTTGCCTAAGAAATTCCCGTTTCTTTCTATCACTCTCTTCCCTGTGCTTTTTATGACTTCTAACAAGATCGTAAACTTCCTCCCCATGCAATTCAAGCTCCTAACTTAACAGACCATTTCTAGCTACTAAAACAGGACTGTCTTGGAGCCGGAAGGTGGTGATCTGAAACGTCGGAAAACAGTTCTGCCGCACTGTTTTGACCAGCTCAAAGAAAATAAGACCCTGGAGGCATGAATCTAAAAAGCCTCCCATTCTGCTATAAATTTATGGAGAAGAAATATTGAAATTTACATAAAACTGAGCAGGTGGGGATGATTACAGGTTGGTTGATGAGTACAAATATACAGTTTGATCAGAGATATGAGACCTAGTGTTCTGTGGATCAGTAGGATGACTACAGTTTACAATAATCTGTGTATATTTTAAAATTGCTAGAAGAAAATAATTAGAATGTTTCTAGGATAAAGAAAAGAAAAATATTTAAGGTAATGAATATCCCCCGTTACAACGATTTTATGCCCCTCAGCCCTCTAAGCCTGTTAATGAAGGTGACTCAAAATACATTTCCACCCGAAGCACCCAATTGTGTTTTCAGACTCATAACCACTTCATGAAGCAAGAGTCAGCAAGTTATTTTTGATTGACTGAAAGTGTTTCTCGATACCATCATTTCTGTTAAGCCATCAAAGTATGTTTTCAAAGGAGCTGCATCTCTGGTGAGGCCCTGAGGGGGCCTTTTCTCTCCTAGGGAAAGCCCAGGACTGGCAGGTGACTTTGCTGCATGTGCACACCACTCTCTAGCTGCTGTCTCTCCCTAGCTTGAAGGATCAGCACGGGGAGGGGGAGGGGGATGGAAAGTCCCCCTGGCGCTGTGTGGCTGACACTGCAGTATACGGGGGCAGAGCAGGTTAAAATAAGCACTCTGTGACTGTTTCACAGCATCCTTGGATGGTTCATCATGTCACCAGGTTGAGCAAAGGAAAGCCTTCAGGCCCTCAACCTTGCTGGCTACAAAATGACTACAAGTCTCCAACTCTGGCCAAAGCATCGAAGATCCAGAAAGACAGCAGACAGTGACCAGTGGGAAAGCTGCCCTTGGCTGGCACCAGAGTAGGTGTCTCCCCTGCCTGTGTTCTAGGCAGGAGACTTAAAGCTGACCTAGGGAAACTGAGCATTTACATCTGCTGCTGGTTGAATACCAGGTGAAAGGTGCATGCTAGGCAGCATTCAAGAGTTGATGGCCCTAACAGAGGTTACCGCCCTTTAGCCAATGATTTTCAAGGTTAAGCATTGCCCTCAGTGCTCTCACAGGTCATCCACTACATATGGGGCTTTACACCGGGCAGTACAATGGCACCATCAGAGCAGCAATATATGTGTCTTTGTGTGGTCTCGTTCTCCTGAAGATCTTGGGCCATCCAGCCAGCTTGCTATTTGCATACATCAGGTTAATATTCAGCAGAGGCAGATCAGACCTCTCTTGATTGGCTTAACCTGATTAAAATCCCACTAAGAAAAAGAGGAATCTAGAAGAAGGGAAATACACTTAAAGAACTCCAAAATCTTGAAGATCATCTCCTATTCTGCAAGCACTGCAGACCTCTCTGACCTAGCATCAAATTCCTTCCCACTGAGCTCAAATCTGGCTTCATTGTCTCATCAATATCCCAAGTCAGGCTGCAATCATTATCCATTTGGAGTTGGCATGCAAGATAAAATTTATTTGACATCACTGATAAAATCTAAACCTATCATTTTAGATGAGAAAACCAGGTTTAGAGGAGGAGAGTGACTTGGCCAGAATCATATAAGAAGTCCCACCTGTGGCAGCTAAAATCTGACTCCTGTTCCAGTGTTCTTTATACTACACCAGAATCAGTGTTCTAAAATCTTAGAATCAAGGTCAACAGAAAGTAAGGGGAAGATGACATGAAAGCTCATCCGATGGAAAGAAGAGCAGATTAGCATGAGATGACATAGGTTCAAATCCTAGCTCCAACACTTAAAAGCTGTGTGTCTTTGGGTAGGTGACTTTACTCGCTGGTCCTCGGCTTTCCCACCTACAAAATGGAGATAATAATGCTCAAATGAGATGATGCCTGGCACAGTGCCCAACACAGACTAACTAACAGCATATGCAGAGATTTACCCATGCCGATACCAGCCTTCTCATGTCAGCCACTTCCCCCGCTTCCTCGTTCCCAGCCAAACCACCTCCTATTGGCTTGATTGCCATCAGTGATGAATGAGGCTTCAGTTTCCATGGTTGCCCGGACCTATTTGTTGGACAGATGACTTTCATAGCCTGCAGGTCTCTGCTTGGAGTTGGCAAGAGCTGGGCCACTGAAGCTGCATTTCCAAAACACCTGAGCTCTCTCCACTCTTGAGAGTGCCTGGGGATGCTCCCAGGATGGTAAGACTCCCTCTGTGGATTCCTGGGTAAAGGTAGTGACATTTTCAGGAGGCTTCACATGGAATTCGTGTCAAGCGCCAACTGAGCACATTATTACTTGGACTCCAAAAGGCTGTTCTGGTTCTCCCATTAGCTCATCAGCTTTCCTAGGGCAAGGCCAAGGTCATACTCAGCTCTGCATCTCCCATGTCCGTGTCTCCTAGCATGCAGTTAGTGCACATGGTGAATTGCATTCTTGACCCCAATTCTCCACCCTTCCCTTCCTCCACACCCTTTATCTTGTAGCTTCGCAAGCTATCTCTCTACATACAAAGCACAATCCCCACCCCAGACCTGGCCATGCAACTTGCTTTGGCCAAAGGAATGTACATTAGTTATCTATTGCTGTGTAACAAATTACCCCCAAACTTAAAAGCCTAACACAACACACATTTATTATCTCATAGTTCCTGGGGACAAGGATCTCAGTATGGTTTACTTGGGTCCTCTACTTCAGGGTCTCTCATTTCACAGGACTGCCATAAAGGGGTCAGCTGACCTGTAGTCATGTCAAGGCTCCACTGGGAAAGGTTCCATATCCAAGCTTATGTGCTTTATTGACAGGACTCTGTTCCATCCAGGCTGTTGGCCAGAGGCTGCCCTCCATTCTTGCTGTGTGGGCCACTTCATCAAAGCACATTGGTGCTTTTGATATGGTAGCGAGACAGAAGTCATAATCTCTTGTGACTGAATCAAAAAAGTGACAGCCTATCACTTTTGCTGTATTCCTGTATCCTACCAATTCAAAGCAAGTCACAGGCCCTGCCCCACTCAAAGGGAGGGGATTACCCAAGGGTATGAATGGCAAGAGGCAGGGATCATTGAGGACCATCTTTGAAGTCTGCCTACCACAGGATGTTTGCAGATGTAGCAAGCAGTGCCTTGAGAAACACATGAACAATTGGGCTTTCTTGCTCTTATGAGAATGTGCCTTGAGTAACCCACTAGTCCAAGAAGGAGGATGAGGGACACATGGCAAGAACTAAACCCCCAGGAAAACCCAACCTAGAGCAGAGTCCCCAGTAACAGCATAGGTATATGAGTGAGCCCAGATGAGACCAGCACAACTGCCCAGTACAGTCCAACCCACATCAGTTGGCTCTGGCAGAAGTCACTGAAGTTTTGAAGTTGTTTGTGAGCGAAAGCTAACTGATACCATGAGCAAGAAGTATTAGCACAATGCATAATTATTTATTTCACTTCTCAGTTTCCTCATCTATAGAAAGGGCATAATAATATTTAGCCCTCAATGCGTCATTATAAAAACTAAATAAGTTAGTTTTTACAAACTTTTAGAACAGTGTCTGATGCATAGTAATGAGGCATAAGTGTTTGTTAAAATAAATCCATCAGTAACAGATAACCTGTTTTTGAGTGTTTATCACACATTAAAAATTTTGTGCACATTGTCTCATTTACTCTTCACAATAATCCTATGAGGTTGGTACAATTATTATTTTCATTTTTTAAATGGGGATTAGACCCCATTTAAAATGGCAAGACATGAACAGACACTTTTCAGTAGAAAACATACAAGCAGCCAACAAAAAAAAAATGAAAAAAATGCTGATCATCACTAATCATCAGAGAAATGCAAATTAAAATCACAATGAGATACCATCTCATCTCATAATAATTATTATTATTATTAAAAAGTCAAAAATCAACAGATGTTGGTGAGGATGTAGAGGAAATCCTTATACACTGTTGGTGGGAAAATTAATTAGTTCAACCACTATAAAAAGGAGTTTTGGAGATTTCTCAAAGAATTTAAAACAGAACTACCATTAGACCCACCAATCCTATTACTGGATATATATCCCAAATCTTTCTTCCAAAAAAAATGCATGCACTCACATGTTCAGCACTGCACTATTCACAATAGCAAAAACATGGAATCAACTCAGGTGCCCTTCAACAGTGGATTGAGTAAGGAAAATGTGGTACATATAAGCCATGGAATACTATGCACCATAAAAAAGAAGAGAATCATGTCCTTTGCAGCAATATGGATGCCACTGAAGTTCATTATCCTAAGACAGTTAATGCAAGAACAGAAAATCAAATATGGCATGTCCTCACTTTTGAGTAGGAGCTAAACATTGGGTACTTATGGACAGGAAGATGGCAACAATACACAGTGGGGACTATTGGAGGGGGGCCAGTGTTGAAAAATTAGCTGATAGGCACTATGCTCACTTACTGGGTGGCGGGATTATTTGTATCCCAAATCTCAGCAATATATTAATACTGTGTAACAAACTTGCACATGTACCCCCTGAATCTAAGATGTAAGGTGAAATTATAAAACTAAAATAAAATAAAATGAGGCTTACAAAGTTTGAAACATTTGCCCAGGTCACACAGCTAGATGTGGGGAAGCCAAGGTTCAAATTAATAATCAGTTAAGTAAAGACCAAGATCAGAAAGATGAGAGAACAGAGTCAGCAATAAAAAGATCGAAAGAGTAATAAGAGGTATGAGCAAGTGACTTGATTCAGAACGAAGTCCATAGCAACTGGGCTGGTGCCAGGGTACTCTTTTAGTTTGTGTCCTTATGTGCCTCATGGGGGCTAAAAGAATGACCTGAGGATGACAGAACAGAGATGCGTAACAAGAAAAGAGAAGTCTGAAGAGGTAACGTGAGAGATGTTTTCAAACAAGAAAAGCCACTGGAAAGGGGAGTTGCTGGTTCATGTGCCTCCAGGGTACAAACATGAGTCGTTTCAGTAGAAGTTCAGAAAGAGGTCAATGTAAGGAAGAATTAGGTAAGAGTTCTAAGTACTAAATCATAAATAGAATGCCCAGGGTTGGCAATGAGCTTCCGTAAGTGCTCCAGCAGATTCTTGAGGACCACGTGCCAAGGATGTCATAAACATTTCTGCTTTGGATAAGCAGCCAAATGATTTACCTTGCAAGACCTCTTCCAGCTCAGAGTCTGAGCTTCCAAGAAAACAATTGCATAGATGGATCCATAGCCAAAACCTTGCTGATTGGGGAACTGTCACCTGGTTCGTTTCTGATGCCATGGCAGGAAACAAAGAAAATCTACAACAAAGCTCTCTTTTTCCAAACAACAAAGAAATGAGTGAATAATGAATTATAATTCCAATGATTGAAGGTGCTCAGTAAAGTTGCTCATCATTATGGTCCTCAACAGGCAGCATGGCCATCATTAGCCCTCACTTGGATTGATCATGTTCAGAGACACTGCTCAAGCCCCTACTTAGCCTTAACCAAACTCTACTCCCTGATTTAACCTTCTTTCCTTTCCTTCCCTGCTCTACCTGGCTTCTCCAAAACTCATTCTTCTTGCAACTGAAAGCTGCATTTTTTTTTCTGGCAGCTCCTTTCTCTCCTGGTGCTCTGCTGTATCTCCTTCTTTTCCTTCTTGGGGTTCTTCAATGGCCTCTTACATGTTAGTAAATCCTAAAACTCCACCACCACCTTCCTTTCTTACCAATCCTCACAATTACCCATTGGTAATCTCAGCCACCCCTCTGGGGTTTTGGCCACCCAAATGCCAGCAACCCTTTGATCTCAGGCTCTAGCCCAGATGACTCTGCTGAGCTAAAACCTGTATGTCCAACTGCTGCTGGACATCTCCACCTGAATGTCTCCCAGGCATCTCTGACTCAACCTTTGCAAAATTTACTCTTCACTTTTCACCAAAATCAGTTTGTCTTCTTTTTAATGGCACCAGACTGTGTCATTGGGTATCCTTCTTTCCCTGTCTGGGCTTCAGTTTTTCCATCTGTAAAGTAAGGAAGTGGGAGTAATTTATTTCTAATGCCCCTTTCTTTCCATTATGACATCTTGAGATTTACCTTAAGATCCCATGACTTCAAATGATGCTGTGTTCTATTGGCTTGGAAGACAATATAATGGCAAAACAACATTAATAATAGCTGAATTTTATTGAGCAATTACATGTGCCAGAAATTTCTGTAATCATTACTGCCAAGGCATCTCCATGAGGTGGTCCCACCACTTTTATCATCATTTTGAAGATAACAAAACAAGGCTAAGGGAGGTTAAGGGATTTGCCCAAAGATACACTGCTGGGAAGTGGCCACAGTAAGAATCATGGTCTTACTCACATTCCTGGACTCTAGACCTGGGAAGGAGTCTTTAGTTTCTGTCTGGCCTCCACATTTTGTTAACACTGTGTCCTTGGACAAATCTTTTGCTCTTTTATGGCTCTGTGTCTCCATCTTTCAAATTAATATTAGTAGCTAATATTAACTCTTGCAGAAATGCAAGATTAAATGAAATAATACTGTGAATTACAATCTAAGGATATTTCCACCCATATTCCTTTGTTCTCCATGGTGCTTAGCCCTTCCCACCCAAGCAGAAAGGTAGCTACTCTCCCAGGCTCTCATTGCTGCAGGGAGGGTATATCAAGTAAGAATGCAAAGAAAAGATCCGAAAGCTTAGACCTTATGGGAGCTAGGACATTAATACTGATTTGAGGGAAACAATATGGAGTCAGAACAAGGCTTCCTGTCCCCCAAGCAGAAGAAAAGATCTCTGAGAAGCGAAGAGTAAGTAACTGCTAAGGCTTTTGAAGAAGGAAGTCCCATCCTCCCCAGCAGCCCACATCTCTGTGTATGAAGGGAGGGTGACAGATGTTCTAGATAGATTCAGGAATCTGAAAGCAAAGAGGGCTTCTGTCCCCAACCACAACTCAGAAATCTCTGTAGAAGTAGGTGAGCCTCAAATATATGCAGAAGATCCTGAGACTACCTCCCAGCATTCATGCTCCTAGGGCAGTTCAGGCACCACAGAAAGATCCTGTGGGCCAGAGCAGTGAGGACACAACAAGGTATCAGAGGATACTTGCAATCAGGGTAAAAGAACCCAGCAGCAAACCACAGGGCCCATGGGCTGAGAACCAGGATGTCCCAGCAGCTGGCGTCATGGATAGATGATAACATACTTGATACTAGATGCCCATACTCTCTTCTAATACCCAAATGCCTCAATCTCCTTTGAGACCCCTGGAACCAGCCAGGATCACACCTGGAATTCCATAACTTTAAGAGGTCAAGGTGGGAGAATCACTTGAGCCCAGGAGTTCAAGACCAGCCTGAGGAATAATGCAAGACCCCATCTCTACAAAAATTAAAATTAGCCAGTAATGTAATTTGGATCTATGTCCCCACCCAAATCTCATGTTGAATTGTAATCCCCAGTTTTGAAGGTAGAGCCTGGTGGGAGGTGACTGCATCATGTGGTTGGAGTTCTCATAAATGGTTTATTATCACCCCCCTTGCTACTGTACAGTGAGTGAATTCTCACAAGATCTACCTGTTTGGAAGCGTGTAACATCATCTGTCGCTCTTCCTCATGCTCCAGTCTTATAAGATGTGCCTGCTTCCCCTTTGCCCTCCACCATGATTGTAAGTCTCCTGAGGCCTCCCCAGAAGCCGAAGCCATTATGCTGCTTGTACAGTTTGCAGAACTGTGATCCAATTAAACCTCTTTTAATAAATTACTCAGTCTCAGGTTTTTCTTTACAGCAGTATGGGAACAAACTAATACAGAAAATTGGTACTGAGGAGTGGGGCATTGCTATAAAGATACAAAAAAATGTGGAAGCGACTTTGGAACTGGGTAACAGGCACAGATTGGAGTAGTGTGGAGGGCTCAGAAGAAGACAGCAAGATGAGGGAGATTTTGGACCTTCCTAGAGACTTGTTAAATGGTTGTGACCAAAATGCTGACAGTAATAGGGACAGCGAAGGCCAGACTGATGAGATCTCTGATGGAGATGAGGAACTTACTGGGAACCGGAGCAAATGTCACTTTTGTTACATTTAGGCAAAAAAAAACTTTGAGGCATTGTACCCTTGCCCAAGGAATCTGTGAACTTTAAACTTGAGAGTGATGATTTAGGGTATCTGGTGGAAGAAATTTCTAGGCAGCAAAGTGTTCAGGATTTGGCCCAGCTGCATGCTTACGTGTGAGCAAATAAACGACCTGAAAATGGAACTTATATTTAAAAGGGAAGCAGAATATAAATGTTTGGAAATTTTGCGGCACAGCCATGTGCTAGAAAAGAAAAGCCCATATTCAGGGCAGCAATTCAAGCAGGCTGCAGAAGTTCACATAACTAAAAGGAAAGTAAATGCTGATAGCCAAGACAATGGGAGAACGTCCTTGGAGGAATTCCAGAGACTTTCATGGCAGCTCCTCCCATCACAAACCCAGAGGCCTAGGAGTGGTTTTGTGGGCCAGATCCAGAGCCCCACTGTCCTGCACAGCCTCAGGACACTGTTTCCTGCATCCTGGCCTCTCCACCTCCAGCTGTGACTCAAATGAGCAAAGGTACACCTTGGGCAACTGCTCCAGAGGGTGCAAGCTGTAAGCCTCTGCAGCTTCCATGCAGTGTTAAGCCTGCAGGTGCACACAGTGCAAGAGTTGAGGCTTGGGAGCCTCAACCTAGATTTCAAAGGAGGTATTGAAAAGCCTGGACGTTCAAGCAGAAGCCTGCTGCAGGAGGGATCCCTCACGGAGAACCTCTACTAGGGCAGTGTGGATGGTAAATGTGGACTTGGAGCCCCTATACAGAGTTCTCACTGAGCCACTGCATAGTGGAGCCGTGAGAAGACAGCCACCATCCTCCAGACCCCAGAATGATAGATCTTCAACAGCTTTCACCCTGCACCTGGAAAAACCACAAGCACTCAATGCCAGCCTTTGAAAGCAATGGCAGGGACTGAACCCTGCAAAGCCATAGGGACAGGGCTGCCTAAGGCCTTGGGAGCCCACTGCTCATACCAGTGTATCCTGGATGGGGGACACAGAGCCAAAGGAGACTTTTTTTTTTTAACTTTAAGGTTTAATGAATGTCCTTCTGCGTTTGAGACTTGCATGGGGCCTGTACCCCTTTCTTTTGGCTGACTTCTCTCTTTTGGAATGGAAATATTACCCAATGCCTATAACCCCATTGTATCTTGGAAGTAACTAATTTGTTATCATTTTACAGGCTCATAGGTGAAAAGGACTAGCCTTGTCTCAGATGAGACTTGAGATTTTTGACTTTTAAGTAATTCTAGAATAAGTTAAGACTTTGGAGGACTGTTGGGAAAGTATGATTGTACTTTGAAATGTGAGAAGGACATGAGATTTTTGAGGGATCACGGTGGAATAATATAATTTGAATCTATGCTTGATTGAAGGCAAAGATGGCCGAATAGGAATAGCTCTGGAGTGCAGTTCCCAGCAAGAACAATGCCGAGGGTGAGTGATCACTGCATTTCCAAACGAGTTTTTGCTGCCCACAGACCAGGAGATTCCCAGGCTGAAAAGTGCCATGAGTTTCTAGCATGGCTATTTCAGATGGCACAGTGGGACTCCACAAAAAAACTCACACAAATCTGGGTGGCCATTTCAACTGGCACCTGGAATGCCTGGGAAACACAGCTGCTCATTCAACTGAAAAAAAGGGGGCTGAAACAGGGAGCCAGCTGATCTGGCTCAGTGGTTCCCACCCCCACAAAGACCAGCAATCTGAAATGCTCTGGATTGAGAGTTTTGCAGCAAAAGCAGCTGGACCCAGGAAGGTCCAGCTCTGTGAGGGGAAGGGTGTCCACCATTACCAAGGCAGTCCACCACTACCAAGGTAGTCCACCATTACAGAGGCAGTCCTCCATTACTGAGGAGGTCCGTCATTACTGAGGAAGTCCACCGTTAGTGAGGCAGACTGCCATTACCGAGGCAGTTCTAACTATACCCTGTAAACAAAACCTCAAGGAAGGTCACACAGCTATTCAGCAATGCCTCTGCTGGCAGACTGTGAGTAGGCTACCTCCTGGCTGGGCAGGGTATCTCTGAAAAAAGGCAGCAGCACATCAGGAACTTATAAATAAAGCCCCACCTTCCCAGGGCAGAGCACCTGGGGAAAAAGGTGGTTATTAGTTCTGCTGCAGCAGACTTAAACGTACCTGCCCAGAAGCTCTAAATGGAACAATGGAGCTCCCAGCTCAGCACTTGAGCTCCTGTAAGGGAGCTTGAGACTGCCTCCTCAAGCTGCTCCCCAACCCCCATATATCCAAAGAGATACCTGATAAAGGAGAGCTCAGGCTGACATCTGGCAGGTATCTTTTTGGGACAAAGATAACAGAAGAAGAAACTGGCAGCAACCCTTACTGTTCTGCAGCCACATCAGGTAATTCCCAGGTAAGCAGGGTCTGGATATCCAGCAGTGCTAAAGCAGAGGGGCCTGACTGTTGTAATCCCAGCACTTTGGGAAGCCAAGGTGGGTGGATCATGAGATCAAGAGATCGAGACCATCCTTGTCAACATGGCTAAACCCTGTCTCTACTAAAAATACAAAAAATTAGCTGGGCATGGTAGCACATGCCTGTAATCCCAGCTACTCAGGAGGCTGAGGCAGGAGAATTTCCTGAACCCAGGAGGCAGAGGTTGTGGTGAGCCGAGATCGCACCATTGCACTCCAGCCTGGGTAACAAGAGTGAAACTCCGTCTCAAAAAAAAAAAAAAGAAGAAGGAAAACTAAGAAACAGAAAGAAATAACTTCAACATCAACAAAAAGGATGTCCACTCAGAGACCCCATTCAAAAGTCACCAACTACAAAGACCACAGGAAGATATATCCACAAAGATGGGAAGAAACCAGCTAAAAACAGATGAAAATCCCCAAAACCAGAATGCCACTCCTCCTCTAAGTGATCACAACTCCCCACCGGCAAGGGAACAAAGCTGGATGGAGAGTGAGTCTGATGACTTGACAGAAACAGGCTTGAGAAGGTGGGTAATAAAAAACTTCTCTGAGCTAAAAGAACATGTTCTAACCCAATGCATAGAAACTAAGAACCTTGAAAAAAGGTTTGATGAAATGTTAACAAGAACAGACAGCTTGGAGAAGAATATAAATGACTTGAGGGAGCTTAAAAACACAACACAACAACTTCATGAAGCATACACAAGTTTCAACAGTTAAATCGACCAGGCAGAAGAAAGGATATCAGAGATTGAAGATCAACTCAATGAAATAAAAGGAGAAGGCAAGATTAGAGAAAAAAGTTGAAAGAAATGAGCAAAGCCTCCAAGAAATATGGGATTATGTGAAAAGACCTAATCTACATTTGATAGGTGTACCTGAATGTGACAGAGAGAATGAATCCAAGCTGGAAAACGCTCTTCAGGATATTATCCAGAATAACTTCCCCAACCTAGCAAGGCAGGCCAACATTCAAATCCAGGAAATACAGAGAACACCACAAAGATATTCCACAAGAAGAGTAACCCTAAGGCACATAATCGTCAGATTCACCAGGGTTGAAATGAAGGAATAATGCTAAGGGCAGCCAGAGAGAAAGATCGGGTTCACAAAGGGAAGCCCATCAGACTCACAGCAGATCTCTCAGCAGAAACCCTACAAGCCAGAAGAGAGTGGGAGCCAATATTCAACATCCTTAAAGAAAAGAACTTTTAACCTATAATTTCATATCCAGCCAAACTAAGCTTCATAAGCGAAGGAGAAATAAAATCCTTTTGAACAAGCAATTGTTGAGAGATTTCATCACCACCAGGCCTGCCTTGCAAGAGATCCTGAAAGAAGCACTAAACATAGAAAGGAACAATCAGTACCAGACACTCCAAAAATGTACCAAATGGTAAAGAGCATTGACACAACAAAGAAACTGCATCAACTAATGGGCAAAACAACCAGCTAGCATCAAAATGGCAGGATAAAATTCACACATAACAATATTAACCGTAAATGTAAATGGGCTAAATGCCCCAATCAAAAGACACAGACTGGCAAATTGGATAAAATGTCAAAACCCACTGGTGTGCTGTATCCAGAAAACTCATCTCACGTGCAAGGACAAACATAGGCTAAAAATCAAGGGATGGAGGAAGATTTACCAAGCAAATGGAGAGCAAAAATAAAGCAGGAGTTGCAATCCTAGTCTCTGACAAAATAGACTTTAAACCAACAAAGATCAAAAGAGACAAAGAAGGGCATTACATAATAGTAAAAGAATCAATGCAACAAGAAGAACTAATCCTAAATATATATGCACCCAGTACAGGAATACCCAGATACATAAAGCAAGTTCTTAATGACCTGCAAAGAGACTTAGACTCCCACATAATAATAGTGGGAGACTTTAATACTCCATTGTCAATATTAGACAGATCAATGAGACAGAAAATTAACAAAGATATCCAGGACTTAACTCAGATCTGGACCAAGAGGACCTAATAGACATCTACAGACCTCTCCACCCCAAATCCACAGAATATACATTCTTCTCAGCACCACATCACACTTACTCTAAAATTGACCACTTAATTAGAAGTAAATCACTCATCAGCAAATGCAAAATAATGGAAATCATAAAAAACAGTCTCTCAGACCACAGTGCAATCAAATTAGAACTCAGGATTAAGAAACTAACTCAGAACTGCACGACTTCAGGGAAATAGAACAGCTGGCTCTTGAATGTTGACTGGATAAACAACAAAATGAAGGCAGAAATAAAGATGTTCTTCAAAACCAATGAGAACAAATACACAATGTACCAGAATCTCTTGGACACATTATTGTCTAGAGGGAAACTTTTAGCAATAAATGCCCATATGAGAAGCAAGGAAAGATTTAAAATTGACACCCTATCATCAAAATTGAAAGAGCAAGAGGAGCAGGATAAAAAAAAAAACTCAAAAGCTAGCAGAAGACAAGGAATAACTAAGATCAGAGCAGAACTGAAGGAGACAGAGACACAAAAAACCCTTCCAAAAAAAAATCGATAAATCCAGGAACTTGTTTTTTTAAAAGATCAGCAAAATAGACAGACCAATAGCCAGATTAATAAAAAAGAAAAGAGAAGAATCAAACAGATGCAATAAAAATCAATAAAGAGGATATCACCACCAATTACACAGAAATACAAACTACCATCAGAGATTACTACAAACAACTCTATTCACATAAACCAGTAAACCTGGAATAAATGGATAAATTCCTGGACACTAACACCCTCCCAAGCCTAAACCAGGAAGAAGTCGAAACCCTGAATAGACCCATAACAAGGGCCAAAGTTGAGGCAGCAATTAATAGCCCACCAACCAAAAAAAGCCCAGGTCCAGTTGGGTTCACAGCCGAATTCTACCAGATGTACAAAGAGGAGCTGGTACCACTCCTTCTGAAACTATTCCAAACAATCCAAAAAGAGGAATCCTTCCCAAATCATTTTATGAGACCAACATCATCCTGATACCAAAACCCGGCAGAGACTCAACAAGAAAAGAAAACTTCAGGCCAATATCCATGATGAACATTGATGCAAAAATCTTCAATCAAATACTGGCAAACTGATAGCAACAGCACATCAAAAAGCTTCTCCATCACGATCAAGTAGGCTTCATCCTGGGGATGCAAGGCTAGTTCAACATAGGCAACTATATATACGTAATTCATCACATAAATAGAACCAAAGACAAAAACCACATGATTATCTCAATAGATGCAGAGAAGACCTCTGGCAAAATTGAATGGCCCTTTATGCTAAAAACTCTCAATAAATTAGGTACTGAGAGAATGTATCTCAAAATAATAAAAAACTATTTACAACAATCCCACAGGCAATATCATACTGAATGGACAGAAACTAGAAGCATTCCCTTTGAAATCTGGCACTAGACAAGGATGCCCTCTCTCACTGCTCCTATTCAATACAGTATTGAAAGTTCTAGCCAGAGCAATCAGGCAAGAAAAAAAAATAAAGGGTATTCGATTGGGAAAGGAGGAAGTCAAATTGTCTCTATTTGCAGACAACATAATTGTATATTTAGAAGACTCTATCATCTCATCCCAAAATCTCCTGAAACTGATAAACAACTTCAGCAAAATCTCAGGATACAAAATCAACAGGCAAAAATCACAAGCATTCCTATACAGCAATAACAGACTTAAAGAGAGCCAAATCAAGAATGAACTGCCATTCACAATTGCTACAAAGAGAATAAAATACCTAGGAATACAACTTACAAAGAATGTAAAAGATCTCTTCAAGGAGAACTACAAACCACTGCTCAAGGAAATAAGAGAGGACACAAACAGATGGAAAAACATTCCATGCTCTTCCATGGTTAGGAAGAATCAATATTGTGAAAATGGCCATACTGCCCAAAATAATTTATAGAATCAATGCTATCCCCATCAAGCTACCTATGACTTTCTTCACAGAACTGGATAAAACCACTTTAAACTTCACATGGAATCAAAAGAGAGACTACATAGCCAAGACAATCCTAAGCAAAAAGAACAAAGCTGGAAAATCCGGATCCAAGATGGCCGACCACTAACAGCTCAGGATTGTAGCTCCCAGTGAAAGCTCAGAGAACGAGACGACGCCACATCTTCAGACGAATTTTCATCACTCACCGATTAGCCGATTCCCAGTGGAGGAGCCTCATGGGTCGCCAGCACAACTCTTGTGGCCACCGCAGTGGTTTTGCTGGCGTCTCAGCGCAGCAGCTCTTCATGCAGAGCCAGCGGGACTGCTTCCCCTACTGACTGGAGTTTGGAGCTCCAGGAAGTCAGAGCCGCTTGTTGCGGACTCAAGAGGGAAGCCAGACCAGAGATTCCCGGGCAGAAGAGCACCATCAGTCTTATCGCTGCTATTTAGGCTACCACAGTGGGTTGCTCAGATCCCAGCACTGGGAATCAATAAGTCGGATGTCGACTCAGAAACCTAATTAGAAAGGCGGTTCATCTACAATGAAGGGGAAAAAACAGCCTAAGAAGGCTGAGTATACTCAAAATCAGAACCCATCAGCAATGGAACAAGCCCTGATGGAAAAGGACTCATCAGCAACCGAACAAGCCCTGATGGAAAAGGACTCATCAGTAACGGAACAAGCCCTGATGGAAAAGGACTGTGTTCCATTATCTGAAGTAGGCTTTAAAAGGTGGATGATAAGAAACTTCTGGGAGTTAAAGGAACTTGTTCTAACCCAATGTAAAGACTAAGAACTTGGAAAAAAGGTTAGATGAAATGTTGAAAAGAATAGACAATATAGAGAGGAATACAAATGAACTTATGGAGTTGAAAAATACAACACGAGAACTTAGTGAAATATGTACAAGCTTAAACAGCCGAATTGATCAAGCAGAAGAAAGGGTATCAGAGGTCGAAGACCAATTTAATGAAACAAAACGACAAGACAAGAATAGAGAAAAAAGGATAAAAAGGAATGAGCAAAGTCTCCAAGCAATATGGGACTATGTGAAAAGACCTAATATACGCTTGATTGGTGTACCTGAATGTGACGGAGAGAATGAAGTCAAGCTCGAAAATACTCTCCAGGACATTATCCAGGAAAATTTTCCTAATTTAGCAAAGCAGGACACTATTCAACCCCAGGCAATACAGAGAACACCACAAAGATATTCCTCAAGAAGACCAACCCCAAGGCACATAATCGTTAGATTCACCAAGATCAAAACGAAGGAGAAAATATTAAGGGCAGCCAGAGAGAAAGATCAAGTTACCCATAAAGGTAAGCCTATTAGGCTTACAGCAGATCTCTCAATGGAAACCCTACAAGCTAGAAGAGAGTGGGGGCCAATATTCAATATACTTAATCAACAGAACTTTCAGCCCAGAATTTCATATCCTGCCAATTTAAGCTTTACATTTGAGGGAAAAATAAAATCTTTTAGGAACAAGCAAGTACTCAGAGATTTTATTACCACCAAGCCTGCTTTACAAGAACTTCTAAAAGAAGCATTATACACAGAAAGGAACAACCAGTATGACCCTTTCTAAAAATACACCAAAAAGTAAAGAGCATTAACATAAAGAAGAATTTTTATCAACGAAAGGCCAAAAGAGCCAGTTAATATCAAATGGCAGCAACCCTAAATTTAAATCAACCAAATCTCCCAATCAAAAGATACAGACAAAATTTAACGGTATATCCAAAGATATACATAGACTCAAAATAAAGGGTTGGGAAAAAAAAAAAAAACATACCAACCAAATGGAGAGCAAAAATAAATAAATAAAAAGCAGGAGTTGCAATTTTCACATTTGACAAAATAGATTTCAAAGCTACAAGGATACAAGGGTAAAAGGATTAATGTAATAATAAGAGATCTTAACACCCAGATACATAAGACACATAATGAGATTTAGATTCAACAAGACAGAAAATTGATAATGATATCCGGGACTGGAACTAAGATCCAGAACAAATAAACTCAATAGAGCTCTCCATTTTAAACACACAAAATATACATTATCCACAAAATCTAACAATATATCTAAAGATATACAAAGACTCAAAACAAGGGGATGGAAAAAAACTCACCAACCAAATGGAGAGCAAAAATAAATAAATAAAAAGCAGGAGTTGCAATTCTCACACTTAATAAAATAGATTTCAAAGCTACAAGGATGCAAGGGTAAAAGGATTAATGTAACAATAAGAGATCTTAACACCCAGATACATAAGACACATAATGAGATTTAGATTCAACGAGACAACAAATTGATAACGATATCCAGGACTTGAAATCAGAGCCAGAACAAATAAACACAATAGAGATCTCCATTTTAAACACATAAAATATGCATTAACCACTTTAAACACTCAAAATATTGATCAGCCATTATTGAAACCCATTTTAGGAATGAAGTAACATTCCTTTTTCCCTCTTTTTCTTTTTTCCCCCTTCTTTTTCTCTTTTTCCCTCTAAAAAAAAAAAAAAAAGAAAATCCATGGAAAATAGTAAGAATGACCAAACTGGTCTGTTCATTAAGGGTGGGTCTTCACATTTGCCAGTTTTACTATTGAGGGCATTGAAATGAGCCATGGCAGATAAAGTTACTTGCCAGGCTTTTTAAAGAAAGTTGAAATGGATGGTAGAAAATCAGCAGTTTAAATTTAGGTTTGGCAGTTGTAAAAATGAAGTTCCACAGCTGCCCTAACATGACAGATAATAAAGAATACAAGAAATACTAGGAAGAAAAACAAAAAAAAGAACAAAGCTGGAGGCATCATCCTATCTGACTTCAAACTACTACAAAGCTACAGTAATCAAACCAGTATGGTACTGGTACCAAAACAGAGATATAGACCAATGGAACAGAACAGAGGCCTTGGAGGCAATGCTACACATCTACAACCATCTGATCTTTGACAAACCTCACAAAAACAAGCAATGGGGAAAGGATTCTCTGTTTAATAAATGGTGTTGGGAAAACTGGCTAGCCATGTGCAGAAAGCAGAAACTGGACCCCTTCCTGACACCGTACACTAAAATCAACTCCAGATGGATTAAAGACTTAAACATAAGACCTAACACTATAAAAATCCTAGAAGAAAACCTAGGCAAAACCATTCAGGACATAGGTATAGGCAAGGACTTCGTGACTAAAACACCAAAAGCATTGGCAACAAAAGCCAAAATAGACAAATGGGATCTAATTAAACTCCAGAGCTTCTGTATAGCAACAGAAACAATCAGTAGAGTGAACTGGCAACCAACAGAATGGGAAAAAATATTTGCAATCTACCCATCTGACAAAGGGCTAATATCTAGAATCTACAAAGAACTAAAACAGATTTACAAAGAACTAAAACGGATTTACAAGAAAAAAACAACCCCACTCAAAAGCGGGTAATGGATATGAACAGACACTTTTCAAAAGAAAACATATATAAGGCAAATAAACATAATGAAAAATGCTCATCATCACTGGCCATTAGACAAATGCAAATGAAAACCACATGAGATACCATCTCACACCAGTTAGAATGGTGATCATCAAAAAATTTGGAGACAGCAGATGCTAGAGAGGATGTGGAGAAATAGGAACACTTTTCCACATTGGTGGGAGTGTAAATTAGTTCAACCATTGTGGAAGACAGTGTGGTGATTCCTCAAGGACCTAGAAATAGAAATTCTGTTTGGCCCAGCAATCCCCTTACCGGGTATATACCCAAAGGAGTATAAATCATTCTATTATAAAGACACATGCACACATATGTTCATTGTGGCACTGTTTACAATAGCAAAGACCTGGAACCAACCCAAATGCCCATTGGTGATAGACTGGACAAGGAAAATGTGGCACATATATACTATGGAATGCCATGCAAAAACGATGAGTTCATGTCCTTTGTAGAGACATGGATGAATCTGGAAACCATTATTCTCAGCAAACTGACACAAGAACAGAAAATAAAACACCACATGTTCTCACTCATAGGTGGGTGTTGAACAATGACAACACATGGACACAGGGAGGGGAACATCACACACTGGGGTCTGTTGGGGGGGCTACAGTAGGAACAGCAGTGGGTAGGGAGGTTGGGGAGGGATAACATGGGGAGAATTGCCAGATATCAGTGATGGGGGGATGGAGGCAGCAAAGCACGTTACCATGTATGTACCTATGCAACAATCCTGCATGATCTGCATATGTACCCCAGAATCTAAAGCACAATTACATATATATATGTAATTATATTTAATTACATATATATAATTAATTACATATATATTTAATTACATATATATTACATATATACATATGTATGTAATTAAATATATAATATATATATACACATATATAAAAAATAATTTGAATCTGTGTCCCCACCCAAATCTCATGTTGAATTGCAGTCCCCAGTTTTGGAAGTGGGCCTGATGGGAGGTGACTGAATCATGGGGGAGGAGTTTGTATGAATGGTTTAGTATTATCCCCTTTGGTACACTATAGTGAGTGAGTTCTCACTAGATCTGACTGTTTAAAAGTGTGTGGCATATGTCCCCTCTCTCTCTTTCTTCTGGCCATGTAATATGATCTTGCTTCACCATTGCCTTCTGCCAAGATTGAAAGTTTCCTGAGGCCACCTCAAAAACAGAAGCTGCCATGCTTCCCTGTACAGCCTGCAGAACCATGAGCCAATTAAACCTCTTTTAATTATAAATTATCCACTCTCAGATATTTCTTTATACTAGTGCAAGAATGGACTAATGTAGCCAGGCACAGTGCCACATGCTTATAGTCCCAGCTACTCAGGAGGCTGAGACAGGAGGATCACTTGAGTCCAAGAGTTCTAGAGAGGAGGATCGCTTGAGTCCAGAGTTCATGATGAACTCTGATCATGCCATTGCACCAGCCTGGACCACAGAGTGAGACCCTGTCTCTAAAACATTTAATTTTATATTTTAAAAAGACCCCTGAAACTTAGGCATATTCTGAGGCAAGGTAGGACCCAAATGAACCAAGACTAGGTTTCTGCTCTTCAGCAAACTGGGGTCCCAAAATGTATGAAAAAGGAAAGGGAGTTTTATTTCAGTCCTTGTTCATCTGGGTTTATAGACTGGAAACACAGCTATTGCATATGTGAAGCACTCAGACCAGTGCCTGGCACAAAGTAGACTCTTAATGATTCTAACCGGTTCTATTACCACCTCCTGGAAGAACCTCCTCTCTACACAGGCTCTCTCCTGTCCCAATCCTTCGGGTCCCACTGATATCTGAGTTCCCTAAGAAAGAAACAAAATGGGGAGATGAAGTAGATTTACTCGTCACTCTTTGCACCCTCCATGATCTTTTCTCTAACTCAAGGTGAAGAAATCATTTTCCTCTCCTCGTGACTACAGATGCTTATTGATACTACTGTAAAAATTAAATGCTTTGCTGAAGATTACTCTTTAACCCTGGAATTCAAGTTGGTATCTGTTTGTTCATTAGTTAATTAGTTAATCAGTTTGTTTATTTAGTGACAGCCAGATTCTATGAAACACAGCTATAAGAAAGCAAATCCTTTACATTCACACTTACCAAGCTTTCAGGTGCCCACATATCATCTGTGGATCTTGTTAAAACAGAGATTCTAATCAGAAGTATGGAAAAGGGGCCTGAGTTCTACATTTCTAATGAGCTCCCAGATGATACAAATCTTGCTGACCCATGGTCCACACCTAGAGGCTCTAGAGTCAGACCCACTGGGCTCAAATGCCAACTCTGGTTGTTTGTAGCTGTGTGACTTTAGGCAACTTAAATAATATCTCTGAGCCTTCATGTCATGTTTTACTACCGGGACTATATATAACTTCTTGCTGAAAGTTTGTATAAGTAAAGATTAAAGATAATTCAACAGACCCTTTGCATATCCTGGCCATTCTGCAAGTAGCAATGAGAGTTATTAGGATAGTGTGGCCCCATTTTTGCTAAATGTGGGGATGCATCTTTCTACTAGAGGCTTAGGATCCCTCCTGTCCTGACATTCTGCTATTCTGGGAGGACCGAATAGCTCTGGAATGAATAAGACTGTCACTGCCTATATGGAAGGGCAGCATCTTGTCTCTACTATCACAGTGTGGTCAATATTCCAGACAAGCTATGGTGCATCATGCTCTTGAGACAGGCTGAGAATCAGGATGTTCCAGCAGCCAGCAGCATGAATAGATGATGACATACCTGGTACTAAATGCCCACCTAGTCCCCAAATGCTTCGATGTCCTATAACGCCCCTTGAACTGGCTGGGTATGGTGGTTCACACCTGGATTCCAGCACTTTGGGAGGCCAAGGTGGGAAGATCACTTGAGCTCAGGAGTTCGAGGCCAACCTGGGCAACATAGAGAGTTCCGATCCCTACAAAAATAAAAATCAGCTGGGCATGGTGGCATGTGCCTGTAGAGCCTGCCCATTGCTGAGGCTAGACCCCTTTTCTGCTCCCCTCTTCAAGGGTATTGATCCCAGCCAATTGTACATGCATCTTTATTATTTGTGTGCCATAAACAGCACAGACATTAGGGCAGTTCCCTGGCCTGGATTGATTTGTCTCCCCATGCCAGCCTGAGTCTCTCTCTGAGATCCCCAGAGCCAGTGACAAGCTTTGTGGGACCCAACTCTGGAAATAAAACTTCAATTACATCTACTGGAAATTAGATTAGATTTTATTACTGGAAGGAAAAAGGAAAGATGACAACAACCAAAGGCTCAGAGGGAAAAGGCATGTGTACACCAACACACAAATATGAAATGAAAAAGCCATTTTGCAGCCTCACTCACCAGCCCAAAGGAGTCAAACAGCATCTGTCCTGCCTGGGGCAACAAGGAGGCTGCCTGAGCTCCAGCAATGGCCCTGTCAAAACAGAGGTGGCTGTCACCTCTGAGAGGCAAGGCAAGGCTCTGAAAACATTCTGGTTCTCAAGGCAGACCACCAGGGCTCACTCAAATCCAGGTTCTCTCACTCCTGAGCTGCATGGACTTGGAGACATGACTTCCTCACTACTGTAAGCCCGCACTCTCGCCTGCATTATGGGATGATGCTAATACCAATACATAGTTCAGAGGAAAGTGATATCAAACAGTAAGTAATGTACCATACAAAGAAGCATAAACTGGGTGATCACAATAAGAAATACAAAACTTGCCAGGCACGGTGGCTCACGCCTGGATCAGCACATTGGGAAGCCAAGGCAGGTAGATCACCTGAGCTCAGAAGTTCAAGACCAGCCTGGTCAACAGGGTGAAACCCCATCCCTACTAACTACACAAAAATTAACCAGGTGTGGTGGCAGGCACCTGTAATCTCAGCTACTCAGGAGCCTGAGGCTGGAGAATCGCTTGAATCCAGGAGGCAGAGGTTGCCATGAGCCGAGACCATACCATTGCACTCCAGCCTGGGCAACAAGACTGAAATTTAGTCTCAAAAAAAAAAAAAGAAGAAAGAAAGAAATACACAACTCATACTAAGAGCTGTGTTTTATATCATAGTCCTGTATATGTCTACATGAGTAGACAAAAATGCTAAGTATTACAAAATGAATCCTGTTCTAGGCTCTACCCTAAACCCTTAATAAATATTAACCCATCCTTATGAAGTAACTACTATTATTATGCCCATTTGTAAGTGAAGGAAGTGAGGCTCAAATTCCCTTGAGTAACTTGCCTATGGACCCACAGCCAGAATACGGCAAGGCCAAGATTCAAACCTAACCAGTCGGCCTCATCCACTGTCCTGTCACATCTGGTAATTCCTCTTCTGTTCTGGTCAGAGATCCCCTCCACTGATTTCATGACCACTAAAAAATCCCAGTCTGAAATTTGAAAAATGTAGCTCTAGTATGTCCTTTAACTTTGGAATTTCTTTTCTGAAGAAGTGTTTAGTCAAGTCTTTTGTGCATTTTTAACTGGATTGTTTGTTTTGCTGTTGTTGAACTGTAGGAGCACTTTATATATTCTGAGTATTAATTGCTCATCACATATATGATTTGTAAATATTTATTCTATTCTGCTTTTCTTCTGTTGATAGTGTCTTAATCCACACATTTTTAATTTGATGAAGTACAATTTATTTTTTCTTTTGTTATGTGTGCATTGTCATATCCAAGAAATCATTGTTAAATCCAATATGAATATTTTCTTTTCTTTTCTTCCAAGACTTCTATAGCTTTAGTTCTTACATTTAGGTCTTTCATCTATTTTGGGTTAATTTTTGTACATAATGCAAAGTACAGTTTCAACTGCCTTCTTTTGCATGTGGATATCCATTTTCCTAGTATCATTTTTTGAAAAGACTGTCCTTTCCCCATTGAATGGCCTTGGCATCCTTGTTGCCAAAAATCATTTGGCCATATATGTGAGTGTTTATTTCTGGGCCCTCTATCCTATTCCATTGGTCTATATGTCTTTCCTTATGCCATTACCACACTGTTTTGATTATCATATCTTTTCAGTAAGTTTTGAAATCAGGAAGTGTGAGTTCTCTGACTTTGTTTTTTCTCAAACTTTTTGGTTGTTTGGGTCCCTAGTGATTCCATATGAATTTTAGGATGAATTTTTTCACATCTGCAAAAGTCATCACTGGAGTTTTGATAGAAGTTGTAATGAACCTGTAGGTCATGTTGGGCAATATTTACATCTTAACAATATTAAGTCTTATAATCCAAGAACAGGGATTTCTTTCCATTTTTAGTGTCTTCTTTAATTACTTTCAGCAACATTTTGTAGACTTCAGTGTACAAGTCTTTTACTTCTTGGTTAAATTTATTCCTATGTATTTTATTCTTTTTGATGTGATTATATATAAAATTGTTTTCTTAATTTCATTTTCAGATTTTTCATTGTTAGTGTACAGAAACACAGCTGATTTTTGTGTGTTGGTTTCCTATCCTACAGCTTTGGTAAATTTGCTTACTTGTTCTAACAGGTTTTTTTGTGTGGAACCTTTAAGGTTTTCTATATATAAGATTATGTCCTTGGAGAATGGATAATTTTACTTCTTCCTTTCCAATGTGAAAGGCTTTTTTTCTGTCTTTTTTTTTTTCTTCAATTATTTAGGGCTGGAATGTCCAGTACAATGTTGAATACAAGTGGGTAAGTGTTCCTGACCTTAGAGGACAGGCTTCCAGTCTTTCACCACTGAGTATGACACTAAAAGTGGGACAATAAAGATGTTTTAGAAACAAGTGTATTTTGTAAAACTGTTGATATGGTTTGGCTGTGTCCCCACCCATCTCATCTTGAATTGTAGTTTCCATAATCCCCAAGTGTCATGGAAGGGATCCAGTGGGAGGTAATTGAATCAGGGTGGTTACCTCCCGTGGGAGGTAAAGGAATATAATAAAAACCACTACATAAGTTTGCCCAGAGCAAAGGAGTTTCCCATGCTGTTCTCATGATACGGAGTGAGTTCTCATGAGATCTGATGGTTTTATAAGGGGCTTTTCCCCTCTTTGCTCAGCACTTCTCTCTCTGCTGCTGTGTGAAGGACAGGTTTGCTTCTTCCATCATGATTGTAAGTTTCCTGAGGCCTCCTCAGCCATGTGGAACTGTGAGTCAATTAAACCTTTTATCTTTATAAATTACCCAGCCTCAGGTATGTTTTCATAGCAGTAGGACAAACTAATACACTGGTTTATAGTAATAATGAAAGCAGTTGCTAAACTGCCCCTATGTGTCAGGATAGAGTTGACTGTTTCCATTTATCAAATTATAGAATCCTCACAGTGACCTGTGAGAGACATATTTGAGTCCCCTTATCACCAACGCAAGGCTTAGAGAAATGTAGTGACTTCCCCAGGCTCACAGTGACAGCAAATGGTTGCACTAATATTCAAGCCCAGGGCTGGGTGTGGCAGCTCACACCTGTAATTCCAATACTCTGGGAGGCCAGGTGGGTGAATTACTTGAGCTCAGGAGTTCAAGGCCATCCTGGGCAACATAGCAAAACCCCATCCCCACAAGAATTATAAAAATTAGCCAGGCATGGTGGAGCATGCCTGTAGTCCCAGCTACTTGGGGTCTGAGGCGGGAGGATCGCTTGAGCCCGGGGATTTGAGGCTGCAGTGAGCCATGATAGCACAACTGTACTCAAGCCTAAAAAACAAAATGAGACTCATCTCAAAGAATACAAATAAAGAATACTCAAGCGCAAAACTGTCAGCTCCAACATGCTTGAACTCTCAAATTTCCACAACTTAGTATATGGGTCCTATAACCCTCCTTGTTACAGGACGGTCTTCTCATCCTTGGAGGCTGATGGGCAAAGATTCCTTCTTTGGCATCAAAGACCTGGCCTTGAGTCCTGGCTCTACCACTCTGTGATGGGGTAACTGGACAAGTCACTGAAATTTTCTGAGCCAATGTCCTCAGTTGCAAATCAGGAATCATAATAAAAACCACTACATAAGTTTGCCCACGGCAAAGGGGTTTCCCAGGATTTAGAACTTTGAGTGCTAAATGCCAAAGTCCCGAGCAAACCCGGTCAGGTTTGGTTTGTCACCAGACATGACAGTTAATACCACCATTCATTCCATTGTTCATTCATTCAACAAATATTGATCGAGTGCCCATTGTATGCCAGGCAGTGTTCTTGATGCTGGAGATAGAGGGAAAAAAAGAAAAAAACATTGGCCTTCATGGAGCTTATATCCTAGCTAGGGGAGAACAGCACAAATCAAGAAGTAAGACACTTAGTATGTCAAGTAATGATAAATACAGTGAAGAAAAAAAGAAGCAACAAATTATTCAAATAGCCCCAAACTGGAAGCCACCCGAAGTATCCATCAGCAGAACAGTGAATAAACTGAGATCTATTCATGCAATAGATCTCAACAACAAAAACAATGAATTACTGATATGTAAAATTTGGATGAATCTCAGGCATTATGCAGAGAAAAATGAAACAGTACATGCTGAAAGCATCTATTTATATGAGGTTTAAAAACAGGCAAAACTAAAAGATGGTGTTTAAAGTCAGAAGAGTTATTACCTGAGGGTGACGCTAACTGGAAAGGGCCCAAGTAAACTTTTGGGACACTGAAAATATTCAGTGTCTTGGCCTGGGTGCTGATCAGATGGAGAACACATACGTAACATTCATTGAAGTGTACACTTAACATAGATCCAATAAGTGGACTTTGTCGTGCATAAGCTATACCTCAATTATGAAAAAAAATCTTAAATGGATAAATAAAGCAACAAAGGTGAAATGGAGGCATGGAAGAGGTGGAATTAGGTTAGCATAGTTTGTAGCATGCAAGAAGAATTCATTACATGTTAGTTTATTTTTATCTAGTGACTGTGAGGAGCCTATGGCCTGTGCTTCAAAGAACAGAAGTCCCTCTGTTGTCTCTTTGGGTGTCTCTGTTTCCTTCAGCTAATCTCAGGACCCTCAGCTAATCTCCAGGAGCCCATTATGGAAGGCTGTGCTTCAAACGCCTTAACACTGATTTCTAAACCCAGCTCATCAACAGGTCTGGAAAGTTTCTGTCAGGGCCATACTGGTTTTCTCTATACCTGTACATCCTAATCTCATGCTCCTGAGATTGTAGTGACAAAGATTTAAAACATTTTCCTATGCAACGGGTTTGAATTATCCCAGGGATAATGGAAAGGTATTTTTCATCTTTAGGGTGTTAATGAATATAAATGGGATTTACAGCCCATTTCTCTGCTTTTTGTTCCCTCTGGGAAATGAGATCATAGAAAGAAAACTTACAGTGGCAAAAAGAGAGTGAGAGACGCTTTGCTCAAATCTCCCTCCCAGAACACCCCCAAGAATGGAAAAGACTTCAAAAACCCCAACTCCTTCCCTTCCTTCCCAACTGTTCAAAAATCCTTCCAAGTAAAAAATAATTAATTCATCATGTTACAAGTATTTTTAGCTACAAGGAGTTGCTAACCAGCAAACTTCCGAGTGAACCTGGACCCAGGGAAGTCAAGATGTAAACCTCTTTTCTAGATGGAATACTCTCTCTGATCATGGCTTTCTGCTGGGAAGTAGGGAAGGTTTCATCTTGGTCCATATTAGTCCCTAAGAGGGAATAATTCTGTCATCTCCCCACCTCTAATGCTCTGTTCTATGCTGGATTAATTATAGTACCCAGAAAGATCTTCTTCCCCTCAGGTAATTTACATGTTATTCTTTGTGCCTAGAGTATGTCTCGCTTCTCTTAGCCAGGGAGAGTTGGGGTTGGCTAAAAAAGGGGACATCGAGGACAAAGACAAAATGGCATATATACACAATGGAATAGTATTCAGCCTTTAAAAAGAAGAAAATCCTGTCATAAGCAACTACATCGATGAACCTGCTAAGTGACATAAGCGAGGCACAAACTGATGAATACCACATGACCTCACTTACATTTGCAATCTAAAAAAGACTCATAGAAGCAGAGAGTAGGATGGTGGTCACAGAGGCTGGGAGGTGGAGGAATTGGGAAGATGTTGGTCAAAGGGTACAAAGTTTCATTTAGATGGAGGAGTAAGTTCAAAAGATCTCTGTAAAACATGGTACTACAGTTAATAACAACGTATTATATACTGAAAATTGCCAAGATAATAGATTTTAAGGGTTCTCATCATAGAAAAATATAAATATGAGAGGTAATGCATGTTCTAATTAGATTGATTTGGCCATTCCACAATGTATAAATGTATCAGAACATCATATTAAGCACCCTATTTGTCAAAGGCAATAAATTTAAAAGGAAGGATCCCTTTGGGGATGGAACTGTTCTACATCTGACTATATCAATGCTGATATTCTACTTGTGATCTTTTCCTAATGTGTTACAAAATGTTACCATTGGGGGAAACTGGGTAAAGAATATGCAGGATCTCTCTGTATTATTTCTTATAACTTTATGAGAATCTATAATCATCTCAAATTAAGATCTTTAATTTAAAAGAAAAATCTCTTTGGACAGTCTAACATGCAATCAGAGTTCAGAATGATTACTGCAGCTCGACAGTAGCAAAGAGAAACTTCTGTGGTGATGGAACTGTTTCCTATCTTCGTTTTAATACAGTCACCACTGGCTGCATGCAGCTATTGAGCTCCTGAAAGATAACTGGTAGAATTGAGGACCTAAATTTTTAATGCTGATTAATTTAAATTTAAATAGCCACATGTGGTATAGTAGTTTTCCAGGGCTGCCTTAACAAAGTACCACTCACTAGATAGCTGACACAACAGAAATCTGTTGTCTCCCAGTTCTGGAGGCTCGAAGTTCGAGATCAAAGTGTTGGTAGGGCAGCTTCCTTCTAAGGTCTGTAAGAGACTGTCTGTTCCATGCCTCTCACCCAGCTTCCTTCTGAGGTCTGTGAGAGACAATCTGTGTGTTCCATGCCTCTCACCCAGCTTCCTTCTAAGGTCTGTGAGAGACTGTCTGTTCCATGCCTCTCACCCAGCTTCTGGTGAGTTGCTGGAAATCTTCAGCATTCTTTGGCTTGTTGAAACATTACCCTGATCTCTGTCTTCATCTTCACATGACGTTCTACCTATGTGTGTGTATGTCTGTCTCCAAATTTCCCCTTTTTATAAGGTCACCAGTCCTGTGGGACTGCAGATAAAATCATATTCTGAGGAAGTGGAGGTTAGGATTTCAATATATGGATTTTGGGGGAAGATAATTCAACCTATAACTTGTGGCTAGTGGCTACCATATTGAACAGTGCAGGTGTAGCTGACCCCTATTCCTCAGTTCTGGCCCCTTAAATACAGACAGGCTGCCCTGATAACAACTCCTAGCTACCTTCATTCACCATCCCTTGTTCCAGCAAATATTTATTGAACACTTACTGTAAGTCAGTCATAGTGCTAGGATCTGAGAAAGAGTGAATGTGCACAGCCCTGCTCTCTCAAAACCTGCAGTCTCCTGGGGCACACCAGACAAGAGGCCAACCTTTTTTTACGTCCAGTTACACATAGTTAATTAGTGAATTTGCACAACCCTCTGGAGTAAACAGAAGAGGTTACTTGCTACTAAGGAAGCCGATGGACCCAGGGCCCACCTGGCCAGTCCAAGGGCTAAGAAACCCAATATCTCAGCCTTCAGTTATTCACTCAGAGGCTGCTGGTTGACATGCTCTAAGGGAGTCAGTCAGTTGCTACAAAGTGAGAGCAGTGCTGGCTTGCAAGGAGGCAGGGGTGTCAGAGAAGTCCAGGAAACGGAAAGAGGATAGAAGAGGAGCCCCAACTTAGCTTTCACAGGAGACTCAAAGTCTTTCCTGGATGGAGGAGAAGGGATCTGTGGTAGTTATTAATTTGCCATTACATTACTTGAACTCCTGACCTCAGGTGATCCACCCACCTCAGACTCCCAAAGTGCTGGGATTACAGGTGTGAGCCACCACACCCGGCCAGCCATTATATTACTTAACAATACCCTATTCCTCTCTCTTTCTAAATACCAGACACAGCACTTCCCATACCCTTTGAAATAGTTTACCAATTAGCTTTTGTTATGTAACAAACCACTCCAAAACACAGTAGCCTAACAGCAACCATCACTGCTCTGTGAATTGGCAGTTTGGGTTTGGCTCACTTGGGCTGTTCTTTGCTGGTCTCACCTACATTCTCATGTGACTTCCATTGACTGGCATGCTGATCGAGGATGGTGGGCTCTAAATATGGTCTCACACACCTGGTGGCTGGTGCTGGTTGTTGGCTGGAGTGATTGTGGGTGATGTGTCTCTGGCAATCTAGACTGGGCTTATTTACATATTGGTGATTATGGGGTTTCCAAGCACTTTTCAAGTCTCTGCTTGCATCACATTTGTTATTTTCCCATTGCCCAAAGCAAACCACAGAGCTACCCAGAGTCAGTGTGGGTGAGGACCACCCAAAGGTACAGATACAGGGAGGAAATAACAGGTCACAGGCCATTGCTGCAGCCATCTATGACAGTTAGTGAGGAATGGCTGTGTAGAATGCTCAGGTGAAATGTGATCAGAAGTGGTACATGTCACTTTTGGGCAAAAATCTTTGAGAGCCAATAAGCTACTCACCATATCTTCTTTTCTTCCCTCAGAGATTATAGAAGTCTTGGGTTTCTATATATCTGGGTTCCCGTATGACATAATGAACAGAGACCTCCTGCCTACCCGCATCAAACATGTCACAGAGTGAGAAGCAAGCTTTTGCCATTGTAAGCTACAAAGATATGGGGTATGTTTGTTACCACAGAATAAACTAGTCTATCCTGACTAATACATCATCCAATGCTGAGTTCTAAAGGATTACAAGAGTTAGCAACATGAAGAGTAAGAAGACAAAAAAACACATTGGACATAGATAATAACATATGCTAAATCATGGAAGCAAAAGAGGGCAAGAAGAGCCTGGTAAATTCAAGGAGCTGGGAGGGAGTTTGATCTGGTTGGAGCATAAAAGGAGAGAAGTGAAGAAGTTGTTTTAGTTAGCTTGTGTTTCCATAGAAAAATACCATAGAGTGGGTGTCTTAACCAAGAGAAATTTTATATATATATATAATTCTGAAGGCTGGAAGATCAGAGTGCCAGCATGGTCATTTCTGATGAGGACTCTCTTCCTGGCTTGCAAATAGTCACATTCTTGCTATGTCCTCACATAGCTGAGAGGGAAAAAGAAACCTCTCTCTTACTCTTCTTATAAGTTCATAATCCTATCTGTTTAGGGCCCACCTTAATTACTCCTAAAATCTCAGTCTCATGATAGAATCCCATTCAGGGTTAGAGCTTCAACACATGGATATTAGGGGGAAATAATTCAGTCCATAGCAGTAATAAAAGAAGAGGCTGGGAAGATAGAGAGGCCAGGTCATGGCAGGCCTAAGAGGTTGTGGTCAGCCCTTAAGATTTTATCCTGAGCAGAAGGGGAGCCTCTGACAGGTTTTAAGGCAATGGACAGCTCTGTTTCTAGAAAGGTCACTCTGACTGCTGCCCTCACTTCTCACGTTCATTAGACTCTCAAGCAGTACTGCTTTGTGGACCCCTGTATTAGTCTGTTCTCAAGCCGCTGATAAAAATATACCCAAGGGCCGGGCGCGGTGGCTCACGCCTATAATCCCAGCACTTTGGAAGGCCAAGGTGGGTGGATTACTAGGTCAAGAAATCGAGACCATCCTGGTCAACATGGGGAAACCCCGTCTCTACTAAAAATACAAAAATTAGCTGAGCATGGTGGCACAGCCTGTAGTCCCAGCTACTCGGGAGGCTGAGGTAGGAGAATTGCCTGAACCCAGGAGGTGAAGGTTGCAGTGAGCCGAGATCACACCATTGCACTCCAGCCTGGGTAATAGAGCAAAACCCCATCTCAAAAAAAAAGAAAAAAAAAACATACCCAAGACTGGTAATTTATAAAGGAAAGAAGTTTAATTGACTCACAGTTTCACATGGCTAGAGAGGCCTCATAATCATGGCAAAGGCAAATAAAGAACAAAGTCACATCTTCCAGGGTGGTGGACAAGAGAGCATGTACCTGGGAATTCCCCTTTATAAAACCATCAGATCCCATGAGATTTATTCCCTATCATGAGAACAGCACATGAAAGACTCTTCCCTGTGATTCAGTTACCTCCTACCAGGTCCTTCCTACAACATATGTGAATTATGGGAATTACAATTCAAGATGAGACTTGGATCAGGACACAGCCAAACCATATCAACTCCCATAACTGGTCTGTAGCTTTAACATGATTTCTGAGTTCTACCTGTGTGTCCCAGTGACAGGCAGTCCCAGCTCTTACCTCAGAGCACCTGCCAAGCCCCTCTTCCTGCCTCTAAGCATGATGTCTCCAAGTAGAAGTGGGGCAAAAGCTCCATTCTCAGTCCAGTGGAAAGCCACCTCTAATACAGCCACTTTAAATCACAGCTTCTCTTGTGCTCTGTGACAGACTGAGTCACTAGAGGTCTGGAGAAGAAAAATCTGAGCACACTTTTGCTTTAATTAGCTACTTATCCTGTGGGGGACTTTATTATTGGATCTCAGTTCAAATCTTGGCTGTCGCACTTCAAGCTGGTTTTCTTGAGCAAGCTACTTCACATCACAGGCTCTCAGTTTCCTCCTCTATACATGGCCATAATAATAACAATGCTACAGGGCTGTTGAAAGAATTAATTCTAAGATAGATGTAAAGTACAGAGTACAGTGCCTACCTGTCACATTATCTGTTCCCAGCATGCAATCCACTATTATTATTACTATTATTAACAACAAATCAAAACTTTTTACCAACCATTTCCTATAGATCCAGCTTTATGCCAAACTAAAAGATACAAAGACATGAACCATTGTGAATAATGGAGAATCATTATCCAAGTCTGTCTCCTCCTGCTGAATGAAGTCTGGGTCAATTCTGAAACTTCAGGGTAGGTCATTGGTCAGGGGAAAGCTGCCAGAAATAAGTAAAAGGAGTACAGGGCGTGTATTCATCAGTTTTCATGCTGCTGATAAAGACATACCCAAGACTGGGAAGAAAAAGAGGTTTAATGGACTTACAGTACCACATTGCTGTGGAGGTCTCACAATCATGGCAGAAATCAAGGAGGAGCAAGTCACATCTAACATGGATGGCAGCAGGCGAAGAGAAGAGAGAGTTCATGCATGGAAACTCCCATTTTTAAAACCATCAGATCTCATGAGACATATTCACTATCATGAGAATAGTACAAGAAAGATCTGCCCCCATAATTCAATCACCTCCCACTAGGTCCCTCCCATGACATGTGGGAATTGCAGGAGTTACAATTCAAGATGAGATTTAGGTGAGGACACAGCTAAGCCATATCATTCCTCCCCTGACCCCTCCAAATCTCAAGTCCTCCCATTTCAAAACCAGTATTGCCTTCCCAACAATTCCCCAAACTCTTAGCTTTTTTCAGCATTAACTCAAAAGTCCACAGTTCAAAGTCTAATCTGAGACAAGGCAAGTCCCTTCCAACTATGAGCCTGTAAAATCAAGAGCAAGCTAGTTACTTCCTGGCTACAATGGGGTGTACAGGAATTGAATAAATAAAGCCACTCCAAATGGGAGAAATTGGCCAAAATAAAAGGGCTATAAGTCCTATGCAAGTCCAAAATTCAGCAGGGAAGCCAAATCTTAAAGCTCCAAAATGATCTCTTTTGACTCTGTGTCTCACATCTAGGTCACGCTGATTCAAGAGGTGGATTCCCACAGCCTTGGGCAGTTCTTCCCCTGTGGCTTTGCAGGGCATGGTCCCACTCCTTCCTGCTTTCCCTGGCTGGCATTGAGTGTCTGAAACTTTTCCAGGCACACAGTGCAAGCTGTCAGTGAATCTACCATTCTGGGGTCTTGAGGATGGTGACCCTCTTCTCATAGCTCCACTAGGTGATGCCCCCAATAGGGACTCTATCTATGTGGGGGCTCTAACCCTACATTTCCCTTCTGCACTGCCCTTGCAGAGGTTCTTCATGAGGCCCCACTCTTGTAGCAAACTTTGCCTGGACATCTAAGAGTTTCCATTCATCTTCTGAAATCTAGGTAGAGGTTCCCAAACCTCAATTATTGACTTCTGGGTACTTGAAGGCTCAATACCATGTGGAAGCTGCCAAGACTTGGGGTTTGCACCCTCTGAATCCACAGATCAAGGTCTCTATTGGTTCCTTTCAGCCACAGCTGGAGATGCAGGGCACCAAGTCCCTAGACTGCACACAGCACGGAGACTCTCAGTCTGGCCCACAAAACCACTTTTTCCTCCTAGGCCTCTGGGCCTGTGATGGAAGTGGCTGTTGTAAAGACCTCTGACATGCCCTGAAGACATTTTCCCTATTGTCTTGGTGATTAACATTTGGCTCCCTGTTAGTTACGCAAAATTTCTACAGCCAACTTGAGTTTCTCCCCAGACAATGGGATATTCTTTTCTATTGCATTGTCAGGCTTTAAATTCTCCAAGCTTTAATTCTGTTTCCCTTTTGAAACCGAAATGCCTTTAACAGCACCCAAGTCACCTCTTGAATACCTTACTGCTTAGAAATGTCTTCTGCCAGATACCCTAACAAAGTTCCATAAATCTCTAGGGCAGCCAGTCTCTTTGTTAAAACAAAAATGCTGCCAGTCTCTTTGTTAAAACATAACAAGAGTCACCTTTACTCCAGTTCCTAACAAGTTCCTCATCTCTATCTGAGACTACCTCAGCCTGGATTTCATTGTCCATATTATTATCAGCATTTTGGCCATAGCCATTCAACAAGTATTCAGAGAATTCCAAATTTTCCCACATTTTCCTCTCTTCTGAGCCCTCCAAACTGTTCCAACCTCTGCCTGTTACCCAGCCCCAAAGTTGCTTTCACATTTTCAGGTATCTTTTCAGGAGCATCCCACTCTACTGGTACCAATTTGCTATATTAGTCCATTTTCACACTGCTAATAAAGACATACCCAAGATTGGGAATAAAAAGAGGTTTAATAGACTTACATTTCCACATGGCTGGGAGGCCTCACAATCATGGCAAAAGGCAAGGAAAAGTAAGTCACCTCTTACATGGAGAGCAGCAGGCAAAGAGAGAGCTTGTGCAGGGAAACTCTCATTTTTTAAAATTATCAGATCTCTTGAGACTCATTCACTGTCAAAAGAACAGCACAGGAAACACTCACCCCATAATTCAGTCACCTCCCACTAAGTCCCTCCCACAACATGTGGGAATTATGAGACTTGCAGTTCAAGATGAAATTTGGGTGGAGACACGGCCAAACCATATCTGGGCATGAGAGAGGAACAAGAGATTTGACCCAAACAGGCTTCTGTCTGTGATCAAATGCTCCATGTTGTGGTCCCTGCCTCATTCCCCTGGTATCTGTCTGTTGAAGCTGACTTTTAGCATTGGCATCCCAATTCATCCATATCTTCTCCTCATTCCCATTCCCTGCTGTCCATCTTCCAGCCCCCTCTATGATAGGGTTGAAGATGCCCCTTACAGCAGCCATCTCTGGCTCTGCATTTAGACTCTCTCTCCAGTGCATAGCCTTGGTGAATGAAGCCTATGACCCTGGCTCCATATCCTCCATGACTCCATCCTGGGTGGGAAAGGTCTAGAATATGTGTCTGGTGAAGGACTCTAGGCAAGTTATTGGAGCTCAGTGGGGTGGGAGGAAAGCCCCATGGAAGGATTTCGGAAGACTTGCTGAATGATATGGGTGGGGTTGGTCTTGAAGGATTAGCTAAGGAGACAAAAAAAGGCTGGGGTACTGTTTTCCCAAGAACTTTATAAATAACACTTGTTATCTGGAATATCAATATATAAGAATTACATAAGAAAGGGGTTCTCAAGTCAAAAAAGATTTTGGAAATATGCATTAGACAAAATGAAATAGGTACAATAATATACGATGTCTCAGAACCTTTCCTATGCTAACACACACTGTGCTTCTCCCAGAGAAGGGCAAAATGTACAGCATTCCCCAAATGCGTGGGACCTTGCAAGATTTTCTCATTGCAGAGCATCTCTGTTGATCAATGTGCCACAAAACGCATTATTTATAGGTATTTTGTAAGAGCAAAGACTAGAGATTGGACTTGGAAATAAGTTTTTGAAGAAGGCAAGCAAACTACTCTAGAGCAGAGGGTGAGGAGATGTGAGAAGAGATAAAACTGGAAAGGTAAATTGAGGTTAGACTATTGATCATGCAGGAAGTTGCCTAAAAGATGTCTCTTTTATATGTGTCATGTGCCACCCTGAACCTAGATTCAAGTGAGATTCACTATCACCATCATCATTGTCATCATCATCAATAACACCATCATCTTCACCTTCATCATTATCACTTCATAATTGTCATCATTATCATTATCATGATGGCCATCAACATCATCTTCATCATCATCATCATCATGGTCGTCATAGCACAAGTCTCTTTTGTAGAGCTCTGTGGCTCTAGAAGCTGTACTTAAGAAAATAACATGGGGCTTAGAGTCAAACATAAATTTGAGTCCCAACTTTATCATTAACTGTTTGTGTATGTTTGTGTAATTTCCATAAGCCATTTAGTCTCTAGGAGTCTTAGTTTCCTCACCTGGATAATGATGTGTGAAGTTTAAATTGAAAGAATCAATGAGAAAATGCTTTATCGATACTAAATAGTAAGGAGATTCTGTTCTCATTAATATTATTTTGTATCTTGCTTGATCTATCTTGTGCCTGATTTCCCCAGAATATTACCCTAAACTCAGACCTCGGCTCCTATGGCATGGTTGTTTCATGTTAATTTGGTTACATTTGTAAAGTCCCTATCTCCAATATGAGGTCACGTTCTGAGGAATGGGGATTAATTCAACGTATCAATTTTGGTGGACACAATTTAACACATAACATGTGGCTAGTGGCTATCATCTCAACATCTTACCTAATGAGGTGGGGAAAATATGGTCTTAAATCCTCCCAAGTGCTGTGACTTCAAGTGAGTCAGCTTCCCTCTCTAAGCCTGTTTCCTTGTATGGAAAAATGAATCATAATGTTTTGTACGTGTTCTATGAGATAATAAATATTAAGTGTTTGACACATAGACAGTACTTCACAGATGTTCATTCTTCTTCCCCCATTACTCTAGGATAGGATAGGGACAGCCAATATAGTGACAGGGGGAGAGAGAGAGAGAGAGAAAGAAGTAGGGGGGAGGGATGATAGAGATAGTCATGACAGTTAATCCCTTTGTTTTCCAGGTGGGAATACTACAACTGACCCATACTGGCTTGCTCAGTGAGGCCCTGGACAAATTTAGACTGAGTGGGATACAGGTCCTCTGACTTCAGATCAGGTCCTCTGACCTTTGAATTTGACCACAGCAGTCCAAGAGGAGAGTAACCCTCCCTTTCCTCATTTCCAGCGTGTGAATGACTAAGAATTCCTGAAAGAAAGCAACTAGTGAAGACAGCTCTAAAATGGGAGAAGGACTGCCAATAGCTGGAGACATGAGGAGGGGAAGAATTAGTGTTATCTACTCAAATACACATAAGAAAGCATCATTTCATCTGCTGTTGCCTCATTTACAAATAGAACTCTCCTCTCCAGCCACAGTTACTTCAATAGCCAGCCTAATGTCCTATGGAAGGGACGTGTGCCTTGCATGCATGAGCTGTTATTGATTTCCCCACAAAGGCCTATTTGGGGACATCAGACAGCATGCATAGAAAAGTTAAAGCAAAATGCTAGCTAAACTGCTGCACACAAAGGGAGCACGTCCCATTCATTGGTGAGTAAATGGGAGGCTGGTTAATCTCAGGCAGAGAGACAGGGTTCCAAGCCAGCCATGTAAATTGTGACTCTGGAAGGGCACAGTGGAAGATGGTGCTATGAGCAGGGCAGACCACCAGACTAGAAATGGGGAGATCCAAATTTTAGTCCCAGATCTGCCAATGGCTCACCCAAATCCTTTAAATCAATCCAATTTCCCAAGGCATAGTGCAAAGGGCAAAGGAAGGTGTATAGGATAAAAGTGATCAGAATCACTGCTATTTATTAGCACTTGTTTTGACCCGTCCATTCATCTCCTACTATGTTCCAGGCACTGTGCTAGACACAGACATTGTCCCAGCCCTCTCAATATATAGAAACTGGTGGAGGTGATTTGGAGCAAACATTTAATTATACCTCCAGAAACTGTACTTTTATGTCACTTCAAATTTCTATAAATGTTATAAAGGAGAAGTGGTTTTATTCTGGAGTGGGAAAGTGGCAGTAAAGGAAGGCTTCTATCAGGAAACGTTATCTCATATGAATTATGAAGAATAAATAAGAGAACAAGAGAAAAAAAAAGAGATAATTTTCAAGTAAAAGGAGCATCAGTCAGGACCTGTGCTGAGCTTACATAATCACATTTCATTCCTGAATGAATCTTTTGAGGTTGGTTTTATGATTACCCCAAATTCATAAGAAAATAGTTGGGTAAAAACAGCTTGACCAATCTTCCCCAAATCATACAATGCATATGTGGTAGACATGGAAAGCTAGGATGAATCCATGTCTTGGATGAATCCAAAAGCCTCACTGTCTTGGCTGCTGTAAGTCACTACTCCCAGACTACTCAGATCATCTTCCCACTCTCCCTTATCTTCATATTCAAACTCTCTGCCACCCTGTATTAGTCAGCTATTGTGGCAATAATGCTGTATAACAAACAACCTCAAAGTCCTGGTGACTTACAATCCTTGCAGGTTCTCAGGGGTTCATATGGGATCACTGGCCTCAGCTGGGGGATCACTGGCCTCAGCTGGGCTTGACTGCAGGCTGTGGGTAAAGTTCGAGTATGCTCCATATGTCTTTATTCATTCAGGAACCAGAGGCTACCCAGGCCATGTTCTTCCCCACAGTGAACTACAGGAGTACAAGAAACCATCCTAAATCACACAAGCACACTTAAAATCTCTGCTCATATCATGTCTTCTAGCATTTCATTGGCCAATGCAAGTCACATGGACAAGACTAAAACTACTGGGATAAAGAAATATGCTCTGAAAATTCTAGTGGGAGGTACTACTGCAAGGTCAGATGGCAAAAGACACGCATGCAAAATTAGTTAAAGTTACCCATTCCACCACACTCTCTGACACCTTGGCCCCAGCTTCTACCTCAGATGGTCTATGGAAACATTGCTCACTCAATTATTCCTTTTCCTCCTGGGGAGACTACTGAACTACAATTTTCAAGCTTCCTTTCTTCTAGGAGGGACCATGTGACCTGCTCTGGCCAATGGGCTGTGGCAGAAATGATGCTTACTTCTTCCAGGCCTGGCCGTAAAATCTGCCAAGATATCCTCTCCTTTCTTTCTCCTCACTGTCAGTTGTCTAGAGGCAAATGATCTGATAGAAGACTCCTAGGTTCAGGTGGAAGAATCTTGAATCTTTATTTTTTTTTTTATTTGAGACAGGGTCTCACTCTGTCACCCAGACTGGAGTGATCATGGCACATGCAGCCTCAACCTCCCAGGCTCAGGTGATTCTCCCATCTCAGCCTCCCAAGCTGGGACTACACACATACACCACCATATTGAGCTAACTTTGGCATGTTTTGTAGAGGGAAGGTTTCACTATGTTTCCCAGGTTATTCTTGAACTCCTGGGCTACAGCAATCCACCCACTTTGGCCTCCATTTTGCTTGAAGGAGAGGGCTCAGCAGAGCCCAAGTTACTAACACAAGTCACACTCAGCTTTATGCAAACAAGAAATAAACTTTTTGCATTAAGCCTCTGAGATCTAAGGATTAATTTTGTATTAGTCTGTTTTCACACTGCTGATAAAGACATACCTAAGGCTGGGTAATTTATAAAGAAAAAGAGGTTTAATAGACTCATAGTTCCACATGGCTGGGGAAGCCTCACAATCATGGCAGAAGGTGAAAGGCACTTCTTACATGGTGGCAGCAATGAGGGAATGACAGAGCCAAGTAAAAGGGGAAACCCCTTATAAAATCATCAGATGTTGTGAGACTTATTCGCCACCACAAGAACAGCATGGAGGAAACTTCCCCCATGATTCAATAATCTCTCTCCTACAACATGTGGGAATTATGGGAGCTACAATTCAAGATGAGATTTGGGTGGGGACACAGCTAAACCACATCAGATCTCATAGTAGGCAATTCTAATACATCCTTCTCCTTTCTGAGTAGACTGAACCAGACTCTGGTTTCAACTTTCCCAGCTTCTTTTCTTGGCTCCCATACTGTGAACCATCAGCTCTCAACTGTGACTGGAGATTCCTCAGCATCCACATCAGAGAAGAGATGAGAACTATTCCTACTCCAGCTTTAGCCTCAGTTTCCCCATCTTTGTAGACACTAAATGACTCCTTTGGGCCTCTATTACTCTCATATTTGCCCTTTATCAGACCAAAGTAGATGTGTATACTTAATTAAATGAGTTTGAGGACTGAAGAGAGATCAATGTGTAAGGCTGGAAACTGGAGAGACTCCTGGGAGAGAGAGGACCCATCCTAGAGGAAGAAGGAGGGGGATCATCAATGAAACAAAACCTTAATTTTCCCTGAGGAAGACTGAGTCTGCATATACCCTGATGGCTGTAGTCTGCCCAGACCAGCCCCTGAGTACATGTTTAAATTCTAAGGTTGTTAAGGACCGTGCTTTGTTAAACACAAATAAAAATCCGAAGAGGTGCTCCCTAAACTCTGTGGTACACTGGAACCTAAACAGCACTGCCTTGCCCTCCTTCCCCCGCTCAGCATGTAACCCCCATGAAGAGCAACGTTCCCCCTCTCCCACCTCACCATAGTCCACTACTAGGATGTCAAGTCTTCTTTTAAAGTTGTTTTGTCCAAGCTCCTTTAAGGAAACCTCTCAAAAGGAGTGAAGAACACTGACCAGTGTCCCTGATCATCATAACTCATGTCATTTCCTAATGGAAATTGTTTTGGTTCCTCTCCACTGACCAGCAGTGAGAGAGAGTTAGAGAGTGGGGATTTGGGAATATAGACAAGCTATTCTCCCAAGGAAGGCAGAGAAGCCCAAGCAAGGAGAGAAAGAAGTAGAGCACCCAGGCCAGGCATAAAAGAACAGGGTGGTATAGGGAGCCCTTCTGGATGTGAGAAGGAAGTCAGCCATACATAGAGAGCATCTCCTGGAGGTCATCAGAAGAGCTTTCTTTGGGGACCCAGTTGAGCCTGTTTCAGGTAAGGATCTTAACTTTGTTGAATGTCCTGGCACTTCCTTGAACCCTTGTATCTTTGTTTACAAAATAACACATATAAACCAGCCTTACTGCAGTATTCTGTAGAATGAGATATGCTGGAGGTGAAGCACCTGACATAGAGTAAGTTATCAATAAATTGCAGCAAGAACAAGGATGGTGATGATGATGGTGGTGGTGGTGCTGGTAGCAGTGAGTCATGGTTAACTCCATAGTGCCCACCTGCTCCCATGAAGATACTTGTGTGTTAGGCCTCATCTATCTTTATGGAATGAAATCTTATTGACCCCTGTTGAAGTGAGCCGTGTTATCAGGAGCTAAGCAGAAGGAATTTGTATTTTGACTTTGACCCTTGTACACCTTGAAAGCCTGGTGTGCAGACTGCTCTTATAGAGCAGATATATGAATATATATTAATACAGATAAATAAGCCATGTAATTAGCACATAGCACACAGCAGTTTAGATTCATCTTACACATCACAATAGATTGTGTTAAGAGCCCCAATTTTTACCCCTCTCTACATCCACACACACTGATATGCATCTTTGAAACACCTCTCGCTAAAGAGGTAGACTCTATTTTCCACCTTTTGAATTTGGGCCCAGCGGTATGAATTACTAGAAAGCAGTTGTTGTAACAGTGGGCCAGGTGCAAGCTTAGGCCACAAGAAGCCTTGCATGTTTTTTCTCCTTGTTGGGCTTCTGCCATACCCATGAGAACATACCCAGACAAGCCCACTGGTCCCACAAGGTGGATTAGAGATCCTGCAAGCAGCCCTGCACCAGCTAAGATGACTCAGCCCAGGCCAGCTAGAGCAGAGCCCCCAGTCAGCCACAGATGCTTGAGAGAGTCCAGCCAGTGCCAGCCAAGTCCAACCAAGGCCAGCCAAGCCCCAACCATCCTGGCACATAAGCAATAATATCTTATATACGACTGAGGTTTCACAGTTGCCCATTATGCAGCACTATTGCCATAGCAATAAATAACAAGATATGAACTACTATAGATCCATTGGCCATGATTATCTGGAGTTTTACGTTAGTTAAGATTCAGGGTCTATATCCAGGCCAGGCAGTGATGGGTATAATAATGAATTAGTGCTAGTAGCCATGAGCAGAGAAATGCCAAAGAACAGCATAGAGAAAATATATCTGCAGTCTCTGATTGGCATATACAAAGCAGATACTTTGGTTGGAGAAGATTTTACCTTTCTATGGGACCAACCTCACAATAAGAATTACAATAAAAATAAAATGTAAAGAATCTATTTGTTTATTTGCGAAGACCCTTGCCTGGAGTTGATTTTCAGATGCATCAATCACACTCTGAGTATCACTAGAAACCAACTGCAGCAACTGTTGGTCTCTGTGGCCACAATTTTATTCATTATCTTTATCCTTAATCAATCTCTCTCTATCTGTCTCTTTCCATCTCTGTCTATCCATCACTCTCTCTTTCCCCACTCAAACCCTTACAACTCGAGTGTTGTTTCATGCTATGATCCGCATTTTGTAACAGACTGAACAAATAGAAGTCGTGCAGGTGAGAGTGGCCAAGACTGCTCAAGACCCCATAGTCACATCCTGTTAAAATCAAAGAAAAAAATTGATGCCAAAAACCTAGCCACTGACTTCAAATCACTGAAGAGTTTTCTCAGGAAAGAGCAGACCAAAATTGTGTGGCTCCAGAGGGTTTAACCAAGAGGATCAAAGTTATAGGATGACACATTCTGTTCAACAAAGGAAGACTTTTCTAACAACTGCAGTACTTTGAAACTGGATTGGGTAACCTTGTGTGACAGGGAGCTCTTTTTATGATGCTCATTTGCCCTCCTGAACCATTACTTGTCTCTGGCCCCATTTGTCTGCTGGCCCCATTTGGGTTGTTTGGCTTGTTCTTGTGTGGGAAAATGCAGAGTTGAGTTGAGTTTCCACTCCTGAAGAAGACTGTATATTATGAAACCCTACACTTGGAGGCTCAGCCCCTCATGGTGCTCATGCTACCACCTTTCCCACAGCTCTGTCCATCAGAACAAGATGAGCTTCTTCCAGACAAGGTCCCAAGGCTCTTATACCCAAAGTCAGGACCATCTACTATTGACTTGTTCCTTTTACTTGGGGAAAGACAGTTTGATTCGTAGTAGAAATCCAAACATCACTCTGACCATAATGTGTTGACCAGCACAAGGTTGCCTCATTCAACGGATACTCTAAGCCACAAACATGCTTAGTCCTGAGCCATAAACATGGGTAGTATAGCTGTTCCTTCCTGTACTCCAAGGAATGAAAATGATGACTCCCAAGTTAAAGCTCCAGTTCAGCCTTCTCCTCCAAGACATAGATCCCCATCTCTAGGTGCCTGCTCCAGGTTTCCATTGGGAAATCTTAATGGCACAATATAGTCAACATGTTCAAAGTCTGGTACACCGTCTTGTCAAGAAATATTTGTCCTTTTTTGATGTTTTTATCCACTGAGGGGCATCATTATAAAAATAATAATCACTGAGTGTTAATTATATTCCAGACAGTACTCCAAGTATCAACCTGTGCCAAGTCATTTAATCCATGTCACATGCTTATGGGGCAGGTATTAGAAATGGCTCCATTTTTTTCATAAAGGAAATAAGTGCATTGCCCAAGATCACTCAGCTAGTAAGTGGTAAGACTTGTCTCAGAGCCTGTATGCATAACTACTATGCCCTAGTGCCACCTTCTGCCTATGATACAAGCCAGAGATCTATGAGGCATCTTGAAACCTCTCCCTCACCCCACAACAGGCAGTCTATCACAAGACCTGCCCATTTACTTCCTTTGATCCATGCATTTCTCAACATGTTCACTGTCAACACCCAAGTTTAAGTTAGCACCATCTGGCATTTGCCAAAGCCTCTACACTGACCTCCCGAGATCCACACCTGCTTCCCCCACCTGTTGTTCATGCTGCAACTAGAGGGCCTTTGCAGAATGCCCATATGATTATGTTTACTACCATCCTGCTTAAACCCCTTCAATACTTATGCACTGGGCTTAAAAGTAACAATCTTTTTGCTGCACTGCAGGACTCCTCTGTGCACATCTCAGCCTGGTTCTCACCACTCAGCTCCAGGTAAACTGAAATGCTTTCATGCCTTGCAATACACTATGTACTTTGATACAGAGCCTTAACACATGTTGTTTCCACTCACTGAAATGCTTTTTCCCAGGCTCCCTACCATCCTCAACCACTTAACCTCTACTCACCCTTCATGTTCCACTCAAAGGAAACTTCCTCAAGGAAAACTTTATTGAAAGACCCAGGCCAAATCACAATTTTTGCAACTGTACATTAGTACATTTATTAGATTAACATCTGTCTACTCATTAGACTGGAGACCCAGGGCAGAGATCATTTCTGTTTTGCTAGTCACTGGGTCCCCAGCACCAAGCATAGTGTCTGGCATGCAGACAGCACTCAAACAGTCTTTGAGAACAGGACAAATGAATGTATCTATGTGCATATGAGTGAAAAACCATATTTCAAGGGAAAATTCATACTACACAGTCTAACAACTGCTTTACCTTTCCGTGTTCTTGAAGAAATCAATCATCATGAAGAAAACGACGTGAGCTTTGCTACCCAAGGCACTGGCAGCCTTCCTGGAGAGGCAGACAGCTATACAATGGGAGTTTAGAGTGTTCACTCTGACACTGGCATTATGTACCAATGTACAAAGAGCACAGGGGATCTGCCTGAGCAACCAGAGCAGGCTTCACAGAGGAGGTGACAACATCAAGCTCAGTCTTAGAGATGGATTAAGCACTGTCCATGTGCATTGGTAGAAAGGAGAGATAAGAGAAGGACATCTGTGGCCAAAGGAATATTACAAGTAAAAGTATGGAGTGAAAAAGCTCCAAGTACTTTGGGAGGCTGAGGCAGGCAGATCACGAGGTCAGGAGAGTGAGATCATCCTGGCCAACGTGGTGAAACCCCATCTCTACTAAAAATACAAAAATTAGCCAGGCGTGATGGTGCACACCTGTAGTCCCAGCTACTCAGGAAACTGAGGAATGAGAATCGCTTGAACCTGGCAGGTGGAGGCTGCAGTGAGCAGAAATCGTGCCACTGCACTGCAGCCTGGCCGACAGAGTGAGACTCTGTCTAAAAAACAAACAATAAAAAAATCCTCCAAAGTTCCAAGTAACTGAGGTGGAAAGTGAAAGACAGGAGCTAGATATGGGCCAGAACAGCTTCTGTTGTCTATGTGGCTGTACATTCTATCATTTTGTGACTTGTAACAGCATCTTTATAAGAGTCCAATCACTAATAGAGTTGTTGCACTAAGTGTGTCACCTGGAGTCTGAAGAGATAGTTAGCAAGAAAATCTATACGACCCCAGCGAAGTCACATGCAGAATATTGCATTTTGTTTCGGGGGTACCTCATTACCAGGCCAAAGCAGACACATTGGAGGGAGTTCAAAAGTGAACAAGAAAAAATGATTAGGGGAATGGAGACATTGATCTAGGCAGAAAGATTAAAGGAAATAAGTGGGGTGTGTGTGTGTGTGTGTGTGTGTGTGTGTGTGTGTCTGTTGTAAGTGGAAGCCAGGACAGCAGTCTGCAACACACGTGCAGGGGAGGATGGCTAAGGGTGGAATGGGGAGGCTGGGACACAGCATGGAGGCTGGACTGGGGCCCACACAGGGAGCAGGGAGCAGAGTAAAAAAGTGGGCCTGGAGCTTGAGGGTGCTGGAGCTGGGGCACCTGTGCTTGTAGCAGAGGATCCCTCCATTGCAGACTGCCAGGGTCTGCCTGGAGATTTTCCCCTGTGCTAAAGGGCCTGATGTGGCTCCTTTAAGAGATTCTTCAGTTATTGGAGATATGCTAAAACATGGAGCTCTAGAGAACAGGCTTACAGGTCAAACAGCCCTGGATTTTAAGCTACCTGTTGCCATGTTCTAGCCCAGAATGAGGCTCTCCTAGAATCTGATAAGAGGTCTTCATTCTTTTCACTGACTTCACCTCTCTTGACTGCCATATGAGACCTGGATATGAAGCGTATTATATGCTCCATACACACAACAGCCTTCAGGCCCTGGATGGCCCCAGGATGGCCCAGCTCCCTGAGGAGGACTTTGAATTGGGGCCTGGAATCCCTTCAAGTATCTACCATCCACTAACTATGGGAACACAGGCATATTGCTTAACTTCTCTGTGCCTCAGTTTTGTATCTGTACAATGGGCTCAGTAAGATTTACTTATCTGGAGATCCCCTAGTGTAGAGGAAAACTGTAAAGACTAAATACAGTAATGCATGTGGGGCATTGAGCACAGCGCCTGATGCATAGATAATGCTCTGTAATGCTAACTGCTATTATGTTCTTATGAGGTCTCTGTTCCCTTTCTCAACTAATGGCTCACCCAGCCCACCAGGCTCAGGCTAGAAACCTCTGAGGCACCTGAATCCTCCTCTGTGTGCATTAACATCAGTCATGTTATTTTTCCCCACCATCTGAGGACTGCATCTCCACACCCATCTCCAGGGCCTGCACCACTGTTGTAACTCTGTGGCACATTTCCACTCAATTTCACCTCTATGATCACTGCATGTCCACAGGCCAGTCTTCCTAGAGCACAAGGTCCAACCACGTCAAATTATTTCAATGGCTCCTCGTTGACAGCAAAAATGTGAATGCTTCAGCCTGGCACTCATTAGCCCTTACTAGGTCCTATGGCCCCTTTGTTTCTGTGTCCTTCCATCTGCTCCTCCACCCCCTGCCTACCCCCTACACATACACATGGCCAGTACCCCAGCCACACTAATTTCCCAGTGTTCCCCGAGCATGCCTTGTGCCCTTCTACTTTCTGGCTTTAGTTCACACTATTCCCATTGCCTGGAATGCTCCAACTCCTCAGGCAGCTGTAGTCATTTATTTTTCTCACTCAGCAAAACTTACAGAATATCTACCTTGTGCCAGGTATTTACTATACCATTTGGAGGTTGGAAGTTACACATTTTCAACTAAGTTGGGAGCAACTTGAGATCAGGAGTTGATGCATTCTTTTCCTTTTTGTGCCCTAGGATGAACATATGATAAAATAAACTAAGTCATGCTTCACTGATGCAAGAGAGAAGGAGACGCAATGCAGGAACTTCACAGAATCCAGTGTGGCTGTGTTACGGTGAGATGTCAGGAAGTGGCCAGAGGTGAACCTGGAGCAGAACTTGTAGGACCTTGAATGTTTTACTCAGGAGTTTCATTTTTATCTTATAAGCAACAGGGAACCTCACTGAGCTACTTTCTATAAACCAATGGTGCCATTTTCTCTCTAGGTCTTTGCGTGTGCTGTTCCCTCTGGTCGGAATATTTTTCCCATATCTCTTCACCTGGATAATTCCTCGACATCTCACAGACTCGAAGAAGCATCATTTCTGCAGGAAGCCCTTCCTGGATCTTCCTCTGAAATAGCTCCAATGCTCCTGTCTGATCATGGACTGCTGCCATTGTGTGTTTCATGCTGGTGCTGCTGACACCGTAAGATCCAATGATCTTACAGTATCTTGTTTCCTTTTGGACTTTCTGTCTACTCAATGCCTGGTCCATGATAAAGGGGAAAAGAAAAGGAATAATGGAAGAAAGGATGAAAAGAAAGAGGTATTGTTAAATCTGTTTTGAAAAAAGTTGAAAGCTATAGAAGGATGGATTTAAGCACGGTTAAGACAGAGCCTATTAAGGGACATTTGCAGTAATCCAGAATAGACATATGTCTGTGGTTATGAGTTGAACTGTGTACCCCCAAAATTATATGTTGAAGTCCTAACTCTCAATACTTCAAAATGTGACCTTATTCAGAAATAGAGTCGTTGCAGATGTAGTTAGCTAAGATGAGGTCTTACTGGAGTAGGGCGGGCACCAAATCTAATATGACTGATATCCTTATAAAAGGAGAAATTTGGACACACACGCACACATGGAGAGTGCCATGTGAAGATGAAGAGAGGGGTCGGGCTGATGCTTCTAAAAGTCAAGAAATTGCAAAACTTGCCAGCACCAGAAACGAGGGGATAGGCACAGAGAAGATTCTCCTCTAGGCCTTCAGGAGAAAACAACCCTGCTAACACCTTGATCTCAGAACTTCCAGCCTCCAGAACTGTGAGGCAATACAGCTGTGTTGTTTAAGCCACTCTCTTGGTGGCTGTGTTGTGGTAGTAACCAAGTTACAGCAGCTTTAGCAAACTAATAAAGGGGTGCAGCCTGCTTTTTAGGACTGAATCCATAACCTGACTTCCTCCCAGGAAAACGTCATGCCTAGCAGGCCTGTGGCTGGTTTTTAACCTGATGCCTTCATCATGGAGAGAGAGCAGAGTCGGCAAGGCCGCCTTGGGCAGCTGCCGTGGCTAAGAGGTTAGAGCCTCCATCTGTTTGGGAGACAAGTCCCGCGTGGGTTGTTTGAGCCTTGGCCTCCCTGTGCAGTTTGCCTTTGTGTCCTGAGCTTTGTCAGAGAGAAGGAAAACCCGTCATGGGCAAACTGGCTTTTTCCCATAGGGAATTGGTGGCATCACCTGAAGCATTCTTTCTATCATTCACGATATTCTAAAGATGCATTTTTTTTCCTTCTAACTCGAATGTCTCCTCCTCTCAGGGGAAGCAGTGGGGAGAGATGGCACTACGCCAGGCTGGAAATGCACTTTCGAAATCAGCATATCAATGAGACCATCCAGTTGCCTGCTCAGAGCAGAGCCTGGTCCTGGGAACTGTGGCTCACGTGATTTAGCAGAAAAAGGAAAGGCGGAGGATGTGGTTTGATTCCTGGCTCTGCAACTTTCCAGTTGTATGTAGTTGTGTGACTTATGGTTTTCAAGTCATGCCACTTCTCTGAGCCTTGGTTCCTAACTGTAAAATATCCAATAATCAGCTTTTTTTTTTTTGGAGACAGAGTCTCAGTCTGTCACCCAGGCTGGAATGCAGTGGTGCGATCTCGGCTTACGGCAAACTTCGCCTCATGGGTTCAAGTGATTCTCCTGCCTCAGCTTCCCAAGTAAGTAACTGGGATTATACCATCCCCAGCTGTGTGTATGTGTGTGTATGTATGTGTGTGTGTGTGTGTGTGTGTGTGTGTGTATTTTTAGTACAGACAGGGTTTCACCATGATGGCCAGGCTGGTCTCAAACTCCTGGCCTCAAGTGATCTGCCTGCCGTGGCCTCCCAAAGTGCTGGGATTACAGGCATGAGCCACCCTGCCCAGCCAAATATTTAGTAATAAGGCGGGGATAGGAGTACCACCCTGGCAAACTGTTGCAAGGTAACAGGATGTATAGAAAAGGTGGGAAGAACATGGGCATAGAGGCAGACAGACCCAGACTCAGATTCTGTCTCTGTTCCCTTTTAGGCTGTGTGACCTTGAGTTGAGGATGCAATGTAAAAGCAAATTTCACCTTCTACCCAAAAGAGACCTACCTCAAAGTCCAGAGTGAGCATGGGAGATGCTGCATGTCATGTACTGGCGTGGTACCTATCTGTATCCAGCATTCTGCCAGTTTTCATTGAACACTTACTACATCCTGTACCTGTTACTGGTTGGGGGGGAGATATGCTAGTATCTGCCCTTGACCAGGAGGAGCTCACAGTCTGTCTGGGGAGACCCACAAGCTCAAATGATTACAAAGCCAGCTGATAAGGTCTCCTCCTTCTCACGGTGGAAGCACAAGATCAGAGAGCAGCAGTACCTCCCCCAAGTGCAGGATGAGGAAAGGATCCTTAGAAAAAGGGCATGTAGGATGATCAGGAGCTAACCAGGCAGCAAGGGAGGGGCAGCCCCTGCCACACAGATGTAATCTCTTCCTGGAGACAGTAAAGGAACTCAGGAGACTCAGTGTGGGTGAAGGGAATGCACGCTTGAGTAGGAAAAATGGGGTGTCTCAAGGAAAGGAGCCGGAAGACAAGAGAAACCTGGAGGACCATTAGCAGAAATTAGGACTTTATCCTGAGCACTTCTGGAGTATTTTAAAAGGAGGGTGATAGGATCCAGCTTGAGGAGGTAGGCTGGTCCCATGTGGAGCAATCCAGCTGAGCAATAATGGAGTCTGGACTCAGGAGGTTTCTGCCATCTCAAGTATGAGCTGGAGCATCCCCCTCCCTCCATCTGGCTCTGGCAGTAGGGAAGGATTCAGGATGGATTCTACGGACTGGTGCCTGAGTATGAATAGCAAGGGAGACATCAAGAACTGAGCACAGGTTCCAAGCCTGGGCAGCAGGGGGAATTGAAGAGGGGAATGTTCAGTGGCTGTTGATGGTCCTAATTTTAGTTGTCGATATAAAACATTCTGGAGAAACAAAGGCAGGTCCAGCCTTCAGAGAATTCTCTGTGCATGAGGTTCAGCAGTGCTCCCTTGCATTGCAGTGACCAAAGGTTGGGGTCTGGCTGCTCAGATGCAGACTTTCAGACCTGGAGGGACTCTGAAAGAGCAGCAAAGTCCACTGTTTCATGGCATTGATGAGGGAACTGAGGCCCAGAGAGGGGAAAGGACTTTACCAGGACCAAACAGCCAGGCAGTCTGTACTCCAGCTACCCCAAACCAGGTCCCTTCTCAACCCAGAGCCCAAGAGAGACCAGGCCTTCAGTCCAGCCATTGTCTGGGTTTCAGCTTATCTCTCCTGCATCACAAGACAAAAGCCCCTACAGTGAGGCAGATGTCCAGCACCTCCCTGCAGATGCCATCCTGAATGTTTATCCCTCCCAACTCTCAGACTCGCCATCCAAAAAAACCATTACAGGAATCCCACTGGCCCCCATTACCTGTTAGTACAGGGGTGGGCCAGCTACAGCCTGCAGGCCAAACTCAACCCATCCCTTATCTTGATAAAGTTTTATCGGAACACAGAACGCCCATGTGCTTATGTAGTGTACGTACGTGGATGTTTTCATGCTGAGTGACAGAGCTGAATACTTACAACAGAGACTGTATGGGCACAAGGAGCCCAAACTATTTACTCCTTGGCCCTTGATAGAAAAGTTTTGCTGAGCTCCAACCTAGGAGAAAGAAGGCAGCTTGGATTTTGGGGTCAGACCAAGCTTTGAACCCCATCTCTGTCACCTGCCAGCAATCCAGACAAACCAGTCACATGTATAATGTGCAGAGAATAGCAGTGTCTACCTCACAGGGCTGTTGTGGAGATTAAATGAAACAACACAGGTAAAGTGCTTAGCTCAGTGCCCAGCAGAGAAAAAGAGTGACGGAGACACAGAAACAGAGCGAGATGAAAGGGAGGAATGAAGAGATCAGTGCATGCCAGGCGCCATTGCCTCACAAGTCTATCTTAGCCAGCTCCGTGCTGTAAGGCCCTGAGGGCTGCCACTTTCTTTAGGCTGTCTTTCCTTTTCTTAAGCAGGCACCAGTGCCTCTTCCATCTATTCCCACACCCTCTAATATCAGCTCATAACCCTGTAGCCATTACTAACACAGCTGCCTCTCCTCAGCCCATCCACAAAAGGTTGAAAGCAGCAGCCGCCACATGGAGCTACGGCTGCCAGGGCTGGGAGCGAGATCTTCTGTCAGCACGTCCTGAAATTCTTTTGGAAGTTTGACAGGATTAAGGGGATTAATACATTAAAGCATTATTACAGCATTCACAGGGGATTTTCAAAAGACTTTACACTGTGATCTATTTGTCCTGTTACATAAAACTCGCGTTAATAGGCTGATGGTGAGGGCCAAACAAAATATCTGTGGAATCAATAACCTTATTTTTTGGTAAACACGTTTAGCAGCAGAGCTGGTCATTAAGGCCTGCAGACCCTCCCACGGCGCGCATCAACGAAATTACCCTTGGAGAATCCATTTGCCAATTAAGCTGAGGACTTGTCTGAGTCCTCCAGCCTGCTGATGGCAGGGGGCAGGAGAGAGAGTGTCTGCCTTCCGCCCTTCCTGGCTAACCCCCAAGTCCTGCTAAGCCAGCACACACATCCCTGAGTCCCTGTCGCTGGGCAGAGGGGACAGAGCTGCAGGCAGTGGGCATGGGATTGGCCCTGTGCTGCAGTGCATTCTGGGTCTCCTGGACAATAGGAGGGGTGGCTTTAGTGTGGGTTGGGTGGGACACAGCTTAGATCACTCTACATAAACACAAAGGGCTCTTTCTTTGTGCTGCTATCCTCTAAGGGTTGATAAATAGCCTCCATTCTGCTCCCTCAACAACATGGCCAATTTCTCCTGCTGATGCCTGTCCAACACCCTCTTTCAAACTGCAAAGAATAAGGTAGCATTGTAAAAAATAATACACTTATGTAGCCCTTGTTGAGTGCTAGGCATTATTCTGAGCACTCCACATATACTAGTGTGTTTAACAAACACAGCAAACTGTTAAGTTAGGTTCCCCTATTACTCCCACTTTGCATATGAGGAAATGGAGAGGCAGCAAGAAATTAAATTCTTGCCCAAGATAATAGAGCTGTTAAGTAACAGCATCTGGGCTTGAACCCAGCAACCAGGCTTCAGAGTCCCAGCATGTAACCAGAATGCTATATGCACCAAGTTCTCCTGCTAACAAATAGTCACAAAGATTGCTTCCAACTACTGAGCAGTTACCAAATGTCTAAAAACTTACGTTATGGTACTCAATCCTTACAGAAACCTGTTAGATTTTATTATAATATTCCCTTTTTTTATATAAAGAAACAGAGGCTTACAGAGATGATGAATCAAGTGGCCTAAAGTCATCTAACTGGTAAATGCTGAAGGAGAGATTAAAAGCCTGGAAGTCTGTTGTCAGAGCCCAAGACTGGTAACCAGACTCAAAGCAGAGTCCTTCTGAACTCAAAGCGAAGCCATTAGGTCATGCTCAGCCATATAAACAATACCCTCAGTAGTCTGTGCTAGGCCTTGGAGATGAGAAGAGGAAGAAGACATAGCTCCAGAAGAATGCTGCTGCAGATCAAGGACATGACACACATTTGAACCACCCTCATTTCTATACTCCTGGGGAGCAAGATTTGCTGTCTGGTGAACATTATTGTACTCCCCGACTTAGCCCAAAACCTGGATGTAGTAGATCTTTGTTAAATATACTGTCAAATGGATTCTCATTTTACAAAGAAGGAGCTATGAAGCTCAGAGAGGTGATGTGACCTGTCCAAAATCACACACCTATGACATGGTAGGCAAAGACTTGAATTTGTATTTCTCTGCTTCCTCCTGCTTTTTCTCGTCACAGTACTCTATGCCTACCTTTCTCCCCTCCATGCACATATGCAAGTATGTAAACACACACGCATGCCTAAGCTTTGACTACACCTAACCGATTTATATCCTGGGAGGCAATGAACTCCCACTCACAGGGCTTTTGCATGAGCAGTTCTCTCTGCCTGGTGTACAAGATCTTCCCCATGCTTCATCTTCATCCAGCTGGTTCTTACTCATCCTTAGAGTCTCACAATAGCTGTCCTCACCTCTAAGAAACCTTCCCTGGACACAAGCTAGGTTGAGTCATGGGCCCCTTTTCCTTGGCTGCCACAGCCATCTGGGTTCTCTTGTCCATCATTGTTCTGTATTATTATGTCTATTCCCTCTAAACTGAGCCTCCTAGACACTGAGTCTGTGATTTGCCCATGTTCACCTACCCTATGCCTGGCTATGGGGCTTTAATAAATAGGTGCTAAATGAGTGAACACAGTCTACCATTTTTGCAGACTCACACACACACATTGAGGGTTACTTATTGAAATATCAATTCATGTTTTGTTTTCACTGTTAATTATATTAATTACCTACTGCTGTATAGTATGTTATTCTCAAAACTTAGTGACTTAAAACAACAGCAAACATTTTTATTAGCTCATATAGGTTTTGAGAATCAGGAATTAGAAATGGCTTAGCTGAGTGGTTATGACTTGGGGTCTCTCTTGAAGTTACACTCAAGATGCTGGCCTGGGCTGCAGTCATCTGAAGACTGGACTGGTGCTGGAGGATCTGCCTCCAAGATGGCATACTGCATGGCTATTGGTAGAAGACCTCAGTTCCTCACCATGAGGGCCTCTCCAGAGGGCTACGAGTGTCCTCCTAACATGGAAGCTGGCCTCCCCCACAGAGTCAGTGCTTCAGAGAGAGCAAGGAGAAAGTCACATACATTTTATGATCCACACCATCACACACCACTGCTTCTGTCACATATTCTTCATTAGAATCAAGTCATTAAGTGCAGCTCACATTAAGGAGGGAGGGGGAACTTAGGCCTCACCTGTTGGAGGGAGGGGTGTCCACAAACTTTTGAACATATTTTAAAACTCTCACACTACTCTAGGAAGGAAGGAAGGAAGGCAGAAAGGGAGGGAGGGAAGGAGGGAGGGAGGAAGGCCGGCCTTTTCCCCTTGTTGCCATCTTAATAGGTAGTCAAACCCTAGCTTTCTGTGTCTTAATGCCATTGCCAGAGGGTATTTTTAAGAGTGTCTATATTTTAGAGCATGAAACCAAAATCACTTAGAAGATAATAACCCTTAGTCCTTCCCCCTCACCAACCCCAACTCTTGCTTGGAATGGAGGAAACAGAAGTAGCTGACTCTGAGAGACAGAGGAGCTCCCCAGAATTGAATAGGCGACAGGGATGGGGGTATGGATTCTTCCCTTCTAAATTCCAACTCCAAAGAATGGCAGAGTTCTGCCTACAGATACCCACATGCCCTCCAGCAGGGGAAACTATGGGATTCCTGTGAGGTGGTCATAGGACTGAGGCCTCAAATGTAGCAAAGGGTCTCTGTGGCCCACCATCTACTGAGAGGCCCCCACAGGGCCCTGAAGGGCCTCCTGGGAGCCTCAAGGACCACCAGACAGCAAGACCAGGCTGATCACAGCATCTTAAAACCAAAGCTGTGCCAGTACCTTAGATGTAGTCAGAGACTGAAGCCTCTTCCCCATTTTTAGGTGTCCAGGACCCATCCCAGCACCCTCCTCCCCACACGTTCTAACATGCCCATAAGGAAGATTAGGAGGACCCCATGTAGGCTGACCTGGGGATGAAATTCTCCCCACCTCGAAGAGTGAGTCTCAGAAAATATATGACCTGCTTTAGAAATATCTGAACAACTCACTCAGTTCTACAGTCTTTGTTCCTAAGCTCTCTTGAAAGTCAGGCAGCATTTTAATCAAACCACAACAAACAAGGATGAGAAGGGAAATACCTGCTATGTATGTTAGCCCTACTGTGTGTCAGGAAACTGATGCTTGTAATTTCATTTAGCCCTCATGGTGGGAATTCTTACTCTCATTTTATAGCTGGAAAAAAGACGGCATATCTGTGGAATGCCTTCACGTGTCAGTCATTTGCCTGCCGCTTTAGAATCTTCCAACACCTCTGCAATGAGCTATTATTACCACGTCTTACAAATGAGGAATTGGAGACTCAGAGAATCTAGAAAAGAAGCCCAAGACCACACAGCAAGAGATAGAGTCAGCCGTCCAGAGCTGAGTCTCTCCTTGCTGAGAAAGAATCAAGAATCTTTGCTTAAAGTATGCATCATCATCTGTCTTTAAAAGAATCAATATTTATCTCCTTCCAAAGGTCTTCAGTTGCCATCCTGTCCTTGCAGCCCCTGAGAGCTTCCTGAGGAGTGTTGAGCAGGAAAGGGTGGCCAGAGAGGAGCGCCTGGAGCCTCACAGACAGCAGTGCCCACCACAGGGACAGGGAGAGCCACTGTCAGCTCTGCAGAGTGCTTCTGTGGTAATTTGACAGGATTAAGGGGATTAATACATTAATGCATTATTAGCACTTTTATAGGAGATTTTCAACAAGTTGAGCACTGTGATCCCTATTTCCTGTTATATAAACCAGTAGTAATTGTCTTAATTGGCCCATTGTTGCTGATGGGAGCAGACAGAGAACAGGCCTGATTATCTCCTGGCCTGTGGTCTCAGTCTGGCCGCAGCTCCAGGTCAAGCCAGGAAGGCTTGGGGAAACTGAGTCTGAATGTGGCTTTCAAAACATCCAGCTCTGGGAGGTGCAATGCAGAGTCTCTGCTCTAAGAAGTGGAGCAGAAAGTTACCCTAGGAGTGGAACCCAAAGGCCTGGATTCCAGCTCCCACTATATGGTTCCCTGAGTGGTGACCTGCCCTCCCTGAACCTTCATTTCCATGACTGCAGATGTGGCTGGTGATTAAAGCCTCTCCGTGCATTACTGAAAGGATGCAGTGAGCCACTGTCAGTGAACATGCTTTGTCAATGGGGCAGGCCTGTGCTCGTGGGAGGGAGGGTTATCATTTACTTGGATGAACTGAATTAGGGATTTTGCCTTTTGAGGTCGTCCACTGGGAGAGAAGAATAACATCCCCTGAGGGAGAGTGGGTGGAATATGCAGCAGGGCCTGAAAGACATCCCTGGGGACAAGGCAGCCGGGCAAGGTAAGGCCATTGGGTTGTGAAGGGTCCATCATGCTCTAACACCAAGGCCCAGACACCTCACGTCCCTCCCACCAGCTGAGCAGCAGGTCACACAAGAAGCCATCCAGCAACTGTAGAACCCAGTTCCTTGGCGTTTAATTTTCTTTGCTAATTAAGTGTCTGAGTTGGACCCCCTACAGGAGGTGTATGTCTGCAGCTTCCTGGATGAGAATAATAATTGAGCCCTAGAATCACAGCTGCAGAAGATCCTGAAAGAACTTTTCCTACAAACAGACAAACATATCTTTTATCTTCCTCTCTCTACAAATCTAGGCTGGATTGCAGGAATGATGGTGTCAGAAGGCCCCAAGCTTTGTTATCTGGAAGAGAACGACCTGGTGGACTAGGAGGTCTGGGTGATCACTCCGACCGAGAAGCCAAGGATGAAATACAAGGTGAAGAGTGGCAAAGAGACAAGATTGGGGTGGATGCAATCGTTAGGGGAGAAGCCTAACTGGTGTGAAGCCTGAGCTGAAGCAGGCATAGCCATGGAGCAAAGGGAATGAGACTTTTGTTTGTTTGTTTATGATGAGACTTGAATCACCTTGACTTGGTAACCCGTCCAGAAAGCATGAGGAATAGAAATAAGATGCTGTGCACAAACCTTTCTGGTTCCCCCCATTCTGGGCACACAGTAGGTTTGCAGGTTGTGCTCCCCTTGTGGTTGATGGAGTTATATGGCCAGCTCTGGCAGATGTGTTGGGAGTGTAAGTGCCAGATGTCACTTCTAGACTGAACAGTTAATTATCAGTGTGAGATCCTTCTTCTCCTCCAGGCCCAACAACTGGTAAAGTTTGCAGTAATGGCTCTTCCATTGGCCTAGGACCCTGAGTGGTTACAGTAAGCATGGGACACCTGGCAAACTACACTAGACCTGTAGCATGAACAAGAAATAAACCCTTGTTGTTTTAACCCCCTGAGAAATCAGGGTTATTTGTTATCAGTATATAACGTAGGCTGTCCTGACATTTTACCTAAAAGGTGAACTTTACAGCCAAGGGCCAATGAACACTGTCAGGATAGTAACATCCATATTAAATAATAAATAAATAAATCCCAGTCCCAACAAAGGGCTCCTTTGCTTTAAGCCAGATTCACTGCCTCCAAACTTGAAAAGCAGTGAAGACTTTGGAGAGTCCGCCTGAAATTTCTTTGTAGCTAACTTTTGCTTTGGGGTCCAGATGCTGGGAGAGAGGAGGCTTGTGTGTGTTTTACATACATTAGTCACAGTGTACATGGTCCTGGATGCTGGCCATTGGAACTGGCCTCATATTTTAGCACATGCATCTGGACTAGGCAGATAGAAACCTAGCTATAATGAGTTTGCCCCTTGTCCATGACATTTGTGCTTCGTAGGGGGGAAAATGAGGGAAAATTTTTAATCCTAAAGTCTGTCTGCTTTCAGCACAGTAACTGGGATGAGGTCTAGGAGTCTGACTTGGATTTTAACCTAACTTCCCAACAAAGCCTGGGAAAGAAGTCAGAAATGAATCAGCCACATTTTAGAATCTTTTGTGGTTTTACTCAAATTTGCATTTTTCCCTTTCCATTGATGAAGGTGGAATGCTCAGGATAAATATTGACATCTTTGTTTAAAAAAAAAAATGACGTATTTGCCTGAGGACCCACTATGTGCAGGCATTGGGTTACCTGCTTTATACACTATCTCCTTCGGTCCTCATATTACCTATTTGAAGTAAGTATGTTAATTCCGTTTTGAGAGAAAAGTATGCAGAGATGTTTAATACTGGAAAATGTCAATGCCAGGACATGAAACTAGGCCTGCCAACTGGATAATTCATACTTTTTCCCCTATACCACCCTGCCTTGGGATTCATGATCAAAGTTATGTCCTGATAAAACAAGCACATCCCTCTAGTTATTGCTGGGTCTAGAGAACAGTGTAGTAAAGAGGAAACTATCTTTGGCAGAATCTGTCAGACCTGTTCAAACCCTGGGACCACTATTCAGTGGCGATGTGACCTCTGGTGAGTTACAGTACCTTTCCGAGTTTCTGTTTCCTTAAATGAAGCAGAGACCAAAGGGAGGCATGTGGGGATGATAACTGAGTGAACAGGTAAATGGACAAGATAATTTCAAGTAATGGCAAAGGCCATTAAGGATGTAAATCATGAAGCTGTGATAGAGGTTGGATGATGGTTGATGGTGAGTTGGAGTCAACTGCATTTGACTGGGTGGTCAGGAAAGACCTCACTGGAGAGGGATTGTTTGACATAGAATTTGGTTAACAAGAAAAAAGACAGCCTTAGAAGATCTAGGGCTGGAGCAATCCAAGAGGAGACCATAGCAGGTACAGAGGCTCTAAAATAGGAGTATGGCTAATGTGTTTGAGGAGCAGAATAAAAGACCAAAGGTAGCTTAGTTTAGCCATTCCACAATGCATAAAACAACATGTTATATGACATAAATATATACAATTTTTATTTGTCAACTGACAGGGTTTGGATATCTGTCCCCTGAAAATCTCATGTTGAAGTGTAATCCCCAGTGTTGGAGGTGGGGACTAAGTGGGAGGTGTTTGGATCATGGGGGTGGATCCCTCATGAATGGCCTGGGTCATTCTTTTGATGATGAGTATGAGCTCTCCCTCTGAGTTCACATGAGATCTGCTTGTTGAAAAGTGTGTGGCACCTCCTTTCTTCCCCTCCACTTCCCCCTCTCCTTCCCCCCTCCCTCTCCCTCTCCCTCTCTTGCTAAGTGACTGCCTGCTTCCCTTTCATCTTCTGTCATGATTGTGAGCTTCCTGAGGCCCTCATCAAAAGCAGATCCCAGCACCATGCTTCCTGTACAGCCTACAGAACCATGAGCCAATTAAACCTCTTCTCTTTATAAATTTTTCAGCCTCAGATATTATTTTATAGCAACACACAGCCTCATATAGCTATTTTAAAAATAAAAAGTTAATAATCATTATTAAATAAATAATAATTTTTTAAAAGACTAGTGGTGCAGCAAAATAATGACAAAGGGAAAGTTGGAGGGATAGGTGAGAGCTCAAGGTAGCCAGGAGAGCACAGAGGACCATGAGAGCCATGGTCAGGCAGTGATGCATCAGTCCCACCTCTGTCATGTACTTTTCTCTGAAATTTGGCAATGTAGAAGATTCCAGGATAGGGCCTCTTCATCAAAGATAGGCAAATGAGAATGACTATACCTTAGAAAGCAGATTTGGTGAGTCCCTATAAGTATATAACCTACGGCCAACACTGCATTTTTTAGGGAGATGCCAGCTGCTATAACAAATAAATCCCTTCTTCCCCAGGTAACAGGTCAATGTGGGTGCTCCTGGTTGGCAGGTGGCTCTCTGTATGATTCAGTGACCCAAGCTCCTTCTGTCTTGTGGCTCTGCCATCCCCTAAGACCTTGGAGTCCCCTGCATCTGGCTCACAAGAAAGGAAAATACGTGTATGAATCAGGTACAACCTCTTCTTAAACACTTTCATCTAGACATGACATACATTGCTTCCACTCACAATCCAATGGCAAGAACTAATTACATATTCCCCCCTAGATCCAAAGGATGCTGGGAAATGTAGTTTATGATTGGGCAGCCATTCCCTAGAAACAACGCTGCCCAAGGAAGAAAAACATAAATTCTGGTAAACATGATGCCATAAATACTGAAGGAAGAGAGTTGCTATGGTGCATCTGTGTTACCACAGAGGAGTGAAGTCAGGCCACATGCAAACCAGAAGACCACTGCCTACCCTGTGCCTTGAAGCCCTGGACAGGAACTTCGCATGCCATTGCTTCTTTGGGATGAAGAGCTCTCATCTGGGAAAAAGAAATTGGTAACAGTTGAATCTCAAGAGGTTTTTTCACCCATGGAAGCCCATGAGCCCATGAAACAGAGGGTTTTCCTTGCCCTCTGGCTGCTTACAGTTTAACTTGGACTATCAGGAGCTTGTGGCTCCTGCCTGGGTAGGGCCATGTGGTTTAGGATGAGAAGAAGAAAAGGAGGTGCCTGGTACCCAGAATAATGTGGTGCCCCATGCTTACGTCTCTAGTGGCCTCATCTCTGCCTCCATCATGATGAGCGGAAAGACAGACTTCCTTTCTTGCCTGAATTCCCTTCCACAGATTACTTGAGTCTAATCCACATGGTTAGGAATTTGCAAAACCTTATGCCATTCTACTGAATAGACTTTGGAGCAGTCTGTTTCCAGAGAATGTCTCGAAAAGGTGGAGAGAAAGAGAGTGAAAGAGGTGAACAATCAGAGGGACTAAGGTGAGAAGAGACAGGCAGACAGACATTCAGACAGGGAGTTCAAGGTAAGGAAAGAAAGAGCAAGTCAGGCCAAAAGTCCAAGGTGGAAAGGAGAAGGGAAGGGGAAGGAGGAGATGCTGGATGGGCAGGCCCAGGCTGGAGGTAGGGGTGCAAAGAAGATGGACAGACAGAGAGACAGACTGCTTGTCCAGGGTACAAACAGAAGCTTCCCACACCCAGTCATGAGATAGAGATGCAGAGGCACCCACCGAGACAATGGCATAGGGAGACAGATGGTAGTAAGTTCCAGGGAGACATGATTCCAATCAAGCCCATTGAAATGGATTGGGAAGTTCAGGAGGCAGCAAAGCGTGGGATTGGGAGGAGGTGGGAGGGGAGGGTCATGACAGAACAGGTTGAGTGAGCTTCTGCCAGGGACAGGGCTAGGGCAGCTGCTGACGAGATCGCAGCAGCATGGCCTCGGCAGGAAGAGCCCTCTGCTCACCCTTCCACTGCAATTGGACTCACCTGACAGTGGAATGAGTAATGAGTTCATTAAAACCTCAGTACCCTTTCCTGAAAAGAAGATGAATGTGGTTGAGAAAGGGAAGGCGTGTGCCTGCATGCGTGTGGTGCCCACAGCAGCCCTGACACCCTGCTTAAGGCAATCATATCCTTCTCCTGCTTAGAAGTCTCCCAAGGCTCCCCATCCATCGTGAGGGTCAAGTCTAACCCCTTGGCCTGGCATTCAAGGCCTTTCCAGAGCTGGTCCCTGCTGCCCTCTTTGACCTCAGTTTGTACCACTTCCCTTTCTTACAGGGAAGCCAGTCTTTCCAACCTGCTGGTAGCTCCCCACAAAGGCACGACTATAGCACAAGGCTCTCATTCCCCAGGAGGTACTCTGCCTGGAATGCCCTTCCCCTGCTCACAGGTGTGTTTGTGTAGTAAGCTCCTAGTCATCATTCTGAACCTTGTTCCAGGTCACTTTCTCTGCGAGGCTTCCCCTGTCCAGCAGAGCTGGTCATGCCTCCTCTATGATACGTAGGCTCCAAGAAGCCCTGTTACAGAATTCATCATTGTGAATTTCCCTAGATGCCCACTCCTCTGTATCTCTGTATTTCATTAATGTCTGTATCCAGGAGGCATGCACAGCACGGTGAGGTTAAGAGCAGAATTTTACAATCAGGGAGCCACGGATTCAAATCCCTGGTTGCACCACATCAGAGGGGTTGGGACCCTGGGCAAGCCGCCTTGCTAAACCCTGGTTTTCTGGAACTCTGAAGTGGGGATGAATATACCTACCTCCAGGGCTGCTCTAAGGAGAAAATGAGATGATGTTTGCTTGATGGAGTCAAAAAATGAAACCTTGTGTCAATAATGGCACCAGATTTCAGGTGGGAAGAAGGGGGCTCTGATCTTTCAGATTTCTGAGTGTGGAAAAACCTTTTCCCATCCCACTCCACGCTCTGCCCCTCACCAGCCTGAACCTTGGAGGATTGACTTCTTCCCTCCCAGCTTCAGTTTCCTCACATAGAAGATGAGGATAATAGTCTTCCCTATGTTACAGGGTCATTACAAGGATTAAAGAAGATTTTGCAGATTGGAAACCTGAAGTGCCTGAAATGGAGGCATAAAGTTCAAAGTAAACATGAGTGTGAGTTTTGGAAAATGCCTTGATAAACTATTTGGGTGGAAGGAAACCAGAAGGCAGGTCTGGAGTTCAGGGCCAAGGGAGTGCAGAATTGCTCTGCATTGGTAAAGAAGAGGCTACTTTTTTCTCTTTTGTCTCCTTCCTTCTCTCCTTCCTTTCTGTCTATATGGTTTTTTTTTTTTAAGTTTGATACGGCATGTCATATGGTGACTTTTTAAAAAAATGATGTCAAGAGCCAGGCATGGTGGCACAATTCTGCAGTCCCAGCTACTCTGGAGACTGAGGCAGGAAAAGCACTTGAGCCCAGGAGTTCAAATCCAACCTGGGCAACTAAAAATAGATAGATAAATAAACAAACAGTGATAGGCTTATGATTGGCAGGCTGGGTAGTTGGTTGGTTTGCTGGCTGGCTAGGTGACTGGTTAGTCTGTGGATTGGATGGTGCATTGGCTGGTTGCTTGACAGGGAAGGGAGAAAAGAGAGAAGGGAAGAAAGAAGCCAGAGAGCTGAGTAAGTGACCAGACTCTATGTAAGGTGGGATGGCCAGGGCAGAATACCCAAGAGTGTGGCAGTGAAAAGAGTCCTTTAAGAACTGGGGTGGCTGATATCCCTGCTGCTTGCATCACCACAGCTTCAAACATGTCTCTTTTTTTCCCCTTAAAGACCAACGTGACAGTAAACTTAGATTATCTCTGCAGCTGCAAACCTTCCAGACAGTCCATGCCAAGTCCACCAGTGACTCTTTGTGGAAATCAAGGAATGAGACTAAGTTCCAAATCTTGTAACAGGAACATGTGCAGAAAGAAAGACCTTCCAGAAAGTAAACTGACTCAGTGGAAACAGAAACTCAGAATTAGAGATGCCTTTGAATGAACCCCCTCCTCATAAAACACACACACACTGCCCTGGAAATACAGAAAACACAAGGGGGGGGTTTAGGCTTTCTATAAATCATGAAGTAAGGATCCAAGTTGATCTTATCTAGCTCTTAAGGAGCAAAGTATGCCCTGCTGGTACTTTAGTTGAATCAGAAAATTGCTTAGCACAGTATTTGTCACTTAAAATGTGCCCAATAAGCAGAAGTGGTCGTGGTAAGCCTCTGCTATACACAATAGGATGAAGTTGGGATGAACTTCACGAGGTGACCTAGTCAAGCCCTCAGATGTTTGAGTTACCTCCTACTCTGCCCCCTCAGCACCTGGTAAGCAGTCCTTGGATACTTCTAGGAACTGGGACCTCGCTCCCTCTCCAGATGCCTGTTGGATGACTTGGACAGCTGGGGGTCTTCTTTATATGGATTTAAAGCCGGAATCCTGTGATTTCTACCCACTGGTTTTCCACAGATGTTCTCATCGCTTACGTGTAGGTTTTTTGTTGTTTCAGGCTTTGCTTTTTTATGTCACAAGAAATGTTGAAACAGTTTTTTCCAGCTGTGTAATCTTCCTTGTCATTTTTGCAGGCTTTTAGCAGGCCCTGCTGGCATCTTTCAAGCTTATCTCTAATTCCAAATACATTAAAGAGGAAAAAAAAGGAAAGAGAGTAAAGTATTTGGAGTCAAATAAAGTTACCTATACATTTTGTTCTAACTTGTAGGGCAGTCGACATGCTTTTACTCTGGTACCAACTCTTTCTTTTTATAAACCTCCATCACCCCAAAGGCAGTGAAGCAATGGAAACCAGTCAGGACCTAGTAGTGGGAGGTCTGGGTTCTAATCCCAGCACTGCCCCTCACGAGCTGGGTGACCTGAGCAAACCACCCATCCCCTCTGAGTCCAGGAATAACAATACTTACCTTGAAGTTATGGGTGGATTAAAGTATTCAGAGTGCTTAAGCCAATATCTGACACATGCTGTGTGCTCAATGAATGGCAAGATTTAAACAGAAATCTCTCCCTGGCTGATTTCATGGGGCTCTTAGCCTAGGGGAATGCAAGCAAAGAGACATCTGGTTCCTATAACCAAGAAGCCTGAAATCTCCTCGAGGTGGTTGGGTGGAAGCATTTATCCATTTGTTGGTTTAGTCAATGTACAGTAAGAACATGAAGAGCCCCATGCTCAAACAAATTAGGGGCATGGATGAAAAACACAGGGCAGTAATGTACACTAGAGAAAACACCCTTGACAGCAGATATATCTGATTTTGAACCCTTGCCCTGTGTGTTAGTCAGGGTTCTCCAGAGAAACAGAACCAATAGGATACATAGAGAGATAAATAAGAGGGAATTTATTATGGGAATTTGCTCATGCAATTATGGAAGCCAAGAAGTCCCACAACATGTCAGTCTGCAAGCGGGAGAATGAGGGAAGCTGGTGGTATAAATCGGTCTGGTTCTGAAGGCTGGAGAAGCGAGTCCCTGTGTCTGAGGGCAGGAGAAGCTGGATGTCCCAGCTCAAGAACAGAAAGTGAATTCTTCCCTCCTGAACCTTTTGGTTCTATCTTGGCCATCAATGGACTGGATGATGCCCACTCACACTGGTGAGGGCAGATTTTCTTTTTCTCTTTTCTTATTTATTTTGTTTTATTTTATTTTTTGAGACAGAGTCTCACTCTGTCACCCAGGCTGGAGTGCTGTGGCATAATCTCGGCTCATTGCAACCTCCACCTCCTGGGTTCAAGTGATTCCCCTGCCTCAGCCTCCTGACTAACAGATTACAGGCACCCGCCACCATGCCGGCTAATTTTTGTATTTTTAGTAGAGCTGGGGTTTCACCATTTGGCCAGGCTGGTCTCAAACTTCTGAGCTCAAATGAGCTGCCCACCTTGGCCTCCCACAGTGCTAGAATTACAGGTGAGAGTGCCACGCCCAGCCAAGGGTAGATTTTCTTTATTCAGTCTATCAGGAGATTACAAATGCTGATCTCTTCTGGAAACACCTTCAACAGACACACAGAAACATGCTTTACCAGCCTAGCTGGATATCGCCTAATCCTTTTCATCCGTGCTGCTAATTTGTTTCAGCAAGGAACTCTTCAGGTTCTGGCCGCCTACTGACCTAAACCAATAAATGGATAAACGTTTACACCCGACTATTCTCAGGGAGATTCCAGGCTTCTTGGTTATAGGGACCAAAGATCTCTTTGTTCATACACTGTGACCTTGGCCAAGTCACCCTGCTTCTCTGAGCCTTGGTTTTCTCATCTGAGAAATGGACAAGGCAGGAATTCCCACCACGTAGAGTCATCACGAGGGTTCCTGAGGTAACTTACATAGAGCACTGAAAAGAGTAGGTGCTCACTAAAAGGTTGGTCCAAAAGTAGTCGCGGTTTTTGCCATTACTTTTAATGCTGAACAAAAACCACATTTTTTTGCCACTATGGCAAAAACCAAAACTGTTTTTTCACCAACCTAATAGTAGCCCCTTATCTTCATCTACCTATCTCTAGGACACATAAAAGTACACATAAAATTAAAGAAATGTAAGGATTACCCTTAACATGGCAGTTTAATGCCGTGGTTATGCAAGAGACTCAGAGTCAGAAAGCCTGAATTCAAAGCCTGACACCCAACTTTCCTCTGGAGAACCTTGGGCAAGTTACTTAACTCAAGTGACCAAGCCTCAATTTCCACATCTGTGAAATGGCCACAATGGCAGTCAATCCAATCTCCTGGGATAGTTGTGAAAATGAAATGAGGTCTTGCATATAAAGGCATTCAGCGCGAACCCTGGCTCAGAACAAGTGTACAGTAAACATTTGCTCTAGTCTGATTCATAATCAAAGTAACTGCTATCCCTGGTGTTTGCTGGTTATAATGGAAAGATCTCATCTCAAATCCCAGCTTTACCTTTTTCACTTACTGTGTGACCTTGTGGAAATTGCTTTCTCCCTAAGCCTCAGTTTCCTCATCAGTAAAATGGAAATAAAAACTTCTACCTTGAAGTACTTTCATGAGGGTCACAGGCAACAGATAGTGTGTGTCTGGTGTATAGAAGGTACTCGGTGAGAATCCACAAATATATCTGCATGATTTCAAACAAGCCGTCTCTGGGCTCTGGTCTTCACCATGTGCCATGTCCCTTAGTGAAATGGAAATGTTACACATCCTTCCAGGGCGACAATGTGAAGGGGAACAGACATCTGCAAGAAGCTTTGGGACAAAACTCTGCAGGCAGCCCTCCTCTCCCACCAGCTGGATACATACAGTAGAGCCATTTGGCCCCAATTAGCTTTCATACATCAAGGGTCTGAGTTCAAGAGACGCTGCCCCCACCACTAGGAGGAGAGTTAGGAGCCTTTCATGTGAAGGTAATTAACCTGGGCAGTAACTCACAGGTCTGCGTGATCCGCAGTGTGTGTGTGTGTGTGTGTGTGTGTGTGTGTGTGTGTGTGTAAAGTGAGAAAAATAGACTCATAAAGTCAAATTTACACTGGATCTCCAGGCGGGCAGCAACCCTGGTTTATAAATCGCCCTCAGCAGCCTTCTCTGCATAACCACTGCTGATCAGAAACTGGTCTGATGGAGAATTGTTACACACAGGTTGAACCACCTGGCCTGGATTCCAAATTCTTATCTTGAGCAGGACTTGGGGAGCAAAAGGAGGGAGAAAGTTTAGCTCTGTAGGTGGAGGTCCATGAAAGGAATCTCTTCCACTGTCCCAACACAACAGGCTCAGTCCCATTTCCACACCACTGCCTCCACTATTCCCTCTGCCAAGGATGCTCTCAGCAGCCCTCTTCTCTGCGCACCCACCCTGTACCTTCGACCCACCCAACCACCAGAAATTCTACTTCTCCATGAAGTCTTTGCTGAATAATAGTGATTATCAGATTGAACAGTTTTCTTCTGAATTCTTCATGTAAAGTCATGCATCACTTAAGGACAGAGGTACATCCTGAGAAATGTATCACCACTGTGCAAACATCATAGATTGTACTAGTAGCAATGGAAATATACCATATAGCCTAGGTGTGTGGTAGGCTACATCATCAGGGCTGATGATGGGATAGCCTATTACAAGCCTAGTTGTAATTTTAATTGCTGTGTATTAAAATCCTGTATGATATGGTACTGTAGTGAATACTGTAGGCAACTGTAAAGCAATGATGAGTATTGATGTAACTGAACATATCTAAACATCGAAAAGAAACAGTAGAAACACGGTACTATGATCTTATGAGACCATCATTGTATCTGCTGTCCATCCTTGACTGAAATGTCGTTGTGCAGTGCATGACTGTATATTATCTCCCTTACAATGTCAGCCATGCTGTGATGTGGACAGAATTAGCCCTCATTTTAACAATGAAAGAAACCAAAATTTCCCAGCTGGTCAACTTGCCCAAAGTCACACAGGGATGGTCTCCTACCTAAGTAAATAAACCTTTTTGTGCCACACAGTGGCTGTTCCATTTGCACTATCATTTCTTTCTTCTTTGAATCCAGTTTGCATTATTGATATAATCCCTATCATCTAGCACTTGATTATTCCCTAATGGGTTGGTAGGCGCAAGCATATTGAGAGTCAACACTGTGTCCTCTCCATCATACATGTCCATCCCTCAGGCCACCCAGCTGGGTGTCGGACACTTCAGTCGTAGTGGTCAGCAGCTACATTGGTCTGCTCAGCACGGTTTTCCTCCTTCCAGGAAACGGATCCTCTCTCACTTGAGTCATGTGGCTGAGGTTGGGAGATGTCATTCTGAGTATGTGGAAACTCTTGTGCAGGAGCTACAGGCATGACTCAAAACAAGCCAAATACAGTCTTTTCCAGATTGTTTGATTGGACCCCTACATGTTGCAGCCACACATGGAGCAGAGACTGGGAGAACTCCCCAACCCCCACCATCTCCAAATTCTCACCATTCTCAGAGCTCACTGACAAACTATAGTAATCAGCTTGCCCTCGCATCTTGATGGAGCCATGAGTCTTCATTAATAGAAGGTGAACATAAGTGATATGTGTGGCACCATCTGGCCCAGACAGCAAAGAGTGGCTGCGTCTTTGCCATTATCTATTTCTGTGGGTAAATGGAGAGAAGTCCGTGGACATAGAGAAAAGCAGAGCTACAAAGTGGGAGGAGCCTGCATGCCTGGATGACTCTATGGAGCAGAGCAACCCCCATCCCATGCTGTACTGTGGCATGGAAAAGAAGCAAGCTTTAATTCCAGGCTAAGCCCCTGAAATGTCTGGGTTGTTTCAATCATTAGCCTTCACAGACCAGTAAAATGTACACACATAACAATTTCTGTCTTTGTGATACTTATACAGAAAAGTACTAAACAGATATGTTAGGGCCAGATAATGGAAGGCCTTGTTTGCCAGTGTTTGCCAGTGTTCATAAAGCCAGTCAAGAAATTAAAGGAGGCAGAGTGATTTCTAGAAGGAAGGAAAAGAAGATGGTTTAAAATAGTAACAACTATATATTGAATGCTTCAAAGCACAAATACTATATGCCAGCACTTCATTAACACTCTCTCATTTCATCTGCCCAAAACCACATTCCGCATTTTAATGACAAGGAAACTCAGTCCCATGGTACACAATAGTTAAACAGCAGAACATGGAGTCAGACCCACTCCTGCCTATCTCCAAAGCTTGAGCTCTTTTTATTAAACTATTTTGTTAAGATTAGTTTGACCCAATGTCTTTTCATATAGTGTCAATTTTTTTTTTTTTTTAGTTTTTCAGCAGTGGCTACATATTACTTTTATAATAGTAAAAAGCATACTTAAATATACACCAAGACAAGAATAAATAAAAGTTAATCTGGCCACAGAAGAAGCAGCAAAATCCAAGAGCTCAGTCACCATGGGATTCATCCTGACCAACACTTACATGTTCGGGAGAGCTTCTTCCAAGGACGCGCCTTGTGTACCCAAGGCTTGTGTGCATTCTTAGAAGAAGCTCTCCTGAACACCTAAGTGATGATCCAGCTGAAGAAAAGTGACAGCATTCTGTACTGCAATTTCCAATCATTCCGGGAAAATGAAGATTTCACAAGAGTCTTGTAATTGCTGATTTGCAAACAGTTTATCTATGTAAACTCTGATTCCCATCACTTGCTAATCAGGTTGGGTTTAGAGAACAAAGTAAGGTTTCTTGTTATGTTTCCTGCAAGAATTCCTCTCTTCTGCTACCCACAGTCTCTCCGCACCCCCCCCACCCCGAGCCCCTGTTTCTCCTCTGCGTCTGTTTATGTCTTCCTGGTTTTCAATTTCTTAATGATGTTTTAACGAGATGCCAGTTACACATGCAAATTGGAAAGAGGCGACATTGAGAGATTGCTACCTGGTGGTAAATTTATTAAAATCAAGGCAGTTTTAATAACTTCCTTGCATATGCATCCGCCTCCATGTCTGTAATAGTTTTGGGGTTTTTTTAACCTTCTTATTAGAACAAGTATGTTAGGAAAGTGTAAGATGAAGTCATGAGGAGAAAATCTAATTGTTTCATGAGTGCTTGTCTCGTTCCTCAGAATAGATTGTACAGGAGTAAACTGTTCTCTTCTACTTTTTTAGACCTTGTCCAGCTTGATCTTCCTATTTCTTGCAACACCTGCAACCACTTCCTTCAATCTTCATCATCATCATTGTCACCATTTTCTTCATAGCTACCATTTATTAACCACCTAACTCAATAACTCACAGAAAGGAAATGACAGAAATACATTTCAAATCCAAGTTACTCAGGATCGAAGGCTCCTACTCTGTTCTTCCCCTTTGTAAAACTTTCTTTTTCTTTGCCTTTGCTGATCTCATGCCATCCTGTTTTTCCTTTATCTTTTATCTACATTTTCTCAATCTCCTTCAAAGGCTATTTTTTTTCTCATTCGCATTCTGCCCTCTGCCTTCTTCTCTTCTTTTTCAACAAAGCTGTTCCTCACCCTGGCTACCCTTATTTATTACCATGACTCCAAATACTATTGTCTGTTGACAGCTTCTACATCAATCTCTCCTGAGCTTTGCACTCTACAGAGCCAGCTAGCCACCTGCCAGCCATCTCCACTGGGTGATACACAAGATCCTTACAAACCCAAAACCAAGCTCATCAACTTCTCCCCAAACCTCCCTCTATTCTGTGTTTGCCACCTAAATAAAGGGCACAAATCAGAAACCCAAAGTTTTCCCACTCCCAGTGTTTGCTGCCATGAGAGGGAAGCCCAGCATCTCTCCACCCATCACTCACTCCTGCTCTGGGGCACAGAGTGTAGGAGTAGCCCAGACTCCTCTCTCCTTTCTCTTGGAAGCAACACCCTCCAGGGACAAACTGTCCCATCCATGCTGCAAGATAGAGATCTCTTCCTGATTCCGAGGTTCAGTATTAGGAAGCACCCATGGATGAGATGTAAGCCACATTCTCCTGCCTCTGCTATAGCTGTAATAAAATTGTTATTTGTCTCTATGTTGCTTATCCCTTGATTTATTTCCCAGTTGGTTAAAAACTTGGGCAGGAGGAAGTTGCTATTTACTGAGCCTACGCAAACCCCCTGCATCTGACAGTCACCTCAAATGTTCCCTCTCCTCCCATCAAATACATCAGTAAGTCTCATCGGGTTGAACTTGGGAATAGCCATGAGTCCTCTCCCTCCTCTCCACCTTAATTAATATCCCACCTGGATTATTGAAACTGCATCCCACCGGCTTCCTGACCTCTGTATGTTCTTCTCCTTCCCCAAGCTTCCACTCCACACTGCCCAGATTGGTCTTCCCAAAGCAGAACTGTAGACATGGCCACTCATTTCCTAACATGAAGCCACAACTCCCAATGGTAACTTAGAAGAAATTTGAGGGAGGTGGAGCACGTTTGGGATTAGATAGCAAGAGTCAACTTATTTGCTGAAAATACTTGTGCAAACTTACTGAAAGTAGCACCTCTGTATATCATCTGGAATCTAAGATAAATGTCCAGCCTGTAGTAGGCACTCAATAAAACTTTGTTAGACAAATAAGCCCAAATGCCTATCAATCAACAAGTGGATAAAGAAACTATGGTATATACATATGACGGAATACTACTCAGCTGCGGAAAAGGAATGAATTAATGGCAATCACAGCAACCTGGCTGGAATTAGCGAAGTAATTCAGGAATGAAAAACCAAACATTGTATGTTCTCACTCATAAATGAGAGCTAAGCTATGAGGATGCAAAGGCATAAGAATGATACAATGGACTCTGGAGACTTGAGGGGAAAGGGTGGGAAGGGGGTGAGGGATAGAAAGACTACAAATTGGGTTCAGTGTATAATGCTGGGGTGATGAGTGCACCAAAGTCTCACAAATCACTGCTAAAGAACTTACTCACGTAAACAAATGCCACCTGTTCCCCAAAACCTATGGAAATATAATTTTTTAAAGTTGTTAGACAAATAATTGTTTCTTTTGAAAGAATATTGAATTTGGAGTCAGAAGCCCTTGAGTCAAGTCTCAGATTTGCCAGTCACTAGCTTTTTAACCCCAGAGAACTCCCTTTTCCTTTGGGAGCCTTACCTCATCTGTAGAATGGGAACTACATTACCTCCTTGATAAGGTCGTGAAGCTTGATTGAGACACAGAAAAGCACTTTAGAAACTAATTTTATATAATATGAAACTTAAAGCTCTGCCTCTACCTCTGGGGTCTTTCTAGACCATTCACATTTGTCATTGACACATTCGATTCAGAAATTTCAATATGAGCTTAAACATCAAAACTCATGTTTCTAAAGAACTTATTTCACTTAAACCAAAAGCCATCATCCTCTCTCATTTTAATCATAGGAGAGGCATGAAGAAAATCCATTTTTATATGAAAATTGCCTTTGAAACTGTTGCAGCTTTGTTCTCAATCAGGAGTTTATAATGATGCAGCTCAACTTCTGTTTGTGTACTTGATTTGATGCTGGCGTGTGTATGCGTAGCATATATTTGACTTTTATGGTATTTTTTATGTTTGCAAATAGCACTCTTTAACCCAAAATATCTCTCAGTTTAAATGCCAGTTGTTAAATACACAAGATGGCCAATCAATTTTTTCTGTACTTACAGTCAATTCTTGGTTTTGTATGAACACTGAGAGCAGTCAAAGAGAAATCAAAGAAGCAAGAGAATCAGATCTGAGGGAGAAGTAGCCTCACAGGGCATCTCCAGTGTAGCCCCTTCATTTAACAGATGGGAAACTGATGGCCAAGTGTGGTGGGTAGTTCATGCCTGTAATCCTGGCACTTTGGGAGGCTGAGGCAGGCGGATCACTTGAGGTCAGGAGTTCAAGACCAGTCTGGCAAACACTGTGAAACCCCATTTCTACAAAAAAATACAAAAATTAGCCAGGTGTGCTGGTTCATGCCTGTAATTCCAGGTACTCAGGAGGCTGAGACATGAGAATTGCTTGAACCCGGGAAGGCAGAGTTTGCAATCAGGTAAGATCGCACTACTGTACTCCAGCGTGGGCAACAGAGCAAGACTCCGTCCGCCCCCAAAAAAAAAGATGGGAAACTGAGGTGAGGTTGCAAAACTGCACTCCAGCATGGGGGACAGAGAGAGACTCTGCCTTAAAAAAAAAAAATGTGAAACTGAGGAAAAGGGACTTAGCCAAGATCACGCAGCACATAAGAGAGGCAAAACCTGGATGAAAATACAGCACTACTTCTTCTCCCACCTGCCCCAACCCATGTCCCCTTACTTCCCCAGAGACATGAGCTAGTGTTTGGTGTGAGTCACAAAGATCAAAGCACTTATCACCAACTTAGAGACAGAAATGGGGAGGTTCAAAGCAGGCAGCCACCATGCCAGCGGGACCAGGCACCCACAAAGCAACATCTTTGTTTGATTTTGAGAGAATTCATAGGCAATTGACATTTCTATATTTGAGTATAGGAACATGATCTCATCCAAAAGAGAAACAGAAAGTCAATCTTGTCTTTATCTGAGGCTTTGAATTATTTTTACCATTGCTTTCCATCCTGATAATGAAGCTAGCTAAGTGCAGGCCTTGGAGTCAGACAGACTCAGCTCCAGGACCTTGAGCAAGTGGCTTCAGGTCTCTGAGTCCCAAGTTCTCTGTCTTTAAATAAAGATAAAAATACTTCCTTCAAAAGGTAGTTAGTTGTAAGAATTTAAAAGTTTCTCCTTTAGCAACCAGCTCAGCATAAGGACTCGGTAAATGTTGGCCACCTTTTCTGCCTGACTCCCCCACATTTGTAAAGTTTGGAAAAGAAAGTACCTTATACCTTGCAAAAAAGTGATGCCACATGGCAAGCCAATGGTGGGGAGAGAACAATAGCTCCTGGCAGGCACGGTGCTAGTAATGGACCACCGCACCCATAATATTCTGCAAGTGCTCCCCTACCCCATTCTTGCATTTAAAAAAAAAAAATTAATTCCATTTATTGGTCAACTTTTCCCATGAGGACACATCTTTAATTTAATCATGTAAATCAATGAGAAAATCTAATTCACTTTAGAGAAATCTGCTTCAAGGCTAGCCTTATGGGAATGAATCTGTTCCTTAAGTGTATCCATAGCAAGTGACGTGTGTCTTTATCACAGTTACAAAGGAATATAAATTAATCTCTAGCCCATTTTAGAAAATAGAGAGTTGATTAAATAAATGGTGGCTCTAGTGATCCAAATGATCTGTCATTTTTAAACATTTCAAGCACTGGTTTTAATGTTAAATTTGAGCTTTTTACAATTGTAAATGCCATTTGCTTCTTTAACATCCAATTTGCCTGATTATCACCATATTAGCTCCAAATATGTAATTTATTATTGTTCCTCTTTTTATTTGCGTAATGCTTGTTCCAAAGTTTGTCTGGCTTCGGTTTGTGGAGTGCACCCTGAACAGGAAAAGGATGGCAACCTCTCTTCCAACCCTGAGTATCTCACTCTTCGGATGGGCAACACTCATGCTGTGTCCTCCTAGGAAAGCCAGCACCTGCCTAGTCTGTAGATTCACTGTGTGGATCAACTAAGAGGATGGACGTAAAAGGGTGGTGCAGTAACCCATATATATTGTTCTTATACCCAACAGTGAAGGATGAGTAAGTGAATAATTAATTCCATCCATCAACCTCTACTGAGGACCCTGTGAGGGTCAGGCACTCTAGAATTAACAAAACAGGGACCACTAAGATTCATTCTTAGCCTTAAGGAGCTCATCATCTACTGCAGCAGATAGGCAAGTGAACAGATGCTTGTCACCCAGCATCACCACATATGCTCTGATCACAGGATCCCAGAGGAGATGCCTTTGACCCACACTTGGAATGAAGGAGGGCTTCTTGGAGGAGGTGAGTCTTAAGGGGCATGTAGGAGTTAACCAGCCAGAATAATGTATCAATTAAAGGCAAGATATTTGATGATACATTCCATCTATTATGCACCTGGCCATGAGGAATGCTAGGAAACCAAAACAGACATTTTCACTACTGTGTCAGTCTGAAGTCCTATCAGGAAAATGGACCTATCAGGAGTATGACAGGAATAAAGGGTTTAATGTGGGAAGTAGGGCTTACACACATGTGCAAGGAGCCGGGAAAATGGAGGGGTAGAAGGCAAAGAGCTGGAAGATCTGAGTAATAGTCCCATAAGATTTCAGCCCCCAATGCTGGAATAGGTAGAGGAGCCAGAGCTCACAGGGATGTCTAAGAGGCCACTACATTCAGTGGCAAAAGTGAGGTCCCAAAGTGGGAACCCCAGAAGAGGAGCTCCCATAACAGGACCATCGTGAGAATAATTGCTTCTGTTTCACCATCTAAAGCTCCTGCAGGTTTCTCTCATTGGCAGACTCTAACCTGGAAACCCATAGAGAAAGAGATTCTAGGAAACAAGGTTCTCAGCAGTGGCTGAGAATGGGAATGTTGCCAGGCTCCCACACACTACTCTCAGGGAGTCCCAGTCCAAGGTACAGGGACTAGTCAAATCATCATAGCAACATACATACAAGCTGTGAAAAGTATTGGGAGAGTACAGAATGGGGGTCTGATCCATCTGGGGAATGTGGGAAGCCTTCCTCTGGAAACTCACAATTGAGCTTGGGTCTGATGGATGAAGAGATGATGCAAAATGGACTCCAAACATCACATCATTTCTCTCAGCTCGTCCACTAAGGCAGATGATTCTTACTTCCATCATGGTTCAAGGAAAGATCTGTCCAAGACTCCCCTTCAACAGTCCAAGGAAAGGTTTATTGCTCTGGGGACAAAGAGTGAACCCAGCTTAAAGAAATATCCTGACCTTGGGAGTCATAAATAAAAGCCCTGAGCCAGGGCTTAAAGGGACAGAGAGAGGGTTTCAACCAGTGAGGACTTCATCATGAAGTACACACACCTGAACTAAAGAATAGTTTGGGGCTCTGAGCTGACCTGGCCCTGGGGCCCCTCCTCTCCCAGTGCTGCAGCAAATGGATGAAAAATTGTATCATTAAACTCTTTGATGTTCTCCTGTCTAATTGAACCTGTGAAATTTCCTAAGGTTCTCCAGCCCCCAAAAATTCAATTTTCCATGTAATGCATGGTGACATGTCAATAAATCATGCTGTAAAATAAATGCGCGGATTCTTTTGTGCAGGAGCAAGTGAGGAATAAACCTTTCGTAATTGATAAATAATGTCATTGGAATCAATAGCTGGCAGAGGAGTTGGAGGAGTAAGCCTGAATCATGTATGAGTGCTCGGGGGTGATCAATGCCTTTGAAACAGCCAGGAGCTCAGGAGCCAAGTGTATAAATTACTGCCTTAATATTAGAGCAGGGCCCAAAATTTAAAAGACTGGTACGTTGCTAAGTGCTGTTGAGATGGGAAGATGAGTCTGGGATGTGGGTAGTGTAAGTTCTCTGATGGGCACCCTTCAGAGGGCCCGTAGGGTCCCTACAGTATGGAGATGAGAGCAGATTGTGCAATCTGGGACTTTGGATGGAGACAGCATGAATCAAGCTCTGGCCAGTCCTGCCAGCATCCCATGTTGGCAGCAAAGGAAATGAGCTGCCATGGACACTACTTAGGAAAATGGCCCAGCTGCCCTCAGAGGCCTTGATACCAGGAGCCAGTACTGACATACAGGGTGAAGGACAAGACTGGGATTTGCTGGATCAAGTTCCAAGTGGCAACCACAGACCCTGCTAGACCAAGAAGAAGGGTCCCTACACAGTGGTCAGGAGCACCAGCTTGAGCCAGACTGCTCAGCTCTGCCACCAGCTGTGTGACTCGAAGCAAATTACTTAACCTTCCTGTACCCCATTCTTCTCCTCTGTAAAACAGAAGGCAATAATGCCAACTTAGATCCCATTGTCAATTTGGCTTTTGTTGCAGTTGCTTTTGGCATTTTTTCATGAAGTCTTTGCCCATGCCTATGTCATGAATGGTATTGCTTAGGCTTTCTTCTAGGATTTTATGGTTTGGGGTTTTATATTTAAGTCCTTAATCCATTTAGAGTTAATTTCTGTATAAGCTGTAAGGAAGGGGTCCAGTTTCAGTTTTCTGGATATGGCCAGCCTGTTTTCTAGCACCATTTGCTGAATAGGAAATACTTTCTTCATTGCTTGCTTTTGTCCAGTTTGTCAAAGATCAGATGGTTATAAATGTGTGGTGTTATTTCTGAGGTCTCTATTCTGCTCCTTTGGTCTATACGTTTGTTTTGGTGCCAGTACTAAATATGGAAAGGTAAAATCAGTACCAGCCACTGTAAAAACACACCAAAATACAAAGACCAATGACACTATGAAGAAACTGCATCAACTAGTGTGCAGAATAACCAAGTAGCATCATGATGACAGGATCAAATTCACACAAAATACTACTAACCTTAAATGTAAATAAGCTAAATGCCCCACTTAAAAGACAAAGACTGGGCCGGGCGCGGTGGCTCAAGCCTGTAATCCCAGCACTTTGGGAGGCCGAGGCGGGTGGATCACGAGATCGAAACCATCCTGGTCAACATGGTGAAACCCCATCTCTACTAAAAATACAAAAAATTAGCTGGGCATGGTGGTGCGTGCCTATAATCCCAGCTACTCGGGAGGCTGAGGCAGGAGAATTGCCTGAACCCAGGAGGCGGAGGTTGCGGTGAGCCAAGATCGCGCCATTGCACTCCAGCCTGGGTAACGAGAGCGAAACTACGTCTCAAAAAAAAAAAAAGACAAAGACTGAGTCAAGGTCCATCAGTGTGCTGTATTCAGGAGACCCATCTTATGTGCAAAGACACATGCAGGCTCAAAATAAAGGGATGGAGGAAAATTTACCAAGAAAATGAAAAGCAAAAAGCAATCCTAGTCTCTGACAAAACAGACTTTAAACTACCAAAGATCAAACAAGACAAAGGGCATTACATAATGGTAAGGGAAACAATTCAACAAAAGAGCTAACTATTCTAAAGATATATGCATCCAATACAGGAGCACCCAGATTCATAAAACAAGTCTTTGAAGACCTACAAAGACAAACAGTAATAGTGGGAGGCTTTAATACCCCACTGTCAGATTAATGAGACAGAAAACTAACAAGAATATTCAGGACTTTAACTCAGCTCTGGATCAAGTAGACCTAGTAGATGTCTACAGCATTCTGTACCCCAAATAAACAGAATATACATTCTTCTCAGTGCCACATGGCACTTATTCTAAAATCCACCACATAACTGGAAGTAAAACACTCCTCAGTAAATGCAAAAGAACTGAAATCATAACAAACAGTCTCTCAGACCATAGTGCAAATTAGAACTCAGAATTAAGAAACTCACTCAAAAGCACACAATTTCATTGAAATTGAACAACCTGCTCCTGAATGACTCCTGGGTAAATAATACAATTAAGGCAGAAATCAAGAAGTTCTTTGAAACCCATGAGAAAAAAAAGAAACAACATAACAGAATCTCTGGGACATAGCTAAAGCAGTGTTAAGAGGGAAATTTATAGCACTAAACTTCCACAGCAGAAAGCTAGAAATATCTCAAATCGACACCCTAACATTACAATTAAAAGAGAGAGGCAATAGCAAACTAGTTCAAAAGCTAGCAGAAGATGAGAAATAATTAAGATAAGAGAAGAATTAAAGAAGATACAGACATACACACACACAAAAAAAAAGCCCTCCAAAAATCAACAAATCCAGAAGCTATTTTTTTGGAAAAAAAAAAAAAAGACAAAATAGGTAGACCAGTAACTAGACTAATAAAGAAGTAGAGAGAGAATAATCAAATAGACACAATAAGATAAAGTGATGTAACCACTCAAAACATTCCTTTACACAAACAATAGACAAGTAGAGAGCCCAATCATGAATGAACTCCCATTCACAATCATTACAAAGAGAATAAACAGATAACCACTGGCTCCAGAGAAATACAAACTACCATTAGAGAGTACTATAAACACCTCTACACAAATAAACTAGAAAATCTAGGAGAAATGGATAACTTCGTGGATACATACACCCTACAAAGACTAAACCAGGAAGAAGTTGAATCCCTGAATAGGCCAATAACAAGCTTTGAAATTGAGGCTGTAATTAATAATCTATCAACCAAAAAAAGTCCAGGATCAGATGGATTCACAGCTGAATTCTACCAGAAACAAAAGAAGGGCTGGTACCGTTCCTTCCAAAACTATTCCAAACAATTGAAAAGGAGGGAACCCTTCCTAACTCATTTTATGAAGACAGCATCATCTTGATATCAAAACCAGGAAGAGACACAACAGAAAAAGAAAACTTCAGGCAAGTATCCCTGATGAACTTGGATGCAAAACTCCTCAATAAAATACTGACAAACTGAATCCAGCAGCACATCAAAAACTTATCCACCACAATCAAGTCAACTTCATCCCAGGGATGCAAGGCTGGTTAAAGATATGCAAATCAATAAACATAACCCATCACATAAACAGAACCAAAGACAAAAACCACATGATTATCTCAATAGATGCAGAAAAGCATTTGATAAAATTCAACCTCCTTTAATGTTAAAAACTCTCAATAAACTACATGTTGATGGAAAATATCTCAAAATAATGAGAGCTATTTATGACAAACCCACAGCCAATATCACATTGAATGGGCAAAAGCTGGAAGCATTCCCTTTGAAAACTTGTACAAGACAGGATGCCCTCTCTGACCACTCCTATTCAACATAGTACTGAAAGTGCTGGCCAGGGCAATCAGGCAAGAGAAAAATATAAAGAGTATTCAAATAGGAAGAGAGAAAGCCAAGTTGTCTCTGTTTGCTGATGACATAATTTTATATTTAGAAACCCCATCATCTCAGCCCAAAAACTTCTTGAACTGATAAGCAGCATCAGCAAAGTCACAGGATACAAAATCAATGTGCAAAAATCACAAGCATTCCTTTACACAAACAATAGACAAGTAGAGAGCCCAATCATGAATGAACTCCCATTCACAATCACTACAAAGAGAATAAACAGATAACAAGGTATGTGAAGGACATCTTCCAAAGAGAACTACAAACCACTGCTCAAGGAAATAAGAGAGGAAAGAAAACAATTGGGAAAACATTCCATCCTCATGGATAGGAAGAATCAATATCGTGAAAATGGCCATACTTCCCAAAGTAATTTATAGATTCAATGCTATTCCCATTAAACTACCATTGATACTCATCACAGAATTAGAAAAAAATCTATTTTAAATTTCATATGGAATCAAAGAAGACCCTGTATAGCCTAGACAATCCTATGCAAAAACAACAAACCTAGAGGCATCATGCTGCTTGACTTCGAACTATACTATAAGGCTACAGAAACCAAAACTCACTGACTCTTGAGAATGAAATGGAATCATGTTTCTAAGTATCTCAACTCAGTGTCCATTCCTACAAAACATTAAACAAGTTGACTCTATAGTGCTTTATGGATTGTATATTGTTTTGGCACTATCTGGAGGACTTGCCTTCTATTTATTCACACAGCAACCCCATGAGGTTGTTACTATTATTATCCCCATCTCATGGATGACAAAATTGAGGTTCAGAGAAGGTAAATGCCTTGCCTAAATCATATCACTCTAATTTATGGAACCAAGATTTGCATACAGGTAGTACAAGTCCAGAGCTGTTTCTTAAACATGACACTGTATCGTAGCGCCATCCTTTCCCTGGAGCCTCCCTGGCCCCACGGAGGGCTGTGCTTGGTGGGCACTTCCCATAGTGGTCTCCAGGGGCATCCCACCTGGTTCACAGGCAGCTTGAGAGGGAGGAGAGAGTGGAGGAGCAGTCAGGCAGTGGTGGTTTCTGATTCCAGCTCACCACAGTGTGCCTCTGTGGCCATCACTCCTTCTGGCTGAACCACGGTACTTGCTTCATCAGTAACATCAGAGTGATAATTCCCACCTCACAGTCATCTCCAAAGCACATTGTGTGCTCTTGGGCAAGAAGGACCTATCTGAGTCTGTTTCCTTGTCTCTAAAATGTAAATCATGACTCCAAGATGTACCTGAAAATTAGATGAGATGGCCAACATAAATCACCTTCCCGGCTGGTCCCTGCAACTGGTTCTCACTAATCCCCCTTTCCTTTCAAAGGAATTCAGAAGGAATCCTAGTAGAGTGTGCTACACTACTCCAGGGGTGGGAGGCTATTCAGACCTATTGTTGCATAACAAGGTATGGTAGATAGAAGATATCTGTATTAGTTCATTCTCACACTGCTGTAAAGAAATACCTGATATTGGGTAATTTAAAAAGTTTAAGTGGCTCACAGTTCCCCATGGTTGTGGAGGCCTCAGGAAACTTACAATCATGGCAGAAGACATCACTTCACAGGGTGGCAGGAGAGATACTGAGTGTCAAGCAAAGCGAAAAAAGCCCCTTATAAAACTACTGGGTTTCGTCAGATCTTACTATCATGAGAACAGCATGGGAGTAACCTCCCCCATGATTCAATTACCTCCCACCAGTTGCCTCGCACACCCCGTGGGGATTATTAGATCTACAATTCAGTATGAGATTTTGGTGAGGACACAACCAAACCATATCAATATCCAAAGGAAAAAATTGAGAAAATTTATGTATTCAGCTTAAAGTCACTTCCTGCAAAATACTTTCCCTGGACCCATGCTGTGAGCTCCTCTGGCTCCTGTATCTTCCTTATTATAGCATCTACTCTCCCGTCATATAACTAAGCATCAAACTTTCTTGTTAGAGGATCAACTTTGTGATGACAGATATCTAGTGTCTTAGGTTGGTTGAGTTCCCCCCAGAAGAAAACCTTGAGACCAGAATTTAAGTGCATGTAGTTGATGTAGGAGGCAGTCCCAGGAAGGATGGGGAAATGATTCAGGGACAGAAATACAGGACAGGTGCACTGATGAGCAGGTTTCCACTGTGGGCCACCAGACTCAAAGCCCTGGGGACTTCAGGGAGATAGTGTCAGGCATACCCCAGCATGGCCCCACGTGATGCACAAGGCAGCTGAAATATTTATTCACCATCTCCCACCTGCCACTGGTTGACTCCTAGTATTGCCAGGCCATGCCACACATGGGTAAGTGCTCCAACAGCCAGAGAAAGCCCTCAGGTAGAATTTCACAGGTTCTGGCAGTAGAAATCTGTTGTAGCTGTGAGTAGTGAGAGCCACAGTGGGTAGAGAATCTGCTGCAACTTACTGATCTCTAAAGCCCTAACGCCCTCCCAGTGCCTGGCCCAGTGCTTGCTTTATGAAATGGAATGAACGAATGAATGAATGAGGAGCAGTCATCTGGGTCAGAGCTCTTGCACATTGGTAAAGGGCAGATTCTGAAGCTCCTACTTCAAAAGCTTAGAAGCAGCAGGCTGTCCTAGCAACACATGAGAGTGTGCTTTCCTCTGCCTGGGCTGGACCTCCCCTGGTGTAGCAACCTGTATGTGAGGAGCCAGTCAGGTTCATGGACACACACAGAGCCAGTGGGAAGTCACTGAACAAGAACTCTTCTTTCTTCCCTGGTGGGCTATTATGACAGAGTCTGGTAAGCTCCAGAGGGTGGAGGAGGGGGGCTTCTTTGTCTTTATATCCCACCTTCTGCAATGTAACACAGAGCCTTGAATATCACAAGCACCCAATAAATGTCTGAGAATCAAAGTTGGATTGGTGAGCGGTAAAAAGAAATGGATTTCAGTTCAACTACAGAATGGCTTCCAATCTCTTTGTAACAAAATGGACTTATGTGTTGTTCATTCGGGTGGCAAACATTTGTTTAGAACTTCATGTACCAGGCTGCATTAGGTGGTATGAGCATAGGAATGAGTTTTAAAAGTCCTTGACCTTGAAGTCAAGTGGAGTGTCAAATACATCAAATAGTAATTAGAGCACAGCATCATATGTACTATAATAGAATTATGTAAGGGAAGATTATGAGACCCCAAGGAAACAATGGATCATCAAATTGCTTGGGGGTTGGTGGAGAAATCTTTACACACTTGTTTATTTATTTCTCTTTGCACCAGTCTCTGAACAAAACGCGTATCCTCCTGTTTTATGAACATCTTGGTCCTATGGGAGTTTATCACAAAAGCGCCTATTTTTTAGTCTTCAGACTCATGCAAAACACCGTCTGTGCCCTGGCTCTGGGTCAATGACTAGAACCACCCCCTCCCACCATCACCTCTGGCAACTGGTCAACTTCCACTCATTCTTCACATCTCAGTTCAGGTATCATCAGCTCCACAAAGCCCTCCCTGAGCCCTGAGGAGGGAGCAACTGCTCCTCCTTTGTGTTTACTCAGTCTCAGCACCCATCGTCTGGTATTGTTTGCTTTCCTACCTCTCAGTTTATTGGAATTAGATTGTAAACAGCATAACAGAGGCTTAGAAAAGGTAGACATTTTTGTCTGTCCTACATAAGCCAAGCCCAAAGGCAAAGATGTCCAAGGTGGACATGTTGGTGCCCCAATATCCTGGACCCAAGCTCCTGCCAAGCCACCACCCTGCCTTCCCCAGAGTGTGGCCTTCATTTTTGCAGTCTCTGAAAAAGGCTGCTCAGCCATTCTCCAAATTCTATCTAGTGTCTTCACAAATGCACATCTAAACGACATTTCCCACTGGCCAAGTTCTGGCCAATGAAAAGTGCACAGAAGCTCCCTGCCAGGCCTGGCCCACAGAGCTTCACAAACAGTCCTACCTTCTCTTTCCCCTCTGCCTGTTGAACCAAGAGGATTCTGAGGACCTAGAAGAGGGCAGAGTCACCAGATGGAAGGAGGCTGTGTCCCTGAGTCACCCACCACCAGACCAGGAATCCATGTGATAGGCTGTCACATGAGTGAAGAATAAACTTTTTTGTGTTGCCCCATTTATAGCAGTGACTTACTCAGATGGACATGAAGTGGCACCTCCACATTTCCTCCTCAAAAAAGGCTTATTGTCCCAGTTGCTGCCAGCACACAGCCCCCAACTATCCCTTCAAAGATTGCCTCTGCTACAGAGGTACCTTCTGGAGTCATGTCCCTCCTAAAGCAGTTCACATCCCCGGATTGAAGCAGAGAAATAGGAGTATAGAGGCCCACCCCCAACACTACTGTATCACAACTGGCCCCTTTCTTTGCCCAATCCTGCTTCCTCCCACTTCCTGCCTCGGGTTTAGATTCCAATGGCACTCCCTGATAAACCTCCTGCATACCAACTCCATCTCAGGGTCTGCCTCCTGGGAGACCCAACCTGCAACATCTACCCTGACTAAAGCATGGCTTTGCAGAGCTTCTGTGACTCCAGCCATCACATCCATGTTCCAGATAGCAGGTCGGAGAAACAGGTGAAGAAGGCATCCCCTTCTTAAGTAGACTTTCTAGAAGTCTCATTGGCCATAGCTGAGCCACACTGACCACACCAGATCACAAAAGAGGCTAGAAAATGTGTCTTCATTTTGTGCAGCCATGTAGCCCACTAAAATACCACTCAGGGAGAAGGGGAAAATAGACATGGGAGGCAATAGGCAATCTCTGTCTTATCATCCAGATGATACCTAAAAAAAGACTTGCATTTGTCAGGCTTCTACTCTGCTCAGGCTTTGTGATAAGCAGTTTACATGAATTATTGTCTTTGAATCTTACAACAACACCCCCGATGGGGTAGAATATGTTATTACTGTTCTCATTTTACAATTGAAGAAAATGAAGCTTAAGAGCCCAGTATCAGGCAGCAAATCCAGAGCTGGGATTTGACCTTGGATCTTCCCGAATTTGAATCCTTAGGCTCTTAACTGTTGAGTAATTCTGCCTCCTCATGGAACTATGAGCTCCTTAAGAACAGGGAACGTGTTTTAGGTCACCTTTACACACACAGAGTCTAGGTGAGTGCCTGGCATCTGGTAGTAGCTCAGTAAATATCTGCAGACTTGGTTAAAGGAGAGGGAGGATTCTGGAGCAACCCTTGCCCGAGACCATGAGGTGTCCTGTGGAGTTGTCAACTGAGGAAGCGGAGTCAGAGAGAATATAACTCAGATTTATACCGGCAGAGTGTAGGTGCTTGTGGAACATGCAAGGGAAGATGTCCAGTTGGCAGTAGCATCTACACATCTGAAGGGTTAGTGGGAGGTCTAGGCTGGAGCCATGGGCAGGAGCCGCCTATGTGTGGGCAGCAGTCCAGCCATGAGCGTGGCCAAACACACCCAGAGAGAGGGTGTGAAGAATCCCCAGTTATGTCCAAAAACCCGAGCAGAGTTTCCAATTAACAGCATCACTTTTGCTTTGCATTTCCCCTCCTGGGTTAATTTCCCTGTTTGCTCTTCTGCCCATTTTGAAGGATGATTGCTTTTCTGGGCAAAGAGCCGATTTTGTGTGTGTGTGATTTTAAGGTCTTGCACCATCCCAAACACTTACTCAGATATGGGCAATAGATAAATATATGTGTACAACAGATTTATATGCATACACCCAGCTGCCTTGATATACATACAACCGGGGCATTAGAATGGCCATAAAATGGATGCACATCTGTGTGAAAGCAGCTTCATGGCTGCCAGTACTACCTGGCAGTTGTCATAAAAACACCAATAAGAGGCAACAGAAGTGTGTTTGACTGGGAGAATGATTCTTGTTTCCTTTTCATTATTCTTAATAAAAGGAGATGGTGCCGAAAAATTGTGTTTCCTGTGTTATTTTCCCCAAGAGATCTTTTATAAAACATGGAATACATAACAGACCGTGTTGCAGGCAAATGCCTCATTAAGGGAATATAGTTAGAAAGAAATAGTAACCAAACTGAACAGTTATTTTCTTTATTTTTTATCCTCTGTAAAATGGAAAAATTGGATGTGATATGGATTTAGTAACAGCTCTCAGATAATATTGTGAGAACATGATACTTGCACCTTGAGATGGAGGTGTCTTCTAACGTTGCTCTGTAAAGAGGCTACAGAATTGTAAAACACTTTACATGCCCCAGGAAAAGAATTCTGTCTTCCAAAGAGCTTTTTTACCTTTTTATGGCTTGATTCACCCAGGTGGGTCTAGGTTTCCTTGTCTCTTTTTCTCTCTTTGCATATACTTCCAAATCATGTCAATCTCTCTCAGTATGGGAGCTAGTGATCCAAATCTCCTCTCCTAACTTAGAGGCTGAGGCCCATGTAGCCAAGAGTTTGATGGATGTCTCCACTTGAATACCCCACCATCCCCCCACTACCAGCCCTTTAATCCTAGCGTGTCCCACACGGAGCTCATCCTCAGCCATACAGCCCTGCTCCTCCAGGATTCCCGGCCTGGGGAAAGGCATCACTACCCACTCCATTGCCCAAATCAGAAAAATCCTGAAATTGTTACTGAGGAAAAGGGGCTTACTGCCTGTGGTAAGAGGCAATACTATAACACAGGGGTTTCTTGGGAAAAGAAAATATTTTTATTGCAAGTCAGTCAATGAGGAGACAGGAGTCCAGCTCCAATCTGTCTCCCTGTGTTGGCTTCATGGCAGTAATTTTACTAGAAAATGTTTAGAGTTTGGATTCTTAGATTAGAAGAAAAGGGGTGGGCTGGAAAGTCCTTGAGCAAGCGCAGTTATCTCTTCATGCTCCTTCATGGATCGCAAGTGCAAATAGGAGGAGAAATTAGTATGAAACGTGGTAGAAACTCAGGTTGTGATGTCAGCAAGCTGGTTCTGTGCAGACTAGTTGGCCATATTGGTTCTAACTGATTTCAGCTAGTGTTGTTACTTTACAAGCTGAGGGAGTTTTCAGCATATCAGCAAATGATTTCTTTTCTTATCTGCCATCGTGTACACTCAAGAATTTCTATTAGTTACTGGTTTCTTTCACTTTTGGGAGCATGGTTTCAAAATCATACTGGACTCCACAGCCAGCAGCCACAATATCCTAGAGATTCAAGCCCTCAAACATATTAAATGCACCTCCCTGACTCCAACCCCACTGCCACCACTCTGGTCCAAACTCCATCATCTCTCTCCAGGGTCACCTCCCCAGCCTTCTCCCTGGGCTCTTGCTCCAGCATAGTGTCCATGGAACTCCTTTAATAATCTTTTCCAAATTCTGCTTTAGACTTCTCAGTGACCCCAAGTTCCAGCCACTTAGCTCCCTTGTTTCAGAACACCATGGCCTCTCTTCACTGCCATCTCATTAACCTGCCCCCTTGTTCCTCCTCCAGTCATCTGAACTGCTGCTATTCCTCCAAATGCCCCATGTCCTTCCTTACCCTTATACCTTTCCACATAATGTTTCTCTGCTTTTTCAGGTCCCCCTGGCCAACTCTTTTTCTCTCCTGTCTTTGACTATCACTCATTTACCCTTTAGTCTAAGCCTGAGGCCCATCTCCAACTGGAAGCCTTCCAGGCTTTTCTGTGCTCCCAGAACCCCTCTTTCATAATAGTTTCCATTCTGCAAGATTGTTTTCTAATGCGTGCATGTTTCTTTTATTAAATTGTGAGCTCCTTGAGGGCAGAGATTGTGTCTCATTGATTCCCTTGTACCCAACAAGCAATATAGTAACTGCTACAGGTAAGTGGTTCAGTTATTCAGTGATTGCAAGTAATTGGATTCATTGGGACCACTGGAACCAGTGACACCATACCAAGACAAGGTCAAGATCAGCTTTCTGCGTCTTGAAGGAATTTCAAAGCAATGTGAATGTACAGCCTACTGAGAGGAAGAAAGTAGATATAACAACCCTCCAAGTTCTTTTCCAGGCCAAGGATCTGGACCCGTTTGTCAAAAAGATTCTGACAAACATGGTTTGTTTCAGTGCTTCCCAACCACAGCAGAGAAAGGTGGTTAAAAGAGTTTCAGGTGCTTAGTACAGAATCAAGAACCTAATAATCTTTGAAGTCAAGCAAACCTGAGTTCAAATCTTGAAGCTGTTTTTAGATTCTCCTCTTCAAACCCTACTTGGCAGATAATTACCACAGCCCCTCTCCTGCTGAGTGGTTGTGAAGAACAGAGATAGGGATTCACTTGAAACTGGAAGGCAGATTTTCAGTGAGCCAAGATCACACCACCACTGCACTCCAGTCTGGGCAACAAGAGCAAAACTCTTATCACACACACACACACACACACACACACACACACACACAAAAGGGGGGGCAGGGGAACTCATATGTCTTAAGTGATCAAGAAATGATTAGCATTATATTATTACTGTTTCCAAGGATTAAAATGCATGTGATTGCATTGAATCAGAGAAGTACATGCATATGGGAAGCAATAACTGAGTGTTATTTTGCCCTTTTTTTCCTTTCTGAGACAAAGTCTTGCTCTGTCACCCAGGCTGGAGTACCATGGCATGATCTCAGATCACTGCAACCTTCACCTCCTGGGTTCAAGCAATTCTCCTGTCTCAGCTGCCTGAGTCGCTGGAATTACAGGCATGTACCACCACACCCGGCTAATTTTTGTATTTTTTTTAGTAGAGGTGGGGTTTCACCATGTTATTCAGGCTGGTCTTGAACTCCTGACCTCATGATCCACCCACCTCAGCCTCCCAAGTACTGGGATATTTTGCCCATTTTAAAGAGATGAGGAAACTGAGTCTCAGAAAAGTGAAGAGAATTGTCCAAGATCACACAGCTAGAAAATATCTGAGCTGGGATTCAAACCAGAGAGTCTGTGCACTTAACCACCCACAGGAGCTAGGTTGCCTCTACCTGTAATTTAGCTAGAGAGGAAGATTCTGGACAAAAGGCAGTGAAACTCAGGCATTAAGAAATTAGTTCTCAGTGAAGAGCCATCAGATCAGCCACTTTCTCAGATGCAGCTGAATTTATCCATCAGACCACCTTGAGCCTTCTTTTCCTTTTGCCACTTCCCCATGCCCCATCTCCTCATCTGTTACTGAGAACTCTAAAATACTAGTTGAGTCCACCTAGCTTGGCAGTTTTCAAACTATGCTCCCCAGAGCCTCAGTGTTGCTGACCGTGCCCCAGAGGTCCAGGTAGAGAACAAGGAGGCTAGATGGGGAGCCTCCCACCCCAACCCCATTCCAAATGAAGCCATTCCTTTCCATGGTTTACACATTGTCGTATACACAAGATTTTCTGTAATTAAAGCATTCCATGGCTTTAAACAATTTGCTTTAAACCTCAGACCCACCACAACAGTCACCTTAAAGATGAGGAAACTAAGGCTGGGAGAGCAGCGGCTGGTCCAAGGTCCTGCAGCCTGTCAGATATTGACAACCTGTCCCAGATTTTCCCCAGCTTAGCTCTAGTCTCAGGCTCTGCTTCTAGGTAATTCAGACTGGAAGACCAGTCTTCCCACCCACCCACCCCCAGCTGTCCAATGTAAAGCAGATTTAACAACCACAAACAGGAGGCATTTACCTCCAAAGTAACTGTCGTGGTAGAGAATAGGAAAATCGATGCTTTCCTTAGCATGTGCTGGGCGTACGAGGCAGGATGCAGATGGCACTGGTTTCAGGCATTTGTAGCAGAGGCGCATTGAGTCTGAGGAGCCTTGGTGGGTAATGGGACATCATCAGGACCACTGGCTGGACTCAGACCAAGCTGAATATGTGTGGGGAGCCCCCACCTTCTTCTCTGTCCAGGTTTGATTCAATTGCATTGACTGTGACGATGTTGAAATTATATCTGGTAAAAGCAGTTTGCTTTAATTCCAGTCCCCAGAGAAAATAAGGGAAGGTGATGATTAGAGAAATATTGATGGCCATGAAAATCAGACAGCCTGTCTGAAAGGAAGACTCAGTCCTTGAGACATGGAGCTGGCAGAGAGCTTTAGAGGTCACCCGGCCCAGTGCCCTTGCTTTAGAAATGGGAAAACAAGCCCAGAGTATGGCAGACCTTGTCTGAGTGCATGCAGCTCATTAGGGACAAACCCAGTCTTACAACCCAGATATCTGGGAGCTTCCAAAAGCAGAGATCATATTTTGAATGGTCGCTAGGACCCAGCTCCAAGTCCAGCACACAGTGATTACTCAGGAAATGTTAGCCAAATAAATAAACAAGTTATTCTTAAAAGTTGTGAAACCAGAGCCCTTTCCAGAATATCTCATGTCTCAGAATTATTAATGGCACATGTCTCAAATCTTCTGCCCTTTCCCTTCACATTTTAAGTACACACACACACACAGAAATCCAAAGTAAAGTGGTATGAAATCTCACTCTCATTGACCTTATCTTGACAGTGAGTAAAATTCTTTTAGAGCTGAGAATCAGAAGAACTCATTCCTGGATCCTTTTAGCCTGACTACTCTGGAACATTCTGAGTTCTTGTCCTCCCATGCAGAGAGCTTTTTGCTGTGATCCCAACTCTGCAGTAGGACCTAGGGACAAAGCCGCAGGTACAAATGACACAGACGGGCTCTTAGGGAGATTGCATTGCACAGGAGAGAGACAGACAACAAACAAATAAATGCAAGATGCAATGTCTGGCAGAATTGGGGCCATGACACAAAAATGAAGCAGGATGACAGGGCTCAAGAGTGACCACAGGTGGTTCTAGCTGGAGTTGGTCTTAGCTGAATTCCCTAGAAGCAGAGCCTGAGACTGGGACTTGGGTACATACAGTCACACCTGGAAGGGAGGGAGGCAGAATAAGGCTGGACAAGGAGCTGAGATGGCATTAAAGATACGGATCTGCTTAAGTCAAGCTTCAGCCGAGTGAGGAATAAGGGAGACTGAGGGGCATAATCTGCTAGGTGAGAAGACTTTCATCAGCCAAGGTCAGCCTTCTGGAGAAAGAAGGCAACTGTGCCCACTAGCAGCCAACACTCACAGCAATGTGGGATCTGGATGGGGCACCTATGGCTCTTTCTGCATTCCATCAGGAGTGGCCTTGGGGGAAATGACATTTGAACAAGTGCATAAATGAAATGAAAGAGCAGGACATGGAGAATACATCTGAAGAAAAGGCGTTCCGGGTAGAGGGACTCACAAATGCATGGCCCTTGGTCTGGGAGTGCACCTGGAATGTTTCCAGACTAGTAAAACTTAGCAATGCTTCTCCTGTCTTCCCAACAAATAGCAGGGAGCATAGCAGATCTGGAAGTGATTCCCTCCACTGGAAAATTTGCTTGGGGCGCACCTTGTTAAACATAGACATGGTCAGAAGACTACTAACCATCCCATTCACGGACGCAGCAATTTCTGGTTTATGGAGACCCTTTCTGTTCACTTGTATCTCATTGCAACAGGTGTAAAATCTCTAGTGGAGGCCTCAAAACACTTCCTTCTTGTTGCTGACCACAACCAACACTATTCTCCCCCACATACACTCTCCCCTGAGTTATAAATAGAATAATTCAACTCCAGGATTTGGACTCAGTCACACTTCCTAGCAGGGAGGGGTACTGCGCATGAAAGGCCTTGCACACGGACACAGTTCTCCTTTCTGCTGGTAATCGGGCCCAGGGCCCTATCTTTGTATGAGGGGAAGCCCAGAAATCTTGCCCTCCCTAGCCCTTTCCATCCCTTTCATCTGTGCTGTAGAACTTTTAGATGGACCCAGAAGATTCCCCAGGATAAGCAAGGCTCCTTCTCATTCTTTCTCCCTCTCTCCTTTTGAGTCTCACATTCTTGGGTGCTGCAATAAAATCCTGAGACCTTGGGTAATAGCACTAACTCATGGTATTATTGAAATACTTGAATATAGGCTGATTGGAAGGACACATAGTAGGTCTTCAAACCAGGGTGGCTATCGTCTTAGCTGTCATTTCACTGTCCTTTTCACTGAATGGGGTAAAGGCATTTTCAGGCTCAGAATAAGATGGGGGTTGAACTGATTACCCCTTTAAGATCCCATCCCACCAAGGGCTTAGGCTTCTATGACCTGCCCAAAGTCACACAGTAGGTGGCAGCGCTGGGACTAGACCAGGTCTGGTCTGTTGCTGAATCCATGGTTCTTCCCGCCACAAATGAAGGGCCTCTTCTCAATGCAGGTGATAACTCACCAAAGCTCATAACCTACTGGAAAATCATCCAAGGCACTCTAACTGCCATGGCGAAGGTGCTTCTGCACCAAGCCATGTAATTCCTAAACTCCCATTCTGCCTTTCTTCTTTATAATTTTTGAAAATTATTATTTCACTCTATGAACCACCTGGAGAGTTTAGGTATGCTGGTAAACGCATCCTGTGTTTGATTTCTCTACATCAGATCTTCCTTGCCTCCCACCCAGCCTGAATATACTCTAAGGCACTTTTGGTTGAGCTGCTCGAATTACAAACCTCATTCTCTCATCTCTAGCCCCAAATAGATCCTCAAGAAATACGTGGTGGTTTAATTCATTAATAGATACAAATGGTATTAGCGGTTAACGACACTCTGTACTAACAAAAATGGAAATTTTTAGATTTGCCATAACTGACTATACCTAGTTTAATCAGTTTGTTTCCCAGACCTTCCCACTTTTAAGGGAAAAAAATACACACAATAAAAAATTAGGTCAGGCTGGGTGCGGTGGCTCACGCCTATAATCCTAGCACTTTAGGAGGCCGAGGCAAGCAAATCACTTGAGCCCAGGAGTTTGAAACCAGTCTGAGAAACCTGGCAAAATCCCATCTCTACCAAAAATACAAAGATTAGTCAGGGGTGATGGTGCACACCTGTAGTCCCAGCTACTTGGGAGGCTGAGGCAGGAGGATCGCTTAAACGTAGGAGGCTTAGGCTGTGGTGAGCTAAGATTGTGCCACTAGACTCCAGCCTGGGCAACAGAGTGAGATCCTGTCTCAAAAAAATAATAATAATGAGAAGGTCATAACAATGATTTCCTAATCCACTTTTAAAACCCAAACGTAAAAGCAAATCTCTGATACCTTTTTCAACTCCATCTCCAGACAATGAGTATGTATTCTCCTACTGACTGGTGAACCTGAAGTCTCTGTGAAGTCAAAAGGCAACTGTACCAAATTAACTGGGTCTCAGATCTCTAGAGATGGAAAGGAGGAAGGAGTGAATGAGGACCAGGCTATAATGGGCCTCACAGGCTAAAGTCATGATGGGCCAAGAAAATAAAATGTGAGGTGGGATGAAACAACTGGACCTTTTCTCCACCACTTGCTGGCTGTTAGCCTTGTATGAGCCATTTCGTTGCTCTGAATCTGACGTTCAATGTCCTCAAAATGATGTCAGTGATAGAACCAACCCCAAAGAGTGGTGATCAACAGAATGCATAACAATATATCTGATACTGAGGGCTAAATAAACATAGATTTGAAAAGTATCAGAGCTGGGAGACTCAGATTAAGCCACTTCCTCATCCCTCCATTTTCCAGAAGTGAACCTGAAACCCCAGGCATACAAAGTGGTGTAAAACCCCATCCACACCACATCCAGGCTCTCCAGTTGCCTCTTGCTCAAGTATCTGAATCTTACAAAACCCACCCACCACTCCACCAGCCTGCTTTAAGCCAGTATCGAAATACAAGCTCCAGCGATAAGAGGAAGCATCAACAATATTTAAATCAAGTTTTGACAAAACTAAATAATAATCCTCTCTCTGAATTCCATTCACTCAACCATAATTGTTTGGCTTTCCATGTATTGAGTATTTATTCTAGGTTTGGATGCATGCTATACTGCTGCAGACTTGATGCTCTGCATTTTGCACTTTGCATCCTATCAGAAATGTATTCTGCATTCCCACAGTCTTCAAAATTATCATTTTAATGGTGCCGTAATACTCCTTCATGTTGATGCACCATAATTTATGGAACTGTTCACCAATCATTGGACATTTAGCTTTTATACAGAGTTTGTTGTTGTAGATAACATTATAATGAGCATCTTCATTACACACAGCTCTAGTGAATTATATCCCCAGAATAAAAAAAGGAAATTCCCAGACGTAAGTGTTTGGAGTCAAAGGGCATAAACCTCTTTAGAACATTTATCTATTATTGTGTTTTTTCTCCAAAAAGATTGCACCAACTCATGCAACACCAGTGGAGTATACCAATACTATTTTCACCATGAAGCCATACCACTTTTTAAGTTCTAACTTTGTTTTTCTCAATCTATTTTCTGTTTGTAACAGAAAAAAAAATATTATAAAAATCCAAATAGAAATAAGGATAAACTAATCATCATAACCCCTCTAACCAAAATAATCAGTATAAAAAGTTAAACATTTCTTTTCAATCTTTTTTCTATGCATATGGGAGAATGTTTTTCCCAAAAACTTAGATTATATTCTATATTCGATTCTATTTTGTTCTGTTTTACTTTTACTTATTACTTTTCTCACGTCACTGGAAACAATCAGCTTTAATGAATACATAATATTTCATCACATAGACATCTCTCTTAATCTATTTCCATATCAGATCCCTTGACATCGAATGTTTATTTCCAGCATCACTATCTAAGAAACAAAGTTGCCTTGAACATCCTTCTGTGTAAATCTGTTTCATAGTCTTTATTTCCACACCACAAGAAATTTGAAGTAGAAAAACTGGATCAAAGGGTAGAAATATTTTTTAGAAATCCTTGGATTTTGAAAATTGAGAAAGAAACTTGGGGGGAATTATATCCCCCTGTGTCCTCAGAAAGGCACTCTGGGTCCTGTTAGGAGCAGGGACTGTATGAGCTTTTTTGTCAACTCCAAGACTTGGAGCAGAATATTTCACCTCCATGTCTGTTAAATGGGATAACACCTTCTGCCGTCTGCCATTTGAGGAGGCAGAATATCCAAATCCCTCCCTACTGGGTCAATTCCAAGTTAAGAAAGAAAAGAAGCCGTCTTCCCATTCTGGAAACCAAAGGGTCCAATCCCTTCTCTCCCCAACTTCAAAGGCACACGGAGCTGAGAGCACAGCATGGGACCTGAGGAGAACCCAACTTTCTGCCCAGGACCCTGCAGAGCACAGGGTCAGAGATCACGTATAGACTTCAGCAGAGTGGAGAGGGCTGAGGCATGCCAGACGTGCTTGTGGGCAGCTCGCGGGCAGAGGTGGCCAGATCTTTGGCTGAATTTGCTTCCCTGTATTGGTGCACACCTGCAGCTGGGACTGCACGTGTGCGCCACCACACCCAGCTTGGTTCTTGCTTCTTGGTTCTCCAACCTTCATATCAATTTTGTGAGCTCCCACATACTATCCCAAGAAATTTTTATTTCTAAGTGGATCAGAGTGGCTTCCATTACTGTCATCAAGAACCAACTAGGTTATGTGATTCAAGCCAGGCACAGAAAAACACATAATGCATGATCTCACATGCAGGAATCTAAAACAGTTGAACTCATAGAAGTTGAGAACAGAATAGTGGTTACCAGGGGCTTAGGGATATATTGCTTAAAGGATGCAAAATTTCAGCTAGATAAGAAGAATAATTTCAGAGATCCATTATATAGAGGGTGACTACAGTTAATAGCAATTTATTGTTTCCAAACTCTTGGAAATTGTTAAGAGAGATTTTAAAATGTTCTCACCACAAAAAATAAGTATGTAAGATAATGCCTATGTTAATTAGCTCAATTTAGTCATTCCATGATGTACAATTTTTTTTTCCACAATGGAATCTCGCTCTGTCACCAGGCTGGAGTGCAGTGGTGCAATCTCTACTCACTGCAACCTCTGCCTCCTGGGTTCAAGTTATTCTCCTGCCTCAGCCTCCCGAATAGCTGGGACTACAGGTGTGTGCCACCACACCCAGCTAATTTTTGTATTTATTTATTATTATTGTTTTTTAATGAGATGGAGTTTCGCTCTTGTTACCCAGGCTGAAGCGCAATGGCGCAATCTCGGCTCACTGCAACCTCTGCCTCCTGGGTTCAGGTAATTCTCCTGCCTCAGCCTCCTGAGTAGCTGGGACCAGGCCCAGCTAATTTTTTGATTTTTAGTAGAGATAGGGTTTTGCCATGTTGGCCAGGATGGTCTCCCTCTCTTGACCTCATGATCTACCTGCCTTGGCCTCCCAAAGTGCTGAGATTATAGGTGTGAGCCACCACATCTGGTCGATGTACACATATTTTAAATCCACATGTTGTACATAATAAATATATGTAATTTTTATCAATTAAAATAATTTTTTAAAGAACCAACGAGAAGCCAGTACCCACAGATCTGTGTGGACTTTAGAAAACATGGGTAGATATTCCAAAGCAGCATCCACCACAGTGTAGGCACTGAATAAGGATGGCTGTTATTATCATGACTGTTACAGTGTTGGGCAGCATAGAATAGTGGTCACAAGACAGGACTCTAGAGTCAGACTGCCTGGCTGCTATTTCTGACTCTCCCTCTTACCACCTGAATAAACTGGGACAAGTTACTTAACCTCCCTGTTAAGTCCAAATTGACTTATACACAGTAGGAGCATAATAATAATAACCTGCCTCTTAGGTAGTTAATGTAAGGCTGGTTGCCTCACCAGGAGCTCAGACACGCCCATCCCTCTCCCAGCCTGAAAATTGTCACCAGAATATGCCCGTCATCTAGCTCCACCTTTGAAATCCCCTCTGCACTCAGCACTCAACCCGCCCTTGGAAATCCCCTCTGCACTCAGCACTCAACCCCGCCCTTGGAAAGCCCCTTCAAAACCTGCCCAATAGCACGCTGCACCATCTGGAAATCCCGCCTACCTACCTATAGCAGCTTGCCACGTTCACGTCCTATTTCTCCACAGCCAATCAAATGCCTTCACTCCCTATGAAACCCCATGCCCAGAGGAGTGGGGCGTGACTTCCCTGGCCTCTTTCCCCGGGACCACTGAACCTCACCCGGAAGCTGAATAAATTGGCATTTAATCTTTTTTTTTTTTTTTTTTTTTTTTTTTGAGACGGAGTTTCGCTCTTGTTACCCAGGCTGGAGTGCAATGGCGCAATCTCGGCTCACCGCAACCTCCGCCCCCTGGGTTCAGGCAATTCTCCTGCCTCAGCCTCCTGCGTAGCTGGGATTACAGGCACGCGCCACCGTGCCCAGCTAATTTTTTTTTTGTAATTTTTAGTAGAGACGGGGTTTCACCATGTTGACCAGGATGGTCTCGATCTGTTGACCTCGTGATCCACCCGCCTCGGCCTCCCAAAGTGCTGGGATTACAGGCTTGAGCCACCGCGCCCGGCCCGGCATTTAATCTTTTTGTGCTGGCCTCAGTTTCCTCATTTTTAACTCAGCAATAAATCTCGCAAGACAATAACCCTTACAGTTAAAAAGATAAAGTAAGTTAAATACATGCTAGATGCTTAGAAGAGGGCCTGTTAAGTGTGCGCCATTATCATTATGCTAATGATTAACCCAAGTAGCCCACCTGTCATTTCTATGGCACCTTCACAGTCTCTATTCCATCTGATCCCAGTAACAATGACATGAGATGTGAAATCCTTATTTGACAAATGTAGAAGCTGAGGCTCAGAAAGATTTCTTCCTGTAGGTCCTATAACTGGTAAGTGGGAGAACTAGAGCTCAAACCCAGGACTCTAATTGTGAAGGTTAAGCTCTTTCAGGTACACAACTGCCACTTTGGGCGGGGAGGTGTGAGTGTAGCTGCATGCTGTGTTCTCAGTAATTATTCGTGGACTCCACGTGATGAATGAATGAGTGAAGGAGTGAAGTTCATTGAAACCAGATTCCATGGAGGAAAATAGAACATCGTATCTGCTAAGTACCTCCTAGGTGGCAGGCCTTGTGCTCATCCACAACATGCATCATGTAATTCTTAAAACACGATGGTGCAGATAGTATCATCCCTTTTCTGACAGTGAGGAAACTGAGGCTCAGAGGGGCTTAGTTCCTTGCTTAAGGCCACACAGCTGGTGAGCAGCTGGTCCTGCACTGCCCCTCAACCTCTGCCCCCTTACCCCTGTTTAGACTTGAAAGGGGATACTTTCTGCACTGCATCTGCCAGCCACTTCCCTCTTCCCATTATCTCCCTGATAAAGTGTGCGAAAAGGTTATTTTCACTAGCAAATTGGCCCTTAGAAGCTGGAGATTAAATAAACAAACATGTGACCACTTTATTGCGAGGTTTGCATGCTGCCAGCCTGGGCCTCAGCCGGCCTCCCGATGGGGGCCATTTGATTTTGGGGCTGCTTGACAATGGCTATGCTCAGTGCCCTGTTTACACAATAAATCTATAATGCAATTTCACAAGGTTCCAAAATGCACCGAGAATCTTGTGAGGACTCCGTGCCTCGGCCTAATCCATATGAAACAGTCTGGAAATGCACCTGGTGACCACACAGAGATGGCGCAGAGCTGTGGCAAGGACCCACCCTTGCTTAAAAAGGATTATCATAAAGTGAGTGGGCAAGGCAGGGCCCTGGGGTGAAGTGGATGCAAATCCCATGGAAGTGGATGGACAGGATTCATGGACAATTCGTGGGCATCTCAAAACCCACCCTTCCTGCAGGAACTGGATGCTAGTGGCTGTGGCCACGGGTGTCAACAAATGACAATGGAGGTTAAAGAACAAAAGATGGGTATGTTTGCTAAAGCAAATTTTAATAAAACCCCAAGTAGTCACAGACACCAAAAGAAAAAGGATTCTCCCTCAGGCAAAACTGGGTTTTGTTTTCTGTTTCTGCATCTTGTGGGTCTGTGCTTGCATGCATGCATATTCATTCATCCATCGGTTCAGCAAACATGTGGAACCACCTCCTCTTGGTCAGCCTCTAAGCTAGTTGTTTGAGGTAGGGTGATCCATAAGATTTACTCATTCATTTATTGAAACTATTGACTAAGCAGATATTGTGGTCCAGGCACTGTTTTGGTGCCAAGGATACAGCACCAAATAGAATTCGCAAAAGCCCTTGCTCACGTTCCAGTGAGGGAGACAGACAATAGGCAGAATAAGCAACATATATAGTGATCAGCACTAAGAATAAAGATGGGGATTAGGGGGTGCACGTTTATATAGGATGGCCCCAGAGAGGTCACCCTCAAGAGACCACTTGATAGAAATGGAAACTGAGGCTAGGAAAGGCCAAGTAAAAGAGTGATAATTCTTAATAGCCTTCATTTCTATACATAAAGCACTGCTGAGCTATCAAAGCACTTCCAAGTAGGGCAGCTCCTTTAACCCACTCAAAGCTCTTAAAGGGCATATGTGTCAGTCCCTCTGCCTGGAGCACAAGGAAAGTCCTCCGCACTCAGCAGTCTCAGGGCCATGTCATAACCAGAGACTCATCATCAGAAAGACTCGAGTCTTTCTCAGTATGAGATGACCACATGCATGTCATTTCCCACTCACAAAAGCCCAGGGAAGCCAACTATATTGCTCCTCCCAGGCTCTGGGAGTTTTGGCTTTTCTCTCCAAGGTCCTGAGATGGAGGGCAGGAGGGAAGGAATCCCAGGCAGGGTTACAACTGAGCAAAAGCAGAGAAGAAAGATGTTCACGCGGTATATTATGAAGACAGCAATTGACCCAAGTGACTGAAGGGAGACTCCTCACGTCGGCAGGCAAAAGGAATTAATAATAATATGACTCAAGTTTATTGAACACATAGAGTGTGCAAGATACAAGCTGACCAGTCCTACGTTTACTTCCTGTGTGGTTTCTCAATCCTTCCATGCACACCCCATCCCAATTTGCCAGTCTGTTCTACTCAGAGCAACCAGGTAGCTCAACATATGATGGGAATCAGATACAGCCTCTCCCTGCTCAAAACCCTCCAGTGGCTTCATAGACATTTTTCTGTGGTCTACAAGTGCCTGCCTAATGTTCCATGTCTCCTCTCTCCCCAGCTTCACTTCTTAAGCCTCTCACCCACCCCTGCTCCAGCCTCTTGACCACTTGCCCCAGTTCCCTGACAGTTTGCCCCAGGCTCAGGAACTCTGGGCATCATTCCTGCTTCCTAAAGGTCTCATCTCAAATGTCTACACAGCACTTGGGTCTCTGCCCCAATGTCTTCCCTGAGCCCTTTTTGGCATGCCTTTCTCTGCCATGTTCTGGCCTGCTTTATCCCGCTTTACTTTTCTTCTAACATTTATATCTTATATTCTTAACACTAATATACTTTTTGATATATATATATATCAATATACTAATATATTTATGTACAACCTACATAAAGCAAAACTCATTTATTTTGTTGTAAGTTCTGTGAGTTTTGACAGATGCAGAGTCATGTAACCACGACTACAATCAAGAAGAGTTTCCATTAACTCAAAAGATTCCTTTTGTAGCCAACCCCTCCCTTGACCCCAGCCCCTGGCAACCACTGATCTCTCTACTGTTCCTTTAGCTTTGCTTTTTGAGGTTGTCATATGAATGGTATCACACAGCGTGTAGCTCTGCGAGTCTGGATCCTTTCATTTGGCGTAATGTGCTGGTGCATACTGCAGTTGTCTACTCCTTTTTAGTGCCAAATAGTATTCCATTCCAGGGATGTATTATGGTTTGTATATCCATTCCCCGGTAGAGAACATGTGCAATTTCCAGTTTGGGGTGATTATAAATGAAGATTTTCATGCAGATTTTTGTGTGAACCAATGATTTTATTTTCTCTTAAACAAATGCATAGGAAGGAGATGATGGGGTCTATGGTAAAGATACATTAATTTTATAAGAAGCAGGCCAAAATGTTTGCCAAAGTGGCTGTATCATTTTCATTCCCACTAATCACCTGACACATCATGTGTGTAGTGAGGAGGGTGGCATGTTCTGTCTGCCCAAAGTAGAAGGCAGTCTGCCCGAGAGTAGGGATTTTGTTTTGCTCACTGCTCTATCCTTACACCTGGCACACAGTAGGCACATAGTAAATATCTGTTGGTTTAAGAAATGAACTCATTACGTTTCACAACTCAACGCAATCTCATAATGGAAGCACTGTCATTCTGCCTGTGTTACAGATAAGAAAACCAAGACCCAGAGCCATGAGAGCACACACTTACAGTTTTCCTTGTAGTAAGTAACAGAAGAAATATTTGAACCCAGCCATCTACCTTGAAATAAGCACATTAATCACATCCTGCTCCAGGAAAATGGGAGTAATGCTTTGCTTCCTGAGCTATGGGGAGTCACTAGTAGGTTTTAATTGAGTGACAGAGTCACAGAAGTTGAGGAAGACTCATGAGGAAATAAATGAGTGGTGAGTAAAATGGGGCAATGAGACTCCCCAGGGGCTCATGCAATAGTTCATCTCCAAATGAAGGCTGTCCTGGGCTAGAGAATGGATTTGCAGGGCTGGAGAGTGTGGAAATAAACAAAGACCACCTACATGAGAACAAATAGAGGCTATTTATTCAGAGCTTCCATAGCAAGGGAGTCAGCCACCATCACTGGCATTTGGTTCAGACTCAAGAGAAGGCAGGAAAATGGGAAAGATTTTAATGGGGAAAGAGATGGAGGCTTCAGGTGTACTCAGATTGGAGACTGTTGGAATGAGAAAGAGGCAGGCTGACTATAAGTGGGCAATTGGTCTGGGGAGTATATATATTTACTTTCTCTGGCTGGTGAGATATGTGAACAAAGTGAACCTAAAAAAGCCAGTCCTTCAAGATGGATCCCAAGTGGTTAACTGGGACTAAATTTAAAATAGAGCCAAGCAGCCATGTGCTGACTGAAGGTAATGCACATACTCTGAGCTCCCCTCAAAACCTGTACCTTTTTCACTCTGAGACTTTTTTATTTGTATTTGTATTTGTATTTTTTTGAGACCGTCTCACCCTGTTGCCCATGCTGGAGTGCAGTGACACGATCTTGGCTCACTGCAAACTCCCTCTTCCAGGTTCAAGTAATTCTCATGGCTCAGCCTCCCAAGTAGATGGGCGCCTGCCCCACCAGACCCAACTAATTTTTGTATTTTTGGTAGAGACAGGGTTTCACCACGTTGGCCAGGCTGGTCATGAATTCTTAATTCTGGGACTTTCAGTGCCAGAATTAAGTGCCATCTGAACCAACTGATCAGAGCTCACCCGCCCTGGCCAATTAGGGCTCTGCTCTATCAGCCAATCAGAACTAAGTGAATTTCAATCCTTTATTTGCATAAATGGATCTGATTGGGAACCCAGGCAGGAGTTTTGCTACAAAACTGGAAGCTTCCCTTTGTTCTCTGGAACAGAATGCACCTTCCTTTTACATCATGCAGGAGGTTGCTGGAGGCTGCGTCTACCAGGTTTGCAAACTCTTCACTGGAATAAAGTCTCTTTCCTCTGAGTTCCTTTTCAGAGAACTTTTGCTCACAGGTTGAAGCAGGGACAAAGAGAAGCTGGCAGTCATTGGCCAAGTCCTGACCATTTGGGACCATTTGCTGCAAAAGTTATGGCCTAGAGCTCTATTGTCATAGATGGTCTGGTCATCGTCCACTTGTATATTCAGTCTGAAGAGATTGAGACAAGAAGAAGTGAGGCAGTATGTGTGGGAGAAAGAGAACTCCTTTGGGGACAAAAACCAGGGCTTGCCTTCCAGTTCTGCATCTTGCAACCCCAAGCCTGGGTCTCACATAAATGCCTGGGCCTCAGCTTCCTTACAACTTACCCTAAGTGTGTGTATGTGGTGTTGTGTGCATGTGTGTGTGGCGGGGGGGGGATTCCTCATCTTCCTTTTCTTTTAAGACAGAGTCTTGTTCTGCCTCCCAGGCTGGAGTGCAGTGGCGCAATCTCAGCTCACTGCAACCTCCACCTCCCGGCTTCAAGCAATTCTCCTGCCTTGGCCTCCCAAGTAGCTGGAACTACAGGCTCCTGCCACCACACCTAGCTAATTTTTGCATTTGGGGTTTCACCATGTTGGCCAGGATTGTCTCACTCTCTTGACCTTGCGATCCACCCACCTCAGCCTCCCAAAGTGCTGGGATTACAGGCATGAGCCACTGTGCCTGGCCTGTTTTCTTAGATTAATTTGGGTAAGTGTGATGGGACAGGCCTGTGACTTGGATTTCTTCCCATTTGGGAACAAACAGTTGCAGCTCCAGAGTTCAAGCAGGTGGGATGGGGAAGACAGTGGTGGAGGAAGCAAGTGGAAGGAGGCTGGCTGCAAAGAGAAAGAGCAGAAACCAGGCCCTCAGTACCCGCTCCCACAACTCCACAGTCCCCCACCAGGCCATCACCCAGCAACTGCACAACCCAGCCCCTTGGAAATAAATGGCCTTTGCTAATTAGGTGCCTGGTTTAGCTTCCCAGAGAAGGCGTGTGAGAAATGTCACATACAAGTATAATAACCGAATCTGAGAATTACAGACTCAGGAGAGGTTGGAAGGTCCTTACTCTAACACCCCTCCTACTTCCTTCATCAGTACAGCAACTTGGTAATTTATTGAATGCTGTGCCTTCTTATTTGCAATGACAATGAAAGTGAGCAATGATTTAGCAGTTAGTTACTCTCAGCCAGGCGCTGTGCCTTGTCTCATTTTACTCCTCACGCTCTGAAGTTGGTACAGTCTATTATCTCCCATTTTACAGTTGAAAAATGAGTTGCTCAGAGAGGCTACATAATCTGCCTGAGGTCACACAGCTAATAAGAAGCAGAGCATAGATTCACATGCAGCCTGAACTATGTGAAGGCCCTGAACTGGAATAACCCATTGGGGCGGGTGAAGCTGATGGTGGGCATTCTTTAGCCTAGAGTTCAGGCATAGAGTTTAAAAACGCTTGTTTTGTGGTTCAGCAGGAAAGTCTCAGGCTCTGGCATCTCTGGAGCTGATTACCTACACAGTCTTGTGCAGGGCACTCAGCCTCTCTGGGCCTCAGTTCTGCATCTTCTAAATGGAGAGAATACACTGTATTGTGTAGGGCATGCCAAACATGGGAATCCTACTCTCTCCAAAGGCTGCCACCCTCCGGGGCTCTGATCAGTCTCCTGCAAGAATGACAGAGGCAGTGTCCTCAGTGAGGACACGCCTATATTTGGGGGTCAAACAGACATGAGTTTAAATCCTGTCTTTGCCACTACGTGTTGCATGAACTTTGTTAAGTTACTTCATCTCTTTGAGCCTTGGTTTCTTCAACCGTAAAATGGAATGACAGTATCCACTCAAAGAACTGGTGTGAGAATTGAATGGAATCAGGCTTGCAAGCACTTAGAAGAGTTCCTGGAAGATAGTAAAGGCTCATAAACAGTAGTTTGTTGTCATTATTCTCTTTGTCATGAAGTTTTCTTGGCATGGACACTGGGGATAGTCCCAGACTCATGAAAGCTCTTCAAAACCCAAATTAGTTTGCCTCTTTGGCAAGACCTTTCCTGCCCTTCCTGGGCCCCAGCCTTAGTACCGATCACATCCTGCCATTGACTGTCACTGGCCAGGCCATTTCCTGGAAATCTCCCTTCCCACAACATCTGGCACGAGGTCAGCCCCTCATGGGAGTTTCGTGTTTGTTGAATGAACGGCTGAATAGCCCAACGGGCTTTCATTCCAGGGAGAGGCTTAAGGGGTGTACTAATCAACAACCCCTAATAATCTCCTCTTCCAAACCACAATTTGCCTGAGGCTCTCATTCCATTCAGTCATTCCTTACATCTCTGAGGCTTGAAGAAACAGCTTGGAGTAAGAAGGGTAAGGCATAGTGTTGCAGTTAAGAGCAAGGGATCCCTGGGGTCTTACCCTGGGTTCTGCCACCCATGGTCTTAACTAGGCTACTCAGCCTCCCTGAGCTTCAGTTCTAACTGCTTTTAAAATTAAAATAATAATAATACTTAGCTCCTAGAGTTTTATGAGATAATGTAAAGAGCATAAGATTCATTATTTAAAAAGCACTTAATAAATGGTCCTCATTATTGTCATTGTTATCATAATTATTAGGCCACAGATCATTTTGAGAACCTAAAATTGACAAATACACAGCATTTTGCATTTAATTTCAAGTAATTCATGGATTTCTCATCCAAGAACCCTATCAATGGATCCCATCAGGACCCACGAATTCCTCAAACTAGTTATTTTCCTCCTCATTTTATAGGCAAAGAACCAGAGGCCCAGAGATGCTACGGGATTTAAATTCATATGGCAGAGCTGGACCCAGATGTCCTCACTCAGGTCAAGGTTACACCCAAACTGACTCTGTCATAGGTTATTTTTCACTAACTGTAAAACATTTCGGAGTTTGTTAGCCCTCTGCAGAAAGTGGAACTACACAAAGAAATAAGCCAAACAAGTGTGCATATTTCCTGCCTGCTCTTTAGTCTATACCCTCTTTCTGGGTAGCAAAAGCTCGATCCCATCCAATTGTCCCCAGAGAAGCAGCCAGCCCAGCCCTGCTGCTTACCTGCTAGGAAGACTTGAGCAAGCCACTGCATACCTGTGAGCCTCATTTTCTTCATACATCAAATGGGATAATAATACCTACCTCACCAGGTTATTGTGAAGATTTAACTATAGAACATGCATCAAAAAGCGCTCAGTAAATGGTACCTGTTACTGTCACCATGTTGAAAATGCTAAAGGAGTGAATATTGTCCCTTTGGAGGAACAGGAACCCACAGAACCCAGTGAACACAGGTTTGCCAAGTCCTGCAGGTACTTGTTTTAATGAATAAATGAGAATGCTTCGGTAATGAGTGTAGTGATTGTTTTATGTAAATGATGCTCCCATGGAGCTTGTAAACAATTTCTTTTCACGAGAAAACATTGCCCTGGAGAGCTTGTTTACAACACCAGCTTGCTTCTCCAACTTTCTCTTCCATGGCCTGCACAGAGGAGCACTTGGCCCAGGTATGAGAGAATCATGACAAATTCATAACTGCCGCCTCCAGTCTCAGTGGTGACAGATGGGATCTCAAGAGCTTTTAGAGGGAGCCCACCTTAAAAGAAATGTTTTCCTTTTTTTTTTTTTTTCTATATTCTGTTCTTAGTCCAAGCTGGACAGACCAAATGATATTTGATAGAGTAAATGTTTGGATAGGAACAGATGTGATGAGTTTTAGAAAAAATAAAAAGCACAAGAGTGAAAGAATATCACCATCAACTAGAAGAATTAGCCGTGTCTCTGATTCACTCTGGAACCATGGAAACTAGAATAAGCAATGGGTCAAATGGACAGCTGCTCAGGATACCAGTGGATAAGAGGTGCTAGATAAAGTCTGGCTGAAATCCACCTGAAATGTGTTGCTTATCTTAGAGCAATAACTCAGGTTCTCACCTGCAACTCCTCACATAAGGGAAAAGAGTCATCTGGTTCTACTCCCTTGTCATAGAAAGTCCTGCAATCACCAGCCTAAATCTGTACAAAGAGTACAATGCAGCTGCACACCATACCACCAGCTCTGTGCCAGCCATCTAATTGGTTAGGATGCCTTCAAGAGGCTCTATAACCTGGAAAATCTGGTAACAAGTACTTTGGTTTTTAATCAAATGAAGAGGTACATATTTTTAATAAATTGGAAACCATCATTTTCCTGTCCCTCCCAAATCAATACTAAATTAATATTTAAAGACCATAAGTTTGATGGGTTGTTAAATTATTTGTCTTCCAAGTGGACACACATGTCTCTGATTGCCCCTGGCCACGAGTAATCAATCATCTGACCTTCAAGAGTCAACTTCTTGTGAAGGACATGATCTCATTCTTTTTTTAGCTGCATCATACTCCATGGTATATATGTACCACATTTTCTTTATCTAGGCTACTATTGATGGGCATTTAGGTTGATTCCATGTCTTTGACAGCACTGTGCTGCAATGAACATGGACGCAACTGAAGGCCGTTATCCTTAGCAAACCAATGCAAGAGCAGAAAACCAAATGCCACATGTTTTCACTGATAAGTGGGAGCTAAATGGTGAGAACACATTGACACAGAGAGAAGCAATAAACACCAGGACCTACTGGAGGATGATGGGTGGGAGAAGGGAGAGGATCAGGAAAAATAATTAATGGGTACTAGACTTAATACCTGGGTGATGAAATAATCTGTATGACAAACCTGCATGATACAAGTTTACCTATATAACAAACCTGCACAAATACCCCTGAACTTGAAATAAAAGTTTAAAAAAAGGTTCAACTTCCTGACTGCCAGATGGTGATGTGAGTGGCCACACTACCAGTGCAGTTTTATGCTTGTGCACCATTGACTTGCTGTTCCTTCTGCCTAGCATTTCCAGCTCCTGTTCACTCCTGCCTCCTTCTTAGTCACCTGGATGACTCATAGTCACCTAGTGAGGTCCCTTCTGTGTTAGGCCTTCCCTTTTTCCCCAGAAGTGTCAGTTGCATAGCTGGGACTCTACATGGCATCTTAACACTATGATTAGCATTATCAGCCCACATGTCTGCTTCCCTTATGAAACAGTGAGGTTTTTGAAGCTCAGGGTTAATGTCCATGTGTGTTCCCAACACGTGGCACCATGAGTGTCACTAAGTGAAAGGTCAATAAATGCACCTGGATATACAAAGATGTCACCATGACCCTTTATCTCCTTCAATGGCCCAAATGGAATACGTACCCTTCATATCAAAAGTTCCTCCCTGAGAAGAAGAGAAGCATGCCTGGTGTCCAACAGGCAATAGAAGCTGGGAGACAGTGAATCCTGCTGATCCTAGAAGCAGTCAGTATGATCTGATTGAGAGGTTGGTTAAATACAAGGGCATTAGCAAGTAAGCAAATATGTTGAGAATAATAAGAACTGGTTGCTCACTGTCAGAGAAGGGATTTAAAAATACAGGAGGGAGGAGACTAGAATGAACACTGTGCTGTCCAATTGTAATTGGAAGTATCACTATGAACTTATGATTTAGAGAGATATATAAAGACACAGAGACATAGAGGTGTATGTGTATGCATATATACATATAAATATTTCCTAGCTCTGTCCAGTGAGATGGTCTAGAAATAATAATGCTCCTTTAAGCTCTGGGGTACATATGCAGATCTTGCAGGATTGTTACACATGTACACACATGCCATGGTGGTTTGCTGCCTTCATTCCCCCATCACCTACATTAGATATTTTTCCTAATGTCATCCCTTCCCAATCTCCCCACCCCCTGCTATCCCTCCCCTAGCCCCCAACCCCCAACAGACCCCAGTATGTGATGTTCCCCTCCCTGTGTCCATGTGCTCTCATTGTTCAAAAAAAATGAAAATGCAAAAGAAATAAGTTGTTAAAATGAGTTTAAAAGAAACTTTACATACCTTCATTAAGTAACATTTAAAACCAAAAAAGACAGAAAGAAAAAGAAATATCCCACATTTTGGTTCTACCTTATAATTCCATACCACAAGTCTCATATAAAATGAGACAAATCATTTCCTCAACTTAGGGAGCAAAGACCATTTGTTGCAACTCTGGGATCAAACAGAACAGACAAAATTATCAGCTTACTATATTCCTATAGGATTTATGCTCTTTTAGGATTTATATATGCTTGTACTGCTATGTATGTATGCACAACATACAACTAAAAATAAAATATGCATAAAAAATAATGATGCTCCAGTAGAAATGAGCACTCAGTCCACCCACTTCTTGGTTTCTAAATAACATCCTTCACTAACAGAAACCAGGAACCTTTGAAGAAATGACCGACTCCAGGACCAGGGCAGGGTAGTAAAGTATAAGATAAACCTGGAACATCTTGGGCCAGAAAGTAAAGACGTGCTCAAGAGCACGTGAGAGCCAGCTTGAAGGTGCTTCCACTAGGAAAATCTGGGAAAATTTTCTAAGTAATTAATGACAGCAATAGATTATATCCCACTAAAAAATATAGGACTTTATGACTTCTGCACTGATATTAATTGATTAGCAAATGAAGTAGAATAAAAAATTCTTCTTTACATAGAATGTCAACCAGTAAATGTGCAAGGAATGATGAAAACAGAAACTCACCATTTGGCAACCATCATGGTAGAGGTTATTTAGGCAGGAATTGGCAATGGATGCTAAGGTTGGTGGGTGGAGGTTTTATAAGTAATGGGATATTGACATAATCTAGGAGTATTTCACCACATAATGCCAATGATAAAGGGGAAAATGACAACTTTTTAGATGAGAAATCTGGAAGACATTGATTCTCACAAAAACCCAATGAGGGAGTAGAATTCTGACTGGTTTGTCAAACCCCAGCTATGAAAACTACTAGCTGGATGACCTTCAGCACATCGTCTCTCTGTGCCTCAGTTTTCTCTCCTCAAAAATGAGAATATTAATGGTGCCTACCCAACAAGGGTTATATTGAAAATTGATGCATTAGCCCACATAAAATATGCCAGGCTTTGCATAGCACAGAGTAAGCTCTCAATGAGTCTTAGCTATTATAAATACTATACATGAGGAAATTCAGCTCAGAGTAGTGAAAAGAATATTCAAACCCACATCCACCAAACTCCAAATCACCACTCTAAGTTGTCACCCAGAAATCAGTCTCATTTGTCAAGCACCTGGCAGTTTTCCAAAGTGCTGTTTCATTCACATTTTCCTTGAGAGTGGCAAAAATCCACAGAGGTGAACAGAAGTTAGATTTCTCATAGGCCCTATTTTGCAGGGGAGGAAGGATCTTGGCTCACCCAAAATGACAGCACTAATAAACTATAGGAGGAATTGGAGCCCATATGTCTGCTTCTAAAGCCCTGTTGTTTTCAGGGCCTGATTTTACTTCAGGAATTCCAGCCTCATTGCCACAGGTCCACGAAGTAACCTAGGGATGGTGACTGTTCGGAAAACGCAACCAAAACTGAGAGGGCTCTTCTGAATTTGAAATTTATTGTGAAGCCCTAACATCTCTCTCCCTTCCAAACACATTACACCACCGGATTAGGATAGGCAAGAAAAATTTCTGACAGGGAATCAGGGAGCTTAAGAGCAAGGATTAGAGGCAAGTACTGACATCAGCTAGTAAGCCTTCAAGGTCAAGTCTAGGAAGATGCCAGCCCCATTGAGGCAAGTAAGAGAATGCACCCTATTTTTGTCTTGCAATTTGCCATTCGTCATAATCTCATTGTGTCATCTGGGGTGGACTTAGCTACAAGGGAAATTGGGGTTAAATGACAGATCCTCCTCTGAGCCTAAACGGAAAGTTGCCCCTTTTTTTAATCCCACTGGCTCTCGGCATCTCTGTAAGTACACAAGCAGCAGCCATAGTCAACACAACACATTTTGCCAAAGAATGGACTGAATAGAGGCCCTCATCAACACAGGAAAATGGAAGTTTACAATCACGCCACAAGAAGATGGAAGAGCCTGCTGCTGCTCAAGTCAAAAGACCAATATGCACCATCCCACCCCACCTCGGCCCTGCCAGTACAGATTTAATCTCTCTCTCACTCTCTCTCTGTCTCTCTTTCTCTCTCTCCTGCTCCCTGGGAAAACTAAAACTCATCTTTCTGCAGTTAGACAGAAGCCTGGAGTAACTGGATTCGTGGCTGGAACAAAAGATATATGTGACGTTAACAGTTCATTGAGCTGTGAGATGAACAAGATGGGTGTTGAAAAGAAAACCTGAGCTGAGAGTACATTTCCAGTGTTAATAAAGCTTCCTTTTTGTTGTATGTTTCCAAACACTGACTCCAGGATGGGCACCATCCATTTCCTTCTAGAATTAGACAGGCCTGCAGATTTAAGGCATGGAGGAGCATTGTCCAGCCCTATTAATGGACAGCATAAGGTGCTGCGTCAGGAACTTGCCGCCGTCTTTAGCTCTGGCTGCAATTATTTTGCTGGCTTGGCAAAGCGTGTGCCTCCTGTTCACCCAGAGAAGGTGCACATGGATAGCAGCCCACCAGGGAAACCACCAGATTTCAAAACTCAGACTTGCAGATGTTTGTACAGTAACACAATCAGGTGGGCAAAAGTAGATGCAGAATATGTGCCGGACAATTGGTGATTGGTTAACCTAAACTATGGAAGAGACGTGCATGATGAAGTTATCTATGGCCCTTAAAAAGCCTGTGGCAGAAATATATTTGTTGACATGGAAAGATGTTCATTATTTATTAAGAAGTATTTTAGAAAGCAAGATATATAACCATAGGGATCCCATTTGTACACTATGTATAATAAGAAAGAAAAAGAAGGGGGCTGTGGTCTAGCTTCTAGGAAAGATGGGCTCTGCATAATTGAAAGCCATAGTCATCTTGGTCACCTTAGATAAGCTGAGAATAGGCATTGGCTATAGGTCCCCAGGAAGGATAAAGGGCTCTGCATGATAGAGAAAGAAGTGGAGTTCTGGGGGCCTTCCAAGAGGAGCAAGGTGAGGAGGTACAGAGATGAAATAAAAAAAAACGAAGACTGAATGTCCATCAATGATAGACTGGATAAAGAAAATGTGGCACATACACATGGAATACTATGCAGCCCTAAAAAGGACAAGTTCATGTCCTTTTCAGGGACATGGATGAAACTGGAAACATCATTCTCAACAAACTGACACAAAAACAGAAAACCAAACACCACATGTTCTCATTCATAAGTGAGTGTTGAACAATGAGAACACACGGACACAGGGAGGGAAACATCACACACCAGGGCCTGGGAGATGGGGTACTAGGGGAGGAATAGCAGGGAGTGGGGGGATTGGGGAGGGATAGCATTAGGAGAAAGGCCTAATGTAGGTCATGGGGTGATGAATGAAGCAAACCACCACCATGGCACGTGTATACCTGTGTAACAAACCTGCATGATCTGTACCTGTACCCCAGAACTTAAAGTATAAGAAATAAATTTTTTTTAAATAAATAAATAAAAGAAGACTGTTGTGGGTTGAATTGTGTCCCCACAAAAAGAACTCTATTGAAGTCATATTCCCAGGTACTTGTGAATATGACCTTTTTTGAAAATAAGTTCTTTGCAGATGTAATTAAGCCAAGATGACATTATAATTAGTTACACTGGGCCCTGATCCAATGTGACTGGTGACCTTAGAAGAAAACAGAGGCACAGGGAGGAGAATGCCATATGAAGACAGAGACACATAGACACAGAGGGAAGACAGCACAGCAAGATGAGATTGGGACTGGAGTTGTGAGTTGCATAGCCCAAGCCAGGGAATGCCTGGTGCCACCAGGAGCTCAAAGAGGCAAGGACTCTCCTCTCGAAGTCTTGGAGGGAGCATTGCCCTGCCAACACCTTGATTTTACATTTCCAGCCTCCAGAACTGTGAGAGAATAAATTTCTATTGTTTTAAGACATCTGGTTTGTCCCACTCTGTTATGGCAGCCCTGGGAAACCAATACAAGAACCCAGCAAGATGGAATGAGGCTGAGAGGGGTACAAGAACTGAAGGAACCAATGGGTGAAGGGCAGATAACCAACATTTTAAGGATGGGGATGCCTGGAGTCCACTTTAAAGTCTTTGGATCCCTGTGATAGAAACATCTTCTCCAGCTCCATCCTAGATCTTCACAACTGGGGGCCAAGTGTTTTGTGTTAGGAGGAGGTTGGGGAAGTTGAGGACTTTCCCATCTAAATCACCATACAACATATACCAGTGTTTGGAAACATACAACAAAAGGGAAGCTTTATTAACACTGGAAATGTACTCAGCTCAGGTTTCCTTTCAACACCCGTCTTGTTCATCTCACAGCTCAATGAACTGTTACCATACAAAATCAATGCAAGGCAGAGCCAGGGGTCCGGGAGACCTTGGGGTTAGAATTCCCCACCCCACCCCACCCTGACCCAGGGAATTCTCAGACGCCCTCAGGTGACTTTAGATCAGACTTCAGCAGTGATTCATGGATATAAGGGTTGAGTCTTGGAAAGTTTGAATGACATGTTCTGGTCATACCCATATCTGTGAGATTCCAGAGCCTATGCTGTCCCTGAAACAGGAGCCAGTCCTGCCACCAGTCCAGCTGCTCCAGTGGCCCTGCTAAATATGGAACAGATGTCACACATAATCATTGCATGCGTCTGCCATCTCCTGGGTCAACCAGTGGCCAAAGAAAACAAAAGCCTTTCTTTTTTGTCCATTTATAGAGCCACATGGGGCCTCCTTTCCCAAGTTCTCATGGCGACATGCAAACAGCAAATGGCCAAGGATCTATCATCCTTCTTTCCTCTCCCCTGATAATATATCTCATTTATTCAGAAACAGATTATTTCAGAGGATTTCGGGGTAGGTTAAAATAGTTGACCTCTGGGGTTCCTTTCAACCCTGAGATTAATGGGGGGATTCATTCATTGGCTGAGTCAGGAGAGAAAACAGGCTGTGGGAAAGGATGTGAGAGAAACAGTGAAGCTTCTCTTAGCCTAATGGGCAGGGAATGCTCTAGGTACTAAATGTCCCTGCTTGACTTTGTGGGAAACAAAGTTCCTGGTTGAGAGACCAGAGGAGGCCACTTGGGATTTGATCTCAGAAGGGAGTTTTTGCTCATACAGAGATGCAGATGAAGAGGGAACAGAGTTGGCAGAGGTTCCAATGTAGAGAGGCAGCAGGTATGCATGGGAACAATCCACAGGCATTTGACTTCAGTGTAGGATGACTGATGATGGAAGGAGGAGTAAGAGAGGGTGGCGCCAGGTAGCACAAGGTCTCAGGTTTCAAATGTCATTCCAAAGGTAAGAGGAGGCCACAGGAGGAGGCCACAGGAGGATTCCGATTGGGGGCATCTCATGGCCAGAGCTATGCTTCAGGAATTTTAGTCTGAATGAAGGTAGGATGGATTGCAGATGTCAGCCCAGAGGCAAGGAACCTGTCAGAAAAATGTAGCAAAGTCCAGGAAAGAGAAGATGGGGCTTCAGCACAGGCAGAGAAAATGGATGTGGATTGCAGGGAGTAGGGCTGAGATTTAGGAGGTAAAGATGTACAACCTGGTGACAGACAGTATATGTGGAGTGGAGGACAGGGAGAAGTCACAGATGATGCCAAGTGTCTGGTCTGGGGATGGGGATGATGCTGAACACTGAGATGAGGCATCCTGCAGGAGGATCGGTTTCAGAAGAAGTGATGAACTACAGTTTGGATGAGGATAGTTTGGGTACAATGGACTGTCAGGTAGAGGAGAACAGAGGTGGCTGGAAGTAATAGATGACCTGGAGGTCAGGACCACCTCCCTCTGATGTTATGCTGGGGTAAGCCAGGGGAAAGACCGGCACATGCAAAAGCTTGGGGTGAAGCAGAAACAAGGCACCAGAATCTCCTCCGGAGGAGGCAGCTCCAGGGGACTTCGCTCGGACCTTGCTCCCCATGAGCGGTGCTGCTGCATCATTCAGGAGATTCATGAGCACGCCCATGGCCATCATCTGTCCGTAGGGCACTTTACAGTGTGTCAGGCACCACCTCACCTGTGACTCCCTCCACTCTTCACCACAGCATTGTGGGAGACCCACTGTTCTTATCTCCCTACTCAGACAAGAGAAAAGGGGGGGCGGGAGAAGGGTGTTCAGTTGGCAAGAATAGTGGGACAGGCATTTGGAAGCATACGTCACCACCTCCAGGGTCCACCCTCATTTCCAGATGCTGTGAAGCTCCTTACTACATATCATGAAGTAAAGGAGGAAGCCAGGATTTGAACCAGGTCCCAAGACCACACTCCTGTCCCCCACCAACCATCCACCACACACCCTCTCCTGGAGAACCCAGCACATCACAGCAGCCTCGCTAAATCTCCCTGCAGTTTCACTTCTGAGTGGGGTTTTCTCCTGGGTTTGCCATGCTTGTGCTCTGTGACCCCCTCCCTGTGTGTCCTCCACCTCTTGCCTCAGTTTACCTACCTTGAGCACATCACATTTTTCTAGACAAAGGCAACAGTAGCACCACTCCCTCCTAGAAAACAAAAGAAAACAAAAAGAAGAAAAGGAGGGGTCAGGAAAGGAAAACAGAATGAGAAAGAAAAAGAGAGGGAATGAAAAAGAAAAACGACAGTCCTCTGAAACACAGGGAAAGTTACATATGAGGACAATTACTCCCTGAGCCGCTGTTCAGCGAAGTGCTTCAAGCGAGCTTCCCCAGGTGCCATGAGGAGGCTTTATGGAGTTAGGTGATAAACGATGTCCGCCACGTGCCTGGTGATCTATGGCTCAGGCCCGGGATATGCTCCCACTTCAGGATAGCTCTGTGATTTAGGCCTGCTCCTGAGACTTCCAGCTGGCATGGGGGTCAGTGTGATCTAATGTTGAGTTTGGGATGAGGTGTGCATGCCAGGAAGAAGGGCATGACATCCAGTTTTCTGAATAGCCCTGGGAGGGAGATGTGCAGACTCCCTGCCTTCCAGGTCAGCCTCTCTGTGTCTGGTATAGAGGCCTCTTCATCCAAATGGAATGATTTACATTTTTGTGTGTCATGGTTCTGGGGTGGGTCAGCACTGCTTCAGTAATAAAGGATTTCTAAACACAAAGGCTCTTAGAGATAGAGACAAGTGCAGAGATCTCCTCTGACCCTCTGATTAATTTAGCAATCATAGATTCATTCCACAAATATGTATTGAGCTCCGAATATATCCCAGGGCCTGTTTCTGGGCCCTCAGGCTACAGGAGGGAACAAGGCAGAAGTCATTTTTGTCCTCATATTGCTCATCTTCTAGAAAGGAAGACACTTTACACAAAGAAGCAGGCTACTGTGCTGGCAGATTGTGTCAGACTTATGCAAAGAACCACAAAATTGAAAAGGGAACACTTCTACACTGCTGGTGGGAATGTAAATTAGTACAACCACTATGGAAAACAGTATGGAGATTCCTTAAAGAACTAAAAGTAGAACTACCATTCGATCCAGCCATCCCACTACTGGGTATCTACCCAAAGGAAAAGAAGTCATTATATGAAAAAGACACATGCACACGCATATTTATAGCAGTACAATTTGCAATTGCAAAGATATGGAACCAATCTAAGTGCCCATCAACTAGCGAGCAGATAAAGAAAAGGTGGCATATATATATACACCATGAAATACTACTCAGCCATAAAAAGGAATGAAATAATGTCTTTTGTAGCAACTTGGATGGAGCTGGAGGCCATTGTTCTAAGTGAAGTAACTCAGGAATGGAAAACCAAATATTTTATGTTCCCTTTCATAAGCGGAAGCTAAGCTATGAGGACGCAAAGACATAAGAATGGTATAGTGGACTTTGGGGACTTGCAGGGAAGGTTGGGAGGGGGATGAGGCATAAAAGACTACTATTGGGTATAGTGTACACTGCTTGGGTGACAGGTGTACTAAAATCTCAGAAATCACAACTAAAGAATTTATCCACGTAACCAAAAACCACCTGCACCCCAAAACTATCTAAATTTAGGGAAAAAAACACAAAAATTGAGATGGCAAATGACAAGGGGAAGACCTATTTCAGTTGAGCTGATTAGGGCAAACCACCCAGAGCATGGGTGCAGAGCTGACACTCAGAGGGAAAAGAGCCAGTCATGTGAGAAGTGAGGAGAAGGGCTTTCCAGGAAGAAGGAACATCGTGTGCAAAGGCCCTGGGGCTGGAAAGAGTGTAGCAAGCATGAAAGACTGGAATAATAGCAAGTGGACTGACTATAGCAAGAACAGGAGAGAGTAGTGGGTACTGAAACTAGACAGTGAGGTGGGAATCATGTCCTGCACGGCCATCTTCAAAGGTCATTTAAAGATCTAAGTCTCTATCCTAATTACAGTGGGACCCACTGTAAGAAAGTCCACTGAAATAGACAATAGGAAGATACTGTCTTATGAATCAGGCTCTGACCTACCAGATTAGCACCTTCTCCTCTGCTTGCTCAAAAGTCAAGGCATTCATAAGACAATTGTTCTGTTCTTTTTCCATTTAGGAGCAGAACAGCCTAGAGATGGGGAAGACGACAGAGCATGGGAAGAAGGAGCAGATGTTTCCTTCCCATTATTCACCTTCCTATGTCCAAGGAACATGTGTAAGTGTAAGTGAAGATGGAGAGAGAAGCGGGGGAGAGAAGACAGTTAGGGAGGGTGACTCTTGTACCTATAATCCAAGGAATATTTTCACAAGGGTCCAAAAAACAAAAACTTTCTGTGCTTCTAAATGGCACTAAGAACATGTTCCCCTAAAGCAGAAGGGTTGGGGCTAAGAAGAGTTCTTGCTGCCTTTTGCATCTCTGACACTTCCTTGCCAGGCCAGCATTGTTTGCATCACTGAAGCACTGAGATAACCAGGAGAGAGGTTTTTTCCAGGATTAACCTTTGCCTTAATCCCCCTGTCCAAGGTTCTGAAATTTTCCTCTGGGTGATTGATGTTATCTGTCTCATTTTCTGTTTTGCCACATGGGGTAAACCACCCTGACCCAGGCTTTCAGAGACAGACACTGGCAACATGAACTATCGGAGTCAAGAGTTCACCAAGGATCTTTCGAATGCTAGGCAAATCCGGGGTCACCACTGCCATCCCAGCTTGGGCCTCCTTGCTGGGTTCCCTGCTACCACTCTGACGGGACTCCATCCACTATGCACACAGCAGCCAGCGTTTGTTGCCACTTTTAATACAAATCAGACCTGTGACCTCTGTGTTAAAATGATCCACTGTTTTCCCCAGGACATCTGAAATGAAATCTAAACTTCTCCCCATGGTCTGGTAGGCCTTCTATTGGACCTCGGCTATAGCCTGTCTTTACTCCCCAGTAGAGCTCTGGCCACACTGGCCTTGACCACTCTGTGCCAGACCCCAAGGCCTTTCCATTTACTCTTCCTTTCCCAGGACACTCTGTCCAGACCTTTGCACAACTCAGCCCTTATCATTCAGGTCTTGACTCAAATGTCTGTCTTCATAGGGTTCTTCCTAGACCACTATGTCGAATAGAGCCTACCCCCATCTCATCCTTCTCTATCACAGCACCACAGTTCATTGTTTCAGAGAACTTACATGCATTTGGAATGACCTTGCTCAAGTACTTGTTTATCCCCTTATGTTTACTTATCTCTGCACTAAACTCTCTGTTTCTGGAAAGCAGGCTGTTTCCTATTTTATTCCCAGCTCTGCCCCCAGTGCCTGGAACAGGGCCTAAAACAAGAGGTGCCAAATAAATACTTGATGAATAAATGAAAGAATGAGCAAATTAATGAATGAATATAATCTGTGTTATGAGATCGATTCATCAAATACATCTTAAAACACACACCATTATAATCTTACCTCTAGTCAAATCACCTTTATTTCAGAGGAATAAACCAGATGTCAAGGAAGAGTTAACTTCTCAAGGTCATACTGTGAGGAAATGGCCAGAACTCCAGTATCTGAGATATAAAGACCTCCAAATGCATAACTCCTTCCTGGCTTCTCTTAAGCCCTAAACCTCTTGGCTCTTGCCTTTGGAGGGCCCACAGGTACCTCCAGCCAATGTGTCCAAGCCTGAACTCCACGTATCCAGGGGGAATCGGTCCCTCCTGTGGGTGTCATGTTGAAGAAGATGCTCTCCTCCTCTCTCATTCAGCATCCTTTCTCTGGATAGTCTCATCCCTCCCATGGCTTCAGTTCTGACCCACAAGTCCAAGGTTCCCAAATCAGTTCTCTAGCTGGGCTCTCTCCTGAGTCCCAAGTCCACAGAGCCACTAGTTGATGGGCATCTCTCCCATGGACTGGCAGCCCCTCCTCCTCAAAAGGTTCCCAGTAGAGTTCATCATCTCCCTCCACTCCCATATCACTCCTCCTCTGCTAAGCTGCCCATTACCTCCCTGCCAGTGGTCAACCCGGAACCTAGATATCATCCTCCACTCCCTCTTCCCAGCCACTCCTATACCCAACAACCAAGTTCTGTCTATTTTCTCTTGCTGCAGCTCTGTGTCCTGTGTGAAGGTTGTGTCCTCCCAGGGGCACCTCAGTCTGGAGCCGAGTGGGGACTCCTGGCCAACCCTGAGCCCTGACACAGGGCTGCAACTATCTGGAGAAAGGGATGCCTTTTTCTTATTTGTATAAAGACACTGTGCCCCTCATCCTGTGTGTCAATAGGGTTGAAGTCCTGGGAAGAGGTGCCAAACAAATACTTGATGAATAAATGAAAGAATGAACAAATGAATGAATGCGTATAATCTGTGTTGTAAGGTCGATTCATCAAATACATCTTAAAACACACACCATTAGAATCTTACCTAATGGTGAGATTGAAGGGGACTTTCTTGGCCGTTCCTTTCATCACTACTACTTAATCAAGTGTCATAATTTCACACCCAGACCATGGTCTATTGAGTGGCTTAGATTGGTACCTTCTGACTGGTCTTCTAGCCTCTAGCCTAGCCTACCACAAGAGCAGGCAGCCAGAGTGCTTTTCCTAATGTGCGAATCTGACTGGAGCCCTCCCTTCCTTAAAACCCTGCACCCAACCTACCAGTGCCACACCTCCAGTCTTGAGTTATCCCTAAGGATGGAGAGACCTTTTACCCAATCCACACTCTGGATTACACCCTTCATCCCTGCATCTCCCACTACAGTGATTTCCTATTTACCTGGCTACCTCCTCATCTAGATTCTAAAACCCTTGAAAAGCAAAAAGAGGGTCTCTCCTCCACCTCCCCAGTGTCCAGGGAAGTACCTTGCACAGGGTATGGAGTGAATAAACTAATGAATGAATAAATCAGTGATGAAGCTTCATCACTGATTGAATATGTTGATGGCTGCCATTCCTTGATGGCTGCTGATGAGAGGGAAGGAAGCAAGTTATGCCAGTGGGCACGAGCTTGGGGAAGGAGAATGGATCAGCTACCTACAGCAACATTCCCTAGCCAGCCTACCTAGGGGTCTAGAGGATGTGAAGGGCTATTTCGTGAAGAGGGGGTTACACCCAACTAAAGAGCCTTCCTCCTGATGCCACCCCTCAGAGCTGTAATATGCTAAGGAGAATTGCCAGTTTCACAAAGTGCAAACACATGAATTTTCTCAATTCTAAAACATTGATATCAGACATCTCTGAAATCAGCATACCTCCTACAATGGCTGTACATATTTTTTTTCTCTTTGTTTCCAAAAGGCTGTTATTAAGTTAATAATGTATCGTGTGACTCATGGGCTCTTGGAATCAAGGAAAAGTGGTACTGTGCATAGGACCACTCTATGCCCTGATCTCCCTACAGTCCTGGTTTGTGTCTGTCATCCCAGAGTAATTATTAATAGCTGCTCCCTGTACTCTCAAGTGTCCCAGTTCGAATGATAGATGACATGATCACCCCATTGATACAGCACTAAAAAACGTCTGCCTTTAGGAGCCCCAACTTCTCACCAACGGATGACCAGGATGCTTTACTTAGGAACCATCTGTCCTATAATCTTTGCACATTTTTCTTATACCCATCTGTCAAAACAAGCCATCATATTTCAAAAGTTCTTTTCAGCTCCTTGACACAACTTTCCTGATTCTCCCCTGGAAGGCACGTGATAATGACAAAATGACCAAAGGTCTTTCTGCCAGCTTCTAAGCAGTGCTTCCAAACCCTTCCCCAGAATCATAAGTCCCTAAACCCCGAAGAGCAGAAAGTTGTGGCCCCAGGAGGCCCACAGGCACTGCCCTCAGCTCTCACAAGAGGTTCTGAATTATGAATTTTCAAATGAGACACATAGAATTTTCCATCTATATTACAGTATATGCATATTTATGTTAACTTGAAAACTATGCTTTAAATTAGTTGCCAAGGTATAAAACTGAACCACCTGGAAGATGTTCTATGTTTATTCTGGGGCTCCGGATACCCCCTGGCAAGCTTCTCAGAAAGACAATCCCAGAGGCCTTTGCTATTATCAGATGGGAGCTGCTTGCTGAGAGTGGAAAGATAAATTTTCACCCAAAAACTCTGCATAGCAAGCAACCTGAACAGAAAAGAAACTACCACTGGGCATCTATGATACGTTGCATCATTTCATCAAATCACAATTCTGGAGTAAGCATCATTGTCCTCATATTACAGATGAGGAAATAAAGTGCCAGTGAGGTTAAGTAACTTACATAAGGTCTCACAAACATAAGAAGAGTGGAGGAAACGCGAAATCCAGGACCCTAAGATTCTAAGAAAGGATTTCTTCTGTCTCAGGAGCCCCACAAGGCTGAAGTCTCTCTTGTCTGTCTCCTTTGCAGTTTATTGAAGTACTCTTAGTACAAGATGTATCTCCCACCTTGGGTTTCTCATCATCTTCACTGTCACTTTGAGTTTCTCTCTTTAAATTGACTTCCCAGGGCTCTCCTGAGAGATTTGAAGAAAGAAAAATTTTAAAGCCTCCATGTCTATTTGTAGCTCTAAAAGCTGGTTTGTATTTAAAGGAGATTATTTTGTGAGATTAAAAAAAGTTGCTGAAAATGTGGAAAACTACTATAGATAAAATGCATTTATTCTGAGATATGATCTGTTGGATTCTCTACTACCAAAGGGAGGGAAAAACAGGTGGTACTCCAGAAAAATACTCACAGATGGAAAATGTATAAATGGTAATTCACCAAAAACAACTGCAATCGTGACTTTTAAAATATGATGCTGGTTTCTTTTTTAGGGCCAATGCATTACATTGAAAACTTTGGAACTCCCTGGATAACGAATGTTTGGCTAATTAGATGCTAAATCCTAGGGAATAGGCATGGATGGAGAAAAAGGGCTCACCGTGATGTGTTAATCTATCTCTTTAGTGATTTGGGCTTGGATTTTACTGAAGAGCAATACAGTGCAGCAGGAGACATCTGAGCTAAACCAAACCAATTATACATAAAGCACATTCCTCTCTCTAGGTCTCCTTGTTACTGCCATGAAAGCCTGAGGTTAGCAGAAACTGAGTCATACCATTCCCAAAGCTACTCAAAATCTTCTGTATTTCCTTCCACTCAATCTTTGTTGGTTGCAATGAAAATATAAAACAGCATTTCTTGTCCTGGATTGAAATGAGTGCAATGATACTAGGAAAAGAACTGTTTTTTCCTGCCTACTTGGCAAACTCCTACTTGTACTTCAAAGTCCTATTCAAATATACCTCCTACAAGATACCACTCCCCAGGCAGTCATTCTCTTCTTACTAGGAGTCCCCTCTGCTCTTTATACATTCCTCTTTTGAAGCTCCTATCTCGCCACAGGAATTATTTTTGTCCCTAGATTATAAGGTCCTCAGTATCTAGCATCAAGAGTGCTTAGTATAAGGCTTACAAAACAGAAGCTGCTCAATAAATGCTAAGTGGATGAATGAGTAAATGAATGAATGAAATAAAACAATAATACATGTGGACTAGAAATGAAACTGAAACACTTGGATTTCTCTTCCTCTCATGGGGCAGCTGCATCCTTCAGAATAATTCTTCAATATCACTTCACTTCACCTTCCTACTTTTACATTCATTCATTTATGTTTTAAAAAAAAAGATTCTAGGATCTGTGGGGCTAAATTAACCTGAAAGATAAACCAGACTGGGATCTTGCCCTATGAGCCTCACATTCCTGTAAGTGCCCTCCCAGATGGATGGTAGATTTGCCAAGAATGCCTCCCCACCTTCTTCACTGCTATAGAGGACACTGTTGTTTGCCTCCCAGATGCCCCTCTGGCACCCAGACACTCAATCCCCTAGCTTCCTCTGGGAGCACTGGGCTTTTGGTGGCTCACAAAGCATCCTTCTCTAGGAATTGCCCTTAGTAAAAAGGGCAGCCTTATGCACAGCCATTCCCCCTCCTCAGGGGCAGCTCACTTCCATGAGAGAGTGTGAAGACCTAGCCACTTTACCTTGATTAAGAGCAACTCTGAAGGACCATCCCAGCTTCAGGGTTTTCTACGGGATCAGCGGAGGTCTCTGCTGCACACACATTGTAGCTCAAGTCTTTCCTCTGCCCAGTCCTGCTTCCCTTTTTCTCTTGTGGGAGTCATGCCAAAATCTAAATTGGTACAACCTCATGATTGAACCAATACTTCCTGCTTGCAAATCTCCTTCTCAGAGTCCATCTTCAGGAACCCTAATATAAGACAGCTACCTCCCCCTGCCGCCACCAACTGGATCCATTTCCAAACCGTGTGGGCATCTTTTCGGGTAAAATCTGGTAGTTTCAAGATGATTTTGCTAAGGATTTGTCAGCATCACCGTTATCACTATGGGAACCATGGGGGGAAGGGCAGAATCTTCTTTCAAGAGTTGTTTTTAAGTTGTCAGTTATATTAAACATTTTTTTTTTCTAAAGTCCTTTCCTTCTTTTTTCTCTTTCTTTATCGTATGTTGTAAGAATTCAAATTTTTTGTTTATCTGTTTTTAGGTCTCATACACATATCACCAAAACAATAAGAAATAACAAACAACAACAAACCTATTTAGCTCCTTTAAAGAAGCATGAAGCTTTGGGTCCTATCACTTTGCACCTGTTAGAATGGCTATTATCCTCCCAAAAAAAATGGTACTGGCAAGGATGTGGAGCAACTGGAACCTTTGTACACTGCTGTTGGAATGCAAAATGATGCAACTGCTGTGGAAGACAGTACGAACATTCCTCAAAAAAATTAAAAATAGAAATACCATATGATTCAGCAACCCCACTCCTGGAAATTTATCCAAATGACTTGAAATTGGGATCTCAATGAGATATTAGCACTCCCATGATTATTGCAGCATTATTCACAATAGCCAAGATATGAAAACAAACTAAATGTCCATTGATGGATAAATGGGTAAAGAAAATGTAGTCTATACATAGAGTGGAATATCAATCAGCCTTTTATAAAAGGAAATATTGCAATATGAGACAACATGGATGAACATGGAGGACATTATGCTAAGTGAATAAACTGGTCACAGAAGGACAAATACTGCATGATTCCACTTATATGAGGGATCTAAAATAGTCAATCTCATAGAAGCAGAGAGTAGAATAGTGGTTGCCAGGAACAAGGGGAAGGAGAAATGGGGAGCTGCTAATCAGTGGGCATGAAGTTTCAGTTATGTAAGATGGATAGGTTCTAGAGACCTGCTGTACGACATCGTGACTATGGTCAACGATACCATATCATGCACTTAAAAATCTGTTAAGAGAGCAGATCTCGTCACTAGAGTGGATCGGCAACCAACAGAATGGGAAAAAATTTTTGCAGTTTACCCATCTGACAAAGGGCTGATATCCAGAATTTACAAAGAACTCAAACAGATTTACAAGAAAAAAACAAACAAGCCCATTCAAAAGTGGGCAAAGGATATGAACAGACACTTTACGAAAGAAGACATATATGAGGCCAACAATCATGAAAAAATGCTCATCGTCACTGATCATCAGAGAGATGCAAATCAAAACCACATTGAGATACCATCTCACGCCAGTTAGAATGGCGATCATTAAAAAATCTGGAGACAACAGATGCTGGAGAGGACGTGGAGAAAAAGGAACACTTTTACACTGTTGGTGGGAGTGTAAATTAGTCCAACCATTGTGGAAGACAGTCTGGCGATTCCTCAAGGCCTTAGAAATAGAAATCCCATTTGACCCAGCAATCCCATTACTGGGTATATATCCAAAGGACTATAAATTGTTCTACTATAAGGACACATGCACATGAATGTTCATTGCAGCACTGTTTACAATAGCAAAGACCTGGAATCAACCCAAATGCCCATTGATGATAGACTGGATTGGGAAAATGTGGCACATATACACCATGGAATATTATGCAGCAATCAGAAATGATGAGCTCGTGTCGTTTGTAGGGACATGGATGAATCTGGAGAACATCATTCTCAGCAAACTGACACAAAAACAGAAAAATGAAACACCGCATATTCTCACTCATAGGCGGGTGATGAAAAATGAGAACACATGGACACAGAGAGGGGAGTACTAAACACTGGGGTCTATTGGGGGGAAAAGGGGAGGGCCAGTGGGAGGGGGAGGTGGGGAGGGATAGCCTGGGGAGAAACGCCAAATGTGGGTGAAGGGGTGAAAGCAAACAGAACACACTGCCATGTGTGTACCTATGCAACTGTATTGCATGCTCTGCACATGTACCCCAAAACCTAATATGCAATAAAAAAATAAGAAAAAATAAAAATAAATAAAAATTTAAAAATTTTAAAAAAAAAAGAGAGCAGATCTCATGTTAAGTGTTTTACATAATAAAATTAAATAAATGTGTGGAGTCTCTGGGAAGTTTTTTACTTTTACAGTAATCTATAAAAAATAGAGCTTTATCAAGTTAGAGGGTAGGTTTTTCCTTCACAAAAGAATTTTTTACTTTTTTGAAATCTTGGAATGACACATTTATTTTGTAGAAAGGGAAACAGAAGTCCAAAGAAGACTTTCCCAGGGTCACACAGTGAGTGAGTTATTAGAAAAGGCAGAACTTGATGGCTGGTTTCCAAACTCATCCAGAGTGTTTGTCCCATCGCTAGCTCTTTCTTGATATCATGAGAGTCTGAAACCTCAGGATTTGCAAGAGTCACAGAGAAACTGTTAAAATGCATATTTCTGTACTACTCCAATAGAGAGTCTTATTCAGAAGCCTGAAGTGGACCTTGGAATCTTCATTTTAAATATGCACATTATACTTCCAAGGTCATTTGGGGAAACTCCCTTTGAGAAACATTGATTTTGAATAATGAAACTTTACTACTGGAAAAGCCTTAGAAGCTGCTTACCCAACTCCATCAAGGCAGAGGTTCCTTCAGCAACACTAGCATGTTTCCAAAGATGATAAGCTGGCTACCTAGCAAAGAAGTCCTCTCCGTGGGAGAGGCCTCTGTTTATTAGGAAGTGCCTCCTGACAACTGAGTTGACCTCTGCCTCCAAGAAGTTGAAAAACTCTCCTGTGAGTTCTACCTCTTCCCCATTTATGAGACGTATCTCTTCAGCCTTATCTGGTCCAACCTCAAGAAGCATAGTAGACACTCACTAGATACTTGAATTAAAGAGAGAGGAAAGTGACATAAGCATGAACAAATGTGAATAAATCAGGCATTTTAATGTAGCCCTGTGCTTGCCATAAAGGAGGATTGCAATAGCATTTTAACTATTTATTGTTGAATAACACAGGTCTATCATAAAATAGGCTAGCATTGTAGCTAAGAGCCAGATCTCTTGAGTCAAGTTTCCTGGGTTTGAATCCTCACTCTAAAACTTTCTCCACATGGCAAGTTACTTAGACTCTATGAGCCTGTGCTTTGGCATCTGAAAAATGGGAATAAAAATAGTATCTGCCTCATACTTCAGCAAAGTGCTTGACAAAAAAGAAGTATTCCATGAGGTTTAGCTGTGAATATTACTTTTCCTTAGGCTAAACATTACCCTGGTTCCGAGGTACTAAGCTCCAACACCCTCCCCACCAAGTCCTCCAGTGTGTCAACCCTCCAACCGAGTGAGTTATAAAGTTAAACACAATTTCACTATGGCTGAGACCTTCTCATTCACTCAACAAGAAGGGGTGGAGAAAATACGGTTCCAGAGACTGCTGGGTAGACCAGTTATACCAGAACAAATGCTGCATAAGAGCAGAGGAAAAAGTTGTTATTACATTATCAAAGTCTCGAAGATAGAAATGAATGGTTTAGATTGATCCTGAGAGCCGTAGAATACCCTGAAGTTTCAGGAGTGGACTCCATATAGTCCAGCCAGGATGAATATGAGGGGCAGGTTGGAGGAAAAGAGACTGGTGGCTAGGCTGATCACATGTTTGCCACGTTCCCTCTCTTTCCCTTTGACTTCTTCACACTAGAATCTTTACAGTTCTTTGATTACACTGGGCACTTTGCTACCTCTGAGCCTTTGCACATTCTCTTTCCTCTGCCTGAAACACTTTCCTCTACCCATTCATCTCACCCCTAGCTATCCCTCTTCCCTCGGGTCTTGACACTTACTCAGAGAGGCCTTCCCTGACCACCACATCTAACAAAACTCTCCCCACACCATCGTCATCATTCTGCATCTCAGAATGCCATATCTTTCAAAGCATTTGCTAAAATATATAAATTTTCTATTTATTTATGCATTATTATCTCTCTCCCCCACTAGATCATGAGATCTATGAAAGCAGAAAACTTATCTTTCTGATTCACGGCTCCAGCCCCCTGCACAGTGCCTAATACATAGTAGACAATCAATAAATACATTTTATTTCTTTTTATGGAATGAATAAATAAAGTCAAGTTTCATAGTCTGGAAAAGCAGTAATGATTCATTCTTTAAATTAAGGCAGGTAGAGTAGAAAAGCCAAGCAATACAGACAGATAGTTAAATTGCTAGATGGGTAGATAGATGGTAAAAAGGTTGTAGACCAGAGAGAAATTTGTGATTGGTGTGGAGAAAGAGAAGAGATGAAAGTATTCTTGGACTTTCAGCCTGAGTAACTGATTCACATATTTAGAATATAATTCACACATTTAAGCTACAAACATTCTTAAAATTCATCTATAAAAATGTGACAGACTGGATCACTGTTCACATGTCTTTACTCTCTCTCTGTTATGGAACTGCAGCCACACCCTTTGCCATGCGGTTCTGCAGTGCCACCCAGTAAAGTAACTGTAATATATCCCTCCATCCAATTAATGTTGGGCTTGCTATGTGACTTGCTGGAGCCAGTGGAAGGTTAGTGGCCATGCTTATATGGCTTGGCTTGACCTCTTACCCTAGCAAGAAAAGAGTACAACCCAGGGAGCTACTGATTTTTTACCCTAGATCTTGGAATCAATTCATGTGGAGCATACCTAAACCCAACCAGAAGTCTAGAGTGAGTCAACAAGCCCAGCCTGGATCAGTCAAACCACAGCCGATCATCAGACCCAAGAGTATATAAATGAACATGTGAGGTAAGCCTCTGAACTTTCAGAGCTATTTATTACTCAGCCTTATGGCAGCTGAAACTTATTAATATAAGTGGTCAGTAAATGTGGCCATTTTAAAAACATGTCTGCAGATTCTTTGATACCTGTTTGACCTCTTCACTGAGAGGTGGAGTCTTTGTCCTCTTTCCTTGAGTTTGGGCTTAAAACTGACAGAATGTCACAGAAGTGACAGTGCCTGACTTTAGAGATTAGGTGAGCAAAGGCCATGCAAGCTTTTGGATGGTTATTTTGGGGTGTTCCCTTTCCTGACATCAGCCAGGGTGCTTCCACTCAGAATCCAGCTGCCATGATAGGAGAGAAGCCCAAGCCACTTGGGGAGGCAAGTGCACATGTTCTGATCAACCGTCCAAGCAGAGCCCAACCTTTAAGCAAGCCCAGCCCAGTGCCAGTCATATGAGTGAAGAAGCCCCGAGATGATCTCAGTTCCTACCCATCAGTCACCTCCAGCCTTCATGTGTTCTCAGCTGAGGCCTTGGATGACATTAAACAGAGACAAACCATCCCTGCTGCCATCTCCCATCCAAACTCCTGGCTCACAAAATCTGTGAGTATAAACTGGTTGTTTTACTCCACTACATTTTAGGGTGGTTGGCTAACAGTACTAGTAACTTGGACCACAAATAATGGCCTCATAGGCAAACAATTGCTTTCCCTTACCATGCAGACCTCACTACGCAATCCTGCCACTCTTTATCACCAAACCTGAATAGAATCTCTGAATCCTTCTCAACGGAGTACTCCTGAGCAAACTCCATCATTAATAGATCAAAATATCACCTACTTGCCATCCCAGAGTCTAACTGACTGTTTTTTGTTGTTGTTGTTGTTGTTGTTGAAGTATTTGAGAAGACCCAAGCCATCACTCTTTTCTCTCTGCCTGTATCAGTTGAGAGAGAGTTAAAGATGCTCTAGCCTGAGCCCTTTCTCTCAGCTTCCTATCCCATTCATTGGCCGCATTTTACCTTTGCTGGCCTTCTTGGTGCGGCCATCTCTGAGCCTTTGCAACCACTATTCCCTCTGCGTGTTGCACTCTTTACCCTACCTCGCTATCCCCTGTGTGCCCCCAGTCTCATCTCAAACATCACGTCCTCAAACGAGCCTGCCCTAAAACCCATCATTCTCTCTCACCACCCTGAACTTTCCTTTCATGGCATTCATCATAACTCTGATTAAATAATCATTTTATAATTTGCTGTGTGATATCTGTATCCCTCAATAAATAAACTATAAGCTCCATGAGGGAGCTGTGTCGTTTTGATCTCTGTGATCATGGCAGGGACTATAGTAATATTTATTGAGTGGGTGAATGAGGGTAAGTAGGTCTCAAGCCGTTAGCCAGAAAGGCTCCCACAGTCAGCTTGTTCCAGCCCCATGATCTTCCTTTTTCATCTCCCTAAGGATCAGACATCTAGTTATTGCTCCCCACAACATCTCCAGTCACCTACTCACCTGCAGGTCTCTGCATCACTTTTGTGACTGACTGGCCTTTAAAGTCAAAAAATGTCAGCTTCTGGGGGGAATTCTATATAGGACATGTTTCTCAAGGCAACAAGAACTAATGATTGCACCGTGTGGGGATGAACACAAACAAGCATTTTTGTAATGACAGTTTAATATCTTCATTTTCTGTGTGGAGCTCCAGTCAATTAATATGCAGTCGATAAGAAAATACTCCAGAAGAATAGTAAATTATCCATAATTAAGTCCAGCCTGCAACCAACAAACAAAGGGCTTTCTTGCTGCTTTGTGGGGGGAGTAGTAATTGGATTAGTGCTATAAATAAATGATGCAGGTACCCAGTGTCTGGGGCCACAGAAGTCTATGGGGCCAGTGTAGCCCAGGGACCTAACTCATATCTTGATTCTGGCTCATACTGGGTTAATAGGAATTAACACATGGCCAGACTTCTGACTTGTTGAGCTTATGGCCAATTTTATACAGTGACTACAATATGGGAGACACTCAATAAATATTAGTTAATAATTCAGTTGTGCTAAGAGCCTCTGACCTAGTCTCCTTAGTTTCCACCACACATTTTCTAGATTGCAACTTCAGTGACTCTAAGTCACAACACTGGCCGCAGCCTTCAACTGCACATGCCCTTCCATGGCTCCCAGTTGCCTTTGGGACAAAGTGAGAGCAACTCAGGGCTGCGCCTGAGGATCATGGTATGTATCACCACAGAGACTGCCTCCTCCCTACCAGAAGCGTCCTCTCTTACCATCTCCATTCACACTCCGGGCTCCAAACATAGCGAACAGCATGCTGAACTCCAGGCCTGTCGTGGTAATTCCTGCCACCTGCATTGCCTCCTTTCTTCTTCTATCTGCCTGACCTGTACCCACTTGTCAAGATGGAGCTCAGATACCGATCCATCAGAAATCTATCCTGAAAACAGTCGTCTCTCCCTCTGGAACAGGGTTAGACAACCCATCCTCTGGGTGCTGCAGCTCCTATGCTTGCCCCATGAACTCACAGATCACCCTGGACTTTAAATACCCATTTACTCATCTGTGTTCTCCACTGGCCCCGAGCCTCACTGGAACCTGGATCTGCGGCTGCAAGAGAGAGCTAATAAATGCCTGCTCTGCAGAGTACCATGAGGATTAAATGAGAAAATGTACACAAAGTGCCCAGCAACATGCCTGGCACATGAATGGTCATATATATGTTCAATGAATATATGAATGGGTTGGGATCACATACCAAGAGGTTATTCCAGGATCAAAGCAGAAAAAACAGGAGAGTTTTCATCCAGAAGACAGAATTTAAAAGCTACTGCCAAATCAGATGTGTGTCCCTGGAAGGGAAAGATCAGGACTTCTTATCCTCAGATTCAAAGCCCCCTTTGTTATAGAATTATTTTGTAGCATCCCTTTTAGTATGATGAAATAAAATCCATGGATAGTATAGCCTACCTACATACTTTTTAACAATCAATAAAATGTATTATAAAGATAAATAAAAGGAGACAACTTATAACAAAATATGTATTTCAATAAGTAAAATTTCAGACATGATTACAGAGAAGACACCCTAAGTAATCAGGTGTTTGCACCTGTTTCTAATGAGTAGGTTGGGACTGAAGAGACAGAAACCAATATTTAACTGAATATTTTTGACACTTTTTCCTCTCTATCTGACATTTTGAAATAAGGGCTAAATAAGTACCTTCCTATATTTGTCACAACAAAGGCAGGTTGAGACAGGGAGATTGTATTGGTGACTTCAATTCCACAGTGGCCTTGCCAACCTCTGCATGATTTTCTGAAATGGTGAACAATTCTTGATAAAATTCTGAACAAAACAAATTACACTCTTTGCTTGTTCTACTCAGTAGTTGCATTCCTGAAAAGCTAAATGAATTTTAAAACTATGCAGAAAATGCTTGGTTTATATACATTCATTGATAGATTGGATAGATAGACAGACAGACAGAGAGATAGACAGACAGAGGTAGGTAGGCAGGCAGATAGATAGATAGATAGATAGACACAGGCAGATAGATAGATAGATAGATAGATAGATAGATAGAAGATAGATGATAGATAGATAGATAGATAGATAGATAGATAGATAGATAGATAGAGACAGAGAAAGTTTTCACTCACACACATGTCTGCTAAGACATGTGAAAGTCTCACAGGGTGCAAGTTGATTCTTTGTGACAGGGAACTTACCAGCACAAAGCAGTATGAAGGGCATCCCTCATCCCCACCTACCAACTGCTAAGAGCTCTCTCAAATATTGAGACAATCATAAATACCCAGTCGATAAGCAAAATACCCAATAGGAGGTAGCACTTCTCTCTTTGAGAACCACTAGAAGACTCATCAGCCTAGGTAGGGCCATCAGGGACTCAGCCCTGTCCCCTTTCTCCTGGTAGAAAGCTCAGCTAAAACCTTCCAAATAAAGAGGCTTCAGAGGAGGCTGTGGGGCATGCAAGCTGGCACATTGGACAGACACCTGGGTGTACCATCCCAGCTGAGGCTGTCTCCAAGGATAATGTTTGTAGATGACGGTATGAGAAAGAGAGGTTCACACACTCCTAATGGCTTCCAGCTGCTGCCATCCACACTCTGCCTGTGAGCACAGCCAAACCATACTGAACCACGGGCTTCCTTCCCAGGCTGAATCCAAACTGAGCTCAGACACTGGCTCCCTGCAACCAATGTCGTAGTGCAGAGTCAAGAGACTTCAATTCTAGTCTCAACTCTGCTGCTCGCCTGCTGTGTGACCCAGGCAAGGCATTTTACTTCTCTGGGCCCCACTTCCCTCTCTGTTATGAGAGTTAGACAAGATTCTCTTCCCTGCTCTGTAAGTTTATGTTACCAGAAAAGAAGCATCAAAACAGAAAATAAATGCTCAACTCAAGTGATTTTTGAAAGCATATCCTAGTAAAACTACTGCCAGGACCCTTTAAGGAATGTAAATGGGTCATTTCGTAATCAGCACATTAATGGCCCGCACGCTAATGATCCAGCACTCGGTGCGTTAAAAGAAGGTTGAAACTGGACTGCAAAGGATGAGGTAGACAACAGCCTGAGCAGAGTAAAAGGGCAGCTAAAAGCCCAGAGGCATAAAATCGGACAGATACAATGAAACCTGTATTTAAAGAGCCTTGAGTGCTAGGCTTAAATTAGAAGGTTGAGCATTATGAAGCAGACCTTGGAAGGAACAAGGGTGCTGGGAGAGGAGTGGCAACAGGGGTAGGGTTACAGTCTGGGACTCAGTAAGTAAGGTGGAAAACAGGGACAAGTTCAAGGCTAGGAGACCAGGTAGGCACGTGGAAGATAGGTGCTTCTTTGTCCTTCCCCTTGGCCAGACTTCCAGGTGGCAGTCCTGAGAGAGGGTGGTCGTCCCTGATCCTCCTACCTCGGGTGGAATCCAGGTCTGGAAAACCAGGAAAGAAAGGGACCTGATTTTTCTTTTTCCTTTGGAACTGGGTTTAATTAACTACCTTCTGGATGCAAGTACTGTGCTAAAAGTTTCACGTAATTACTGCATTGGTGCCACATGGCACTCTTAGGGTAAATATCACGGTCCCTACTCTACACACAAGGCCCCAGGTTGTGAACTAACCTTTTCAGTTACTCGGCCTGTGGGTGGTAGAGCCAGATGTCAAACCCACGTGTTCCTGATTTACTCATTCATTTATTTATTCATTCATTCATTCCATAACTATGTCTTAGGAGTTTCCTACATGCCTGGCACTGGAACAAGCTTTCTGCTCTTTCAAAACTCACATTTCCATGATGGAAATCAGAAGGTCCACAAGCAAACTAATACATTCATGAGATTATTTCAAATGGCAGGAAGTAATAACAGAAAATAAAACCGGATAAAGTCACAGAGAGTGACTAAGGTGGGGAAGGGATGTAACTCTAATTGGGGGCTAAAAGGGCAGGGCCAGTGAGACCTAAAAAGTAATGATGCACAGATGTGGGAAGAGGATTCCAGGCAAAGGGAGCAGCAGGAGCAGCAGCCTTGAGATTAAAAGGATCCATTTAAGGAAGAGAGAGACAGTGTGGCCCTTGTTCACTGCAGGTCAGAGGTGAGCAGACATGGATGGTGTATGGTCTCTTGGGTTGAATAGAGTTGGATTTTATCCTAACAAGCAGCCTTTGGAGGATTTTTTTTTTTTTTCAGACAGAGTCTCTCTCTGTCACCCAGGCTGGAGTGCAGTGGTGCTATCTCAGCTCACTGCAACCTCCACCTCCCAGGTTCAAATGATTTTTCTGCCTCAGCCTTCCAAGTGGCTTACTACAGGCATGCACCACCACACCCGGCTAATTTTTGTATTTTTTTAGTAGAGACGGTGTTTCACCATATTGGCCATGCTGGTCTCAAACTCCTGACCTTGCGAGCCACCCGCCTTGGCTTCCCAAAGTGCTGGGATTACAGGTGTGAGCCAAAGAGCCTGGCCAGAGGACTTTTTTAATAAAGAGAGCCATGATCTAATTACATTTTATAAGACAGTAGACATAGAGCAGTAACAGTTGAGGCCAGGAGACCAGTTAAGGGGTTATTGCAGCTGTCCAAAGAGAGGAGAAAATGGCTTGGACTGGGATGCTAGCAGCTAAGCTGGAAGCCACAGATTGGATGGATGTAATTGGGCTCTGACACCAAAAGGACTGGCCCATGGGTTGTATATGGGAGGAGAGGGAAAAGGAGATCCCTGAGTTCACTCTGTTTCCCTCTCTGCCCCACATGGCCCTTGGAGGTCATCTGGCCATGTAGTGTTGGCTGGTCCTCACATGAGGGTCCACACTTTGTGGGTACTAGAGCTCATGCCCCACAGCAGCCCACTAGAGACTCCCAACATGATAGGAAATGCCTTTCCAGAGTGTGCTGCTTTTTGTCTTTCAGAGACATCTAGTCCATGTAGTTCCAGTCCTCTGCTCTGGAGGCACAAGGAGAATCACTTCCTTTCCTCAGCACTCCCTCCACAGACTTTGAGACTTCATCCCCTGCCTGCTTTTTTGTGCTCCAAAAAAATGGATTCTATTCTCACATTGCTATAAAGAACTACCTGAGACTGGGTAATTTATTTTTAAAAAGAGGCTTAATTGGCTCACAGTTCCACAAGCTGTACAGGAAGCATGGCTGGAGAGGCCTCAGGAAACTTACAATCATGGCAGAAGGTGAAGAGGAAGCAGGCATGTCTTCCATGGCTGGAGCAGGAGGAAGAGAGAGAAAGGGAAGGTGCTACCTTCTTTTAAGCAACCAGATCTCATGAGAGCTCATTAATTATCACAAGAGCAGCAAGGGCAATGTCCTCCCCTATGATCCAATCACCTCCCACGAGGTCCCTCCTCCAACAATAAGGATTACAATTCAACATGAGATTTGGGCAGGGACACGAATCCAAACCATATCATGAATGTTCTCTCTTGAGGCCAGTGGAAGGACTCTCACATCCTGACATTTGCTGGTGTTCCTGCTTCTCTGTCTTTTGTCTTTATCTCTCTCTCTTCTCTTATAGCCACACCCCCACCCATTCAGTAAACATGCATGCACACACGCACACCCTCCACCTGCACATACACATACATGCACTCATGGATCGCTATAATGGTGGGATTGATGTTTCCTTTTTGTGCTTATCTCTAGCTGTGACCCTGATGCCTATCCAAGCTTTGAAGTTTCCAGGAGGGAAAATTGAGGAATGGAGCCCATTGTGTCTGAGCTGATCACAAAGCAGGAACTCACCAGTACTGGAGCACTAAGGCCCCGGCTGACAGCATCCCAGAAGGGAGTCTGTGAACAAGAGGATGGCATTGGACCATGGGATTCTCTCCTCCCCCTCCTCAAATTTTTTGCATGGGTTGACAAGATGTGCTTCTTTTCCTAAATGGGTTAATCTCAGCTTGTCAGCTTCAGATGTGAACCACTCCAATTAAGGACTATTTCCAGCCAATTACATCCCCTTCACCATAAAGCACTAGAGAAATTAACAGGCTAATGGACTTAAGCAACCTCCAATGCCAAGACCAAAGCAGATGACAAGGAAGCTCCAGAACTACCCGCCTTTTCCCCTATTTTTTCTCCTGTCAGTAATTTCTTCTGTTAGCTGAAAATCCCTATTTAGCCAGCCTGCAATTCCTATTTTAGTAGGGCCAGCCAAGGGCACCCCAGGGAAAATCACCAGTGGGAGAAAAGGGCCTTTTGAAGATTAAACATGAGCAAAAAGAGAGAGGCTTTGAACATTGATGGAGGTTCTGTGCTTCCAACTCCAGCTGGAGCTGCAGATCTCACTGAAAAATAAATGGGCAAAGGGGAGAGAGATGGAAGAAGTAACCACTACAAGGATTAGAGGAGTTTAGTTACTGCATGAGTGCAAAGAAAAACTGAGCATCAGGAGTCCAAATGATTTATGCAGGCTCTGTTTTTCCTGTATGACCTTGGATTGGTCAGTACATCCCTCTGGGCCTTTTTCTTTCAATATATGCTGGTTGGTAAATATTTTAGGCTGAGCACAATTCTGGGTACTGGGGATAGATTCCAAGACAATAAGATGAAGACTCTACTCTCCAGGGTCACATCCTGTGGGGAAGCCAGGAAAACAGATAATTACAACACAATGTGACAAGTGCAATGATGCCCATTCCCCATCTACAAAATCAGCAGCTTACCCTGAAAAATGATGGCAATTATTACAATAACTAATGTCTGTTGAGCTCCTAGTCCTCTTGGATGACTGGCATCTCCCCTGGCCTCCCACTGCCATGAGCAGGAGTAAAGCAGGAGCCCCAGAGCTCTGGGATTCCTGGCAAGGTATTACCCCTTTCTCCCTCCTCCCTCCTCCTTCAATGCCTCAGGGCCTAGATGCACCATTACTGTCTGCCTTAGGAACACGAAATCTAATTCCATCATGCCCTGCATCATGGTTCACATCACTCACCCCAAGAAGCCAAGGGTTGCCAGAACATTGCCCCTTTTGGGGACTTTTGTCCCTACTGGGCTCTATATCCCTATCCCCTCCAACTCCTCAAAATCCACCACCATGCCCTCTGCAATCCCTTCTACTCTCAACTACACTTCTTCAGTGAACATTTGCTTTCTGGCTTCAAATGAAATCTGGCTCTCCTTGGTGATCCTCTGCTCCCTTGGCTCCCTTAAGAGCACCTGTTTTCTCTCCCACTCGCCTGCTGTCGTTCAGACTGCTCCTCCCTGCTCCTCCCTGATGCTCTCAGGACATTGTTCCCCTCTCCAAAACTTCGAGGTTTGAAGCTCATCCCATCACGTTAGAGCAATTGTTCCCCTCTCCTTTTCATGGCTACATCTTCAGGCCTGCAGGAGGTCACTGACCCTCAGCCCATAGGGATTCTCTCTCCTGGATCACTGTCACTCTCTTCAACACACACTTTGTTTCAATAGCTACATAGGTGCCCTCCCAAAAGCCTAGTCTATCATTCTTTGAATTCCTCTTGTCCAAAAGCCACACCTCAGTCACTCGCCTCTGTGGTCATGCTGTGTAACTTATCATTACAAGAACTGTTTTCATTCCATAACTCAGTTTCAAGCATCCCACTCTCTCACCTCTGTTCACTCAGAGGTCAATGATTCTTCCACCTCACTGGGTCCTAGGGTCCATTTAATCTGCCATATTTTCACTGCCCTTTATTCCATATGTTCCTGCTTCCCTCTTTACCCAACTAAGAGGTCACAGTCCCTCATCACTACAACCACTGCCACCACCATCATTATCTTCATGTTGTGTTATCCTGTTGGCAGGTTATATTTCCTAAGACCTGGCCACAACAGTCTCTCCCATCTCACATGCACTTCTTATGCATGTGCATCTCACATTGCCTTCTTATGTGACTTTGACACCCCTCCTGCTGAGATATGAGTCTGTGCTTCCTCCCTTTCATTCTAGATGGGGCTATGAGTATGGCATGGATGATGCCAAGGCAAGTCACAAAAGGCAAGAGAGCTTCTGCCCCTCTCTTAGAGTCCAGCCACCACACCAGGAGAGGCCCATGTGGAGGAGAATGAAAGCCCTCAGCCCTGAGCTCCAGCTTGCAGATGCCAGACAGAACTAACCTGCCAACCATGCGATTCACCATCTGCATTAGTCCCCTAGGGCTGCTGCATTAAATTACAGCAAACTGGGGTGGAGATGGGGGCGGGTAGCCCTTAAAACAACACAAATTTATTCTGCCACAGTTCTGGAGGCTGAGTCCAAAATCAAAGTGCCACACTCCTTTAGAAGCTCTAGAGGAGAATATGTTCTTTGTGTCTTCCAGCTTCTGGTCCTAAAGGCATTCCTTAACTTGTAGCTACATGACTCCTGTCTTCTCCCCTGTGGCCACATTGCCTCTACCTCTTCTATATGTTAAATCTGTTAAGTCTTCCTCTGCTTGTTTCTTACAGGACACTTGTGATTGCATGTAGTGGTCACATGGATAATCCAGGATAACTGCCCCATCTCAATATCCCTAACTTAATTGCATCTGCATAGCCCCCTTTCCTAAATAAAGATGTATTTACAAGTTCTAGGGATTAAGATCCTGTATCTTTGGGGGCCATTATCAACCTACTAGACTGTCTTAAAAGTGGATCCTCCATTTTCCAGTTAAACCATCCCAGACGAGCTGAGACAAGCTGTTCCTACCAAAGCCCTGCCAAAAATTAAAGATTCACAACCAAAATGAACAATTATTGTTATTTTAAGCCACCAAATGCTAGGGTGGTTTGTTACACCGCAATAGATAACAGATACAACCCTCACCTTCCTCGTTCCTTTCTTGCTTCATTATCCTTGCTGGCTCTATCCAGCTCTCCCGCTGCTCTCAACCTGGACCCAGCAGCTGAGTATGATAAGAGAGAAACACACAACCCCACTGACTCTGCCCAGTCTGAATTCACAGCCGCTAAGCTCAGGTGGGCCCTGTGATCTCCAAACCAGCCAACTACATTGTCCCAGTGAGAATCACTCCCCTGTTCTCCCAGTTGGCCATTTTGCCCCTTCTTTCTGCTCATATCTTCACTGCCTCCTCCCCAGCCTGTCTCAGATGATAACTTTGATTCTTATTTCATGAAGAGCATAGAAGCAATCAGAAGAGAACTCTCACAGTTCCTCCACCACATTTTCCAACCAGACCCATCCACACTTACTGCTCTCCCTCCTGTTCCCATGGATGACCTTCCCATGCTCCAGCCTCCCGCCGTGTCCGCTGATCCCATTTTCAAGGACACCACTCAGTCTCTCCGTCACCTGCATCATCATTCATTTCTCACTTCTCTGCTGGATAATTCTTTTTTTTTTTTTTTTTTTTTTGAGATGAACTTTCTCTCTTGTTACCCAAGCTGGAGTGCAATGGCACAATCTCAGCTCACTGCAACCTCCGCCTCTTGGGTTCAGGCAATTATCCTGCCTCAGCCTCCTGAGTAGCTGGGATTACAGGCACGCACCACCATGCCCAGCTAATTTTTTTGTATTTTTAGTAGAGACGGGGTTTCACCATGTTGACCAGGATGGTCTCTATGTCTTGACCTCATGATCCACCTGCCTCGGCCTCCCAAAGTGCTAGGATTACAGGCGTGAGCCACTACGCCCAGCTGCTGAATCATTCTTATCAATGCTAGACATGTTTTAGCTCTCCCATTCCGGTCTAGTTACCACCCATTTTTCCTCCTTTAAAATAAAACAATGGTTCATACTCAGTCTCTAAGGCCTTTCTTCCCATTTTCTCTTGAACCCACTCTAATCAGACTTCACACTCCCTCCCCATTTTACTGAGAACAACACTTTTCAAGGTCACCCATGATACTCTCCACCTACAACATTGCCAAATCTGAGATCTTTCATCGGTTCTGATCTTCCTTAACCCATCGGCAATGGATATTAGTTTCCTAGGGCTGCTGTAACAAATTACTTTGTTGAAGGTAACTTTGACAAAAGAAAATTTTTGGTAACAGTTCTGGAGGCTAGAAATCCAAAATCTAGGTGTCAGCAGGACCATGCTGCCTCTGAAGGCCCTGGGGAAGAATTTTCCCTCGCATCTTCCAGCTTCTAGTAGGTCCTGGCCTTTCTTGGCCTTTGTTGGCTTGTAGCTGAGTCACCCGAATCTCTCCACCTGCCTCTGTCCTTGCTCGGCCTTCTTCCATTTGTGTCTCTGCAGGCCCTCTCTTCTTCTTATAAGAAAAATAGTTGTTGGAGTTAGCATCCACCCTAATCTGGTATGACCTTATCTTAACTAATTACATCTGCAAAGATTCTGTTTCTAAAAACGATTATATTGTGAGGCTCCTAGCAGACATGATTTTAGGGGAAACACTGTTCAACCTACTACAGTGACAGTTAGCAGAGTTGATTATTCCTTTTAAGAAACACTTTCTTCTCTTGCTCCCAGGACACCACATTCTCTGGGCTTTCCTCCCATACCAGTGACCACTCCTTCTCAGTCTCCTTTGCTGGTGGCTCCTCATTTCAACCCTCAGAGGCCTTCTCTTCTCTGCGCTCTTTTTCTCCATGTGATCTTGTCTAACCTCATGTCTTCAAATCCCATCCACATGCTGACAACTCCAAAATTCCTTCCTCCAGCCTCAAGCTCTCTCCTGACATCTATCTTGGATGTTTAGGGCCAGCTCAAACACAGTAAGTCTCAAACCAAACTTCTAATCCTCTCTACACCTTTAAAAAATAATGATAAAACCCTGTTCCATCCATAGACCCTCTCTTCTCAGTAATTGGCAACTCTGACCTTCTTTTCCTCAGGTCATAAAACTTAAAGTCATTCTTGATTGTTCTTTCTCACACATTACCTCCAGTTTGACACAAATCCTGTTGATATTTACCTTCAAAATGTATCCCATATTCAACCACTTCTCACAGCCCCACTGATGGCCCAACTCACCATCATCTTGCTCGGAGCAGGGATCAGCTAAATTCAGCCTGCCACCTATTTTTTGAAAATAAAGTTTTATTGGAACACAGCCACATTCTTTGTTTACATGTCATCTGTGGCTACTTTTACATTCCAAGGGCAGAACTGAGTCATTGCAACAAAGACCATATGGCCCTCAACGCTGAAAATATTTACTCTCTGGTCCTTCACAAAAAAATGTTTGCCAATCCTTGGCCTAGATCGTTACAATCATAGGTCCTTCTCTTTCACCCTTGTCTCCACTGTAGCTGATTCTCAACCCAGCAGGCAGAGTGATGGGTTTTAAACAATGAGTCAGACTCTCACTTCCATTCTCAGAACTCTTCAGTGCCCGCTGAGCTCACTCACCCCAGCTCACCTGATATCACAGCGCTAACCCCCAGCTACCCCTCCGTCCTTACCTTCAGCTACTTTCTGCCTCGAATTACTGCAGCCACCCCAGACATGTTCCTATTTTTAGGACACTCCAGGCATTCTTTCCCTTCATGGTCACTGCCTTTTCTATTCTTTCACCCTCACCAGGCTCACTTGCACAACTCTCCTGTCCTCGGGAGACCCCCCCACCAACTCACCCTGTATGGAATAGAGCCATCACCACAAGCACTCACTACCCTTCTTAATCTGCTCCCATTTCTCTCCAGAGAACTTATTACCATCTGCCATAATATACATTCTCTTATTTATTTGATCATGACTTGTCTTGCCTTCTTGCCATCAGGCATTCTACAAGATACACACTGTTCTATCCTGAGCACTGAGCTGTGTTTGGAACATAGTAGGTGCTCAGTAAAAATGTGTTGAATGAATAACTAAAAGAATGAATGCTCAAATCCCAGTCTCTGTGCTAAGCCAACGACATACCTTGGATTGCTGACCTCACAACAGCCCCACGCAATGGGCAGGGAGGCTCAGAGCTCAAGGACACCCATCCAGGTCTCAAAGTCAAGTGCAGCACCAAAGCCCACTGCCCTCACCACCTCCACCTCCTGAAATTTTACGGGTCTTTATATCTTAGAAAATATTTTCACATGTACGCTCATTTTTCTAGCAACTTGAGTGTTCACTGGTGAATATATAAGCAAGATGTGGCCCATGCCTATAAGGCAACGTTATTTGGCCTTAAAAGGAAGGAAATTCCAACATATACTATAAGATGAATAAAACTGAAGGACATAATTACACAAAAGATAAATACTATGTGAGCCCACTTATAAACGGTCCGTAGAGTAGACAAATTCATAGAGACAGGAAGGCGAATGGTGGTTGCCAGGGGTTAGGGGAGGGAGAAATGGGGAGTTATTGTTTAATGGGTGTAGAGGTTCAGCTTTGCAAGATGAAGCATTCTGGAGATGGATGGTGGTGATGGTTTCTCAACGACGTGAATGTGCTGAATGCCACTGAACTGTGCACTGAGAAATGGGAAGGATGGCGAATTTTACGTTACTTGTACTTCACCATAATTTTTAAAAATTCAAAAAGAATTCATATGTCTTTCTTGTTACAAACTGCCAAAGGGGGACAGGTTCTCCAGTTTTCAGAAGAGAAATGACAGTGAGGTAGGCCAGGCCCAGGAGGTTCAGAGAGTGAGGTGGGTGAGGCCAGGGCTGCTGGACACAGGGCCTTGAACCCAGGTCCTTCCTGTCTCTTGTTTCCATAGTGCCCCTTGCTTCACACCAGCCTGCCCTCTCTCTCCTAAGGCAGCACGAAGATTTCCCTCGATGTATTTACTGTGTCTTAAATGTCCGAAAATTTATTTCTTCCATTGCTTGGGTGGATTAGGAACTCCTGGGAACTTCTTTCTTCCTCGCCCAGATCTGGTCCTAGTTGGTGTGGGACAAGTGAACACCAACTACAGAAAATGCCTCTGAAGAGCCAGCAGGAGGGGGGCCAATGGGAGCCATTAGCACATTAGCATATGCAAATTGGCAAGGGTAAAGAAAACTGGGAAATCTGCTATTTTATCATTTGTGGTAATTATAGTAATTTAGAGTGGTGAATCAATGGGTTCCTGGAGGTAAAAGCATCTCGGAAGGATAATGTGGTGTGATTAAGAAGTTCTGATTAAGAACTGCTGTCATTTTCACTTGGAAAAGGTGAAGAAAGAGGCTGGGATCAAAAGTTCAGTAACAAAAGTCATGAAGGTAAGGGACTTCAGCCTGCCAGGCTTTGTCCCCAGTACTAGGGACACAGAGAAGAATCAGTATCTCCCTGCCTTGCAACACTTACAAAGGAAAGACAGCCACAGAAAATGACTATTGAAACACTGATTCGTTCAGTAATCATGCTTACAAAGGAGCATGGAGAAATGAAGAACTTTGTCTCAGGGAAAGACAGTGGTCTGGAAAAGCTTCAGATATTAAAGGTGACACCAGAATAGGGTTTTGCAGGATCAATAGGAGTTTGCAGGTGGAAGTAACTGTGTCTACAAAGTGTGGAGTTAAAGTGCTTTTGGAAAATTCCAAAGGAAAAGTGGAAAGTGGAGAATTGTTGTTTATAAAGCTGGAGATACTAGGAAGGCCTGAAACTGGAGCCGTGAGGGCCACTCTAGGGAGCCTGGATACACACCAGCAACTGCTGGGAGCCAAAAAGAGAGGAGCAGGGAGTGACTTGGTCAGAACGGAATTCTTTTTTAAAACCTGGTGAAGGGAGCCAAAGAGTTAGTGCAACAAACTAAAACTATGACAGGGTCGGGGGCAGGAGCAGGGGACAGGAGTCAGCAGACAGAGACAGGAACAAGTCCCTGAAATAGAAGCAGGAGGTTCAGAGACAAGCAACATGGAACTCCATGAGTCACAACTGAAAGAGGCCTTAATAATCATCGATTTCAATCCCCATTATACACGTGAACAAGCCAACGTTCAGAGAGGTTAAGGCACTTGTTTGATGTCTTACAGCTAGTAAACAGCAGAGCAGGTGTCTGACACCAGGTCTATTTGACTTCAAAGTCCAAGGTCTGTCTACCACTCCAAAATCTTCTGGGATATAATACAAAACGGTCAGTTATCCCAAAACCCTATCATATCACAGGGGTCTCAGAGACCAGTCAGTAGATTCTGCCTTCCATATTGTCTTTGAGGATGACAAGTTCAGGGAGGTCCTAGGTGCTGTTGTCAAGTCCCTGAAGGACTTCTCTGTGGTGGGACATGGGAGAAGATTTTATTTCTATGCCTATTATGAAAGTCTGATCACAGTCCAGTCCAGAGAACAGTGGAACAGTCAGATCTATCAGTAGGGTATCTATCTTAGGAGACAGTGAGTTTCCTATCCCTGGGACTATGCAAGACAAGGCTAAGTATTCAGTTCACCAGGATGCACAAGAGAGGATCTGTGAACTCTGAGAGATTCTTAAGATCCCTTTCAATTCCAAGGTTCTAGGATCTTTGCAGGTTGAGACACATCTTGGAACAAGCCAAAAACCTTTTCATAAGCTGTTACTGGAAAATCATTTATTAATTCATTTACAGGCAAAGCATATTTTGAAAAACACTTAACTGGGAGAAGCACAAGAAACAGAGAGAAAACTCTAAAGGGGTATCTCATACAGCGGCCTTGAAGGATGAGAAGGAGGGACGTCACAACAGCAGGAACAGCAAACTCCAGGGCCCAGAATCAAGACAGACCACAGCAGGTCAGCATGGCTGCTGGCAGGGCCAGGCATGCAGAGAGCTAGAGCATGCAGTGAGAAGAGGCTAGAGACACTGGCAGGGACAGCCCTGCCTTGAGGGATACGGGGGCCTATGACAAGTCTCCGGCAGCAAAGTGATGTGTGTTTTAGAAAGTTCACACTGACAGCCATGTGGAGTTGATGTAACTCATTCCTTAAGACTATTTTAGGTATGAAGGAAAATAAAACCCTGCCTTGGCTCTGAAACAGGAATGGGGGGCAGGAGTGTTTCCCTTGTGGTCTGGGGCAGAGGTCTCCACGAGCATCAGAACCCAGAAATCCTGGAGCTCTTCCCGGTGCTGGGGGCCACATCCCCAGGATACCTGCAGTGGCCAGAACCTCTGAGCTCTGGCCCACGCCAGCCCTCTGAACACCAGCTCCTTGCACAAGGCCTCGGCCGGGCCTTACCACCGACAGATGGAGCGTTTGTTGACACTCCGGTGACAGCTTGGAAACTCATCTCCTCCCTCCAAGCCGGCCCGTTCCACCTCATCCTCCCATCTGCCACCTCATTTTAAAACTAGCAGAACAACTCGGCTAGAGCAATTCCGACTTTTTCCATCTGTGCCGAGTTAATTAAGAGGGTAATGAGAGCTGGGAATGAACGAGTCCTGCATTAATTCAAGATATGATTAAGAGAAACATTTCTAAAATGTATATATGTGAGTGCAGAGAACAAGGCCCAATAGGCTGGGTGTGCACCCCAGGCCACGGGCCTCAGCTGTGTCTGCAAACACACAGGGCCTCTGCAGGAAGGCCCCAGGGAAGCAAGGAGATGGGAAACCAGCCTGCTTGGAGCAGGTGCCACCAAGAATTTGAGCTCCAGGAAAGAGGCCTGTGTGGTCATGGGAAGGAAGACAAAGTCCACCTTAGAATCTACTCCCAATATGGGCACTCCACAAACACATATGCATCACCCAGGGTGTGGCTGCCCCAGTGAATAACAGAGACAGGAGATAGCTAGGGCTTCTCTTTACTGAAAATTTCATATTATTACCTAACCACTTATTCAAAAGAGTCCCAGATACATCCAAAATTTTGCTAAAGATAAGCAGAATAAAAAGGTGAGACCAGAATCCAGGTCTTCGAACTCCCAGTCCAACAAGTAAAAATGGCAGTGATTCTGAATGGCAATGCACAAATAGCGACTGTTCACTGAGCACTTATTATGTGTCAAGCATCATTCTAAGGACTGCGTTTGTGTATTATCATTTAATTATCACAAAGACCCTAAGAGATAGGTATCATCGGTACCATTTCCCTTTTGTAAATGAGAAAACTGAGGCTAAGAGATATTAAGACTTGTCCCATATGCCACAAATAAGAAGTGGCGGAAATAGGATTTGAACTCAGATCTCTAAGATGCCAGAACTAAACTATCCTGCCAAATGCCAGCCCCTGTGCTCAAACAGACAGACAGTGAGGATAGCCCAATACAGTGCTTTGGGGGCACAGAGGAAGGTGATCTTACCTGACCTTGTGTGATTAAGGGAGAGAACCAGAGAAGCTTTCCTGGAGGAGGTGATGGCCAGGCTGACTCTGAAATGACCCAACTTCAACACTGGTTACTGAGTGTTCACAGGTGCCAAACAACCTGCCAGCCCTCTAATATGTCTTATGCCATTAAACCAGCCCACCCTGGGATAGAGGCATCAGTGTCTCCATGTGATCAATGAGGAAAGTGAAGTTAAGGAGAGTGACATTCAGGACAAAGATCACCATCCTGAGCCTTCCAACTTGTGAGCGGAGATGGGACTCGAACTCAGGGCACTCTGACTCTAAAGTAGACATGGGACCTCATCCACAATGGTGTGCTCAGAAGTAGGGTGGGAGTATGAGAGGATGGGAGTGCCCTGAGGACATCAGGAAGGGCTCAGGGATGCAGAAGACACTGGCCCTTCCCATCCCAGGAGTCAGGATGCCCACATTCCAGACCCCCGCTCTCCCGCCAACCCTTGCAAGACCTTGGCTTCCCCATCTGCACCATGGAATGATCGGATGAAGGTCCCTTCAGACTTAAGATTACATGTTCATGTCCACCTCCAGTGGCCTGGCCCAGCGCAGAGCTGTGTTTTCTCACCCTGCACCTCACCATGCACCTTCTGGCTCTCCATCCCAGAGAATCAAGCTCACACACCAAAGCCGGCCTCCAAGACCCATTACAATTCAACCTCCAACTTTCCCTTCCCCGCTCACACTCCCCCAAATCCAGGCTCCTGCCTTACTGAACACAACTGGAAGCTCAGGCAGCCTATAGGGTCCCGAAGGGCTAACTGGAAGTCAACACTATTCCCTCTGTTCTATTCCCTGACTCTCCACCTCTCTCTCCATGAAGCCAGAAAAATGGGATTCATTCTTGCCGGCTCCTCGTCCCTTTGGCCTGACCAGTGACTGTGCATCACGTCCTGCAGATGGCCTCTGAAATGTCTCTCGACTTCCCTCCCCATGAGTCCTCACTGCCACCACCCTAGCCAGGCTGCATCTCTTCCCTCAGCTCATTGCAACACCTTCCCAAAAGGGCTCTCCCTCCTACACTGCCCCTCCAGTTCCCTCCCAACCGCCAGTGTATAAACAGATTTTGGGGGCACAAATAGTATTTTATTACAGAAGACTATCTAATTTACAAATCAATACAGTAGATATTTCAAGGAAAACATTTAAGCATCATAGAAGATTGCATGAATATAAAAAAACTCAATGTGCAAGATTCAACAAGGAAATGCACAGAAAAACTTATTTTTGAATTATGTGGTTGTTACTATGCCACTGAGAAGGCAAAACAGAACTCCTCTTCCAGAGGCCAAAAATGGAAGGAGACCTTAAGAATGTGGCAGAAGCATTTCCACACGCTGGCTTCAATAGTCTGGTGTGTGTGCAGAAATGTTTTCTTTAGATTTAGGGAGTGTTTGCTCTTTGGAAGGAAAGGAGTGAAGACGTTTTATTTGGCTGCCCTTTGGGGTTTTCTGCTGCTTTTTGGTGGGCTGCTGTTATTGGTTGATTCTCAGGAGCTTCTGAGGTTCATTGGAATCCACAGCCTCTCAAGGTGCCGGGTTTTGGGTTTGTTTTTTTCCAATCAATGGTTACATCAGTTTTCTAACAGAAGGAACAGCAACCCTCTCCTAAATATTAGGATGGCTACTATTTTAAAAACACACACAGAGAGAAAATAACAGATCAGAATCTTTGTGCAGTTTTCATGGGAATGGAAAATGGTGCAGCCACTATGGCAAACAGTACAGTCATCCCTCAAAAAATTAAACATAGAATTACCATAGGATCCAGCAATTGCACTTCTGGGTATATGCCCAAAAAAATTGAAAGCACGGACTCGAACCTGGAAATCCATGTTCATGACAGCATTATTCACAATCACCAAGAGGCAGAAGCAACCCAAATGCCCAGCGTCCATCAGTGGATGAGCAGATGAGCAAATGTGGTTTATACCTTCAATGGGATCTTGTTTGGAAAAGGTAGGAAATTCTGGTGCATGTTACAATGCAAGAGGAATCTTAGGGACATTCTGTTAAGTGAAATAAGCCTGTTATAATATGGCAAATGCTAAATGATTCCACTTATATAAGGTACCTAGGGTAGTCAAACTCATAGAAACAAAGTAAAATGCTGGTCGTCAGAAGGTAGGGAGAGGGGGAATGGGGGGTGATTGTTTAATGTGTATGGAGTTTCAGTTTGGGAAAATGAAAAGAGTTCTGGAGATGGATGGTGGTAATGGCTGCACATGTGATTGTACTTAAAGACACTGAACTGCACACTTAAAAATGGTTAAGATGGTAAATTTTACGTTATGTGTATTTTGCCAAAAACGTTTTAAAACTTTAAATGTATTTTTTAAAAAGGAATGGACAGTGAAAGATGGGGCTCTAGCCACTAAAAAGTTACACTCCCCCAAACCCAGGCTTCTGCCTTACTGAACACAGCTGGAAGTTCAGGCAGCCTACAGGGTTGAAATGAGTTCCTTCTTTTCAGGTGTATAAAAACACATTCAGTAATCACTAATCATTACAGAAATCCAAATCAAAACCACAAGGAAATACTATCCCACACCAGTCAGAATGGCTATTATTGATCACTTAAAATATAACATTTTGAAATATTCTGGAAAAAAGAGTGTAGATAAAACAAGTTTAATCAGGAGTTAATCACTGTTAAAGCCAGACAATGAGGCCGTGGGCTTTCATTAGGCCATCTTCTCTAACATTGTATATGCTTGAAGATTCCCATCTTAAAAGGGATTTTTGTAAAAAAAAAAAAAAAAAAAAAAAAAGTTTGAAAAATAACATGGTGGTGAGGTTGCCAAGAAACAGGAATGCTTATGCACTGCTGGCTAGAGTGTAAATTAGTTCAACCATTGTGGAAAGCAAAGTGGTGATTCCTCAAAGAACCAAAAATGGAACTATCTGTCGACCCAGCAATCCCACTGCTGGATATATACCCAAAAGAACATAAACGATTCTACCCTAAAAATACATACACACATATGTTCATTGTGGCACTATTCACAAGAGCAGAGACATGGAATCAAGTTTCTTCTTCTTGGTGGGGTTCTGGAGTTGGGAGGACCCTGAGGCTGGCCTCACTGCAAACCTGGTGGATGGAGGTAGTGGAAGGGAGATGCTGAAAATCAGATATGATCAGGTGATGAAAATGCCCTCCTGCTCATTATCTTCCCCAACTCCCCAGCTCTTGAAGCCTCCCCAAAGCTTCTTTCAGGGCAAATCACTGATTCTTCACAAATACAGACAAACTCACCATTTCACAATTATGCCCTGTGCTCTGCACACGGGTTTGCCCATGTCGTTCCTTCTGCATGGAGGTTGCTAGCCCCTAGCTTGTTAAAACCCAAAACATCCTTCTCTAGGAGATGTCCCTAGTCCCTGCAGCTCAAGCATTGCACCCCACATCCAGACACTCACAGCTCTCTCAGCACTCACTGACTTCTCTCTGCTCTTATCCTGTCCTGTCTTGCATTCTTGTCTCATCTCTTCTACTAGACAAGGAGCTTTCTGTGCATGGACTTTCCATGACAGATTCATCCTGTATCTCCCATGGTGTCTACAACCATTCTCTCTACACCATAGGTATAGCCATTAAGCTCGGGTTTAACTACTTATCACTGAAAATCCACTGTAACAGTAGTTTCAACAAGGACATTCATTCCTCTCTCAAATAAAAGAAGCAGTCATTGGGGATCCAAACTTCTATGGTTTTTCCCACCATATTTAGTGTGGCTTCCATTTGCAAATCTACCTCACTATCCAGGGTGGCTGCTGGCATTCTGGCTGTGATGCCCAGGGCAGGGGGTGGGCAGGAAGGAGGAGAGTGCAAAGAAGGATGATCATTTGGGATGAGCTTCCTTTAAGAAGATGCCTTCGTGAAAGCTTCACACAATCTGTTTAGATCTCATTGGGCAGAACTCAGTCACTTGGGCACATCGAAAAGGACGCTGGGAAATATAATCTTTCAGCTGGGCATTTTGTCATTGCAAATAAGATTGAGACTCTGCTGCAAAGAAAGAAAGGATGGACATTACATGGAAACTAGCAAACTCTCCAACAGTCGATGCTGATGGATAGTGAAAAGCTGAGGGTGCAAGTGAACAAACGAATCCTGGAATCATGTGGACCAAGCCTCCTGGCAAAGCTTTGATAAACAGAAGTTGGACACTAATTACTCCTCTGGTAACTGTTATATCTCTCCTTTTCATTATCTCCATGGAATGATGAAGTCACAAATTTATTTTTGGGGTCACCCACTTCACCCTTATCATTTTCCTTTCTATAAGACAGAAGGAGACCTGAAAAAATGAGTCATTTTGGAGTTAGGTCAAATCCTAGATCCAGAAATTACCAGCTTTAGGATCCAGGCAAGTTATTTCTCTAAGTTTCAGTTTCTTCATCTGCAAAATGGGAATAATGTTCCACCTCTCAGAATCACTAGGAGAGGTCACTGAAATAACAAAAACAAGGTGCCTGGTGCAGTGCCTAGCATCTAGCAGGCTTCCATCCTGCCATCCCCATGCCTGCCTCAGTGCCACCATTTCTCATTCTCTTGAGATCCGAAGTTCCGCTGGCTACTTGCAGTGAAAACTGGACATACCATGTGTAAAATTTCTGGTACAGAGCTGGCCCAGAGTAGAGCTGATGGACAAGTAGGGGTCCCAGCATTAATGGGTGCTTATTTAAGTATTTCCATCTTAATCCTTTAAAAAAATGCATTTGAGGCCCAAAGAAATAACTGTCAAAATGGTAATGCATTCTCCAGCATCTGTCTGTAACAGAGCCAGAGAAACACTAGAGAAAGGTCATTTGGTGGTTCACCCCAAAGGATGTCATCAAAGCAGCCATTCATTGCAGCTACAGGTGAGATCAACTTGTCCTCTAGGAGCTAACCTTATCCCTCCCCAAACTGCTGCTTTGTTTTAGTTTGTATTGTTTTATTTTATTATTTTATGGGAACCAGCCTTTCTAGGGGCAATGTGACAGTGCCTGAATAAGCTCTTAGACATTTTCTTGGAAAAAACCTTAGAAAAATAGCAATGGCTAACATTTGTTGAAGACTTATGTTTCGGGCACCATGCTAAGCACTTTCAATCTGTGATCTCAGGCCTTCTTAACCAGACCTCTTGAGATTGTTATTAGCAAATCCATTTCACAGAAAAGGAAACCGGGGCACAGAGAGGTTTGGTCATTTATTCCTGGTCACGCCACTAGCAGGAGGAGGAGCCAAGACTAGAAGGTAGGCCTCTGGCTCCAGCATATACCAGACAAAATGCAGAAATGCAGGCATAGGGGTTTAAGTCTTAGCTCTGCTCAGATGACCTTTGTCCTCTTTAGAGGTTAAGTTTTCTCAGCTGAGAAATGGCAGAGGCAAGGGCAGCTGCAAACAGGGTTGCTGCTTCTAGCTCTAGCCATCTATAAACTAAATCTTGGTTTTCTTTTTGGATCATTGAGCTAAACAAGGAAACTACTGTATCCATTAGCAATTCTTATTAGACTTTCCCAGTCTGAAACCTGACTTCCTAGACTGGAAACTATGTCAAAAATCCCTGAAGACAACAGCTGTCATTAGCTCAAGTCACCTGGCAGTACACCTGTGTTCACATCAGCACCCTGAAGACACAGAGCATCAGCAGTGACAGCTGGGTGGGAACTGAAGCTTGTGATTGAATGGCACTTGAAATCCATCCTCCTTCTAAGTACCCTTCTCTACTACTGCAAGGTGCAGACACTAACTACAGTGCCCAGATGCACTTGCAGCTAAAGTTTTGGAAGCAAATCTGATTCCACCAATGAGATGCATTCATGTGAGATTCAGATGGCAGAAGGAAGGCACTGGCCATCTTCATACCTCGATTGCTACTGGAAAACAGCAATATGGATGTTGCTGCAGCTAGGCTCAGTATTCCACAGTCTAGCCACCAGCTTCATGGATGAGGGGAGAGGGTGAGGCATCAGCAGCAGCTTCCTAACCTCTGGACCATAGCTACGCTTCTGTATCCTTTCAATCAATAGACCATTGGTAGTCCCATGACTTTCTCATCCCAATCCTTTCAACCATTTGGAAGGCCTGATGCCCGATATTTTTTTGTTGTTGTTGCTTCAAATCCTTAGGATTCTGTTACTACACTTCATCCTAATATCAACACTAATAATATGAGTATTGGTTCACCTTATCCAGGCTTTACAGAAGATTCCAAGTGAAATCTTAGTGGAAACTTAGTTTCTGACCCATATCTTTCGAATCCAGCAGCTGCATATTTTTGTGACCAGCAGAGTCTGAGACAGGCCCATTATTTTCCCCTTTTAAACAGCCAAGCTGCAGACTTCCTCCAATGCAGGGAAACACAGTGAGGAATAGAACATAATTATTGGTGTTCATTATGACAGACAGCCCAAACTAGCCAAAATGTGAGGCAGAAGGAAAGAATGCATCGAACTAAACAGTAGGGTGCTACAAAGACATGATTTTGGAAAACAGGAATCTTCTGATCTAAAAGAGGAGGAAGGCATGTACAAAGCTAACTCTAAGATAAAACCCAATGACAAATATTTTTTTTTACTGCATGCCTACTATGATGCCAGAGTCTGGAAGCACCAAATGGAGGAAGATGCCACATACCATAAATGCTGAAGCTGACCACTAGAATCAAGAAAAATGTCACAGAAGAGGTATCATAGGGGCAGGCCTCAAATGCTGGGAAGGGTTTTACATGGAAGAAAATGAGATCTGTCGTAGTGAGCTCAGCCAGTAGACCAGTGAGGCTACAGCAAGGTGCACATGAGAGAGAACCAACCACAGAGGCCTTGACTGCCACATTCCTCAGACAGACTTCATTCTATAGTCACATTTCCTTTCTTTATTCATTCAACAAACATCTGTCAAATACATACTGTGCACCAGCCATCGTGCTGTTCACTGGGGATATGGTAGCGATTAAGAGTCACTGCCCTGACAACATTTTTCTTCCGAAAGTGTTTTGATAAAAGAAATTACTCTATGTGACTTCGTTTGGAGGAAAAAGACCAGGGTTAGGAGAATGGTAGGCACCTCTTGTTTTGCTTTCCTAGTAACTCCCTTTCTCCCTTTCTTCTGGGAATTCCCCTCACTCTATCCATGTCCTGTCACTTTCCTATATGTCCCAATGTCTTGGCCACAACTACTTACACTGAGAAAATCACCTGAGTGGGTCAGCTATAGCATATGGCACTTAAAGAGAGCCAGGAAGCCCCACTTTGGTGCTTAGACCCATAAGGTCTGAAGCTTTGGTCAAGGTATGTGTGGAGGTGAGATGTAAAGATAGATGATATGGCAGGAATGGGGATTAGGAGGCAGAGAAAGAAAAATAACATGAGCAAAGAAGACATCCTTATGGAAGGAACTGGAAGCACTTGAAGCCCTGGTACCAGCTATTCCGAAGACCCAGCCACACTCCTGCTCTTGGATTCCAGGAGGTACTGAGTATCCTTCCAGTAAATTCCATTTTCTGCCTATGTCAGGCCAACCTGGGTTTCTGTCCCTTAGAGCCCACAGTGCTCTGTGTAATACAGCCAGTTAGGCAGCTCTTGCAAGAGTCTGACTGACAGATGTTAAATCCCTGGCTAGATGCAGAAGTGGACACAATTATGTTGGGGGTGAAAGGGAGTGAAAGCCAAGAGAAAGAAGCAGTCACAATCACTACCCTCAAGGACTTGAGATCAAAGAGAAAAAATACAACATTAAGAAATCTCATATTTTCACAGTGCTTTGCTGATTCCAAAGGAGAATTATGAACAGACTCTCATTCATTGACTTATTCATTCAACAAATATTTAATGTGCTGGAGGTTGGTTTGCCAGGCGCTGTCCAAGGTGCTGGCCATCCTGTGTGAACGAACAATACAGACTGCATTTCCCGGCTCACAGAGCTTGCGATGCAGAGGGGAAGAGAGACAATAAATGATTCAACAAATGTATGATTTAAAGTTGTGGTAGGAGCGCCATGAAGGAGCACAACACTGTGCTTTGGGAGAGAATAACAGGAAGCCTATTGTAGATGGAGAAGCCCTTGGTGGAGAACAATGCATGAACCAAGATAATGAGAAAGAAACAATTGTGTGAAGACTATGAGAGGGTGCATCAAGAAGAGCAACAGATTGTGCAAAGGTCCTGAGGTAGGAACGAACTTCCCACTGAGGCCAAGAGAATCCCAGTGCAGCTGGAAGGGAGTCAGCAATAGCAAAAGGGTGGTGGGAGAGGAGCTGAAGAGGTGGCTTGGAAGCCCAGAGAGGGATCTCCTGGACCATGGAAGAAATATGGACTTTGTTCTCAGTACCTAGGGGGAAATACCTGATATTGGATTATCTTCCCCACTCTCTAGGAGCAGAAACTTGGGCTGATAGATGAGAAGTGACTTGCTCAAGGTTAGCAAACAAATTAACGCTAAACTTCTAATATAATGCAGCAAGTTTGAGGAGGGAGAAAAAGGAGAGTTCTTTGGAGAGAAAGCCCAACAGCAGTGAAAGGGATGATACAGAAACACTTCATGGAGTAAGAGGCATGAAGTGGGACCATGGGGGAGAGACTCACTGGACTGTGGGATACCACGTGGATTATTTTTGACTTGCTTCTGAGGACCACTAGACCAGTGTCAGTCAAAGTCAGCATCAACTGGGAACTTTTAAGTAAAGCAAGACTCTCAGATCCCACCTCAGACTCAGTGATTCCAGAACTCCAGGGATGGAGTCCAGGAATCTGTGCACTAGCATACTCTCTAGGTGATTCCCATGCATGTTGCAGAGTGCCTTATGGTGGGTCCCCAACCCTGAGAGTAGCTGACATCTTCCATTTGAACCTCAGTTACTAACTAATATGTACAAATACTCCAGAGTCCACTACTATCTAATTTTGTGTTAATATTTATAGTTTCCTTATTCACATTGTCAGTAACTTACATACAATGACATGCAGTGCTCTTAAGGGTACAATTTGATAAATTTTTCCATTTGTAGATACCTGTAAAACCATCATCCAAATTAAGATGTACAATATCCCTCCCCCCATAGAACATATTTATGCCCCCTTCCTCAAAGGAAACGACTATTCTGAGCACTATCTCCATAGAATACTTTTGCCTGTTCTTAAGCGTCATATAAATGGGTTACACTGTAAGCACTCTTTAGTGTCTGACTTCCGTCCTTCAGTATTTTATCTGTGGCATTATCTGTATTATTGTATGTAGTATCTACCTGTTCTTTTGTATTACTATGTAGTATTTCATTATCTAAACATATTACACTCTATTTATCCATTCTACTGCTGATGGGCATTTGGATTGTTTCCAGTTTGGAACTATCATGAATAAAGTTGCTGGGAATATTTCTGTACTTGTCCCTTTGGAAGATAGATAGATAATCAGGAATGGACAGAGTTGCTCATGTTCAGCTTTTGTAGACACTGCAGATCCTTCATTCAATAGAAATGTCTGTGAGTTTGTAATAATTCATTTAATCCATGCAGCTCAGCAAGGACTATGGGGACTATGGATCAACTCCTGGCATGCCCTGTCAACATAGATAACTTGTTTATTCTATCTGAGCCTCAGTCTCCTCATCTGTAAAATGGGTAGGAAGACTGGCCAAATGGTTTAAATATGGAATTCTTTCAAATCTTGTGCAAAAGTCCAACATGTGTCAGGGAAATAAACAAAATAAAACAGGGGCTTCATTTAGCTGGAAGGGGGCATAGAATCCTCCCACCCCAGCCTTTCCCTCAATATCAATTCCTGGGGTTCCTTGGAGCCACATTTGTCTCTCAGGGGCCCAAGTTAACTCACAAGGAGTTTCTAATCTATTCTGTGTATCTAGGAATCTTCTCAACTCTCCCAAGGTGTTTAGTTTGCCTATCTGACCTCACCACCCTCAACCTACAGAAGAGTCCATGCCAGCCCAGGACAGATGCTGGGGAGGCAGAAGGAATCAGAACAAGGCTGGTACTGCTGCTGCTAAGAAATGCCCTTTGTGAGTAAGTTTCTATTTGACCAGTCCTTTTTATGTCCCCTGCTGAGCTTTAAGCTCTAAAAAAAAATGCTGACGGTATCTTAACTAGAGATGATTGAATGAAATGAGAGCATAGTTTGTCCCAGGTAATACATTGGTGATTTTGAATGTGTATAATGTCAAGATGCTATAGGTAAAGTTTTGAAGAAGAAAAACCTTTTTTTCAAGACTATTGATTTGAGAAGGGGGGAAGTAATCTACTTATTCCTGTAGCCACTTCAAGCCATGCTGATAGAAAATAAAATGTGGAAGAAAGAATAAAGGATAAGAAAGTCAGGAGAGGAGAATAAAAGAGGAAGAAGTTTCCACCAGTGTGTTAGTCCGTTTTCACACTGCCAGAAAGAACTTCCCTGAGACTGGGTAATTTACAAAGGAAAGAGGATTAATTGACTCACAGTTCTGCATGGCTGGGGAGACCACAGGAAACACAACCATGAGGGAAGGGGAAGCAAGAACCTTCTTCACAAGGCAGCAGAAGGGAGAAGGAGAGACTATTAGACATTTATAAAACCATCAGATCTCATGAGAACTCACTCACTATCATGAGAACAGCATGAGGGAAGCCACCGCCATCATCCAATCACCTCCCTCCCTCAACACATGGGGATTACAATTTGAGATGAGATTTGGGTAAAGACACAGAGCCAAACCTTATCAACCAGGAACCATTGTATTCACCCATGTGAACTGCACATGAAGTGTTTGCTGGGGAAGATTCTGAGTGACAAAGTGACCTGCCACGCATTCTTACTCCTCCTTCCTTCTCTAATTTTAACACCTCAGCTCCCATCAACCTGAAGAATTCCTTGTTTCCTCCCCTCTCGCCTTCTCTGGAGCATTCACCAAATATTTACTGAGCACTAAGTGCCAGGCAATGTGAATTCACCAATAAGCAGCAAACTAGGTGACTATGCCAGGGAGCTTATACTCTCCCAGAATGGTGTCCCTCTCCAACGGTAACCAAAGCAGGCTTTCCTTCTAACTGCTGTCATTATCAGATGCAGCAGAGCCTTCCACAATCTCCCCAGTGATCTTCTTCCCATGGTCTCCCCTTTTCAGCTCTTCCTCTTCCCATACCTTCTCCCCAGTTCTTAGGTTCTCAGCATAAATGTGCATTCTAATTTATCTGGTCATAGACCAGGTGTCTGAGATACAAACTGTAAGACAGATGTCTACATTCAAGTGGTTTACTGGGGTTGCTGTCAGAATTAACAGCTGTCAGGGAGTGAAGGAAGCAAGGTTGGGCAGATGCAGAAATTATACTGTGATACAGTTGCAACAGAGGTCTCAGCCAATTCAAAAAAGAAAAAGCTCTAAATTACAGAGATGACACTGCAAAGTTGTCCCAAGTATTGCCCTAGGGAGGGGGTGTAAACTTGGGTGCGGCGGCTCCCTTCAGCCAAGGGCAATTGCTGAAAGGGACTCAGATGTGAGTCAACAGCAGTCAGTACTTCCAGCAGCTCGGGGAGCCTGGGTCCTTAGACATATCTGTGTGGCATGCCACAGCTCCCACTACAATCTCTACCTTCTCCCAAGAACCCAGCCCAGTGCCTGGCACCTAGAAGATACTCAGTGGTTTGTGGGTTGTGAAATTGGTTCTCAAATTTGTATGACAATATTTTATGATTTCTTCTTTCTGGTGTGGTTCTCTCTCATGATGCTTGGTGCAGGTGTTTATGTCATCCCGGCCATGTGGAAGGCACAGTAGGGAGCCTGGCAGATGGTTTTAGGTACAAAAAAACGGAATCTCTGCCATCTATGGTTTCAAAATTCAGTGGGGGCAGGCGAGACAGATTTAGAAAGATATGTAAGATTTGATGAAATATGATGAGGGCACATAGTAGACCCTATGCACATATCTGTGAAAATTAAATTAAATCTTTTTGAGGAGATCAGAAAAGGCTCCATTTTTTGCTTCTTTTAACTCACTAGGAAATTAAAAGGAGATGGTGACGTCCATACTATGGAAGAGTTGTAAGAATTGAAGACCATGAAATGACCAAATGATCATGTGATCTGTGTGTTCTCAAAGGGATGGAAAAAGTAGGGGGAGCTGAAAAAGAAGTGTCAGAAAGAAATACAATGAGATACACGGTCTTTGGTTTTCTGGGCATTTCCAGGCAATCACATGGCTGCCTGTGGCTTCCAGGCCTGATGTTCATTCCTCCTCCTCCTAGTTCTGGCCCTGCTTGGTCTTCACCTGTCTGCCTAGCCTATCTGCCTTTGGGCTTCATTGTTGGCCACCTTCAAGACTGAGCTGCACCTGCTTCCACCACAGAGTAACCACCCCCAAGGATGGATCCCAGAATCCCTAAAGGGAGAAAGACCTTAGATGTTACCCAATTTGACCCTTGACTTTATCAGAGAAAATTGAGGCCCAGCAAGGTGAAGGGAGCTGCTCAAGGCAACCCAACCAGGTGAGTGAGCGACCTGGGGCCACAGTCTCAGTCTTGGTACTTCCTGTGTGGTATAATTTCCATACTACTGTCTCCTGCCCTGCCCACCATAGCCTCATTACTTACATACATTGATTGCACCCTTAGCTTCCATTTTCCTCTCCAGGCCTTTTCCTTATTAAGTTCATATGTGTGAGGTAGAATTTGGCACATAAATGATGAACAGTTACTTTTAAGTAAACTAGATTTGCTTCTTCCCCTGTAAATGGCTTTAAATGCTTTGACGCTCAAAAATGATGATCTTATTAAGATGGCTTTGAAGCCCCTCACCTTCTCTGATAATCTGAAATAAAGGAAAAGGAATTACCCATAATTGGGAGTGTTAAACTCAGCATGTCAACTCACTGGGTCCCCACCCAAACTCTATGAGATGGGCAGGAGATGGGCAGGAACAGCCTCATGCTACATGACAAAGCCTTAGCTCAGAGATGTGGAGAGAACTTGCGTAGCAAGCTTAAAGCCAGTCCATGTGATCTCTGAGACCTGGCTCTCCTGTTGTGACTATGATGATGTGGAATGAAAGTCAGACTGGCTACTTCCAGTTGAAGCCCTTTCTCTGGACATCGCCGGAGGTACTTGCCTCCAGGAGCCAGCCCAGGTGGCTGATCTGTGACTCAGAAATGAGAGGCTTGTGGTCTAGGAGCAGAGTTGAGTCCTCTGGCAGGCACAGTGCCACAAGCAGGGTTTGTGTTAGAGGTACTCATCCAGTGCAGCAGGAGAGGAGATTATTCTAAATAATGTACAGTCTGATGTGACATTATGATTCTTAGACTATAAATCAATAACCAAAATAAAGAAAATTGTTAGGTCTGGGTAGCATAAAACATGGGCACAGACAAAGAGACTTAGGGGTACAATTTGCTCTAAATCTGTTTAACCACCTTGTAGCTTCTCGCATTACAGTCTTAATCCAGCACATTAGCAAGATTAGTATGTGGTTTTTACAATTAAATCACATATTTTATCATGTCTCCTTCTTTCATGCTATGTAAACTTCCAGGAAATTACAGACTCATAAACTTTGGCATAAAGCAGGAGGCAATAGGAAGTGGAGAAACCAGAAAGATGTTTAGGGGCAGCTCTGAATTCCACATTCCATATATTAATGTGATATTAAAAAGTCCTCCATTAATACTCCCATTAGGGTAAAGAAATTTCAATGAATAGATTAAAGATGAGTCTCTTGATGCATATAACTGGGGTCCCTGGGGATTACAGGGCTTTTTTTTTTAATTGCTAAGAGGGAAAGTTTAAGGTTTTAATATAGATGAGTTGGGACGGTGAGTTATTCTGGTCTAAGAGCAAGAAAAATGCATTTTCTTCTGAGTTGCTGGCTTCACCATGGCTCCAATATACATGATTTGAGATCAGGATCCGTTTTTAGTAAACCAGAGAGTGAAAATCCATTTGATAAGGGCATGTCTAATGAGCTGTTTCCTGTAACTTTGTGATTTGTGAGAAACTCATCCTCCCACATGTAGATCCATGATGCATATATGCACTCACACACACACACACACACACACACACACACCACATACACATGCACAGATACACAAAAACAACCTTTTATAAACAGACCAACTAGCTCCCCTGGAATGTAACTCTATTACACCACAGATTAGAAGGCCCAAGTTCAAGGCTTCTACTAGAACACATTTACATATTTCATGGGCTCATAGAAGGCTGGACGTAGAAGGATCTTCCAGCTCATCTCTTAGAACCCTCTCCTGTAAAAACTGAAGCAGAAAAGGCTGAAGATTTACCCAACATCTCAAAGCAAAGTACTAGCAGAAATGCAACTTCTGTTTAGCAGAAGTGAAAGTATTGTGCAGCTCCAGGGCTTCTTCGGACTCTACTGGAGGCAGAGAGTGTGGTACCCAAGATCAGGGGCATCAGACAGACCTGAATCCAGTCCTGACTGTACCTCTTTGACCTCATCTATAAAATAAGAAACACTGGAGAATCTATCTCCCTGAGTGGTTGTAAAGGGTAACTAAAATTATGCCTGCCATGTAGCAAGCTCCCAGTAAATGTCAGCTGGTACTCTTGATATTAACATTAGTCTTCTTGCCTGTGTGCTAGAAGCATGGTGGTGCTAGGAATTTGGTGTTCAGCTCAGTTCATCAAATGCTTGCCAGGTGTCTGCTAAGGACCAGATCTTGAGCTGCCTGTGAGGGACTATAGACATGAGTCAGACTAGGTCACTTCATGCTAAGCATCAGAGTCTGATGGTGGAGATGACTACACAAGCCAGTAAGTAACAGTCTGAGGCAGGTATGCTAACAGGGAGCTCTCATGGACTGCAAGGTTGCAGTGATTGGTTACAGAGAGGGGAGGTAGAATGGCTATCCCAGCTTGCAGTCCATAGAGGTTAGGCATGCAAAGGCCAGGATCCAAGCCTCAGCATGCCCACTGCTTACAGCTGTGAGATCTTGCCAGGGCCTCCCTCAGACTCCCTGGATCTCAGTCCTAATATCTGTGAGATGGGAAAGAAGGAATCGTGGAGCAGACACTGTGTACATCCCATCTACAGCTCTGACTAGCAGTGGAGCTAAGAATGGAGTTCAGGTTCCCAGCAGGACACTGGGTTTTCAGGACATCTCAGCAATGAGGGTAGATTAATTAGGATCTTTGATCGCTGAGTTTCTTTGTCCTCCTCCAACAAATGAAGCTCACATACTTAAATGCCCCCTGTAGATGGGAGACAGAAAGGGGGTGGGCTTAGAGTCCTCTCGTGGATGATGCCAGAGCTGTTTTTCACTTTCGTAGATTTCTTTTTAACTCATCTGGGCAGTCAAACCCTGCAATTCCCTGCCCTATCTCCCTCTACCTCCTTCTCTCCCCAGGCCCTAGTTTGATCAGAAAGGCAGAGCCTCACGTCTTCTGAATTGCTATGGGGAAAAATATCTCATTGACTTGCTCCCACTGAGATAAAACAAAAGTGCCCCAGAATAAAAGGCAAGGTTGAATGAATGAAGACGAGATACTTCTTTAATTACTAAGTGATTAGGTGATAATAACTAAATGAATAAAGGAATGAATGAGCAAGGGGGCTAAATCATGGCCCACCCATGATGGTGGCTCTAGCTTCTGTCCCCCCAGCACCCCCCACAACACACACACATTTCTTTTTCTTTGCCCATTCTTTTTCTTATTGATATTAATGTTCGGCATACGTTATGCATCACTGTGAGACACTTTACCTTCTTTCTGGATTAAGGTAAGTCATAGATCAATTAATCAATAATGTCTAGTCCCAGTGTCCAACCCCAGGACCTAACAAGGGGATGCATATTGAGTTGAATTCATAGAGTGGCCTTGCAAGTAGACACCAGCCAGCCTGAGACCAGGTTAGTCCTAGCTTGACCCTGGGAGTGGTCTCAGAAAGGACCTACTACAGCCTATTCCATGCTCCACCTTCAGTACCAGGAACCCGCTCCTGGGCCTGAGATCTGAACCTGGAAAAAGCAGAAATTGATCCTGGTCCAAGGACAAAGAGAGGTGACAGAATGAAAATGAGAGGCAGGGTGGCAACATGGGACAGAGGAGAACCCCTGGTGTGGGAATCTAGGATGTGGATGCTCAAGGCTATCCCGCAGAGCTGCTCTATGCCCACAAGCAGGTCTATCCCCCTCTGTCAGCTGCAGTTTCCTTGTCTAAGAGACCTAGGTCCTAAGACTTCTCTACTCTGCAGCTGTGACTCCTAGGGCACCCCTCGAGAGGGAGAAGGCAGAAGGCAGTGGGACCAATAACAAAACAGCCGCAGAGTCAGGGGAAGCCTTGTCTGTCGGTGGGACTGCTTCATCTTGTCTCCTAGCTAAGTATTTACAGAGCACTATGCTTGGTCCTCTGTGGGCTGGGTGGGGGTAGAAAGGCCCTAAATGGAAACTAGGGATGCTGTGTGCTCCCAGTTTGCTGTGTGACCCTGAACAACGTCTTTCTTGTCTCAAAGTCCTCATTTATAAAATGAAAGCTGCTGATGATCTCTAATATCCCTTTTTACTAGAAGTCTAAGATAAAGACCCTGCCATTAAGAAGTTTTCTTAAGAAACACACACACACACACATAAATGCACTCATTCACAAAGCTCCTTGCCCCAAAAGATACTGAGGAAAATGTTTAGCTAAATTAAGTGTTCTCAGGCATGGATCTACATTGCAGTCATCTCAGATGCTCTTAAAAAATATCAATGGCTGGGTCCACCCACCACAAGTCTGCTCTCATTGGTCTGGGGTGTGGCCTGGGTCTGATTTTTGAAAGCACTCCAGGTGATTCTGATGAGTATCCAAGGTTTCGAACCCTTGTCCTAAATCCACTACAATTGGGTAAACTTCACTTCCTCTCCTGCTTTTGACCTCATCCATTCTGGGAAGTTGCCAGGTTCAGAGTGTACCTACCTGTGGTCCAGCCAGTCTGACTATCCTGGAACCCATCCCTGCTGGCCATTTAAGCCATCCTTGGACTAACCAATGCCCAGATGGCCAGAGGCCATATTGAGTTAAGGCCTCAGTCCTGCAGAAAACTATAAACCAGAGATAAAGAAGCTGACAGAAATTCTGAGTGCAGTGACTCATGCCTGTAATCCCAACACTTTGGGAGGCTGAGGTAGGCAGATTACTTGAGGTCAGGAGTTTGAGACCGGCCCGGCCAACATGGTGAAATCCCATCTCTACTAAAAATACAAAAATTAGTGGAGCGTGATGGCAGGCACTTACAATGCCAGCTACTCGGGAGGCTGAGGCATGAGAATCACTTGAGCCCAGGAGGCAAAGGTTGCAGTGAGCCAAGATTGTGCCACTGTACTCCAGCCTGGGTGATAGAGTGAGACCCTGTTTCAAAAAGGAAGAAGAAGAAGAAGAAACTGGTGGAAGTAAATACATCTGTAGTCATGCTGATAAAAGCAAAGAGTTCATCTACGCCCAGGCTGTTCTAAGCTTCTTTCATATAAGTCATTTCTTCCTCAGAACAGTCACTACTGGAGGATAGCTGCTATTATCTTCCTTATTTAATCAATAGTGAAACGAAGGCACAGAGAGTTAAATTGTTTGTCCAAAGTCACACGGCTGAGTAGCAGAAGCAGGATGCTTCCCAGGCAGTTTGAATTTACCACCATGTTGTGCTGCTTCCCAGAACCCATGCACATAGGTCTTGACTCCATCTGAACACCAGCCCCAGGGTGCCCCACTGGCTGTGCTCTGAGAGAAGTATGCTGCCCTTCAAAAATGGCACAGCAAAAGCAAAGTGCAGGCTATGCAAGGTGAGACACAAACCATGGCCAAAAGCTCCTCATCCTGGAACCCATCCCTGCTAGCCATTTAATATTCCTGCCACAGCAGGCGTTCTGTTGGCTAAGGGCAGTAAGCTCCCTTTTATTTGAGGGTGATTGTTGGGTGGAATCACTGCTTTTGCCTTCTAAAAACGCTTAAAAGAAAAGCACATCTACATATCAGGGTGGAAGGGAATTAATCAGCTATGAAGTGTTACCTGGCTACACATTAGCATCATCTGGGGAGCTGTGAAAATTCCTGATGCCCAGGCAGCACCCCGAACAAATTACATCAGAATCTTTGGGGTAGGACAAGGTATCACTATTTTTTAAAGCCCCCTAGCCACTTCCAACATGCAGCCAAGTCTGAGAACCACTACTCCAGACCCAATTTCTTAGCAGGCAGACTGAGATTGGAGAGACTGGTGAAAAGTTAAATCACTATTTGGCTATTTGTGCTCAGTGCCCAGATTAAGGAGAAAACCACAAAGCCTTCCCAGAGGAAGCAGCACTCGATTTGGGCTATGAAGCCAAACTAAATCTGGAGAGGCAGAGGGGGGTCAGGAGGACCTCTCCTAGGCCCTGAAGTCTGCTCCCCTCTTCAGGAACCCAGCCTCCCCCTCTAATGTCTTCCTTCCTCTTCCCTGCTTCCCATGTCCCCCAGGAATAAGCAGAGCACTCCAGACAAATGTGATATTGAATGAAGAACATATGTACTTCGTGCATTTAAAGAGCATTTCTCTTCCTCCTCACCAGCCTCATCAGGAAATAAGTTCCCTCTGCTTTCACATTTTAGGGATGAGCAGATGGCAAAAGTTTTGATTCAGGAATAATGTCCATTTGAATGGCCCACGCTCAAGGGCCCCTGACTGTAATCAAAGGACCATCACAGACGTGCAATCTGGACTCTTTGAAAGTCCTTATTTCATCCAAAACTGAAATCTTTTCCTATCCCCACCCCCAGCCCAGCTTCTCCTGTGTCCCCAGCTCAGGAAATGAAGCCCTCATCCACCCAGCCAGAAATCTGGGCAGCAGCCCCGGCTCTCCCCATCACCCCATCGATTTTTCCTCCCACATGCGTGTGTGTTTTTTAATAGCTTTAGGGGCACAAGTGATTCTGGGTCCCATGGGTAAATTGTAAAATGATGAAATCTGGGCTTTTAGTGTACCCATCACCCAAAAAGTGTGCATTGTACCCAAGAGGTGATTTTTTTATCCCTTGCCCTCCTCCTACCCTTCCCTCTTCTGAGTGTCCAACATCCGTTATACTATTCTGTATGCCTTTGCATACCCACAGCTTAGTCCCACTTAGAAGCGAGAACATCACATGTGTCTTGACTCATCCTCTGCTCTCCAGCCCCCACCACCACAATGGCTGGAGCTCAGGCCTCCCCATGTATCCCAAGGATGATACCCTGGGCTCCTCACAGCTCTTTTTTCCTCTAGGTCTCTCTTCCACCAGCACCGGTTGCACACTGTGGCCTCAGAGCTTTCAATTAATTGAAGGCACAACTGACCAAGACATGTCCCTGCTTAACAACCTCTGATGACTTGATACTGCTACAGCCATGCTTCCAGCTGCATCACTTCACAGCTCACACTGAAAATGGCAGCATTTGTCCAGCACACTGGAGAAAACAATTGAGCTGTTCATTGCTTGTAGCCAGCCCCAGGCCCAAGGGATATAGAATCGCAGCACCTTGACAAGCCATTCACAACTGAGCACAGGCCTACAGCCATGGATTCTGAAGACATGTGACCACAAAAATTGTCTGGGACTTTTTTGAAAATACAGATCTCCAGGCCTCCCCAACCACCACTCCTCTGCCATCCACCATCTAGTTCAGAGTCTCATAGAGCCAGGCTTATTTCCTTAAGAGCACTTATCTCATTGGTAATTATACACACATATGTATCAGCATTTACATGCATTCTGCCTCACTTACTAAGCCAGAAGCTGCAATAGCCCTGTATCCACAATCTTCCTAGCCCAGATCAAATGCTGCTTCTTTCAGGAAGACTTCAGGGATCTCATTGTTCTGGTATATGATCACCTTCGTCAGACATATGTGAATACTAAGCATATGTGACAATGCCTGGCATATAGTGTATGCTCAAAAGATATCTTGGAAGGATAGATGGATGGATGGATGGAAAATGGAGCAAAGGTGAATGGATTGATGAATGAATGCATGCATGTATGCATGTATGCATGTATTTCTGGATGCATGATGGATAGATGGATGGATGGATGGGTAGATGGATGGACAATTCGATGTCTCACTGAATGGATAAAAGATTAGATGAAGGATGGATGCTAGATGAATCTTGGCCCTGCTGACCCCTCCAGATTCATCTCCCACTATATCCCCAGATATGCTAAAACCTTGCAAAATTGAAAAATGGCATGACTGTGTTTCGGTATGGCTTTGTCCTTTTAGAAAAGGAGCTGTTTCACCATTTGAACAGGGGTTTCTGCTCAAAGGAAACACAAGCTTCTGGAGAGAACAGAAAAAGGTGTGTCAAAAAAGTCATTTCCCTAAGAGGTAGCACTGATGCCAAGAATAGCAGCTGTGTAGGCTTACACACTCTCCCGCAGCTGCCCGGGGAAATGGCATCAACACCCAGGGAGAAGATCAAGAATAGCTCTATTATTAAGCACGTTTCATCGTCAAACATGGGATGCCAAGCCGAGAGAAGGGTTGTGAGTCCACTCCAATAACTCTGGCTGGACACAGTGAAGGCTCAAGGAGAGCTATGCGGAACCCAGGATAACTGCAGTAACAATAGCTACATTCCTGCTGAGTATTCACTACGTAGGAGGTGCCTTGCTGAGAACTTTATGCAGAGCATCTCCTTTAATCCTCACCAAATCTAGGCTATAGGAGCCACATTGACGCCATGTTGCCTGGGTTAAAATCCTACCTACACAACCTACAGGCTATAAAGTGTGTTGGACAGGATATGTAAGATATATAATCTCTCCCTTTCTCTGTTTGTCTGTCTCTCTCTCTCTCTTTTTTTTTTTTTTTTTTTTTTTTTTGAGATAGAGTTTTGCTCTTGTCACCCAGTCTGGAGTTCAGTGGCACTATCTCAGCACACTGCAACCTCCACCTTCCTGATTTAAGCAATTCTCTTGCCTCAGCCTTCTGAGTAGGATTACAGGCATGCACCACCATGCCTAGCTAATTTTTGTAGATTTTTAGTAGAGACGGGGTTCCACCATGTTGGCCAAGCTGGTCTCAAACTCCTGACCTCAGGTGATCCACCCGTCTCAGCTTCCCAAAGTGCTGGGATTACAGGAGTGAGCCACCACAACTGGCCTCTATGCTTCTTACCCATAAAGTGGGCATGATGCCATTGCCTGATTCATGGAGTTATGAGGATAAAAATGAATCAATATAAGACATGTAAATGCTTAAAACACAGTCCATGCACATAGTAAGCATTCATTAGTTGTTAATTATTATCATTATTATTAACTCCATTTAACAAATGAAAAAACTGAGGCTCAGATACATTGCATGGGAACAAAGTAGCAAAGTTGGGATCTAAACCTGTCTCTATTTAGTCAAAGCCTGCAAATGACCACTAGGCCATTGCTGATGCCCTGGATATGTGATTTCACCTCAGGTGCCTTCCAGCTCTGCAATACCAAAATGCTGCATCTTGTTCCTCTAGGTTCAGGTCTTCCATTCAGTAAATATTTCCAGAACGACTGTGGCATGCCGGCATCAGGAGGATGTGTACGTGGATCAGACGCAGTCTCCACCTTCAGACTGCTACTGCCTATGGTAGAAAGACCTGCATAGAAGTATTAAGGTAGAGAGTAGAAAAGGAGCTGCTTTGATTGGGTACCTGCTATGTGCTGAGCCAAGGTCTTCCTCATTTCCATCTAGCTCTGTGAGGCAGTGTTATTATCCCCATTTTACAGATGTGGACACTGCTGCTCAGAGAGGTTAAATAGCCTGCTCAAGGTTGCATAGTGAGGTTTTCCATTCCTGAGTTACTTCACTTGAAATAATAGTCTCTAATCTCATCCAGGTCATTGCAAATGCTGTTAATTCATTCCTTTTCATGGCTGAGTAGTATTCCATTGTGTATATATATATATACCAGAGTTTCTTTTCCACTCGTTGATTGATGGGTATTTGGGTTGGTTCCACTATTATGAATTGTGCCGCCATAAACATGCATGTGCTGATATGTGAAAGCTAAGCTATGAGAACACAAAGGCATAAGAATGATACAATGGACTTGGGAGACTTGGGGGGAAGAGTGGGAGGAGAGCAAGGAATAAAAGACAACAAATATGGTGCAGTGTATACTACTTGGGTGATGGGTGCACCAGGTTCTCACAAATCTCCACTAAAGAATTTTCTCATGTAACCAATACCACCTGAACCCCAATAACTTATAGAAAAATAAAATGTAAAAAAAGCTTGCATAATAAGGAAGAAATTTGGTGTGGCTTTTTTTTGTTTGTTTGTTTGTTTTCTGATTTCAAACTTTATTTCAAAGCTATAGCAATCAACATGTATGATACTGGCATAAAAACAGACACAGAGACAAATGAAACAGAATTAAGAGCCCAGAAATAAAGCCATGTCTATGTGATCAATTAACATTTGACAAATGTGCCAAGAATACACATTGGGAAAGGATAGTACCTTCAATAAACGGTGTTGGGGAAACTGCATATCCATATGCAAAAGAATGAAACTGGTCCCTCGCACCACCACACAAATCCACTTTAAATGAATTAAAGACCCAAATGGAGGAAGCAATTTGGAATAAGGTCTGTCTGATTCTGATGCATTCAGATCACTCTGCGCTAAAGGGTGACTCACACTAGCATGGATGAGGGTAGCTGTGCTGGGATGTGTGGATCCCAGGGACTCTGTAATTTAGGAATTGCAGAGCCTCGGGCTGAGAGGAACTACATGGGAGGGCTCAGATGGTAATGACAATAACCAAAATTGTTAATTTTCTAGAAACATAACTTATCAAAGTTGACTTAAAAAGAAATTTAGAAGCTAAAGAGATTTATAACCATTACAGAAACTGAATCCATAATTGAATGTCTACCCACCAAAAAGCATGTGTGCATGCACACGCACACACACACGTACCAGATAAACTGCAGAAATCTGATTAAGATTTATTGCATCTTATTTATTTATATTATATAAATATATAAATCAGAATAAGATGGATTATATCAATGTTCATATAGCTTGGTTGTGATCTTACACCATTATTTAACAAAATGCTGCCATTGTGGGAAACAGGACAATGTGTTCTGAAGATCTTTCTGTGTTATTTCTTATAATTTCGTATGAATCAAGTTATGCCAAGAACATTTTCAACTAAAAAAAAATCAACTAAAAATTTTTCAACTAAAAGAAGTCAATGAGAAAAGAAAATTTCAATAGAAAAGTGGGCAAAGTAGAGTAACAGGCAATTCAGGGATGAGAAAACAGAAATTGCCAATAAACACACAGAGAGACAATCGAATTGAAGCAGTGAGGTACTATTTCACACCAAGTTTGCCAATTTGTTTTTACAAATCTGATAACATGAAGTATTAGCAAAGACCTAAGGGAAAAGGTGTTCATTCATTCACTGCTGTTGAGAATATAAATTTTTACAAACACTGGGGAGAGAAATTTGGCAGTATCTAGTAAGCTGCAGATGTGCAAATTCTACCCTCATCAACTCTGCTTCTAGTTTTCTTCCTTTGAAACATATATATGGTATATGTTTGTATATATGCTATATTAATTTATTTCTACAGTAGAAACTATATATATGATATATATGCACATATACACAGAGACAGCAACTCTGTTTCTAGTTTCCTACCTTAGAAACATATTAATACAACATATATTATATATATACACACACATACACAGAGATACATACAAAGAGGTTTATTGCAGCACGATTTATATAGCAGAATAACCCAACTTCAATAGCAGGCTAAATAAGCAATGATTTGTTAGTACAATGAAATGCAATGTAGAAGTTAAAGTGGCTGATCTTCACACATCAACATAGATAAACTCAACAACAAAATGTGAAGTGGAAACAGCTGCAAAATAATCTATTTTAATAGTATTTATTTCAAAAAATTAGACCTAACACAATACTATATGTTGTTCAAGGAAACATATATATGTAATAAAAGTTTGAATATATGTATGAAAACATGTATGGAAAGGATACACATTAGGACAGTGGATGCTTCTAGCAATAGACTGGAAAAAAGGACCAAGGTGAGCCTGACATGTTGCTGTGACATTGTACTTCTTTAAAAGAAAGATTTGAAGCAAATATGGCAAAAATGTATTATATGTGTATGTGTGTGTGTGTGTGTGTGTACATATATATATATAATGTTGAGTATATGTGACAGCAGTTATTTCATTTTTAATATTTCAAAATTATGTATGTATATATGGTATATGGCTATATATTTTTTAATTACATATATAATTTTGGGAATATATATGTGATGGCATTTACTTTATTTTTAATATTTTTGAAATGCTTCAAAGGTAAAAAGAAAAATAATGATTATGAGAGATTATAATTCCTGACCTAGCAACTCAACTTTTAAAAATTTAGCTGATTTTTTTTGCATATATTCATGAACCAATATGATTATTGTAGCTCTGTAATAGCAGAAGCCTGGAAGCAACCTAAAAATTCATTCATTCATTACCAATTGATATGATTTGGCTGCATCCCTACCCAAATCTCACCTTGAATTCCCATGTGTCATGGGAGGGAGCTGGTAGTGGGTAATTGAATCATGGGGACAGGTCTTTCCCATGTTGTTCTGCTGACAGTGAATAAGTCTCATGAGATCTGATGGTTTTAAAAAGGGGAGTTTCCCTGCACAAGCTCTCTTCTCTTGTCTGCCACTATGTGAGATGTGCCTTTCACCTTCCACCATGATTGTGAGGCCTCCCTAGCCACATGGAACTGTAAGTCCAATAAAGCTCTTTCTTTTGTAAATTGCCCAGTCTCAGGTATGTCTTTATGAATGAAAATGGACTAATATGCTGATGATGCAAATTATAAAACACCCATAAAATGAAATACCATGTCGTCATTTAAATGAATGGCAGAACCCCAAGCATGCTGATTTGGAAGTCCGTAAGGTATAAGATATGGGAAAAAGCAAGGTGCATGATATTATGCATAGCATGAGCCTCTGTGTGTTTACACATGCACAACATGTGTGTGTTAAAGAGGTGATGAAAAAATTCTTGTACATACGTAACTCAGGGAACACAAGGAATCAAGGAATAAAATAAGAGAAATTTTAGTTTTCATTTTATAGTCTAATGTCTTAGTTGAAATTTTTTTACTGGGTACATACACATTCTTAAGTTTTTTAAAAACTACTTTGAACAAGAGAATCAAATTATAGTCAGATTCTAAAACAGCTTTCTATTAGCCAAACCATATGTTACCAAATAATCCAATTTTGTAAATTGTAATTGAATCTACCTTTGTTCAAGTAACATTTTATCTTCTGAGCTTAAAAAAAATGGCGCTCATGAAGCAGCTACTGTGTAATAGTTTGTGGATATGCAAAGATGGCAATCCCTGGAGGGGCAGGTAACTTAAAAGACAGACAATAACAGACAATAAGGACTACAGTGAAGGTAAACACAACTGGCTGTGGAAGCAATGAGAGGGTCACCCAATGAAGGCTTCCTGGAAAAGGTGTCTATTAAACAACTCTCAAAAGATGAGTAGACATTCCCAGGTAGAGGGAGGCCAATGTGAAAATGCAAGAGGATGATTCAGCACAATGCCTGCGGGAAATTGTGAGTAGTTGAGTAGGGCTGGAATCTGAGGAGGAGAAGATGCTAAATACTTTTATCTCTAGTACGTGGTGTTCCATTTTATAGGTGAATAAATTGAGGCACAGAGAGGTTACGTAACTTGTTCATGATCTCGAGGGCAGTGTGCGGCAGAACCGGAATTTGAATTGGCATGCAGAGCCTCAACTTCTAACCAATCCAGCATTTGCATTGGGCCTGGGGGAGTGGTGGGAGATAAGGCTGAAGGGTAAGCCCAGGACAGACTCCAGGAGATTTTGGATGGGGAGCTAGAAGGATTTTTAAGCAGGAAAGTGACATGGTCAGATATAAGTCTGTCCCTAAGATTTCTTGACTCAAGATCTCAGGAAATATTCGCTGAATAAATGAATGAATTCATTTATGGAGCCTCAAAGCAGAGACAGAATTAAGAGCCAGCTATCGTTAGTTTAAGCAAAATTGTGACATTAGGACACTTGTTATTGGCAGACTTCTGCTTCCCTTTCAGACGCCCTCTCCTGTGAGTCCCTTCTAATCCCAGCACCTAACCCATATGCCATCAAGTTATCCTCACTGTTCCCTTAACTGTAACAAGTTTCAGGCAGAGTGCAATGGCTAATTCCCAAAATCCTAAGATTTTGGGAGGCTGAGGCAGGAGAATTGCTTGAACCCAGGAGCTTGAAACCAGCCTGGGCAACATGGTAAAACCCTGGCTCTACAAAAAATTAGCTGGGTATGGTGGCATGTGCCTCTAATCCCAGCTACAAGGGAGGCTGAGGTAGGAGGATCACCTAAGCCTGGGAGGTCAAGGCTGCAGTGAGCCATGATTGCCCACTGCACTCTAGCCTATATGACAGAGTAAGATCCTGTCTCAAGGAAAAAAAAAAGTTTCAACAAGTCTCACACTGTTTCTCTGCCAAGTGTCTTTCCCTTTTAATAGGGACTTCTTAACAGAAAAGACTACAAGACACCAGAATGATGTTGTTTCAGACACTGTGTCAAGTTAAGGGAGATTTCAGGACATTTGCTTAAAGAACAAGACAACCCTATTCTGGCTGGCTGGTCCTTGAATTTGGCTCAAGGTGGCATTTCTTATACATGAGTTAAAAGAAGTATAATGAAAATGGTAAATAATAATATTGATGAAAATCAGATGTGACAGGGCAAGAAGATACTTATCTCAGAGCCACTTGATGGGTACAAAATCGCAGCTCTACCACTGTGTCAGTCAGCTTCTCTGGAAGCAATGCTGCATAACAAATAACCCCGCTATCTCAGAGGCCTGGAGTAATAAAAATCAGTCACTCTTGTTACATGTCATCTGCAGTTCAGCTATACAGTTCTTTAACTCTGTTCCCAGCTGCCTATGGACTTGATCTATCTTCTCATTCTGTGACCCATTCTGTGAGACTGGAAGAATAGCCTCCACTGGGTGTATGACATTCCCATGACAGAGGGCAGGATGTCCAGAGAGGTGATGGAAATATATGGTGCTTCTTAAAGCATCTGTTCAGCACTGATACACTGCCCTTCCACTCAGATTTCATTGGCAAATGCAGATCATACAGCTAAGCCCAAAATCAATGAGGTGGGGACACACACTCTACCCACCAGAGGCAGACAAGTTACATGATAAAGGATGTAATTCTCTAATCTGGTGAAGAAAGAGTTAGTGATGAATAGTTGCAAGAATAATAAAATTGATTATAGCCACTTACTATGTAACTATAAATAAATTAACCTCTCAGAGTCTCAGCTTTCTCACCTATATAATGGAAATAATAATTTCTCCCTTGCAAAGTCATGATGAGAGTTAAATGAGATCATAATGGTAGAGGACCCTAATACAACTCCTGAGATACAGCCAATAGGTTCTTGTTTATTCCATTCCCAGTGGCTGCTATGAAATGGAGGTTTCCTAGACCAGTGCTTCTTAAACTATTTTTGATGAAGGACTAGTGTTTTATTTTTTTTCTCTCACTCCCATCTCATTGCAGACCAGTGCTTTTGTAAAACACAATAAAAATGAATTGCTAGGAAAAATGAAACAAAAATAAAAAAATACAAATTGCTAACCCCAAATGTTTATCATTTGAGTCAACAGATCTATCAAATTGCTAGAAAAGTTATTTTCTTCCAATTTCTGTTGGGAATAAACACGCCAATTTCTGTTCTTATCACAGACAAGTAATGAGCAGTTATAGACTGGCACTAGTCCATCAACCCTTTAGGAACACCATCCGGCAGGAAGAACATTGTCTAGGAACTCCAGCTAGGGCTGCAAAGCCAAGAACAAAGGGTGACTGGGACCTCTCATTCTGTAAGAGATGCTACCATCCCACACAGGACTTAATAAAGAGAGTCAGAAGGTTCCAAGACAAGCCCCCTTCCCAACTACAGGTCCTAAACCACAGGTGACTTCTGAGCTGGGAGCAAAGAGAAGCCCTGAATCAGATGGGAAATTGACGCTTTGATTTGGACCTGGACTTTTTAATTCCCTAAAGTAGGGCTATGGTTAATACCTAAAAGTAATTGAATAATAATGTATCAACATTGCTTCATTAATTTTAATTAATGTATCATACTAAGGTAGGATGTTGATAATCTCAGAAAACTGGGACTGTGGAAACTGTCTGTAGTATCTTCTCCATTTTTCTCTAAAAGTGTTCTAAGAAATAAAGTCAAGATAAAAACATTTTTTAAAGTGATTGAAAACCTCTGAGATCTGCCTGAGATGCCTTGAAGGGCTGAAGGAGGGAGAGCCAACAGAACATGTTTGAAGGCAGTGGAGGGAGAAAAGTAAAGCTGTTTCTTGTTTGTACCCTAAAAGGCCAGTACATTCAATAACAGGTGATATTAGAGACACTTACAGATGGAATGATTTTGAGAGTATGACAAAATTCTGATATTTTCTCCTAAACCAAATGTCGTAAAATGTGTTGACCTCTCTCCCATATCAAGCACCATGATACAGAGATGACTATGGCACGGGATGGGATTCCCTTTGGGTTTTGCTGCCCCAGCACACATTTCTCCTGTTTCTTGGATCCGCTCCTTCATGTTCCTTTAGGAAAATATCCCTCCCTGACTCACACAATCCAGGTGACCCAGGTAGAACTGATTCCAATCTCCTCCACACCCTTAATCAAAGGTGGGACATGACTCAGGTCTGGCCAATCCTTCAGGTCATAGATTTCCATTCCGGAATGCACAGACAATCCAAATTTGTCCAGTGAGTCATAATCCCCAGATTTAAGAGAAGCAGCTGGCTTTCCACTGCCAGGCCCACCCAATACAGAGAACTCCCTGGGAATAAAACTGATGTGAAGAAAAAAGGAAAGTAAGCCCTAAATCCTGATGACATCATTTGAGCAGCTAGATCCAGCCCTATCTCACACTAAGTATCCCTAGAACCTTTCAATTATGTAACACAATAGTTTCTTTTTTCACTTAAAGTCAACTCAAGATGGCTTTCTATTCCTTGCAGGGATAAGATTCCTGATAAATTCTGCGCAAGTTCCACCCCTGAGCTAATCTAATGTGGGAGACAAACACAGAAAGGAACATAACCAAGATGCCAGCTGGGCCCTCCTGACCCAGGGAGATGCAGGTGCCTGGCACAGACATCTTCATTCCAAGAGCACAAAGCCCTTCCCATGACTTCTTATTCCCAGAGATGTGCAGCTTCCTGGGCCCATTGGATCTGCACCTGGGTCTGAGACTCCTCTCTTTGTTTTTACTCTACATCTACTCAAAAGCAGAACCTGAACTTTGTCAACTTCACCATATAGTTGAAAGCATCCATGAGCGATGCGGACTTTCCTGAATGACAGATAAGGGAGGCACAGTGCACCTCCTACAGTGATCAGCCCAAAACCTCCATCTCAGGCATTCCTTGTGCTCCCTAAGTGCCTTCTCAGCTGCCCTTCTGATGAAGGGAAGGAAGAACACTTTCGACTGGCTCCTCTATCCCCAGAAGAGAAGAGTCACCCCAAGTGCCTTTCCTGCTCCCCAACTCTACTCCTAGATCTTTAACTCCTCTACCTCCATTATGCACAGTGGCTCAACTCTGGCTCTCACCCCAAAGTTGTTTACATACAAATACACCAAGGTGCTTGGCAGAACAAAGCCTTACCTGTTAACTTAATCCACTCTCTTTAGAAGCAAATTGGGTAAATAGAAAAACAAAATCTTACTAAATGAAAAAAAGATTATAACACTGTGCAGTAAATACTGCAGTAGAGAAAGCTATACAGGGAGTATGGAAGGGATTGGGGGGGGCGGGGATTTGTGAACTCTGCCCAAGGCGACTTTAGGAAGGCTTCCCCGTGGAGGTGACACATGAGCTGATTGCAAAGCATGGGGAAGTTTTTGACAGGTAGAGAATAGAGGAAGGTCATGACCAGCATAAGGAAGAGCATATACTAAAATGCAGAGACCGGAGGGGTCCTAGTCAATGGGGGGAGCAGCTTGTGGAGAGTATGGAGGACAAATGGTAAGGAAGGAGGGGCTGAGGAAGTGAGTCAGGTGAGGTTGGCAGGAACCCAGTCATTGAGGGTCTTGATGCCAGTGAGCAGATGGACTCCATCCAGCAGGTGAAAGGAAGCCATTAACAGATTTTAGCAGGACAGTGACATAGCCAGATTTTGTTTAGAAAGGACAGGCCAGTTTGGAGGAGGTCACCAGTTTGGAGGAGAAATTGGAAGGCTGATGGAAAAGGGTAGAATTGAGGGAAGAGGAGGTCAGGAAGCTGTTGCAATGATTCAGGCTGAAAATGATGGTGCTCTAATGGGATTGAGAGGGGATGGATGCACATTGCAGAGCTTGGTGGCCACTTTAATGTGGAAGGAAACAGGGAGGGAGGAACAATTATGTTTTCCTTTGGAGTGTGAACTGCTTGATAATGGGTCTATGACTGTTCTGTGAATTCTCAGCACAGGATCTCACTCAGGGTTAGTGCTCATTGCTGCACACCTGTATAAACAAATAAGAGCTGATTAATGAATGAGTGTGCCAGGAAGGCTGTGTAGCCTACTCAGAGGTGAAGAGGGAAGTGGGGATCACAGCCAGACATCCTTTTCTAAGAAGAAAAGTGAAACTGTACGCTAGAAAATAGGTCACAAGATGAGCAACCTGAGAATGGGATGCAAGGAAGCCCAAGAACAGATCAGGGCAGGGCAGGAAGTTCAGGGCTCGGCTGGTGAATGATTCTCAGAGATCTACTTTCCAGTGGCAAAAAAAGGCCTTGAAGAACCAAGCAGGAGAGAAACTTCAGGAAATATGCCCTTTGTACCATGTATGAGGAAGTTAATGCCGTCTAACAAATCTCCCCGAAACTCAGTGGCTTTACAACATCAGGCATTTTTTCTCATGCTCATGGATCTGCAGGTCACTGTGGCTTGGCAGATCAAGGATGGACTCGGCTGGACTTGGCAGGGCAGCTTTGCTTCAGCCTGCACATTGGCTGAGCATGGCTGAGCTTGGCTGGGCTTGGCTTCAACTATAGGTTTGCCTCAGGGCCACTCCACATGTCTCTCAACCCCCTTGGACTAGAGGCACATTCTTCTCACGGCAAATGGCAGAGGGCCAAGAGGTCAAATCAAATTGCACAAGCATATTGAAGGCCCTTGCTCAAGTCTTACACACTCTCATTCCATTGGCCAAAGCGACACACATGGACAAGCCCAACACATACTCTGCAAAGAGCAAAGCAGTGGCAAAAGGTGAGAATCTTCTATCTTATTCCAGTGGAGTTTTGGGACCAATGTTCCAAGCTATTACATGCCATCTTACTTATCCAGAATCTGCAGGCTCCCTCAGACCCTGCCAGTGAGGCGCAATTGTAACGCAAAATGCTCCCACCTACAGGGGCGTGCAAAATTCATGGAAAGCCACAGCTAATGGAGTTCTAGTTAGCCATATCATCTGGGTTCCTCACCCCCTTATTCATACAACCCATGAGTCTAAAGCAATTAGAAGTCTTTTAAGGAAGGTTAAGTTGGAGGATCTAAGAAATCTAACAACATTCTTATGAAAAATCTTCCTCCCATCTTCTTGGGAAGATTAGAGTGGAGACTTCCTTAGCAAATTCCATCCACGTAAGTCATAGCCACCAAGGTTAGCTATAATGTCACCCACTCCTTTGTCAGTGAGCTCCTCCCTGCACACCACTTCATGCATCTTTTATCACCACCTTAACGCCTTTATAAAATATTGATTGCTCATTCCCATGGCCGAGCCAAGGGCCCCAAAATGAGCTTGTGTGCTGATGTCTGGAGTTTGGGGCACTTTGCTGATGACAGAACCCACTTGGGGGACTAGGAAGACCTTCTAGCCCCAGCATGGAAAAGATACTGGGAAGTGAAATTAACATCATGTTTGCTAATGAGAAAATGAGGATCTAGAGGAGGGTTCACGAGAAGGGTGATGAAAGGAAATAAAAAGGTCGGGAGGAAGGAAAAGGAAGCACATGAGTTGACGGTGGGACCAAGCTGAAGCCTGATCATCAGCCGAGTTTGTTGTTAAATTTAATGGGCTGTAGGTGTTGATTGCTCAATCTATAAAATGAGCTATTAATTTGCTGTTCTAACAGGATAGGGCCTATCTTATGCAAATTGATTTGAAAGCCAGCATCAGCTCTAAGAGAACAGTTCAGACCTCTCCCAGCCAGAAGTGTCCGAGAATTTCCTACTGAAGGGCACTTAGCCAGCTTGTGACTGTGCCAAGTGAGGGCTTCCCTGGTGGAGGGTCCCTGAAATCGGGGGACCTGCGTGTCCTTTCCATCTCCCTCACAAGACACGAGCTCCTTGAGGGAAGGTCTGTGACTATCCTGTTCACTTCTGCATTCCCAGCATTTACCACGGCTCTGCATTTGATTTTGGACAAGTTACTCAATTCTCTCAGTCTCTAGTTCCACCATACATATAGAAGAGTTTTCAACTGAGTGTTATGAAACTTCCATTATCCAGGTCATCAATTAACTCTGAGTACCCTGAATGCTGAGACACTCTGAGAGATGAGAGAGTAGGTGGAGAGACTGGGAGACTCTTGGTAGCCCTGGATCTCACCTGCCTCCATGGACCTACTCTTCAAGACACAGGCCTTGCTGATCTAGGTTTCAGGGAGCTCTGGCCTGAAAAACCTTCATTCCAGTCTCACTGTAGCGCTGACTTGCTATGGGACAGTCACTTTTCTATGGGATTCAGCTGACAATGCCAAAGATAATGATGACTTTGACCTCACAGGACTGTTGCGAAACTGAAGCTGAAAAGAAAGGTGCTTTAAAACGAAAACGTTCTGTGAACATGTCAAATGAACATTGGCTTTGAAGACAACGTAATCAGGGTTCAAATCCCAGCTCCACCACATGCCAGCTTTGTGGCTTTGGACAAATCACTTAACCTCTCTCAGCTTCACTTTCCAAAGCAATAAGGCTAGAATAATCATTCCTTCCTCACTGGGTTTTCAGGAAAAGTAAATGAAATAAGGTCTGTAAAGTGCCTAGTACTATAACGCTTAGCACTACAAGACTGGCTATCTAATTTGTAAGACCCAGTGCAACATAAAAATACAGGGTCTCTTGTTTAAAATTTATTCGGACTATTGGCCAGGGACAGTAGCTCACATCTGTAATCCCAGCACTTTTGGAAGCCAAGGCGGGCAGATCACCTAAGGTCAGGAGTTCGAGACCAGCCTGGCCAACATGGTGAAACCCTGTCTCTACTAAAAATACAAAAAAAAAATTGCCGGGCATGGTGGCAGGTGCCTCTAATCCCAGCTACTTGAAGGTGCTGAGACAGGAGAACTGCTTGAACTGGGGAGGCAGAGGTTGTAGTGAGCAGAGATTGTGCAATTGCACTCCAGCCTGGGCAACAAGACTGAGACAGCGTTGGTGGAGAGGGGGGGAAGGAGGGGAGAGAAAGAAAGAAAGACAGAAAGCGAGAAAGAGAGAGGGAGAGAGAGGGGGAGAGAAGGAAGGAAGGAAGGAAGGAGGAAGGGAGGGAGGGCGGGAGGGAAGAGCATTGCATCCAAGTCCAGGGCCCCTCTCAGTGCAGGGCTCTGTGTAAGTCTACAGATCACATCCATGTGAATGCAGTCCTGCTGGCACATAGCAGCTGCAGAGGTATACTGGGCCCTTCTCTTTCCTCTGCCTTAGACCTTGCCCTGCTCAGCACATACACATAGAATTTGGATTTTTTAAGCAAATCACTATTATTATTCCTAAGGCAGCTTTGTTTTTCCTCCCTGAACAGAACTGAGTCATTCATCCTGATAGACACCAGATAAAGGAAGAAAGAAATCAACTTTCTGGCTGCTGACAAATGCTATAGCTAGAGTAACAGGTTTACAGGATAAGCAAGGAATTATAAAAGGACATACGTGACCAGCGATGTTTTTCCACACGTGGAAAGAAACCACGAGGAGGTTCCTGAGAGCACCGTGTTCCTTGCTCACAAACTGTCAGTGGCTCCCTGTCCAGAACCTTCAAAAGAATGTCTATTACCCCTGAAAAATCGTTCAGTGACCTACTATGGGCGTCAATAAAGCTGTTTTCTCATTGACTCCCTATATTACAATGCATCTTCACCCTCTGTGCCTTCGTTCTCTCAGCTTCTGCCTCCTATAATGTACTTTCCCCATTTCTCAGCCTAATAAAACAATTTCCAATCTGAATTTACATTGTTTCCTCTAGGAGGCAATGCAAAATAGTCTCCATGAGGGGAAGACTGTATTAGTTAGCTTCTATGGCAGTAACAAGCATTTTCAAAAATCTCAATGTCAGCTGGGCACAGTGGCTCATGCCTGTAATCCCGGCACTTTGGGAGGCCGAGGCAGGGGGATCACTTGAGGTCAGAAGTTCGAGACCAGCCTGGCCAACATTGTGAAACCCTGTCTCCACTAAAAACACAAAACTTAGCTAAGTGTGGTGGTGGGTACCTGTAATCCCAGCACTCTGGAGGCTGAGGTAGGACAATCATTTGAATCTAGGGGGTGGAGGTTGCAGTGAGCCAAGATCATGCCACTACACTCCAGCCTGGGTGACAGAGTGCAACTCAGTCTCAGGGAAAACAAAACAAAACTCAATGCCTTATAGTACAAACAATTGTCCTTTGTGCACATTACTGAGGAGTTGCTTGCTGACCGTGGGTCAGTTCTGTGTCTGTCCGCTTAGCTCTGCTTAATTTTGCTACATGTGTTTTCTCATCCTGGGACCCAGAATGAAGGAGCAGCACTTGCCAGGGATGTGCTATTCTCATGGCAGAGGAAAGGAACTCATAGGAAACACAGCCAAACCACGAGTCTTTAAAGCCCCTGCTCAATGTGCAATGTTGTAGGGGGCGGGGAAGGACACACCTCCTGCAGGAAAACAGCAAGGGAAGGAAGTGCACAATGGTGAACAAATAATACAACATACTCAGCATTCAGAGAGTGCTTTGAGGTCTAATACTCTGTTTAGGATCCCAGTGACTTCAATTATTTGTTGAGTGTGTGCAGGTAAGCTCTTAAACCTTCTGTATCTTGATTTCTATATCTGGAATAACAAAGTAATAGTACTTATTGTTAAGGTGCCTAGGAGATATTAAGTGAGGTAATATCTGTAAAGTGTGTGGCACATGAGAAGTACTCATAAATATTTTTGTCAATGGTTTTTTTCTTTTTTTTTTGAGATGGAGTCTCGCTCTCTTGCCCAGGCTGGAGGGCAGTGGCGCAATCTCAGCTTACTGCAACCTCCACCTCACGGGTTCAAGAGATTCTCCTGCCTCAGCCTCCCAAGTAGCTGAGACTACAGGCATATGCCACCATGCCCAGCTAATTTTTTGTATTTTTAGTAGAGATGGTGTTTCACTGTGTTAGCCAGGATAGTCCCAATCTCCTGATCTCGTGATCTGCCTGCCCCGGTCTCCCAAATGGTAATAGTATTTTTTAAATTATGACTAGTGATAATTCCCCCTTCTGGTGTCCACTTACTTATTCAACAAACATTTTCTCTGTATTTTCTCAGTCAGGCACATGCCTAACTTTCCATCACACCGTCTTAGTTCTGAGGAGCTTGGGTTCCATCAGTAAGTCCTATGATTCCAAAACCAAGAGTTGGCTGACATCCTGAGTCACCACACCAATGTGCACACCACCTCACATTTGTAAAAAAAAAAAAGTCCTAGAGACATTTCCCTCTTGGCCTGGTTCCATTTCAATCTAAGGAATCTACAATCAGTCCAGTGAAGGAACATAGGCACATAAAACTTTAATTAGTTTCATGAAGTTAAAATTGCTTTCATGGGTGGAAGGAATAAGGTGGGGGAGGCTGAGGCTAAAACAAAAAAAAGAAAAGAAGAGAAAAAATAATAAAGGTTGTAGGGGCAGGAGAAAATTCTCACATGAGGCCGAAAATGAATCGTCTGCATTTGGCTGGAAATGCTGAAAACGTCATCTGACTCTGCCAAGGAATTGTCTTTGTAAATTACTCAGCTTTTCAAGTGAATGACAAGAATCCTGGAAGTAGGCGGGGGACCCTGAGCTAGAAGGGTGATTTAGGTCTCAGGACCAAACAAGAAAGCAGACAGTTCTCTTAAGGACTGATGGGAAAACAAACAAAAAATTTGCTCTCCCACAAATTTCTCCAGCATCACCCAGACAGTTGATATAACAGAAACCCCACAAATCCCAGGTCTGCCTTTGCCATCTGTGTAGCCTTGGGCAAGCTGCTCTGCTTCTGAGAGTCAGTCCCTCCACTGATAAGAGGCAGCAGCAGGACCAGCCTCTCAGGGTTGTTAGATTAGTTGAGATACTGTGTGTGCCTGGCACAGAGTGGCCACAGAGAACCTGACAGTTCTGTTCCCTTCCTGCATCGAGAAGGAAACCCTGCTGGCTTCAAAGTTGGATGATTCCTATACTAGTCAGGTTCTTCAGGAAAACAGAACCAATGGGATGTGGATATGTATAGAAACAGATTTATTATAAGGAATTGGCTCATGCAATTATAGAGGCTGACAAGTCCCAAGATCTGCAGTTGGCTGGAGACCCAGAAGAGCCGATTGTGTAGCTCCAGTCTGAAGGCCGGCACGCATGAGACTCGGAAATTGCCGATGTTTCAGTTTGAGTCTGAAGGCAAGAAAAAAAAAAAACTGATGTCTCAGCTCAAAAGCAGTCAGGCAGGAGTAATTTCTTTTAATTTGAGGGGGAAGTAGGCGAGGTCAGCCTTTTGTCTTATCTAGTTCAACTGATTGGAGGAGGCCCACCCACATTGAGGAGTGCAATCTGCTTTACTCAGTTTATTGATTTAAATATTAAACTCATCCAAAAACACCCTCAGGGGAACACTCGAAATAATGTTTGACCAAATATCTGGGCATCCCATAGTCTAGCCAAGTTGACACATAAAATTAACCAACACAATGCCTAAGACTTCTGCCAATGCTAAGATCTTCAAAGAGGAAAGTGTCATGTGTTGCGTGGAAGCACTAATTTAAATTCTTTCTATTTCCAACATTACATGGAGAACTACAGCAACTAAAACCCAGGAGGCATGACCACAATCATGTGCCATGAAAGAAATCACTCACTGAACCTGTTTCTCACTCTGGTAAAAGGAGACAACAGCACCTTCAGTACCACCAAGACACTGCAGAGGGTTAAAAGGAAGAATGCTGTGTGTGTTTGTGAATAGTGTATTGCAGGGCACATATGTGTACAGGAGAAATCAGGGCATGACCCCTGTACCAGTTGTACCTGGTTGGTGTGCAATCAGCTGCAAGTAACAGAATAAACCAAAAAACAATTCCTTGAGCAATAAAGATATACAATCATCTCACATGAGAAGAATCCTGGATTTAGGGCCAGAATTCATTTATTCCACAAATCAATGTTGTCACAGCACTGGGTCAGCCCCTCCCAGGTTCTCCTGGACTTTTTGTCAGAGTTTTAGGCTAAAGTAGCTCACATTCCTCAGAGGACAGTGGTCACCACTGGAAAGGAGGGAAGGATTTGGGAAAGGGCTTTCTCCTTCTTTATCTCACTCGCTTAAGAACGGACAAACTTTCTGGGACTCCCCAGCCGACTTTCCCTACATCTCATTTATATGACCTTTACTAAGAAGAACAGTATCACTATGACTATCTTGGTAAATAAATCCTGATTTATTTCCTGGTGCCAGGCACATTGGCCCCAATCAAAATCAATATTCAATCAAAAAGAAAAGAATTGGATATGCGACCAACAGCATCCATCATTGCTTTCTACAAGGGCTTATCCATCAAGAGCAGTAGGTCGGGGCCAGGTGCAATGGCTCACACCTGTAATCCCAGCACTTTGGGAGGCCAAGCTGGGCAGATCACTTGACCTCAGGAGTTCAAGATTAGCTTGGGCAACATGGCAAAACCTCATCTCTACAAAAAATTCAATAATTAGCAAGTGTGGTGGCATACGACTGTAGTCCCAGCTACTCAGGATGCTGAGATGGGAAGATCACTTGAGTGCAGGAGGCAAAGGTAGCAATGAACCATGATGGTGCCACTGTGCTCCAGCTTGCGTGACAGAGTCACACCCTGTCTCAAAAAAAAAGAGCAGTAAGTCAGTTTAAAGTAGTATTAACATGGCTCTGAAAGTAAAGAAGACTTGAGGAAAAGAAAAAGTTTATCCCTAGAAGAAACAGGCCATTTTTTATTTAAGAACTATACCTCTCTCTTAAGCCAAGAGGATCTCAAAATACATGAGTAGAAATAAAGGTAGAATAAACTGAAGAGAATCTGATTTTAGCAACCACAGCCACCTCTTAAGCAACACTATAAACTAACATTATGTGATCACCAAACAGGGTGTTAGGAGGGTTGAATTCTCAGTAGTAAATAGTAGTTTATTATTAATTCCTTTACTTTGTTCTAAAAGGTATGTCTTATTAATTTTGTATTATGCTTACTTAGTTTTCCTATTTGCTCATGAATAGTTTATCCTTTGTTCATAAACTTGGAGAATCTGGAGTTCTTGTTTCCTTTGTTTCTGAATCAAAGATCTACATTTTCACAGCTACATTGCCAGACTCTTAACTCATCACCTGTCCAGCACCTGATACGTGTTTCCTGTTTGCCCCGGGGCCATCTGACACCTGTTTGCCCTGGGGAAGTAGCATCACAGAATAGAGGGAAAACTCTCTGGCAGAAAATCTGTAAGACTGAGTCAAAAAGACACTGCTCATAGAAGGTGCTCAAAAATGTTTGTTGAATTAACTAATTTTCAAGTGAATTAAGTAAACTATGGCAATATGACATCTTGCCCAGCTCTCTCCTGGAATGGGTTATGTAGCTGGTTGATGGGTGGGTTGGTGGGTTGGTTGGTTGATGGCTGATTGGTTGGTGGGTGGGTGGGTTGCTGGATTGATTTGTTGGTTGGTGAGTTGGTTAGTTGGTGGGTGGGTGGGTGGGTAGGTTGGTAGCTTGGCTGGTTGGTTGGTTCCTGCTATGTGTAAAGGACTCTGCTCAGTGCTGATCCTCAAAAGGCATCTGGGGTGAGTGGGACATGCAGACTACTCCACCCATTCCTTCATCTTCTTCAAGCCAGAATCTATGCTAGGCTCTAGAGAAAGAAAGAAAAAAAAAAAACTCAGTCCCAGCTGAACAGGAGAGACAGTGAGGGAAACAACCATGACCCAGAGAAGGAAATGCTAGGACCAAGAGATGGAAATGACTTGTGAAAAGGAAGCAACAGGTAGAGTGCTTAGGCACATGAGCTCTGGCCTTTTGAATTTCTATGCCACCACTGACTTATTGGGTAGAATTCTGCAAGTCACTCAACCTCTCTCTGCTAGGGTCCTGATGAAAATTAAATGGGAAATAAATGGAAAGTGTTTAGCATAGAACCTGGTCAAAAGCGAGAGCTCAAGAAATGTCCATTTTTACTGTTATTAACAAGAAAGTCAGAGGAGACTCGATGGGAGGGGTGGGTTATTTAAGCAGGGCTGCAAAGTATGAGTAGGTGTTGCAAGAAAGAGCCTGGAAAGGACATTTGGAGATGCAGCAGAAAGAGCGTGGGCAATAGCAGAAGGGTGGGAAAGGACAAGTGTTCAGAAAACTGTAAGAGGTTTGGGATAGACGGAGATGAGGCTGTGTGGAAAGGATGACAGACTAAAATGCTGCGCTAGCACCCTTCTGGCTCCCTCTCCCAAGGTCAGCACTGAGGAGCTGGACAGGGAAGACACTAAGAAACCATAGAATGGAGAGAAACCCCTTGGGGAGGGGTCTTTTTTGAACAGGAATGAAGGAGTATCTTTGACCTGAGTAAGGAGTCAACCCAGCTAGATTGTGAGCAGGCAAAGGAGGAGAGGAAGAGGCGAAGTCCTTTATTTCTTTCTCAGCTACCACTGTCTTGGAACAAACAGTGCCTCTCCTATACCTGCAGGAGTCACATTTGTGGCCTAGGAAACCTCAGGAATAAAATCATAAAGATACAGGAGCTCTGCACTTGAGAAAGGCTAATAAAATAGGTGGGACTGACTTTAAGCAGCCCTTTCCCCATTTCTTCCCCTCCACACACTCAAGATTTCCCCTCCATCCTCTCAAGCAGTCTAAGAAGGAGCTCGCTCAAATGCTGCTTTTTACTGGGCAATAGGTACCCCCAACCTCAACCTGAGGACCCGTTTAGTGAAGTGAGGAGTAACTGGCTATGATTTTATGATACCACAACTTGTCCACTTTCTCAGGCTGACCTCCCTGCATACACATTGCCGGATGGTAGCCCACAACCTTGGGGAAAGTTTATAGGAAAACATAACTAGACATTTAAGCAGCACAGCTAAGGCAAAAGAAAACAAAAGCAAAACCTCAACAGCAGCATGCTAGAATAGAAATTCCATCAGAAGAAGAAATATTAGACCAAAGGCAACAAGAATTTTAAATTAACCTAATCAACATATGAAAGAAGATAAAGGAAGATCGTAGCAATATGAAGCAGGAAAAACAAAAATACCCAGGAGAAATATTGCATATGGGAAATGGAATCATTACACAACGAACAGAACAGTTGGAATGGATGGCTGAAGAATGAAATAATCAATGGGAAAAATAGATCAAGGAAATTCCTCCAAAGGAAGAATTAGTTAACAAATAAACTAATTAAGTAAAAGAAAAGCTACATAAGATGGATCATAGTGTTAACATCCAGATAGGGGATTCAGAAAGAAATCAAAATGGAGATGAAGAAAACATTTGCGATAATAATGGAGATAAATATCCTGTAAAAATTGAAAGGACTGAAAGAGTGAAGAGAAGACATAAGGAAAAGCTATACTCAGAGATCTCATGGGGAAACATGAGGCATGTTCAAGACACAGGAGAAAACAGGATAAAGCCGACAAGAGTTGGAGGGAGAGGAAGTAAAAACTTTAGGTCCTAAACCTAAACCTGATCTGAGGCCCCCACCAGTTCCCAGACTAGAGATCATCGCCCTAACTCCATTCAATTGTCTCATTTCCCCTCTGGTTTTCCTTCAAGTTGCAGTTTGTCAGGCTGATTTCTTAGTGTCATTATTAGATTCATGTTTCCTCCTCTACTGCAAGCATCATGAGGGCAGTGGCTCCATCTCTTTGCTCCCAGGCATATATAGAACACGTAGAGTTACCACTAAGTAGCTATTTATTGGATGGATTAATTCATATTCCAATTTGAGTGTGTTACTGCCCAGTCACCATTCCTTTGCCCCAGTGTCCCACCATGGAGACATGGCCTGCTTGGCTGGGATGCTGACATCCTGCCTAACAGTGGTCAGCCACCTCCCCCAACCCAAAGGACTGGATCCAGGCTCCCTTACTCTCCCATGCCAATCACAGATTGGGGTCTAACAGAATCAAACCAAAGGTCCAACATGGGAATCCACTCTTCCTCATGCCATCCTTGTCCCCAGTCTGCCTGCTCAGTCCCAGTATCAAATTTAGAAAGGAAGAGATTGCCATGGTCACACAGCACCAAGATGAGAACCCCAAACCTCCTGACTCTCAAAACAGGATGTTCTGTCCCACTGTACATTGCACTCAGAAGACACCCATGAATGCAAGTTTTCCAAAGTGGGTCACTTTTTAGCTCTAGATTTGAGGAAATGATGAAACACAGCTATTTGTAAAGTCAGAAAGTCACTGCTGTCCTCTTCCTATCACTGCTGTAGTGTTAGCTCTGGAGTCAGACAGATCAGGGTTCCACGCCAGCTCTGAAACTGGCTAGCTGGGTGCCTTTCTGCAATCACCTCTCTTTCTGAGTCTCAGCTTCCTCCCCTCTAAAAGATGAGTATTAACTCCTGAGTCCGCAGTGTGAGGATGAAAATGATCAAGTGCATAAAGTACTTAGCACCATCCATGGTACACAATAGGTACTCAATAAATCTGCTTTCCCAACCCACTTTCTTCCTGTGGCTCAGTGACGCAACGAATTTTTCATGAGCACTAGGGTTATGTCTCTCTTGCTCATCTGTGTGCCTCCGCACAGTATTGGAAGTGATCCATGGATATTTGTTGACTGAGAGGATGAGTATGAATAAATGAATTAATGAGTGAATGAGAAGTTTTCCATTCTGATTATGCTGGGAATTAATGGGAGATTTTAGGGTTGTATTACGGCCTTTGTTTGTGTAGAATAAGTCAGTGAAATGGAGAAAAGGAATCTTTCTGTCATATTACCAAATCCAAGACAATCCTCATCCAGGAATTTACCGGGCCAACCTCACTGTTGGGAAAATGCCTAAATTTTAGGAGATGAGCAGTCTGCTATGCCACGTGATCTCAGCCTCTAATGCTTAACATTATAAGCTCTGGTAATAACTCCAGGTCACTTGTCTAGGAAAGAGAGATGAGGATTTGAAAATTTTGCATATTAGCATGTATAATCTACCGCCCAATGTTGTCAACTCTGAGACCTGGATATTTCAGTTCACTTCCCTCTTGCTTGCCCTCTGAGAACACAGTTATTTCAGGGCATATAAATGGAGAGTGATAATTGCTATATGGTTTCATTCTGGATCTTTTATGTCATTCCACACAGAGCCAGTTTCCACAAACACTGCCAAGACAAGTCCCTCCCCTGAAGGAAGGAATGTGTCTGGAACTAAACCTGAGCAATGATATACTTAAGTTTGAGTCTGACTCTCCTCGTGATCTTCTGTGACTTTCTGCAAATTGTATAAATTCTCAGTGTTCATTCATTTACTCCCTGCCTTCTTCCACTCTCTTAATTCATGCTAATTTAATACTGAATCATGGAGGTACTCTTTTGTGGCAGATTAAAGATGGCTGCTAATTCTTTGACACCACCTTCCAGTCAAGAGGTGAGCTGTATGTGCTCTCTCTTTGAATCTGCGCATGCTTTGTGGCTGCCTGGACCAACAGAACACAGCAGCAACAATATTGTGCCAGTTTCTAGTCCCAGGATTTAAGAAACCAGAAGCTTCTACTTCCTGTATTTGGGACCACTCTCTCCGGGAATTCTGAATCTCCTTGAAAGAAGTTCAACTTCCCCGAGGCTACCATGTTGGAGAAGATACATATAAACACTCTGGACAATAAACTACACAAGCCCAGCCTTCCAGCCGCTCTCCCAACCAGGGCACCAGACATGTGAGTGAAGGAGATACCATGCAGGTAGATTCTCCAGGCCATGCTGTCCCAGCAGAAGGCTCACTGGTCAGCAATTAACTCCCCACTTGAGCCTTTTCCAAATTCCTGACCCGAAAATCATGATCAAAATAAAGTGGTTGCTTCAAGCCACTCAGTCATGGAGCAACGTACTAAATGGCAATAGATGACCAAAACATCTTTCTACAGGGAGCATCAGAGCACATTGTGATTGAATCTAAAGGCGTGTTTGCTCTTGAGTTCTTCTCGTTTGTTGTTAGAATTCATGTCTGTAAACAATAATCTAGAGAGAAGACAGCACCTAGAAAGAAAGGGAAGATCAAACACAAACAGGCCATTTAAAAAAGAGGCAATGAGTAGCCAGGTGTTGTGGCTCACGCCTGTAATCTCAACACTTTGGGAGGCTGAGGCGCGTGGATCACCTGAGGTCAGGGGTTCAAGACCAGCCTGGCCAGCAGGGTGAAATCCCATCTCTACTAAAAAAAATATATATATATACCAAAAAATTAGCCAGGCATGGTGGGGCACACCTATACTCGGAAGGCTGAGGTAGGAGAATTGCTTGAACCTGGGAGACAGAAGTTGAAGTGAGCTGAGATTGCATCCCTATGCTCCAGCCTGGGTGACAGAGTGAGACTCTCTCTCAAGAAAAAGGAAAAAAAATTAAAATTAAAATAGGTAACAAAAATAGCTAATAAACATTATAGTATTTATTTGACCAAACTACAATGAAGGAAATGCAGTTTGAAACAAGAATGAATGTTCTTTCACCTGCAAAATAGCAAAGATTTTTTTTAATAACAATTGTCTATGCTGGTGAAAGGAAGTGGAGTACTGAGTACCCTCAGAGACAGCCAAAGGGAGTACAAATGGGTACAATAGTTCTGGAAAGCAAATTGACTGGTAAATTTCAGATCTGAGTATCTCTCCTAGAAAAATAATCCAACATGTGGACAAAGATTTATGCAGAAAATGTGTTCATCACAGTGTCATTCATAATAGTAAAATATGATGGTTAAAAAATACTTAAGTGTTGGATTTCAGGGAATGGCTAAGTAAATTGAACTGCCTCCACAAGATGGAATATTGTGCCACCATTATAAATGATGCTTATGAAGTGTTCTTAACGACATGGAAAAATGCTTAATGATATAACATTAAGTAAAAGAGCAAGATAGAAAAAGGTTATAAAGTATGATTTCAACTACTCTGAAAACCATAAAAAGACTGGAAGGAAATACAATAAAATGTTACTAGTGTTTATCTGTGGGAGGTGGGATCATGCGTGGTTGTTTTTCTTATTTATTCTTTGCTGTATTTTCAACATTGGGGATGCATTATTTCTGCAATTTAAAGTGTTTTCTTTTAACAAGAAAATGGATGGTCAACAGTGGTAAATCTTATGTCCAAGTTAGAAGGTATTGGGAGATTTTTAAGAGTCTCTGGGATTGAAAACGTGGTAATACAGACCTCCCAGGATGAAGTTTAGTTTTATCCCCTCTATGATAGGAACAACATTTTCGGAGTGCATGAATGGTGCAAACACAGACTCTACTTCCACTGCAGGGCTTGATGTGATTTAAAAAAAAAAAAACTCACCTCACTCCAAGGATATAGTTCTGGGCTCACCATATGAGACTTGTTTGGGACTGAGAAACTTAAAACCACTAAGGCAAACGAAAACACGTCAGAATCCAGGCAAATTGTCTTTAGATTCAAAATGACCAAGTCTTTGAATTTCAGACACCAGGAATTGCTTCTGTGGCTTCTAGGGCACCTGTTTTTGTGGCAATTTCATACGATCTTACTTATGAAGAAATGAGAGGGAAAGCAGAACTCCTCCAGTATACAGATTTATAGAATTTGGGAGCTACAAGAGACTTTCAGAATTATATCTCTAGTCCAAAGTTCTGTTTTACCAGTGAGAAACAGCTCGAATAGGTGACGGGCTTTGCACAAGGTCAGCCAATGAGTCAGTGCAGAGCTGGAACTAAAACCCAGGTCTCCTTACTGTTGATGCACCGTTCAGTGCTGCCTTCATCTGAGCCTGACTGGCATCAACTCACTCGGTGATATTCAGCTTATTTCTTTTGTTTATAGTCAGTATTTCCCATGAGGGTATGGACCTTGTCTACCAAGTACATGGTAGGTGCTCAATAAATATTTATTGAATGGAAAAATGGATAAATAGATGGATGGATGAATAAACAGATGGATAGATGGTTGATGGAAGGATGGATGGATGAATGGATGGATGAATGAATGAGCGGAAAGATGATAAATAGATGGATGGGTGGGTGGGTGGATGGGTGGGTGGGTGGATGGGTGAATGAGGTCGTGGATGGGTAAGTAAATAAATAAATGGATGGATGGACAACCTGAGGCAGAATGGTATAATAAAAAAGCTATGAAGTTTAGACCACAGGTTGACCTGGGACCAAATCTCAGCTTGCCACTTGTCAGCTGTATAACCTCAAGCAAACAACTAAACTTTTTTGAGCCTCAGGAAATTTTCTTGTAAAATGGTGGTCATGACACCTCAAAAGTGTTTTGGGAGGTAAACGAGATGAGATAATATATAGTATATAAAAGATTTCACTAAATTCCTGCCACCACAATAATTGATGATTAAATGTTATCTTCTCTTCTCCTCCAATGAAAGCAAGTCTAAAGCATGACTACTGTCATTGAGTCTTGACATGGAGGTACTACTTTTACACTAGTTCTGGCTTCAGATGTTGTGTGAGATGGACTCACGTGCATACTCTGGGACAACGTCTTCTCATATAGTGTCCACCAAAATAAGTGTCAGGTCAATTCAATAGTAGTTATTAAGGACCTAAGTTGATGCTAAGACCTAGAGAGGTCACAGAGAAAAACAAAGGATGGTATTTGTCTTCAAGTTTTTGTAGAGAAAGAACTACTATATTTTCAGACAGTGAAGAAGTCTCTGTATCCATGATACCTCAGCTCAGAAGAGGGATAATAATGTCCCTAGACCAGGGACAGATGGCAACAAGACAAGAGCTCCAGACCTGCTCAAAATCTTCTCTTATACAGGAATCCCTAGGAGATATGTCCCATTAACTCGAACTTTTAAACATCTTGGCTGAGATGTAGCACCTGCCATTTCCTCCTCACTCTGAGTACTGATCTGTGGATTCACCTTCCTCTAAGTTCAGTGGTGATGTCAATACTTACAAGGCCTCAAAGAAAGGAGAGTTCACTGTGTGCTGAGCAGCTAAGGATATGTCCTGGAAGAGGTGGCCCTGGGCTTACAACAGGGATGGCACATACTCACCACTTGTACCTCCACTCCCCTACCTCATCCAGTCAATTACGGCACACCTTATGCTGAGCTCAGAACTCTTCTCAAATCCAGGGTTATTCCAATAGAAATTCCAAAAAACATTACTAGAAAAGTCTCTATATTTCATGGTAAAGAAATAGATTTTTAAACAACTCTTTGATTAAAGAATAAATAACATTTAAAATTAGCCAGGCTTGGCGGCTCATGGCTATAATCCCAGCACTTTGGGAAGCTAAAGCAGGCGTGCTTGAGGCCAGGAGTTTGCCTGGGCAAAAGAGCTAGACCTCAACTCCACTTAAAAAAATAATAATAATTTTTAAAAACCAGCTGGGTGTGGTGGTTCACACCTTTAATTCCAGCACTTTGGAAAACTGAGATGGAAGGATTGCTTGAGCTCAAGGGTTCAACTGAGGCTGCAGTGAGCTATGATTGCACCACTGTACTCCAGTCTGGGCAACAAAGCAACACCCTGCTTCTAAAAGATAAAAATAGAGTTAAAAAAATGAAAAGTAGAAAATATTTAACTGAATGATAATGAAAATAGTACATATCAAAACTTATGTGTTTTAGCTAAAACTGTGCACAGTGGGAAAATTATAGCCTTAATTGTGTATATTAGAAGGAAAATACTGTTGCTTTTATCTCTTGGTTCTTGAAAACAAATTTTTTACAAAGAAAGGAAAAAGTCTGAACCTCAGTGGCCTAAGCCTCCATCTCAAAAAGTTGGAAAAAAGGCAGTAAAATAAAGCCAAAAGAAGTAGGAGAAAGGAAATAAAAAAAACAGAAATTAATGAAAAAGGAAACAACAACAGAGTTGATAAAGCCAAAAGCTTATTCTCTGAAGACTAATAATATTGATAATCTCTTGGCAAAAATCAAGAGAAAAAGAGAGAACGAGCATTAATAACCAATATCTAGCATCAGTAATGACAAAGGACATCATTACAGGATCCTATCAAAATTTAAAATATAATAAGAGAATTTTACGAACAACTTTATGCCGACAGATTTGAAAATAAAATTGAAATTAACAAATCCCTAAGAAAACACAAACTAATAAAATTTTGACACGGGAGGACACAAAAAATTTATCTGTTACAGAACTTAAATTCATAATGGAAACCTTCCCACAAAGAAAATCCTCAGAGCTGCACAAGCGGCTTCACTAGTGAATGTCACTGAATACTTAAGGAATAAGGCCAATCTCATACCAACTCTTCCAGAGAACGTAAACTCTTCCCAACTCATTTTATTTTATAAGGCCAACATAGTCTTGATACCAAAACCTGACAAATAAATTATAAGAAAAGAAAATTACAGACTGGTTTCTCTCATGAATCCAGATGCAAAAATTCTCAACAAAATACTAACAATTTAAAGAGTTGATCCATTTCTCCAATTCAAGACAGTTTAGAAAATAAAGATGTTCATAGAATCCTAAACTTAGAATTAGGGGTAAACTGAGGTTCTCTCTTTCTAGCAGGAAGCTGAGGATCCTGTAAGGTCAAGGATGCCATCACTAATATTTTCGAGTAAACGAAGAAGGAAAGAAGTCAAATGAATGAGAAGAGAAACATTGCAATTTTACGGGAAAAAGAAAATAGAGGGAGGATGTTGCAGGCAAAATCATCTGAGATTGATCAAATTCCGCCTTAGAGCAGAGCCCAGCATGCCTGGGAAGGATGGGCAGAGTGAAGCTGATTGCACAGGCTTTCTGGGAGCCTCGACATCATTGCATCTTAAAAGGATGGGGAGCAGGAGTAAGGGAGGAGCAAAGACACTTTAGGACTCAGCATTTTCATATCAGATAATGGATTTTAAGAGCATTTGGTTTATGACTGAATCTGATACCCTACACTCCCCCCACCTCTATTCTCTCCACTGAACAAGTAAAAGTGCCTCTTAGCACAGCGGAATCAAGAGCAGAGATTCTTTTGAGATAACTGTACCACGGTGTGCTCATCCCTGACTAGAGTGAAATGGTCTCGTCTCCTTTGAGTTGGGTCAGCTGCTGAGATGATCAGGGCCCTGCTGGAAAGAAGCAGGGGAACAGAGGCTGATCCACATCCCACACCTCTGCTCTGAGCTCTCAGGGAGACTGACATGAGATCCATCACCATCACCACAAGAGTTCACAGAAACAGTCAGCATAAAGGAGAGAAAGCTAGTGGAAGGGGAGCTTCGAAGATGGAGACTCCAGCCTTCTCTTTCCCCATGGGGGTGCTAGGCCCGAGGTTACCAAACAACAAAAGGCCTTCTCTCCTCCTGCCACTCTCACCTGGGCTGTGTTGGGTGGAATATGGGCAGAACCCAGTTCATCACCGACTTCATTTATTGAACAGATTTTCTCCCCAAATTCCTCACCTACCTCCTTTCCAATCCTGAAACGAGTGAGGCAATAAATGCTCTTCTGAGCCTCCCCTATTCTCCAACTTTCCGTTCATTCATTCACTCATTCAACAAGCACTTACCCAGCTGGTTGAAGTGGAAAGGGCACAAGCTTTAGAATTCTGCTATTTATGATTAAGTCATTTCAGTGAGTCACTTCCCTTCCTCTGAGCCTCAGCATTTATACCTGTAAATGGGGCTAACTTGAAAGACCAAGCCTGAAAGAGTCAAGGATTAACTGTGAACTTACTCATAAAGCTTACAATGCAGTGATTGGCATTTCATCAGTTCAATAATTGTTCATTTTTTTCCTCCCTATGTGCAGACTCTGGGACTACAAAAGCAAATCAGATGTTTTTGCCTGACAAGAAGCTCGTAATATAATAAAGAAGACAAAAATATACATGAGAAATCATAATGCTTGGATGAAAGACAGTGCAGTTTCACATAAATGTACCCAAATGCTCTGAGGGTGTACAGGAGAAAGGGAAGAGCTGAGATGCCCGGAACAAGTCCTCAGAGTGCCTGGCATTTGAACTGGTCCTAAGGGTTTTTGTGGGGAGAGGAAACATGGATTTTGCCATTCAGAGATAGGATGGGGGTACCACTCTGGCAGACAGTGTGGACAGATCACTGCAGCAAAACTGTGGAAGCGGGAATTCCCAGGGCATGAACCAGGGTGGAGCAGTGTGTGGTCTGCATGGCAGAGGGTCTCAATGAAGAAGGGCAGTGGAGATGAAGCTGGGGAGATAAAGCGCAGTCTTTACACTGACTCTGTAGGCCCTGAGTGCCAAGTTCAGAGTTTGGGCCATGTTCTGGGTAAACCATGACATTAAACATGGACAGTGAGGTCACTTAGGATCTGCGGCTAAGGTAATGTTTGGGTCCATGCCTTCCATTCTCTTTGGATGGACACTCTAAAGACCAAAGTGTCAGGAGGAATTCCATGTGCCCCACTGTCACTGCACATCATTAACCCACCATCCTTCCCAGCCTCCAGACTTCTGACTCCTGTTTCCCAGGGAAAAACTGACTCTCAGCCATCTGTCACCCACAAAAGGGGACCAAGTCTGGGAGGTAATATGGATCATAGGTGTGCTCACAACTCAGTGTCAGACTCTTCCTGGGGCCCCAGGCACTGATGGCCACACCAGCAACCAGACAAAACAGAAACTGTCCCTCACCTGCCAATCCATCAGTAAGCCCTGCTGCGTCTCCTTCTTAAATATCTGTGAAACCCATCGGCTTCTGCAACACTACCTCCCTGCTGGTTCAGGCCCCCATATTCCCAGCCAAAGGGTTCTATCCAAACACAGAATGTGACACACCCTGTGTGAAACCTACACTGCCTCCCATCGTCCAAGGATGAACTGCAGACTCCTGTGCATGGACTTCAAGATGCTCCCAGATCGGGCACCTACTAAAGGCTGCAGCCTCACTCCTGCTATTCCCCAGCCCACCCCCAATCCCATCTGGTCAGACTGAATTCCTGGAGCCCGCTATATCCTCTCTCACTGCTAGACTTTGTGTATCTTTTTCCCCACACCTGGAATTTCTTTCCCTCCCTCTAAATTCTTACCCCATAACATTTCTTTAGCCCAGTGTGACAGGTTTGTGTCCCCTCAAAATGCACACGCTGAAGTTCTAGACCCCAGTATTTGTGAAGATGACATTATTTGAAGATAAAAACTTTAAAAAGATATATTTAAATGAGGTCATTCGTGGGTTCTTAATCCAACACAACTGGTATCCTCATGAAAGGGGAAATTTGAAGAAAGGTAAACAAACAGGAAGAATGGCATGTGAATCATGCCATTGGGGCAGAGACCAGCATTATGAGTCTACAAGCCAAAGTGTGCCAAAAATTGCAGACAAACCACCAAAAGGGAAAAGACATTTGGAACAGAGTCTTCCTCACAGTCCTCAGAAGGAACCAGCCCTGCTGACACCTTGATTTTGGACATCTAGCCTCCAAAACTATGAGACTATACATCTCTGTAGTTTAAGCCATGCAATTTGTGATACTTTGTTACAGCAGCCTAATTAGCAAACTAATACATCCCATCTGAGCTCAGCTTAGAGTCCCTCCTCCAGCCTCAGAGTGAGATAATGCCTGAGTTTTGGATGCTCCAAATGCATCCTGTTCTTCCTGGTAGGGTAGCACCCATCCCACTGCCTGGGCTTTGCTTGTGTGCTTGTTTCTCTCCCCAGCAGTCCTGAGCACCGCAAGGACAGGGCATCATCTGTCTGCCAACCACTGTGTCCCAGAGCTCAGTATGCTGCCTAGGCTGAGAAAGACTCAATATGTGTATACAGGGTGAATCAATGAATGAGCAGAGGCTAATAACAGCCAGGGCTAAGATAATGTATTCAAAGAAAAGCTACCAGAAACTCAAATACTCAGTGTCCCCAAAAGTGTGGAGAACTCAGGTTGAACTGAGGGAAGCTCTGAAAGCTCACAGCACACTGAGGGGAGCCGTGTTCAATCAGGCTTACCCCAGCCTGAATCAGGGTATTCTGTGGAGAAGAGTGCAAAATGGTTTGGGGTTTTCTTTTTTTGTTGTTTGGTGGGGGTGGGTGGGAGCCAACTCACGAAGGGCGGGGGCTGCTGAGAGCTGGGTATGACAGCTGGAGCTGGATGTCCCCAAGCAAGAAAGGCTTCATCTGGGTTCAACTTCCAGCTTCAAAACAGCAAAATCCAGACTGTGGGCAATTTGGCAAGACTCATTCCATGGTTTTATCAACAAAATATTACAACAAAAGAAAAGAGAGGTGGAGAGGGTACCTTCAGATCAATGTAAAGACCACCTGGAGGCTAACTGAGCAGGGGATCCTTTCATGCCAAGCACAGAAACCAAATCCAAGCCCTATGGATTGAGCTGAGTAAGTGATGTTTAGCACAAAGTAGTGCAGAGTAGCAGCCTGGTGGCCACCTGAGAAGCAGGGTGAGCTGGAAGCAAAGACTAACCCAGACCCCACCCACTGGAACATGGATATGATGCCCACAGCCTGGACTGGCTGGTGGGCGTGCTTCTTGAGGGAGGAAGGAGGAGCCCTGAGGATGGAGAAGCTTCCTGGACCCTGGTTCCCTCTAGGCCTCCTGACGGTGATGCAGTCACGTATGCAAGCAGCTGGGGACACAGAGGTAGATGAGCAACTCCCAGCCAGGTGGTCACAGTGCTGCCTGTGAGTGCAGGTGGGAACCGCAACCTGGGTGAGCAGAGTGGACACCTGACTGTCTGGCGGGCTCCAAGTATGCTGGGGGCAGGATATGGTATGCTCAGTATATTCTAAGAACAGAGAGGAAGTCTTTGTGGCCAAAAATAATAATAGGAGTTTGGAAGATCAGAGAAGTTGCCTGAGGCCAGGTGCCAGGTTACAGGGGGCTTTGGCTCTGTTAGAAACTTTGGATTGTACACTGAGTGAGATGGAGGATTTTGAGCAGATGAATGTTATGATCTGGTTACATTGTAAGAGAATGACGCTGCTTCATAGAAAGAGACTATAAAGGGCCACGCTAATATTCTGAAAACCACATAATCTCTGGAAACACATCTGGGTTCAAATTTCTGCTTCAAATCATCAAAATCCAGACTGTGGGAAATTTGAAAAGATGAATTACTTGGATGCATTCACAAAATAAGGCAACGAGAGAAAACAGACATGGAGAGGGAAACTACAGATTGAAATAAAGCTAAGTTATCAATGTATCACAGTGTTTTATCCCAACTCAAATACCAAACCAGAAAGAGGTAGGGAAACGTAGACACTGACAGGGTATTTGACATATTAAGGAATTAGTGTTAGTTTCATTTAAGTGGGATAATGCCATTTGAAGTCCATATCTTTTAGAAATTTCCTTTGAAATATTTACAGATGAAGTGATTTTTTTAAATTTACAGCTTCATTATTTGCACCTCTGGCAAGCTACTTCCTCTCTTTCCTCAGTTTCCTCATCTATAAAACGGGCATGACAATACTCCATGGTAAAGTGCCTAGCACAGGGTAGTTACTCTGTAAATGGCAAGGGCTATGAGACCAGTTCTTGTCTGGAGGGAGTCACTCCTGGAACCCAGGTCTTCTCATTGACCTGGCAGCCCCATGGACAGCCTCTCTGGGGGAGTCTCAAAGATAAATCTGAATTCCAAGGAAAGCCCCCTGAGAGCTCAGACTGAAGGTCTCTCCAGACCAGGGTTCCAACCCCAGGATGACACTCAGGTCAAGGCCAAGTCTGCCCCTATAAACCTCTCCTGAGCTCAGCCTTCCTATCAGAAAGCCAGGAGGGTGGCATCCATACATGAAATCCCCTAGATGGCAGCTCCTCCCCACTCCTTAGGAACCCATGTCAACCCACACAGTCCCCCAGCTGCAGGGTGCAGCCATTCCTGGGCAGCTGTCAGCCTGCTGGTGTGATTACAATTAAGTCGGTTTCCTGCCTCCTCTGCGGGCTGCTCTGCCGTTTTCTCCCTTTGGTCATCTTACCTGTCATATGGTCCCCAGGGTGACAAACACTTCTCAGCATGGCTTTTGATTAAAATCCAGTGAAGCCAAAAACCAAGCCAGATTCATAGGATAAAAAAACTTAGCCACTACCTCAGGGAAGTCAACTTAATTCACTGTTTGTATCGGGGAAGGCTGACATCAGAAGTGGGCCTTAGACTCCGTGGACTGACATCTTTGAGCACCTACCATGCTCCAGGCCTGTGAATTACATTCTTTCGCTTGATTTACCAGGAGTGGGTGGTCTTCCTGCATGCCTCTCTCCTGGGAGCCCCTAAAGTCAGAACAGAAACTCCAGGCTTCTGAGCCGTCTGCTCCCTCTAACTGGGATGTCATTCCACTGTATCTCTGCCCCGAACTTCATCTTTCCATGACAGTTAAATGTGACAAACCCAAAATCCAGCAAAAATAACCCCTTTTCTCATCTCCCACCACCCACACCCACATCCTTTACAGTACTTACCACACAGCACGATGATGAGCCATGCACGTGCTCACCTCCCCCTCAACCTCCAGACTACAGATTCCTTGAAGGTAGCAGGGAAATAGGCATTTTTAAACTAGAGAATGTCAAAATAGGGGCGGGAACAGTGGCAGCCTATAAAGAACAGTCAGAGAAACTGGGGTGGAGGCAATGAATAATAATAAAAATAACTAACATTGTTAGATAATTCCAACATCCTGGACACTGAGCCAAGTGCTTGGCCTTTGGCAGTACTTTCTGAAGCCATCCTTTTGCTACAGATGGAAACACTGAAGCTCTGTATTGAAGATGTTTCTTCTCTTGCACAAATGCTCCCAACATAGATGAAATTGAGAGCCAACATTTAGTTAAGGGATGCAATTAACCCCCTGCTCCACTTTGCTGATTACATATCCCCAGGACAAGCTAGCAAGGTAGAAGGACACCTATTGTCAGGGGCAGGGAGGGGTTGCTGAAACAGTTTCACCTGCTCTTTTGCTTTAGTCAGTGGTGGCCATTTATTTTGATAGTTAACACACTGATTTTGATAGGACAGACTGTGTTGTTCGGATCTAGTTTTATCAATTTGAATCAACCATATTATTATTTTGAAGTGCAATGACAAAATAATCTCTAGTGCTAATGTTTAAAACTCCTTCATGATTTAAACTACAGATTAAAAGGAGAATCCTGTAGCCTCCTTTTTACCCCTTTTTACCCTTTTACCCTCATTTTAGAAATGTTTCTGAAAGACAATTTTTGAAAACATGAGTCTCTTAGGAATGAAGTTGTCATGTGATAGCTGAGCAGGCTGTAGCATCCCGATTTTACAGATGAAGAAAACAGGTAGTAGGCCAAGTTCATAGTCACCACCAAATTAGGGCAGATTTTGGGTGTGAACAAGCTGGGTATGACACCAAAGCAAGTCATTGTACCATTAGCAGTAAGAGCCATGTTTCCAGTGCCTAGCACTCTGCCTAGCCCCTTGGTGCTCAATCCATTATTAGAAGAATGAAGACATTAGGCCAAGTGCAGTGGCTCGTGCCTGTAATCCTAGAACTTTGAGAGGCCAAGGCGATTGAATTGCTTGAGCTCAGGAGTTCAAGACCAGCCTGAGCAACATTGTGAAACCCTGTCTCTACTAAAAATACAAAAACTTAGCCAGGCATGGTGGGGTGCACCTGTAGTCCCAGCTACTCAAAAGGCTGAGGCTGACGCAGGAGAATGCTTGAACCTGGGAGGCGGAGGTTGCAGTGAGCCAAGATTGTGCCACTGCACTTCAGCCTGGGCGACATGGCAAGACTCCATCTCCCCAAAAAAAAAAGAAGATGTTAAATTATTAAATGACTGTTAGAATAATAAAGAAATCTAGACTCCCAGGGAAGAGCTCTTTTCTTTTTCAGAAACAGCCAAAATGCCTCCAACCCTTCTCCAGGTCAGTGCACATGTCGACTCTTCTCATCATTGTGTTAAGAAGGATTCTAAGATCTGGCCACCCAAGATTCCCAGCCCATTTCTTCAATCAAACACTAATCCAGATACCATCATGAAGGGTTTTTGCAGATGTAATTAAGGTTACTAATCAGCTGATCTTAAAGTAGAGATTATCTAAATGGGTCTAACAAAACTACATGAGCCACTTAAAAGTAGAGTTTTCTTTGGCTAGTAGCAGAAGGGAAAGTCAGAGACTCAAAGCTTGCAGGGGGTTGTATGCATGCTACTGGCTTGCAGATGGAGAGGACCGTGTGCAGGAGCTGAGAGTGAGAGCTGAGAGCTGACAGCCAGCAAGAAAACAGGGACTTCGACCCTACAACCCCAGGAATAGAATTCTCCCAACAACCTGCCTAAGCTGGAAAGTGGGTTCTTCCCCAGAGCCTCCAGATAAGTGCCCATCCTTCAGACATCTTGATTTCATCCCTGGAAGATCCTAAGCAGAGAACCCAGTCAAGCCTAACCAGACTTTTGACTTACAGAGCTGTGAGGTAATAAATGGATGTCATTTTAAGCTACTAAGTTTGTAGTAATTTGTTACACAGCAAGAAAAACTAATACAATCATATTAAACTCACAACCCATTAGCTTTGTGTATGGCCTCACCTGGTTTGATCAGGAAACCAATTTATTCATAATAATTACTTAGAGAGCAGGTGGTACAGGAAAGAATCTTGCCTTTTTTCCCAGAATTGGCAATAAGCATCACAGCTTAGAAAACAAAAAGGTTGCTACAGACAACCTTAGTTCAGAGAACAGCCACTGTGAGCTAGTGGTGCTGGGGCTGTTTCCCCATTCTGCAGACAGGCTGCTGGTGGGTACATGTTAGAAGTATATGGGTACCCACTAAAATAATGACAGTACAGAAACCATAAGACCATATGAAAAACTTTCTTATTCAATTGGAAGATAAGAAGAGAGAACAAGACAAGCAAAGAAAAACACTGGTAAATAGAAAACATGGGTAACAGTTAAGTTTAAATATTAGTAACCACATAAAAGAAATAGACTGTGCTCCACCATTTAGAAAAGCAGATATTCTCAAATTAGACTTACTTTAGCTTATAGTTTACCAGCCTACCTAAAATATGAAAATACAAAATGACGGAAAGAGGTCAAAAAAGACATATCAGGAAAACACCAGTAAAACAAGAATTCTATAGCAATTTTAGTTTTTGGCAAAACAATAATTAAAACAGAAAGTTTTATTAGGAATCAAGAAAAAACAATTAACCATGAAGATTCAGCAATCCTGAACATGTATATACATAACAAATAGCCTCAATATATGATGCCTACATTTACAGAATTATAAGAAGAAATTAATAAATCCTCAATGTTGGTCAGAAATGTTAATACACTTTTCTCAGAAACTGATCACTCAACTAGACAAGAAGCTAGAAAGTGTTAAGATTTAAACAAATTAGGAATAGAAAGGGAAGAGAACTACATAGACTAGAAATTTAACAAAAACCTTAGATAATAGTGAACATTTTTTACTAATAAATGTGAAAACAAACTGGACACTGTTCTGGAAAAAAATTAATACACTACAAAAATTTGCTCCACGGACGTGGAAAACATGACATCAGAAAAGAAAACGTAAGCCAGTATCATTTACACAAATGCTAAATGCTTAAATATCTAAATAACTAAAAAGTTAAATAACTGAAAGTTCTTTTAAAAATTAAACAATTAAAATCTAAAAAAAAAAAACTAGAAGCTTATTTAAAGCTAGCAATTTTTTTCTAATACAATTTAGTCAAGTAGTATTTATCCCCATTATTAAGGATGGTTTAACCTTTAAAATTCTACAAAGGTAGTTCATCTCATCAGTAGGTTGGAGAATAGTTATATGGTAACTCCATAAATGCAGAGAAAAGTATTTAATAAGATTAACGAACATCAAGATGAAGAAAAATTCATCAGGCAAGATATAAAAGACAACTTCAGTAACCTGCTTAAGTATGTGTCTCTGAAAAACCTGCAGTAAGTATCTCATACAATAATGAAATATTAGGAGCAGCCTCTTTAAAGCTGGAGCAAAACAAGGACATCCACTATCACAATTTCTGTTTAATATTGTACTGGAATTCCTTGCCAATGTAATAAGGCAAGAAAAATGTGTAATATAGTAAAATGTATAAAGATTGAAGAAGAAACAACACTGGCATTATTCACAATTGATATGTTTGCCTATACAGAATTCAAAATGATGTACAAATAAATATGAAAATTAATAAGAAAGTTAAATAAGGACACTAAACACAAGATCAACATATAAATATCAATATTTTCATATACATTCACAACAAATTAGAAATGTTCAACATTGAAAAAAAAGTTCAACAAATTAGAAACGTAATTTTTTAAAATTCCCACTCATAATAGTGATAGAAACTATAAGATTCCTAGAGTTTTATGAAAAAATGATAAAACATTATTGATAATAAAAAATACATAAATTAAGAAATGCAGCATTCTCTAGAGTTGGAGTCTAAACACAAGGATTAATCCCAAATAAATCTACAAATTCAAGGAAATTCCAGTGAAAATGAATATTGAAATTTTTCACAGAACTTCACAATCTTAATTTTTAGAATTTGACAATCTGACAATGATATTCACATGAATCAGTCAAGAATGATGAAAGGGTCAAGAATGGTGAAGACAATTTTGAAAGAGAATAATGAGAAAGACTTGGCTCAGTTATCAACATTTTCAATAAAGCTAAAGTATTTTAAACAGCGTACTATTCTCCCATGGGTAAATGAATAAATCAATAGACTGGAATAGAGAGCCATATATGTGTGTGTGTACACACACACACACACACACACACACATCATATATATAGCAGATAACATATATTTATAGCACATATCTATGATTTAGTTGACATTTTCAATCAGTGAAGGAGAAATGGATTATTAAATGTGAAAAGCAACATTTTTAACTCCCTTTTTAAAATACTTCTTATTTATTACCTACAACCAACATTTTTTTTTTACAATGTAGAGTAATTTACTGCAAAAGAAGAATATTTTGAAAATTAAGTGCAGAATAGACAGTACCCCCTGAGAGATTCCAGGGCTGCCTGCTCGTAAGGGGGAGGCAGCAGTGATTGTTGTTGAAGAAAACTCCCCCTTTCTGGGAGTTTTACATGATTATTCATAGGGAGGTGGAAAGAGGTGTTACCAGTAAACATGCTCTTCTGGGTGCACCTGTGCAGTAGCTGCACATGGTGTTCATATGTTGTATGTCTCATTAGCATTTTAAACCTCCATGCAGGGGTGTGTTTCTTACTATTTAAATGAGCAAAATGTCAGTTTGAGTACAGGTAAAATCAAAATGCACATGCTCTCTAGAAGGGAAAGTCCCTACTGAAGATAGTGGGCTTCAAATGACCCCAAGTGCTCCACATCTTAAAAGGGGCCCCACAAAGCAGGAACACTAATCTGTTAGTGGATCAGGTCCCACCTGTGTCTCCGAGACACTGACTTGGGATGAGCCTAATGATCTCAAGTGTAAAATGTCTAAATCATCAGCAGCTTCATGCTGCATTTTGGAGCTTGTCCACTTAAATGGACTAATGAAAATGGCTCACAAGACACATGCCTAGGAAATGGGGTTCTCTCCTTTGCTCTTAGCAAATCCTGTGCAACCTAATAATTAAGCTTCCTGATGCCTCAACTTTCACATTTGCGAAAAAGGTGCCAGTGCGTGTGATATCCCCACAAAGCCACTGCCCTTCAAAGCTCTGAAGTTTGCACAGGCTGAGCGTGCACTCTGGCTAAAGAAAGCAAAGGGCTGTGGCACAGTGGACAGTGTCTTGGACATCAGGACAGTTTCTATAGCAGTTTAGGAAAGAAGGCAGCTCCCTGGGCTGGAGAAGACGCAATGCTCTGGAAAGACTCCTAGGTACAGGAGAGAGAGGAAACTAAGCTGGACAGGGGCAATGGGGTGAGGACAACCAGCCTGATTTGAGCAAAAGCAAGGTATACTTCATAACACAATAATCTCCTCAATGCCCAGCCCAGACCTGCCCTTCACATCCCTATCTGTACTCACCCTCCTTGGCAAGGGGGCAGCATGGAATCAGCCCTAACACTGCTATGGATGAAATGATGCCTGAGACTTGTTTGAAATTGGGAGAGGCAGAAAAAAATGGGAGAGGCAGGAGAAAAACCGATGAAGCAAAGTGGCATTAAGTTGATGATTAGTAAAACAAAGAGAAAGGGACGTTGGGATACCTTGCTTAATTCTCTCTACTTTTGAGTGTATTTGAAAATTATTGTAATGATGGGATTTTTTCAGTTTTAGAAGAGAAGATATAAAATATTTTTGACCTTGGGTAGCAAGCAATTTCTTAAATAAGACATTAAAGGCACAATTCACAAAGAAAAAAATTGATAAATTTGACTACATTAATTTTTTAAACTAATGTATGACAAAGAATGTCTTAAAGATAAAAGATGTGCCACAGACTGGGAAGAAATACTGTAATGTAGATAAATGACAAAAGATGAGTATGCAGAATATATTAAGAACTCCCACAAGTCAAACAGCCCAATAAAAATATTGGCAAAGATATTCAAACAGTTCTGTAAAGAGGAAGCCTCATGGCTAACATAAACATAAGAGAAGATAATCAACTTCATTGTTAATCAGAAAATGCACATTACAGTAAGATTCCCTTTCACACATCAGACCAGCAAAAATAAAAACATTATATAGGGCCAGGTGCAGTTGCTCATGCCTGTAATCCCAGCACTTCAGGAGGCTGAGGCAGACAGATCACCTGAGGTCAGGAGTTCCAGACCAGCCTGACCAACATAGAGAAACCCCATCTCTACTGAAAACACAAAATTAGCTGGGTGTAGTGGTGCATGCCTGTAGTCCCAGCTGCTCAGGAGACTGAGGCAGGAGAACTGCTTGAACCCAAGAGGTGGAAGTTGCAGTGAGCCAAGATTGTGCCATTGCACTCCAGCCTGGGCAAAATCTGTCTCAAAAAAATTAGATAATAGTGGGTATTGGTGAAGAGTAGATTCATATATCTTATGGAATATTAAATTGGTACAACTCTTTGGAGTATAATGTGTCACTATCTTATAAATTCAAAAATGTTCATACCTTGCACCCTGGCAATTCTGCTTGTGTCTGTTCATAGTCCCTTGCATGCAAAACTAATTTCTAAGGTGTACCTAGAAGTAGAATTGCTCAAATGTATTAGATATTGCCAAATTTCCTACCCAAATTAATGTGCCATTATACTACCAACAACATTTAAGTTTTTCAGTTTCCCTATCCTTTTTTGATTTATATTAATCTATAATAGATTTTTTAAGCAATTTTATTTTTATTTTAAATTGCATTTGTTTAGTTATGAGTAACGTCGTGCATCTTTTTTTATTGTGCATTTGTATTCCTTTTTCTGAAAAGATGCTGTTTATATCCTCTGCCCATTTTTCTCTTTTGCTCTTCCTTTATAACTTTTAAAAACTTTTCTTAAGAAAAAATGGTTCTCTCTGTCAGTTTTTTTTTTTTTTTTTGGGAGGGAGACAGTGACAGATCATCAGACATTAGATTCTTATAAGAAGCATGCAGCCTAGATCCCTCACATGTGCAGTTTCCAATAGGGTTTGCTGTCCTATGAGAATCTAATGCTACTGCTTAGCTGACAGGAAGCAGAGCTTAGGAGGTAATGTGAGTGATGGGGAGTGGCTGTAAATACAGATACAGCTTTGCTCACTCACCCACCACCCAACTCCTGCTGTGCGGCCCTGTTCCTAACAGGGTCTGTGTCCTGGGAGTTAGGGACCCCTGGTCTATAGCAAGCTCAATACCAAGGCCTCCATCACACTTGTGTCCATTTCCCCAGTACCTACCCCCAAGTGCTGACCCAGCTCTCTTTCATGGGTTTCCCACAAATCCCCATTAAAGTAAAACAACAACAAAAACTTTCTCCGGCCAGAAATGCTGAAGGTAACTGACGATACCCTTACAAACACTGAAAAGTATTCTCCCTCAAAGAAGAATCCAGTCTCTCCATTTTAAATCTCTATCTCCTCCCCTCCCCCTTCAGCCATGAAGTCATGACTCCAGCCTGGATAGCTCTCGACTGACCAATGGTTGCAGCCATAGAATCCGAATTCATGGTGCAAGTGATAGGGAGCCTGGCAGAGTGATTATGGGTACAGACCCGGGTGTTGGAAAGACCTAAGTTGTGTTCCATTGCTGTCATTTATCAGCTGTACAACTTCAAACAAATTACCTCTTGTCTTAATCTGTACTGCCATAACAAAACACCCAAGGACTAGGGTAATTTATAAATAACAGAAATTCATTTCTCACAGTTTTGGAGGCCAGAATGTCCAAGATCAAGGCACCAGCAGGTTTAAAATCTGGTGAGGGGTGAGTCACAGCTTCCAAGATGGCACCTTGACCTCAGTGTCATCCAAGGGGACAAACGCTGTGTCCTCGCATGGCAGAAGGTACGAAGGACAAATAAAGACCTATCTAGTTTGCTGCAGCCCCTTTTATAAGATCGCTCATCCCCTAATTCCCTCTTAAAAGGCTGTACCCCTTAATATTTCCACACTGGAGAGTAAGTTTCAACATAAATTTGGAAGTGACACAAACATTCAAATCCTAAGACCTCAACTTCATCTGTAAAATGGGAATAAAAGCAGAACATTCCATTTAGGATTATTACTAGGATTAAATAAAATAACCATGTTATTCAGCATACAATAAGCCCTAGGTAATTAATAAGCCCTCAGTAACTTCAGTTCTTTGTTCTATCCCTAAAAGTTTGGGCTTCAGTCTTTACAGCACATTTGCTCACTTCACAGAGAAAATTTAAAGGCTCTCTTGACCTTGGGAAATCTGGAATTTAATCTTAAACGTGTAAGGAATGCTCATGGGTTTGGAATCAGAAAAATTCAAGTGAATTCAATCTATCTCACAAGTTTTGATATCTCTAATTATGCTTACCTCCTATGGTTAAAGTAGATAATGAATGAAAAGTGCCTATCTCAATGTCTGGCAAAGAGTAGGTGCTTACAACTGAAATTTCAATCAGCGTGAAGAGAGAGTAGAAAGAACTTTGAGAGCTCTATGGGAAAAAGTGCTAAGAGGGAGCGCATAATCTCCAGAGAGAATATAAAGTATTAAACTAGATTGTTCTTTTCAACATGGCTAAATTTTCAATGTAAACTTTCAGCTTTCAATATAGCTAAACTAAGTTAAGTCTCCTAAAAATAATTAGCCCAGTTCATACAATTAGGCCAATTCGACATGGGCTGAGGACAGTTTACGTGGGTTTTGTTTGGCCTTGGATGTTGGCGTCCATTTAGCAGAGTTATAGATAGTTTGGACATTTACTGCCTCTGTTAATAAGAAGTCAGGGAAAACACAAATGGGGCAGGATGGGGCGCTGGGTGCAGAAAGAATTTTTTTAAACAGAAGAGATATCATTTACGGAGCAGTATCAGGCATCAGCGTTGCAGGGAACAATTCGGATGGGGCAAATTAAGCGACTGTTCCCATGATGAACTGTCTCTGCGCAATCAGTCATGTGACGGTAAATCCACATTGACTGGCAGCTGTGTTAACAAACTGGAGAGAAGATTGATGCCCATCCAAGGCCAAGAAATGCACAATCAAAGTGAAGAGCTCTTTCAGCCCTGTGCCAGTCAGAGTATAAATATGTATCACTGGCTTCTAAAGTGAGTTATGATTTCATTCTCCTACGGGTACCTGAAATCTAGAGAGGGCATTTGTCTAGTCCCTGTATCGGGGGTGACAGGTATAGCAATGTGGTCACACAGGGGAGATATCTGCTTGGCAGATAAATCAGGCACAATGAAGGAACCTGTTGTTATCAATTTGATCTTGGGGGAAAAGCATCTCCCTGGACTCAAGCAGTATTGTTAGCGCATTGAACGGGGCCTTCGTTTGCTGAAGCATTTGTGGGCGCTGTTTCCTCCATTCTGTTGTGTGTCTGGATGAGCTGGTATGCAGCTTTCCATTGCTACACTTCACAGAAGATACTGTCTGGCTTGCCCACTAGGGTGCAAACACTTTGAAAGCAGATCCATGTCTGATGCCTCTGTGCTCCCATCTTTAGTGCAGGGTCTACCATTGTTTCTTCGTTTGAAATGAACAAAAAGGTGAAGCCTGAAATCTAACCTCCACCAGCGGTAGAGGAAACACCTGAATAACAGTTCCAAGAACACAGGGTTTATTTTTCTGTGTCTCCGTAATAAGGTCCATGACCTCTGAGTACATCTTCAATGCCCAGGGCTCATTTCTCCTCATTCTATTCACTATCATCAGGTAAGTTTCCCTTCTGAGAAGTTTCCTTTCTGGGGCTTCCCATCTAACCACTGAAGTAACAGACTCCAAATCTCTATCTGCAACAGAGATCCTTCTCCTGAGCTCCAAACCCATATGTCCAACTTTCTTGAGGACCTCTCCATCTGCATATCAAACTCAGGGTGTCCAAAGTGAAGCTCAGCCCCCTGCATCTCCTCTTCCCACATCCTTGACATTGACATCAATCAATGACATTGTCATTGCCCCAACTGTTCAACCCAGAAGCCCAGCAGGCATCCTTGATGCCCCCATACCATGACATGACAACCATGATGAGTGGACTCTGGCAAGAAGTTAGACTCTCATTTGAGTGGAGTGAGTCCTGGCTAGGACACTCCTCAGAGCTAGTATTCCTGAGATTTTTTTTCCCCATATATTGACAGAGTGGACTTTGCAAAGATAAAGGTGCTGACTCCATCTAGTCTCTAGAAAAGAAAAAGGTTGAACCAAATGAGTGTTTTCCAAGCTAGGTCCGCAGATGTCTTTATCAGCAGATGGAGAAACTCCATACCAGACAATCTTTGACTTTGAGAGAAGCTGCAGAGCTCTCCTCTGCTCCCTAAGGCCAACTCCCAGGAGGGAATTCCTTGAAATCTCGTGTGCTCCCTTTCTCCCATACGGCATCCAGAGACAGAACTTGAGGCTCTGCTCCCCTTTACCCAATTGTGGAAACCCAAAAGTTAACCCTGAGAAGGAACCAAATAGAAGTGGGGAGAGCAGCCCACAAGGCATTGTTTGGACAATTTCAGCATCAACACTTTGCGGTCAGAGGCAAGGGGCCCCAGAAAGACCACTCCCTCCTAACTCCCTCCCTTTTTTCACAAGGCAAGTATGTGGCTGGCCAGCTTAGCATGGAGGTTAAGAACATACGCAGGCTTTGGAGTCAGACAGATTTTGGTTAAACAGCGTTCCACTGCTTACTCACTGTATAACCCCAGGCCAGTCATTTTACCTCTCCGAAGTTCAGTTCCCTCATAAGAAAGACAGTTCTACCTCACAGGGCTGTTGTGAAAATGAAGTGCAATTAGATATGAACAAATACTTGGTCCAGTGGCAGAAACATAGCAGCTAAGTGGTAACTTTGATTTGACTGATGATCACAATCATCTTTCTGTTTTGAATTCTAAGTGTTTCCAGTCCATGAAAGATTGTTTCAAGTCCATCTCTTCCCTAAAGCCTTCTTGGATAATTCCTGTCCCGGTCATCTGACAAGGAACTGGCACTTCACTGAGCCATTTGCCCGGCAAGGAGCTGGGGAGACAAAGATGACACATACACAACTCCCACCTCCAAGTGAGTTATGTGGGATCCTAAGCGGACCTCAAAGCCCCTACCCACCACCTCTTCACTGTGTGAGGCTCACTCTCCAGAGGCTCAGATTTCCCATCGATACAACGGAGATAATATTCCTTACCATCGTCAGTGGTATTGAGTATGGAAAAAAGCTGGCAGGCAGGCAGGAAGGGAGTGAGGAAAGGAAAGAAAGGGTACATGGAGAACAAGGGAAGGAGATACGGATTAGGGAGAAGAAAAAAGGGAAGTGTGAAGACAGCGTGCTCTGAGATAGGAATGACTGGATGCATGGGTGGGTGAAATAATGAACCACGTTTCTCTCTGCCATCTCCAGGTCCCACAGCCAGCCTCCTTTTGGCCCACGTGCAGGATACCTGCTGCCTCTTCTTTATGGGGAGAGATTTCCTTTTCCCCCCTTACAGTCCAATTTTCAATGAGGGAAACTTATTTGAAGGCCGCTGCTCCAAGAAACGGCATCATCGAACAGAAAGCCTGCACCTTCACCCATTTACAGACATTAATAATACATGGCAGAAAGCTGCCGCTTTATTTTATTTTGTCCTCCAAGTCAAGCTCTTTAAATCAAATATTTAAGGAGGGAATATTTACTCCCACATCCTCCAGGAAGCATTTCTGGTCTTAAAGGCAAATGTGCACCGTAGCAATTGAGGGATAGTAGGGACAACCGTGGAGTAGTAACTCCTTCCATTCTCACAAAAACCCTTCAAGTTGCTGCATTTAGCATCACCATTTTATAGATAAGAAACTGAGGCTCAGGGAGGTTACATAAAATTTCCCAAAGTGAGTCAGCTCCTGAGCGTAAAGGCATGGATTCACACCCATGCTGTCTGACTGGAGGTCACAGGCTTCCCAGTTCATGGTAACACCTCACACCCAGCCTAACTGTGAGGGGCGGGAGGCTGAGACTGATGGATGAGCAGGTACTACGCAGGCTAGAGGTGGGAACCCCTCCTTGCTGGGGCATGGCACCCACATCTAGGAAAGTGAATGAGCATCCATTCACTTGATATTATCCAGAGACAGTCAAGTGCAGAAGGTTCAGAATGTCTGCAGTGTGGGTAGGAGTGTGGTAGGAAATGAGATCGGAGAGAAGCTGGGTTAGAACAGGAGAGACATTGAACGCCAAGCTAAGAAAGTGTGGCTTTATCCTTCAGACAATGGGAAGCCGTCACAGGGGCAGATGGGTTCATATTTGTGTCTAAGCAAGCATCTGCGAGGCTTTGGGGACAACAAATTGGAGTGGGGGGAAGATGGCAGCAGGGATGTTGGTTATCATGGTCATGATTTTGAAGCACTCTCATTTCTTGAGAACCTATTGTGCCAGGCCTGTAATGTATTTTCTCTCTAGTCTTCACCCTGTGAGGCAGGCATGATTGTCCCCGTGGTACAAATGGGGAAGCAGGGAGGGCATGCCCTGGGAGAAGGGCCCTTCTGTGAGGCAGCAAATTAAAGCTGCCTCTCTGTCCCCTCCCAGGTCAGCCCCCTCAGTGACCCATAACCACCCTTCCTGAAAACCAAGAACAGGGATATTTGTTCCCTCACACCAGCCCTCTGTGGGTCCTTCCTGAACACTTAGTGTGTGCAGGTCTTGAACCAGGCTCTGGGAAGGAGACCTGGGCAAGACACACTTACTGCTGAATTAAGCGAAAGGAATCAGTTCATTCTGAATCCTGGGCTTGCAGCCCCAGTGCCACCCCCACCCCCAACTCCTGTCCTGGGCTCTCTAAGCAATTACATCCAGGAACATTAGCGGCCGCCAGCTAAATGCTGAAGTGTGTGTTTCCTGCTATAGGGATCACTTATCGCTGACTCGGCAAGGGCTGCTCTAAGTGCTCAAGAGCGGGGGAAGGGGCTTGGCAAGAGAGAGGAACCGCTCAAGAGTAGACTGCAGGCCTACCCCCATGGAGCTCAGAGCCCCCCATATTTAAAAAGCAAGAGCTTCTGGAAAGGATTCAGGGTTGGGGGAGTCACATTTAAATGCAATTTTGAAAGGCATAATATCAGATAATCTCTGCAAGCCACAAATGGAGAGAGGAGGGGCCAGGGAAGGGAAGGGGGTCTGGTTAATGGAACAAACAGGAATTAGAGTAGAGAGCAGAATGGGCATTGTGGAAGAAAGCCAAATCCCCTTTTTGCTTGGGCCTAAGACGTCTCAGAGGGATTCCAGATCTAAGGCACCAATCAAGTTCCATTCACATCCAGATCCACAACATTTACTGAGAACCTACCTTGATATCAAGGTCACACAGGTGGCTGCCAGGACCACCTTGCAGCTTTGAGAATCAAATGACATTAGACTCCCAACTCACTAGGCAGATCAGAGACCCAAAGTCACCTCCTGCCACCCCCTGGGCTTTTTGGGTGTAGGATTTAGATTTTGCCTGGTCTGCTCCAGCTCCTAGTGTGTGTTTCTCTACAATGATCTGCTCACCGGCTGTACACATGATCCCTTTTCCATGCAGCCTCACTTACACTAGACACCCCCTGACCTCCTCTCTCTCCTTGACCAGCATACGTGCCCCGAGAAGCAGGGAAGGAGATAGGGAAGCAGACTTTGCTGAAGGTGTCTTGGCAACTGACAGAACTCCCATTCCCTTCCTGCACACACATCTTCATCCAAAACAATGCCCTAGGCCTCCTGTCTTCCTGTGTGGTCTGGTCCCAACCTCTGTCTCCAGCCTCATCACAGCCCATCCACTCTTGCACCCCAAGGTCTTCTTTACTGTCTTGAATGTGCCACACTCTTTCCTGCTTCAGGACCTTTGCACAAGGTGTTTGCTCTGTCTACAATGCTTTTTCTCTTTCTTCCCCTGAAGAACCCCTACTCAGATCTCAGCACAAATGTCACTTACGCAGTGAAGGAGTCCATGACTCCCCAAGCTAAATAATATTTCCCATCCGCTATCCACCAGTGTGTTCTATTTCTTCATTGTTATTTTATTGTATTGCATGTATTACTGTGTGTGTGTCTGTGTATGTAATGTCGGTCTCCCACACCAGATTGCAGGCTTCATGATGGTGGGGTCAAATGTCTAGTAGGCACTCAACAAAATGTGGTGAATAAATGAATGGTGTGTATAGGATATATAAGTAATTTAAGAGGAGTGATAAGTGTCTCTAACACATTGAAGGAGGCTTCAGGGAGAAGGCAATGCCTAAGTAGGTTTTAGGTACAAAAAGGTACTCACTAGAGGACTCAGATCAGAGAGCAGATGCTGATATTCCTCATTCTTTGGAAAGAGAAGAGCCTGAAGCCACAGAACAGAATGGGTGTTTGAGGGAATCACACATGGTGTTGTTTGACAGCAGAGTTAAACACAAGAGAAAAGGGGATAAGGTGAAGCTGGAAAGATGGGCAGGAGATTATGTCAGAACTTAATAACCAGACAATGAGGCAATGGGGAGCCATCAAGGGACTGAACAGGAGACTGATGGGATTCAGAACCTGGTTTCACTGGGGAGGGGAAGTGGCCAGGGAGGGCTGGGCTGGGGACTGCCATCGGATGGCTGTTGCAATGGCGGGATAGTGGGTAATTGGGAAACCAGTGTATGTGCACTGGGGTGAGGGTTCACCCAGGAGGAAGACAGACTCGCTGGAGGAGGTAGATGATGTTTTGGGACATGTTGAGTGAAAGGTGCCTGTAGTCATCCCAATGGAGATGTCCATGAGGCCACAGGATCTGTGGATCAGGAGCACCAGAGAGGCACCTAGGCCAGCGGTGCCAGTCTGGGAAGCCAGCTTGAAGGTGGCAGGTGGAGCCAAGAGCATGAGTGAGCAGACAGGGAAGATATCTGGAGGGATAGGGCTCCCTAGCTCCTAACAGCCCAACAATCATTGATTTTTATGAGCACTGGAAGCTTGGTTTGAGAGGGGAAGGGGAGGAGTGGAGTTCATGCTCTCTGCTCCAGATGGAGGAGCCGGAGGGAGTGGAGAGATGGAAGGGGCTTATTATCCTCCATCTCCCTGCACCAGACATCACTCAGGTTGGCATCTGATTGCTGGCACTAATGAAAAGTCCCACCTGCAGCCTGGCAGCCTATAATCAGGGGCTCACAGGGTTGGTCTGGGCTGCCAAAGGCCACTGGCTCTGCCCCCCACCCCCTCAAAACCTGGTAAAGGTTTGAACCTGATGTGTCTTCAGTGTCACGTGAGTGGTCTGCAGTGTGGATTTTCTTCCCAGATGCTGGCCTTTCAGAGGGACACTGGCCAGTGGAATTTTCACTAGTGAAGGTCAGAATCTATGTTTCATGAGGGACAAGAAAGAACTAGGGTGCTGAGGCTGAGAAAAGAAAGTCACAAATCCCAAGAGGCTTCCAGGGTCAGGAGAGGAAATGTGAGGGGCAGTGGGTAGGGGTGACAGTAGAGAGATCCCTGTCGCAGTGAGTGAAGGATACCCTGCCATAGAGAGAATCCAAATCTTGAAGAAGAGGTGAACTAAGGTGACTCTTGAGGCCCCTTCTCACCTTTGGATTCTAAGACTTTATAATTCACATGCAATATTTTCTCTGGGTATCCATTATCGCATCTGATCCCCAAGGTTCAAAAAGTTCTACCTAGCATTTCAGCATATCACCTCAAACAGTCTCAGCTACATTTGCCCATGTTGGTGTAGCTACAAGCATTCTGGAGCCACACATCCCCTCACCTAGTCCTTCCAGCCCTCCCTCTTTGCCCCCAAACCATCCCCCCAGTGTCCCATCAGTGTGGTCATGTCCAAGTGCTTGACTCCAAGAGGATGAATGGCGAGAACCCAGATGTCAACATTATGCAAAAGGTAATCGATCCTGTCAGACTCAGTGAACGCACCTCTCTGTGCTTCTAGCCATAGTTTTCTGCTCAGTGTTACTGGTAACCTCTGGGAAGACTGCTTGGCCATGACTGCCCTTCTTTAAGTCACAGAGAAGAACTCAAGATCTTGAGAGGAAGGAGTTTTGTTGGGGTAAGGAGGAAGACAGACTCGCTGGAGGAGACAGATGACATGGTTTGGGACATGTCATCTATCTCAGGACCCCATCGTGAAGATTTCAGGACACCTACATGGCTGGACTGAGCCACTCTAGAAGACACTTGTGGGTTTGACTTGATAGCACCTCCCACCTCCTGCCCCTTCCCTTTGACCATTGATGTACTAGATGCCATGGGAAATGCTCAGTGACCACACATGTGCGCTGGCTCACCCAACCAGGACCCCAGGTGGCAGGAGGCAGGCAAACAGGTGTATGTGTCTCCAACTCATGCCTACTCACTGCCATCTTAGAGTTCACATTCTCCAGTGGCTGCTGAGTAGTAAAGCTGCTACCTCATGGGAGCAAAGTGTGGCCCACAGGAGAAAGAAACCAGCAGAAAAATGCTTCTGTCTTCTTCCCTTGGGCCAACTGTTTGAAGCTATAATAGACCCTCTGAAGATCTCTTGTGAAGTTGCTATGAACTGCACGAAACTAATCAACTCAGTAACACAGTCCCTTGGATCGGCAGAACTTCTCTCTCACCTCACTGCCCTTTACCCCATTCTTCTGTTTTGTTTTGTTTTGACAAGGTCTGACAAGGTCTAACTCTGTCACCCAGGCTGGAGAGCAGTGGTGCCATCTTGGCTCACTGTAACTTCTGCCTCCCAGGCTCAAGCCATCCTCCCACCTCAGCCTCCCAAGTAGCTGGAACCACAGGCATGCACACCATGCCCAGTTAATTTTTTATTTTTGTAGAGACAGAGTTTCCCCGTATTACACAAGCTAGTCTCAAACTTGTGAACTCAAGCAACCCACCCATCTCAGCCTTCCAAAGTGCTGAGATTACTGCATGACCCACGATTACCTAGCTTACCCCATTCTTACTTCCTTGGCATAGTTTTTCCCTGTAATGATAATACAGCCAGCCTCCAAATCCACTGGCTCTGCATCCCAGATTCAACCAACTGTGGATCAAAAACATTTGGAAAAAACAGACAATAAAAAATGCCAACACAATAAAAAAAATACAAATAAAAAGCAGAGTTTAACAACTGTTTGCATAACATTTACATTGTATTAGGTATTATAAATAATCTAGAGATGATTTAAAGTACATGGGAGGATGTGTGTAGGTTATATGCAAATATATTTTATATCAGGGACTTGAGCATTCACAGATTTTTGTGTGTATTATTCTAATAAACAATATTAAAATAGTAACATATATGTAAATGGTCATATATAGCGCATAAAATATATAGATATATATTACACATATGTTTTATATATGTGTATGTGCATATATATACGTATATTTGGAAAGTCCTAATGTCATGAGAAATGGCAGTTATATAAGTTGAGTCAATTTGGCTTAATGAAAAGCTGATTTTTTTAAATGCCTGCTATGGCAGGTAACTTTCCTCCTGAATTATCTTCTTCAGAATTCAAAAACACATTTTATCTTATGCCAACTATATTTCCTTTTAAGTTTTTATGCCAGCCACCCTGGTTTACAATGCGATGTCTTTTTTATTCTTGCATTTTTCCCTATATTATTTTTGCAAGGCTTGGCAAAATGGTTATGGAGTGGCCATTCCATCAGTTATTATGATGTTAAGGGCACATTTTTCTGGCTCCAGTGTAAGACACTTCTGCATTAAACAAATCTCTTCTTGCCCACAAATTCTGAAAATTTAGAGTATAGCCATTTAGCGACAATATCACAAACCATGGCAACTACAGCTGCAGTTACTGAGAGCTTCCTACCCACCCACACGTGGGAGCGCAAACTGACCCCACCCTCATTCCGCTGATCCGGTGACGTCTGCCCCTCTGCTCTGGAACTTCCAGGACTGAGACCAAGGTTGGCATTCAAGGCCCTACTAAGAATAGATTGTCCTCAAGCCTTCTGAAGCCTTGCCTGAGCTTACTTCCTCTCCTATACCTCACTCCAGCCAAATGCACCATCCCAAAATGTCCCTAAGCCATTCCTTGACTCACTCACTCTTCCTCCTAGATTTTCCTGACACTCTCACATGTCCAGATCCTTTGAGATGAACTACAATAATAAAAACAGCCAGTAAGTCAAGCATTCACTATGTGCCTATGTGTACCTTCAGAGATTTTGAAGCAGCAAACACTTACTGAATGACATATATATTAACTCCTTTGCATCCATTTCCATGTAATTTACACAACCATCCTATAAGGTCTACCTCAGGAAAAAGAGTAACAGTTAATTAACTTGTCCAAGGTCCCCCAGTGAGGCAGGCATGAATCCATGCTATGAACCAAGAAGTTCATCATCAGAATCACATCCTTCATTACGACACTATACTGGGTTCTGGGCAGTTGATCGGTACATTGTAAACAATTGTTGTCATGGAAAAAAGACTATAAACCTCAAAAAGTTAAATACAGAATTACCATATGACCTAACAATTCCGTTCTGGGATATATATCCAAGAGCAACGAAAGCACCTTTCCACATAGAAATGTGTACATTAATGTTCATAGCCGCATTACTCACAAGAGCCAAAAGGTGGTAACAACACAAATAGCCATCCACAGAGGAATGGAGAAACAAATTGGGGAATATCAGAGAATGGAATACTACCCAGCCATCAAAAGCCATTAAGCAACCACACACGCTACAGCATGAATGAAACTTGAAAGCACCCTACAGTGGCCCTGTCACTAGAAGATGTCGATCAGGGAAGCTGTGCATATGTGGGGCTGGGGAACATATAGGAAACTTCTCAGTTTTGCTATGAACATAAAACTGCTCTAAAAATTAAAGTCTCTTATTTTCAATCACTGCATCAGTTTGCGAGGACCGCGGGAATAAAGTACCAGGCCAGGTGGCTTAAACAACAAATTTATTTCCTCCTGGTCTGGAGGCTAGAAGTCTGAAGTGAGGTGTTGGCAGGCTTGGTTTCTTCTGAGGTCTCTCCCCTCTGCTTGCAGATGGCCACCTTCTCCCTGTGTCCTTATGGGGTCTTCCCTGTCTGTGTCTGTATCCTAATCTCATTCTTCTTATAAGAGCCATCAGTCAGGTCAGATTAGGGATCACTCTAATGACCTCAATTTAATTACCTCTGTAAAGACTCTGTCTCCAAACACAGAAACCTTCTGAGGTGCCAGAGGTTAGGAGTTCAACATATGCCCATGACAGTCATATATTATATGATAACTTTTCATGAGAAATGTGCAGAATAGGCAAATCCATAGAGACTGCAAGCAGATTAGTGATCACCAGGGCAGAGGAGAATGAGAGTGAGTACCGAATGAATCAGGGTTTCCTTTGGGGGTGATGAAAATGTTCTGAGACTAGAGAGAGCTAATGGTTACACAGCATGATGAATCATAAACTGTGCCTGGTTAATTGTAAGATATGTGAACTTCACCTCAATAAAAACAGGTTAGAAAGAAAGGGGCTTATCTGAGATTCCCATTCTTCCCCCTCTCTCTGAGCCACAGTGAAGGTCTCCATGCCTCTTCACCCAGGGGAAGGCGGGACACTGAGAGGCTGTGGGCCTGGAGTTGTCCTAAGTATAGCATAAGATTAAGTCAAGTTTGCCAAAGACAAAGGAAGAAAATGGCCCCAATTTCAGGAGGATGTAAATGAAAACCAAATCTCCAAGCAGAATTATCAGTCCAAAGGAGCAACTGCTGTGTGTCTGAGACTGGCCAGGTGTGAAGTTCACTCCTCTGTCCTGGGCCCCTTGCCACCACTTGCTGTGGAGGCTTTGTGAATGCATTGGCTTGCCCCACACTCCAACCTTTGTTCTCTAAAAGGGGAACTGTTTCCCAGATTTTGCCTCAAAGTGGAAAGTCAGGAAGATGGGGGGTACGACTACATGAGGAATCGACAGACTGTATTAATGCCTCCTGGGGGCTGCAGCCAGGGCCCTGCCTCCTCTGGGGCCTCAATGGGGTTCTACCTGGTCCTGGGTCTCCTTGACCCCAGTGCCTCCCACAGGACATGGAGGTGTTTGCTTTTTCACCTGTCTGCCACTCAGTACTGGAAGGCCCTGGAGTGCAGGGACAGTGTCTCATTCTATCTTGGACCCTTGGTGACCAGAACAGGGCCTGCAACAGAAGAAATGCTCAACTAAAGTCAGGTGAAGAAAGAAAAGAAAGCAGGCATTTGATAGAAAGCAGATGGCATGCCTAGAAATAATTCATTTGATCTTGGGTTCTAATCATCCCTGGACTGGTTCCCAGGTGACCCAGGGACCTGACCCCTCTCCACCAAGGGGAGCTAAGGCCATGGTGTGCTGAGAGCCTTAACGAAGCAGGAGGGCTGAAAGGTCCGTTCCTGATGTCATTTTGCTATCTCCAAATGAAGATAGCTCGTGAACCTGATTTGCTACCTCAGACACTCCATCTCCCTCCTCCAACATCCTGCCCCACTCCAGTGACCACACTCTCTCCTGGGCCTCCAAAAGTTCCCGAGGTGGAGAACTCTTGTCAGTCATAACATTTGCCCCCCCAGCATGTGCCCCAGAGGTGCATTAGGAATCTGTGGATCCCGGGGAGGACCTTGAGTCGCTGTTCAACAGCCCAAGCCTCAGCTCCAGACTTTCCTGGGAAGGCTTCCCCTCACTCCATGCTGCTTCCTCTGTGCCTGTAACCAAGTCCAGACTCATTCTGCTCGTTCTGTCTGCATGACAGTCACTAAGTCAAGAGAGGAGGGGTTGGAGCAAGGAAGGCAACTTTATTCTGGAGAACCAGCAAACCAAGAAAATGGCAGACTAACGTGCTAAAGAACCATCTTAAAAGTCATGATGCTCAAGTTTCTTTCATACGAGGAGGGGAGGAGGAGATTGAGGTCAGGGGATAACTGGCCAACATTGACATTTGGGCATCAGCAGGAGTCTCAGGAAGTGGTGAGACTTCTTTGTCCTCAGTCAGGTCACAATGCTCCCATAAGTTCTCTTATACTTTTATTTTAAGCTCCAGGGTACATGTGCAGGTTTGTTACATAGGAAAACATGTGTCATGGGGGGTTGCTGTACAGATTATTTCATCACCCAGATATGAAGCCTAGTACACATTAGTTATTTTTCCCGGTGCTCTCCCCACTCCTATCAATATCTAACATGCCATTGTTACTTGTGTGTATGTCCTCCTTATTTCCCTAGGGGTTACTTTTGTGAAGAGACTATTATCATCCTTACTTTAAAGTTAAACTATAAGCTAAATTCCTCTCATAGTTAGCTTGGCCTACATGCAGAATGAGCAAAGCCAGTTAGTTCATGAGGCTAGAAGCAAGATGGAGTCAGCTGTGTTAGATTTCTCTCACTGCCACACACCTGACCGCCTGCCTCTCTTGTAATGCCTCTGTCTTCTAGGTGTCTGCACCTGGAGCTCCTCCAGGGACCTGGGCACGGGAGGCTAGCACATGTCCTGCCCCCTCAAAGCTGCTCCTGATCCTGCATTCTCAGCTGTATCTTTCAGTTCTCCCAGGTCCTGAAGTCACCTGCAGTGGTTCCCGCTCCCATCCCCATCATCAGCCAATCATGATGTGCAGCACATAACTCCTCTCCATCTCCTTCCACGTTCAACCCACTACCGTCTTTAGAACCACACTAGCAGGTGTCCCAATCCCAGAGCTTGCTCCCCTACAGCCCACCACAACATATAGCCAGAGCCAGTTATCCAAGGGGATGGTCTGATTGGGGCAACATCCTTCTCCTCCAGGACAAAGTCCAATGTCCCCAGCCCTCTATTATCTGGTACCAACCACTCTTCTAGGATGCCTCCTCCCTCTCTTCGAGCCTAGTCTCTTCCCTCCAATCACACTACCTACTGATGATCTACCAGTTAAATCCCCACATGAACCAGCCTCTTCCACCCCTTTTTATTCACATTGTCTTCTGCTTAGAATAGCTTTTCCTCAATAAATTTTTCTTCACCCTAAAAAAAATCTATTCAAATATGAGCTCCTGTGATGGCTTTTTCAATGTCACTGGCAGAGGTAGCTGCTTCTTCCTCTATTCTCTCACAGTAGAATGCAAAAAACATTTGTTAGGAGCCACATCACAGTGCACCAGAATTATCCATTTGCAGTATTTGTTTCACCCACTAAAAGATGAATGCCTTGAATTCAAACTCTGAGTGTCCACATGATTAGGAGCTTACCCAAGAATACAGTAGGTGACACTAAGTATTTGTTGGAAGGGAGAGAGAGAAAGAGAAGAGGGGAGGAAGAGAGAGAGGAAGGAAAGGAGAGAGATGGAAGGAGGGAAGAAAAAGGAGGAAAGGAAGAAAAGAGGGAGGAAGGGAAGAAAAGAGGGGGAAAGAGGGGAAAGAAAATACATAAATAAATGTACAGTAGAGTTTTATCTGCCCATTTGGTTTCCCAGACTTACTGCTGAAGAAATAAATGCTTTTACTATAATGGGTCAGGAAATCCTACTCGGTTGCTCAGTTTTTCCAAAGAGACCCATCTCCAGAAGACCAAATAAAATATGTTTTGGAGATTATATTAATTCAAATAAGCACAGGTTTTAAAGACTGGAAATTGTACAAGATTTTATTTTATATTTGTACAGACTTCTTTGTTCTTATATCCTGTCAATACCAGCCCAGAAGTATTCACAGTGCAGGCAGCATCACCCACCATCTTGGAAACTGAAGCTCTGTGATGGTTTTGCAAGTAACTTACAATGCAAACTTGTGGGAGCAGGCCTGTCATGTGTTAATTCATGCTAAACTTTGGATAGTTTGCACTAAACTTCCCTATGACTATTACTTATTGAATCCTTGTGTTTTATGTTGGCCTTCCCATTAACTCTAGGCACAGCAATGGTGTTATCTTGTCCTGGGCTCCTAGAAAACATCCATCACTCAAGGTATGGAAAGAACAAATATCTACAAAGCACCTGCTCATGGCAGACAGTGTTTCAATCATCTCATGAAGAAATCAAGGATCCGGGAAGCTGGGATCACAAAGCCAGTGGTGACAGGGCCAGAACTAGAACCCAGGTCTGCCAGAGTACCCACGTATTTTCCCAATACCATGAGCTCCTAAAAGCACTTAAATTTCAAACATTAAGTCCTCTGTGTCTAACTCAGCATATAGTCAATCCTTTCTAGACCACGTGGTCTTTATGTTTGGCTAGTCATGGATTACATCTCAGGTTGCCTTTTGGCATCTGCACTCAGCATAGTGTCTTACACCTGATGAATGCTAAGTGAACACCCATTGTTGGATAGAAGATGAAGGTAGAGGGCCAAGGACTGAGAACTGGAAGACCTAAGTCACATGCAGTACCATCCACTATTAGCTTTGAGTTTTAGATGAACACTTATTCTCTGTTTCAGAGATTCCAAATCTGTGCTTGAGCTCAATCATAAATGACATATCCAGATAGTCTCTGTTTAGTCAACATATTAAGCATGTAATGTGTGCCTGCATGTACCAGGTGCTTGTTATAGTTTGACCCACTGATTCCCACACAAGATTGCAGGATTTCTCCTACCAGGAAGGAAGGGAAACCTCTTTGAGATCAATGGTTTTTTGTTTGTTTTGTATAAGCTTTAATTATTTTCAAATGTGACTGTTTTATCTCTGTGATGGTTTTGCAAGTATCTTACAATGCAAAATTGTGGGGGCAGGCCTGTCATGTGTTAATTCATGCTAAACTTTGGATAGTTTGCACTAAAATTTCCTATGACTATTACTTATTGAATCCTTGCATTTTATGTTGGAATAAAAAATCTGAGAATGGGCCAAAAATATCTAGAAATTACTTGGTCTTCAGGGATATCTAAATGTAATGTGAAAAATGAAATTGCACCTAAAATGTGCCGTAATTCCGTTGTATTTTGGTCTTTTATGGCTGGCTCACGTGGAGCCCAGCTCACTCAACAGCTTGGGATCTCTATAGTGTCATGGACATTGCTTTTTCGGCCTGGAGGTTTGCATGTTTCATGTCTTGGTCCAATCTTGTGAATAATAAAAATGAGAAAGTAGACCCCTTATTTTTTGTAGTATATACTTGATGGTCTCTAAGAAATTACAGGGTAATATAGTCAATGATGGCTCTAGCAAAAAGGAGAATATAAAACAAAAGAAAATTGATTACAACAATGAGTTCCTACCTTGTACATTGCTGGTGGGAATGTAAAACGGTGCTACACCTATGGACATCAATTTGATGGATGCTAAACTTAGAGTTACCATATTAACCACCAGTTCCACTCCTAGGTGTATATCAAAGGAATTGAAAATAGACACTCAGTCAGATACTTGTATGCCAGCATTCATGGCATCATTATTCACAATAGACAAATGTTAAAAACAATCCAAGTGTCCATCAACGAATAAATGAATGAGCAAAACATGATATATACATAAATTTTTATATATGTATTAAATGTGATACACACATATAATGGAATATGATTCAGTTCCAAAAAAAACAAACATACAAATTCACTTACATTAAATAGCTAGAATAGGCAAATTCATAGAGACAGAAAGTAGATGAGAAGGGGCTGAGATAAGGAAGGAATGAGAAGTTATTACTTAACGGTACATAGTTTCTGTTGGGTAGATAAAAACATTTGGGAAACAGATAATGGTGATGGCTGCACAACATTGTGAATGTAACTAATGCCACTGAATTGTAAACTAAAAATTGTTTAAATGGCAAATTTTGTGCCATGTATATTTTACCACAATTTGAAATAAAATTTGGGAACAGAGAAGAAGAGGAGAAATAAAGAAACGCAAATATATATCTGTGGGCTGACTGGAAAAGGTTTGGGATTCTTGATTTATTTCACAGTTAAACTGCTCATGCTTTGTAATATGTTCATAGAATATAAATAACATTAGTGATTATAGAGTATCAGTGTCTGTCCGATTAAAGCATTAAAGACTTTGTTTCCAGCTCGGAAGAAGAAGGAGGAGGGGGAAGAGGAAAAAGGTTTTCTACTGTGGAGAAAACTAGGGGAGAATTTGAAACAAAACCTTGAGCATGAGTATTTATCTATATTCGACCATTGATTGCCATCTTTATTAGGCATTTGGAGATTCAATCTATGGTACTGAAAATGTATGGCCCACATCTGGACTTTAGACCAAGGGCAAATTGTAGTAATTACCTGCCCCACAGAATCTGGCCTTTGTGAAAATTAGCACTATAGGGATGCTCAGTAGAGGAGGAGTTGAAATTTAGAATTCAAGGAGTTAGGGCAGGTGGTTTATCCTCCCTCCCAACATACAGACCCTTTTTCATTGTTCTGGTCAGAACTTTGCTCTTGATCCTCCAGAGTACACCAAAATGCAAAAGAAACAAAGGAGTTTGCCTCCCTCAGGTAGCCAAGTGGTGAGAAAGTTTAAATTTAGAAGGCATGGTGGTTAGTTAAAGACAAGCTGAGAGATGGAAATACCTAGAACAATGGAACCATTCACAGTGGTCAAAGGATGCTGCTCCCAGGACTGGCAAAGAGGGAGCTGGTATTGGGATAATTTACACTTTCTGTTGTTTGGTATACAGAATTATAGCAGTTCAGATGATCATTATCCTAACGTTATTCTCCCATAATGGTAGAAAAGTAATAAGAAGGAAGGGAAAAAGGCAAAGATCAGGGTGTGTGGGGAGGGGAGTGGGAAGGAAAAGAATAAACAAGGATAGAGGAGAAAAATTATAACCAGGTCCTTTTAATAGGGAGATATAATATGTAAAAGGACACTCAGGGAAAGTGTGGGGCATGTTGAATGTAAAATATTGATCAGGAGGAATCTATGATCTAGGGAAGTTGGAAAGCATTGGGGTGGCTGAAAAAAAGCCGTAGTTGGTAAATTCAGGAGAGAGTCTGCAGATCAGTCAGATCTTGGTAGGGAGAAAGATGAAACAAGGAGAAAAAGCAAGGAGAACTGTGGAATCATTACATTTTTTAAATTTCAAGAGGGAAGACCACTTAGGAGAGACAGAATCTCCCTCAAAGCCAAGTGCTAATATATCACTCCCTAGTGCCCTAAAAATAGAAAACCTACTTTATGGTAATGATATTATAATAGGGAAAGGACATATAGAAATAAAGACACTGTGAATATGGGGTATATTCCTTTCCTTTTGCCACTGTAACAAATCACCATAAACTGTATGGCTTAAAACAATATGAACTTATTATCTTAGTTTTGGAAGTCAAAAGTCTGAAATTGTCCTCACTAGGCCAAAATCGAGGTGCTTGGAGGGAAAAGCTCTAAGGAAGAATCCCTGGCCTTGCATTCTCCCCCTGCTAGAGACCATCTGCATTCCTTGGCTCATTGCCCCGTCTTCCATCTTCAGAGCCAGTAAGACAGCATTTTCAACCTCTCCAACTCTGACTTCTCTTCTGCCTCCTTCTTCCACTTTTAAGGACACTATGACTACAATGAGCCCAACCTGAGAATTCAGGATAATCTCCTACTCTAAGGTCATGTAATTAACAATGTTAATTCCATCTGCAACCATAATTCTGTGTCACCAGGCACAGTGGCTCACACCTGTAATTCCAGCACTCTGAGAGGCCGAGGCAAGCAGATCACTTAAGGTCAGGAGTTCAAGACCAGCCTGGCTAACATGGTGGCGAAATCCTGGCCCTACTAAAAATACAAAAATTAGCCAGGCTTGGTAGCACATATCTGTAGTCCCAGCTACTCCAGAGGCTGAGGCAGGAGAATCACTTGAACCCAGGAGGCAGAGGTTGCAGTGAGCCAGGAGTGCACCACTGCACTCCAGCCTGGGCAACAGAGTGAAATCTATCTTAAAACAAAAACAAAAACACAAACTTCTTTTCTGCCAGGTAATGTAACATAGTTGCAGGTTCTGAGGATTCAGATACGGACATCTTTGGGAGAGGGTAATTATTCTACATCCCACTAGGGAAACTAAAAAAATAAGTCTGGAGGGAAGTTTGGGAGGGGCTGTACCACAGACAAAAAATGATATACAGAAAAAGACTATGACTCGTGGCCAACTTGAGCCTCCAGACTATGGAAAGGTTTGCATTCCAAATCCTATCAATCTATTGTCAGTAGTCAGAGTCTGGGTTGAGTCCTAAGTCATGTCGCTGTGCATCCAAGTTGCCTAAGCATGTTGACTCATCACCATCACTGCTGCAAGCAAATCCGAAATCCTCCTCATCCAAATCTGGAGAAAGACAAATGCTCATCCTCCCAGGACTCCATGGAGGGAGAAAGTAGGGAAGCCCACTGCTTAGATTATTCCTCTGCTCTTACCCTATTTCCAGAGGGTTCGGTCCATCCAGAGATGGAGAGTAGACCAGGGGTCAACAGTAGGTTTTATTGCTAGACCCTTTCTAAAGACGAAGACTCTAAAGCATAGAGAAATTAAGTAACTTGTTCACAATAGCTCTAGTAAGCTGAGGAAATTAAAATTTGAATTCAGGTCTGTCTGCCCGCCCCTCAACCGTGCAAAGCTTGTTTATTCAACAAGTAGTTAAATGTTTACTATGGGTCTGCCATTATATTGGATTATAAGACTCTAAATGTTTCACATTACTTCAATGTAAAGGAGACACTGGCATGTATTCAGACAATTAGATATGGCAGCATAGGTGTTTGCAGATCAGAATGCCTGGGAATAACCCTGCCTTGTTAGCCAGGAAGGTTTTCCATAGTCAGGGACATCTAAACTGAATCATTAGAATACATAGAAATTATCCAGTTGAAGAAGTTAATAAAGTCATCCCAAGAAGAAGAAACAGCTTGGACAAAGGCAAATGTTTAAGAGAAATCAGAGTACATGAGAAACCACCAGGAATGGGTGAGGCTGGAGAGTATGGAGAACTGAGGGCCTGGAGGAGAAAAACATGAGAATCTGGGCTAGAAACAAAGGCAAGAGTCAGGTATCAAAGGTTCCTGAATGTGTAGCTAGATTCTTGGACATTCTCTTAATCCTGAGAGCTCTGGAAAGCAAGTGGCATGATCCACTCCAATCCATGTTTGTGTTAAAGATCATTCTGGCTGCCCCAGGATGGAATATGAATTGAGAGACAAGCCTCAGTCAGAAAGCCAGCTTAGGTGATTGTGGCTGTAATTCTGGCGAGGGCTTGGATTTAAGGTTTAGTAGAAGGATAGAGAGGAGTGAGTGGCAAGATATTAAGGATGGAGTTGGTAACACTTGGATTCTACTAAGATGTTGAGGATGAGGGAGGTGAAGACATCTGGGATAACACACCTACTTTTGGCTTGGATGGAAGGAGGTGTCAATCACTGAGATACTAAGGACAAAAGATATTCGGGGCAAAGTAGAATGCGTTTAATGACAGGCCATCAAAGACAGCATTTACTGTCTCTGGTCTTGGACATGTCATTAACCTCTCCAAGTGCCGGTTTCCTCCTTCCTCAAATGGAAATACATAATACACTTCTGGGGTTCTTGGGAGGCTGAGACAAGATGGTGGGTGGGTTTTCATAGACTCTAGAGTGATGAGGAAGGGATTGTCAGATGAAAATGCCGTTCAATTCAGTCAACTGAATGGAATGGGAGTCCTGTCCCACTCTGACCCTTCTCTCTCCTTGTTGGGGCAACTCTGCGGGTCTGTGCCAAGAGGTTCAGCACCTCGGAGAGCGACAGCGCCTGCGCGCCGGCAGCTTCCCGATTCTCCCTAGTGTCCCTGGTCTCCTAGGTCGCTAGGAGGGTTGTCCTGTGAACTAACAAGGATTTGCATAATGGTCTCCAGTGTCACTGTGTCCCACTCCCCTGCCTGGCGCGCTCCAGTCGCCTGTCGCTAAGGTGCACAGCCAAAGGGAAGAACTTTAACTGTAGGAAAAGCTGACGCTGACATGAAAAATGACAAAATATACATCAGCTAGCAATTACCATTCCAGACATGTTTGTTATTCTCCAACCCTAGGCATGCTCAGAACAAATGTACAGTTGTGCCAGGCCCCCATATGCAGAGAAGGAGCTGCCAGACCGGCGCTACTCAAGTTCATTACCATCCACTGTCATCTGAGCTTCACAATATCCCCTACAGGCTGCAAGGACTGGGGTTCTCAGTCCCAAATTACAGACTAAGAAAACAAAATTCTGAGAAAGAAATTACTTGGCCAAGGTCACAGAGCTAAGAATCCACAAAGCTCTCAATTTGAATCTGGGACTGTGGGCTTCTGGTCCTGCCTGTATCTTTCCTCTACATGTGCACTTATTTACTCAACTTTTTATTACATTTCAACATATGTGCCAGGCACTGTGCTAGAAAGATGCCAAGTGTCATATAAAGAACTGATTCAATATCACACATAGAGGAAGGGCATAGTCAATGCATGGTATTATGTTAGAAGGAGCAGAAATTCTGCACTCAAGGTTTAGATATGTCTCTTTCTGTGTGAACTTGGGCAAGACAATTCACTTACCAAACCTCAGTTTCCTCATCTATAAGATGACTGTAATATTCATAGTTACCACCACTATGTTATAAAGTGTAATATGCATAGTTACAACCTGTTATAAGGGTTAAATAACAATATGTGTATAAAGCATCTAATACAGTGCCTAACATCTAACTGACACCCAACGTAAGTTTGTTAAATGAAATAATAAAAAGCTTCATAGGGAAGGAAATATTTTTAAAAACAGGAAAAGCACATAACTTTCATTAATATATATATACTTTGTGGTTCACAGAAAACAGGTTGCTTAGACTTGAAAATGTTAGACTTGGGGGTTTACCCTCCTAATGGAGAAAAAAGTGGTTGAGCTTATTAAACAAAGTTTATGGGAAGCCGTTGTTTGGACTGACCAAACCAGAATCGAGTTACTCAAGCTAGGTGCCATGCAATCAAACTTTGTGAGCCAGTTTTCATAAAAACTGGAGATTCACAGAAACCTTTTGAATTTGATGGTGGTGAATAATCATCATTCTATATTTGCATGTAGCCTCAAAGAAATAACTTCAACACTCACTAGCCCTAAAGAAAAAAAAAAATTCCCCTAGAACCCAGATTGCTCTGGGAAATAACTTATAGGCAATTGAATGCTTCAACTCATCACCCCTGCCATGACACTAGAACAACTATGGTTTAGCTAATTACAGAGGAGGAAATATTTTTCTGAAGGAAGACAAGATAACGGATGCTCTAAAGAGAGCACTTCTATCCCCAAAGTCTGTACCTAGTACACTAGGTACTAGGACTCGGTCTAATACATATACTTAGGCCTGAGAGTAAAGAGACTTAGGCTGTAGTGCCGGCTCCATCATATATGAGCTATGTGACAGGCAAGGCAACTGGCCCCTACAGTTTCTGCTCAGAAGTGGAATGCGTCACTTCTGTCCACTTTTCATTGGTCAGAGGAAGTCATGTGACCAAGTCTAAAACCAGGGCCGAGCAGGGAGGAGCAGAAAACATACGTGGGTAAGGATGTCACCTACCACAGTGAGCCAGAATTTGGGGATGCAATCAAAGTTTGCACTTTATGTAACCATCAAAGTTCACACAGGATTCGAATATTTTTTTGTTGTTCCCAGAGGCATGAAATCACCAAAGGGAAGAAAAAGTTGAGCCCATGACATGGCATCAGCTGGACCACGGCTGTGGAAGCAGAATCCCTCCCAAGGCCTCTTCATAATAAATGAATAATAAACATTCTACTAAAATCTGTAAACGGATAGAGGAGTTTAATTATAATAATTTAATTTCAGAAGCAAAAGCTGCTTTTATACAATTACAGTGAGGCAACTTTTAATTAACTTTGGAAACTTTCTTTTGCTTGGAAAATCTAATTAAAAATACGGAACTATTAACACAACACAAGATTCAGGAAGGGGCAGAAATAATATTGGGAAGGTATGGAAAAGAGACACAGAAAAGATGGCTTTAGGGTCACCTAAGCTTCCCAAAGCATTCAGTAGTTCCTGACCCTCCCTAAGCTCTTGGGACACCAAGGAAAGTTTTTGCCAACGGTTGGTCTGTGGGATTTCTCTAAGCAACAGGGTCTGATCAGAGTCCTGCCTTTTCTTTCTCCTACTTTTAGGATGTGCCCATCTCTGATGTAGGGAATATGGGAAGGCCGGGGGGAAGGATTAGATTTGAGGGTCAGAGGAAATTTCAGACAGTGAAATAACATCATATATTAGCCCCTCCTCATAGGGGACAGCAGGGTACAGTTACCTACTCCTAATGTATGCCCCAGGGGATGAGAGCATGGTCTCAACCACAGTGGTCCATGCTCCAGCAGTATCACCAGGGAGCTCATTAGAAACACAACACTGATTCTTGCACCTTGCGCTAGATCCACTGAGTCTGAATGGGCATTTGTTGCTTGTTTGGGGGAATTTTTAACTTTTAAGTTCAGGGGTACATGTGCATGTTTGTCATATGGGTAAACTTGTGTCACAATGGTTTTTTGTACAGATCATTTCATCACCCAAGTATTAAGCCTAGTACCCACTGGTCATTTTTTCTGATCCTCTCCTTCCTCCTATCCTCTGCCCACTCATAGACCCCAGTGTGTGTTGTTCCATTCTATGTATCCACGTTTTCTCATCATTTAGCTCCCATCTATAAGTGAGAACATGCAGTATTTGGTTTTCTGTTCCAGAGTTAGTTTGCTAACAATAATGGCCTCCAGCTCCATCCATGTTCCCACAAAGGAAATGATCTCATTGCTGTTTATGGCTACATAGTATTCCATAGTGTATATGCACCACATTTTCTTTATCCAATCTATCACTGATGGGCATTTAGGTTGATTTCATGTCTTTGCTATTGTGAATAGTGCTGCAATGAACATATACATGCATGTGTCTTTATGGTAGAACAATCTATATTCCTTTGGGTATATACCCAGTAATAAATGTGATTTGAATCTGTGTCCCCACCCAAATCTCATGTCAAATTATAATTTCCAGTGTTGGAGGTGGGGCCTGGTGGGAGGTGACTGGATAATGGAGGTGGATTTCTCATGAATGGTTTAGCATCATCCCTTTGCTGCTGTTCTCACAATTGTGAGTGGGTTCTTGTGAGATCTGGTTATTTTAAAGTGTGTGGCACCTCCCCCCACTCTCTCTTGCTCCTGTTCCCACTATGTGAGGTGCGTCTCTCCCCCTTCACCTTCCACCATGACTGCAAGTTTCCTGAGTCCTCCTCAGAAGCTGAGCAGATGCCAGCACCATGCTTCCTGTGCAGCCTGCAGAACCATGAGCCAGTTGAAACTCTTTCCTTTATAAACTACCCAGCCTCAGGTATTTGCTTACAGCAATGCAAGAACAGACTAATACGCCCAGTAATGGGATCGCTGTGTCCAATGGTAATTCTGTTTTTAGCTCTTGAAGGAATCGCCACGCTGCTTTCCACAATGGTTGAACTAATTTACACTCCCACCAACAGTGTGTAAGTGTTCCTTTTTCTCTGAAACCTCACCAGCATCTGTTATTTTACTTTTTAAAAATAGCCACTAAATGGGCATTTGAACATAATGCCCAGGTGATGGCTACACACGCTAAAGTCTGAGAAGCCCCAGGAGAGGCCACAGTCATCTCCAAGCATGATCTGCCAACAGCCTGCTTCAGAATTATTTGGGGCATTGTCTAGAAAGTAGATCTCCAGACCCTACCCCAAACCCAGTGAAACAGAAGCCCTGGAGGTGGAGCTCAGGAACCCACATTTCAAATAACATCTCCCAAGAGACTGTGGCATGCACTAGAGTTTGGGGAAAACTGACATCTTCCAAAAAACTCCCTGCTTGAGGTAGGAAACCTGACTGGCCAGGGAACCCCTAGGCCTCTTCTTGGCCTCAGTTTCCTCTAGAGAAAAGCATCCATTCTCCAAAGCTTACTGAGTATCCACTGAGAAAGTGAAGGAGAATTGTTGTGTAAATGATAACTGGTTCTGTTGTTCTGAGTGTTCTTTGCTGAAAATGACATTGTCATCCTAGGCCGGTCCCGCTGAAATCAGAGAGTCATTGGGGTTAGGAGAGCCATTTGGGGAGTTAGTAGACCAAGATTCTAACCTGATTTCACCACTAACTCACTACAAGGCCTTGAGCAAATTAGACTACCCTGTCTGGTCTCAGTTTCTCAACTTTCTTGCAACCAAGCAATAAAGTTGTAAAATGTGCAGGATCATCAGAGATCTAACTCATCTCTGAGACCTCCTAGGGCCCTGGAATCTGTCATTTGCCCTCTAGGCGGAAACCACCTTCCAGATGAAAGCAGACAGAGCCAGAGGGGTCTCTGACAAGGGTGGCTTCAAGCCCACAGGGGTGGGGGCTTTAGGAAGAAGGAGCTGTCTCCTCTCCATGTTATAGATGTGTGTTTACAAATCAGTTCCTGGTGTTCTCGGATTCTTCCGAAACTCTGAAAACAAAGCAAAAAGGAAAACAAACAAACAAAATTGATCCTCAAGTGGCTCGGAATCCCTGAGCCCACCTGGCCTTGTGCCTGTCCACCAGGGATTCCAAATATAACCAGCTGACCCAGATTCCTGAGCCAAAGGGCCTCCTTTGGTGTTGCGTGGGGCAGAGCAGTCGGGAGGAACTTTAATGTTACACTGACCCCCTGTGGAAATCAGAGGCAGCAGTCGCTGCTCCCACCTCCAGCATCCCCTCTCCCCTGCCCCCATTCTTTCAACTGAGCACCCCTGACAGCAGCCCCGGACCCTCTGAAGGAAGGCCACCCACCAGCTGCCGCTACTGAGGCAGAGACCACTGGCTGAATCCGAATGCATCCTGGGGAACCCCCGCCAAGGTCAGACAGAGGACAAAAGGAGGTGGAATGTCCTCCCTTCCAGCTCGCTGCCACCCACCAGTACCTGGACATTGCTCCCCCATTTCTCAGTGGCCTCCCAGCCCCCGCATTCATCCTCCTTTGGGGCAAAGCCTCTTTCCTGCTCAAAGGCCCTTGCCAGCTTTCTATAGCCTAGGGATTAAGCTCAATCCTTGGTCCGGCTTCCAGAGGTCACCAGGATCTAGTCCCAACCTAACTCTTGAGCCTGCTCACCCAGGCTCAGAGGGGCCAGGAGCACAGAGCTCCTCTCTCATCACAGTTTCCCACATGGTGCCCTTGCTCAGGCTGCCTCTCCTCCCACTTGAAGCCTCCTTGCCCACCCCTGTCTCTTCTTTCCAGTCTTACCCAGGCCTCAAAGCACAGCAGAAATGCTGCCTCCTGACGACACCTTCCCTGGTCACTCAAGCTCTTACAGAAGCAGGCAGAGGCCAGCTTTGCACCGGCTCCTGCCTCTTCCCAGATATGTGACAAGTCACTTCCACTCTCACAGCCTCCGCTTTCTCAGACAGAGAATGGAGCTAATAACCCCAGCCCAACCTAGCTCAGAGGACAAGTACTGAGAGGTCACAAGATAATGGAGAGCTCTGAAAATGGTCAGGTATATGCCTACACTACCTTATGTTACAATGGTTTGCCCTGCAGTGGGTTTGGAGGTTTGTTTTGGTTTGGTTTGGTTTTTGTTTTATTTTTGAGATGGAGTTCACTCTGTCATGTAGGCTGGAGTACAGTGGCACACTCTTGGCTCACTGCAACCTCCGCCTCCTGAGTTCAAATGATTCTCCTGCCTAAGCCTCCCAAGTAGCTGGGATTACAGTCCCCCACCACCATGCCCGGCTAATTATAGTATTTTTAGTAGAAATGGGTTTTCACCATGTTGGCCAGGCTGGTCTCAAACTCCTGACCTCAGCTGATCCACCCACCTCAGCCTCCCAAATGCTGGGATTACAGGTATGAGTCACTGTGCCTGGCCCGGTACCTCATTTTGCCTTGCATCACATAGGGATTTTGTTTCACACACTAACCTCGGATAACTGAGAGTGGCCACTGGAGCCAGCGAATGGCAGAGTCAGGCCTGGGACCCTGAGGCCCAAATCTGTGTTAGATTCTGGAGATACAAACACACCTGCAAAGAGCCCTACACCAATGAAGGAGACAGATTCATGAGGATTACAATTCCGGTTGACGAGGGCTGAGATGGAGGCAGGCACGCAGTTAGTGGGGCCCTGGACTCTCAGTCTCTAGGGTTAGGGAAGGCTTCTGGAGGAGGTGACATCTGAACTGGTACCTGAAGGACCAGTGTGTGTTAGCCAGGAGAAGAGCATGAGGATGGGCAGAAGAACAGATACCCGCGTGCAGTAACCCCACCATTAGGCACCTTAAGAATGCGCTGTGGCCAGGGCTGTGGCTGGGAGGAAAAGGTGAGCAAGGCAGTGGGGCCTGATCATGCAAAAGACTCCAAACATGAGCACAGGGGGGAACTCCTCCAGCTTCTAAAGAAGAAAAAGACATGGCCAGATTATTATTTAGGTTGGTGTAAAACCTAACATCTCAGAAGCATTCCTCTGACTTCAAGATGCAGAGCAAATGTGTGACATGAAGAAGGCAGAGAGAGTGTGAGGTAGTCATTCCAGCCAACAAATTCCCCACCTTTGGCCTCTGATCAGCAAAGGAAAGCCCCACTTAGTGCTGCAAGTGGCAAGGCCTGCAGAAATGAGGGAACCACAAGTACACTAGGATTCACAGGGCCCAAGAGGACCTTAGACATGGTCCCTTCCAAATCCAGCTCCCAGCACCTGACCTCTCTTCACCCTCCAGCCTCTGCGTACTGTTATCCAGGGTCAAGGAACTTGCTACCTACCCAAACAAACCGTTTCCCAAGGAGAAACGTATCCCAAAGCAGATGGGGATGATGGAGACGTGCTGAAAAAAGGCATTCCCTGAACCATGAGCCCAGAGACGTGGGAGTTATCAGTGCCCAGAGCCCAGAATGCTGAGCGCATGTCACTCACTCAACCTCCACCCTGTTCTGCCTGGTTCTGCTACATTCCCCTGAGACCTGCAGGCATGAGATGTCAGAGGGAAGGAAGAATAAAACCCGCCAGTGTGAGGCCCCAGGCCAATGGCCACGGCACTCACAGGAAGGGGTGGGGAGGGAAGACACCAGGGAGGTGAGCTGGGCCTGAGGACATAGAATCCTGTCAATGAGAGTGAGTTTCTGGAAAGGGGAGGTGGCATCAGCATCCTTTTCTGTGTTTCAGAAAAGTCCTTCCAATGTGAAGAGGAGGATGGGAGGGAAGTATGAGACCAGGGAGTATTTACTGTGTACCAGGGCACGCTCTCAACACCTTGCATGTTTATTAACTCACTTCTTCCTCATCAGAAGCCAGTGAAGCAGGTACTTCTATTATCCCCGTTTTCCAGATGAGGAAGCTGAGATCCAGAGAGTTTAAGTAATTTGTCCAGGCTACCCAAGAGTAAGTATGCAGAGTGAGTGGACAAGAGCCAGGTCAGCCTCAAGGGAAAGAGCCAGAACATGTCAGAGCCCCATGCATGGGGCTGCTTAGGGGGTAGGGGGCTCTACCTCGTGAGGCTAAGGTGGAAAACAGGACCCAGCCAGAGTTTCCTGCTCTGCCATTCTGCAGCTAGATGAGCTCTGGCAATGGATATCTTCTCTCGGGTTTCTCAGCTGCAAAATGGGCATGATGAGCCCCATCAGACAGCCCTCTCACAAGGATGAACAGGAAGAGTGGTCCCCCACCCAGAGTAGGGACCCACAAGGGCTCCTTCCCTTCCCTCCCCTGCAGGGCAGCCTGCTGAGCCCCATGGGCACACACCCAAACATCAGGAGCTAACAGTCAAGAGCAAGTCCCCTCCCCTGCCTCGTTTCATGCCTCACAGGCTCATTCACTGCCCTTACCATGGGGGACTATATGGTCAGCATTTAGGAATCGCCCTGGCATCTCATTCTGTGTGCACTGAGAACGCGTTGTGGGGAACACTGTTCATCACAGTGGGGAGGGGCCCCTCCCAGAGATCCAGGGGGGCCTCTCTCAGACTCTCCCAGGAATGGCTCCGACTCCTTTGGTCAACAGCAAACAAGTTGTAGATGCTCCTTTTACTCTTTGCTTTGGCTACTAGGGAGCTCAAAGCCACGTATACACTATGATCACCCAGCCCTATCTGTTTCCTAGTATTCACTGAAAGGAAACAACGTGGAGGTCTTTTCTACCATTGCAGATGGCTTCCCAGAATGCACCTGGGGGAACAAACACTCTTTTGGGTTTATCTTATGTTGCTATACTATTTACTCCTATCCCAATTACCTTATGCTTTTTTTCCCCAAAATAAAAATACACACATACCATTTGAAATTCCACCTCCCTCAGATAAATATGCATGTGAACATTTTGGTGGACATCCTTCTAGATGGGCGTAAAATGAAAGTATAATTTTATAAAAATGACATCATATAATTGACTCAACCATATATCGTAGATTGCTTTTCATGTCAATGATATAAATCCACATGACCGCACAGTATTCTATCATGTGTGTTGCCATCGTTTATTTAGCCAGATCCCTGTTTCTATGGATGTTAGGCACTTTCTCATTTTTGGTCATTACAGAGCAAGCAGCCATGGAATTCCTGGTGCGATTATTTCTCCCATTTGTGTGATATTCTTCTCACAGAAAGTTCTTAGAAATCGTCTCATATTTTTAATCTGGCAGTGCTGTTTGTATTTTGTAAGAGAAAATATTTATAAAATAAAATAATGGTATGTCTGTCCATTTATCAAAATAATGGAATATTATTTCACCATAAAAAGGGATGAATTGGCCGGGCGCAGTGGCTCATGCCTGTAATCCCAGCACTTTGGGAGGCTGAGACAGGTGGATCACGAGGTCAAGAGATCGAGACCATCCTGGTCAACATGGTGAAACCCTGCCTCTACTAAAAATATAAAAAATTAGCTGGGCATGGTGGCGCATTCCTGTAATCCCAGCTACTCAGGAGGCTGAGGCAGGAGAATTGCCTGAACACAGGAGGTGGAGGTTGCGGTGAGACAAGATTGCGCCATTGCACTCCAGCCTGGGTAATAAGAGTGAAACTCTGTCTCAAAAAAAAGGGGGGGGGGCGGAAATGAATTACTGATATGTGCTACCATATGGATAAAACGTGAAAACATTATACTAAGTGAAAGGAGCCAGTCACTAAAGATCGGATATTGTATGACTACATTTATATGAAATGCTCAGAACAGGCAAATCGAGGGCAACAGTAGAATGGAAGTTTTGAGGGTGACGGCTGAAGGGTATCAGGTTTTCTTTTGGGGAGATGAAAATATTTGAAAATTGATGGGGTAGTGGTTGCACAATTCTGCAAATCCCATTCAATTGTACCACGGAATTGTACAGCTTAAATGGGTTATTTGAACAGTATGTGACTTGTATTTCAATGAAGCTGTTACAAAAATAAAGAAAAAAAAACTGTAAACAAATCTCCAGGAGGCTGAAAGGAGGCAAGAGGCCTGTTGGGGGACACTGGAGGGAGGAGGGTTGGCATCACAGGGTTCCTCGTCCTGGGAAAGAAACCAGGAGGCAGCTTCGCAGCCCCACATGACGAGGCGGGAACAATGGTGGCAGACAAGTCCTTTTGATGTGTAGGGGGGCCAGGAGACATCTACAGGGCTAGAGGGCCTCCCACCAACACAGATGGCTGTTCCCAGCCCCACTATCCCAGGCAATTGGCTCCCACCAGCCGCTGGCTGACACAGGTGGAGTCTTCTCTGGCACTCATGCGGTAGATGAAGAAGCTCTCTGATTACAGCTGCCTTTGATCATGTCCCTGAAAGTCACTAATAAAAGCCAGGAAGCAACAAATGGAAGAGGAGGGAAAAGAGCTCTTCAAGTCCCAGTAGCTGGGAAGGGCAGGAGTAAATGGAAGAGGACTGAGAGGAATTTGGGGGAAGCACTCCTAGTGGAAAATGGATATAGCCAATAATTCCACCCACGGCTTCACAGTGGTATCAGCCTCCAAGTGCACGGCAGATAAATGGGTTACGAGATTCTACCATCTGGCCTCTAACAGCTGAGAGCACAGGGCAGAGGGCAGTTAGTAGCCACAAGATGCCAGGTAGCCCCCATGCTGCCCTCTTTTCTGTCACCCTCCCAAGAGCCTTCCCCACAGTCAGCCCACTCAGTGGATTAGGATAGCACATGGGCTTAGAGTCAGGAGAGCCTCCAATCCCATTTCCTAGCTCCAGGACCCTGAGCAAGTGACTTCCCCTCTCTAAGCCTCAGTTTTCTCACATATAAAATGGGAGTGATGGCCACAGTCTTCATCTTTTTTATTTCCCTGGATGTTATGAAGATCAAATGAGCCATTAGATGAGTTCCTGAATACCAGACTGACTTCCCCAGAGTCCGTGTGGATACATACTAAAATACAGACTCCTAGGCCCACCCCAAAGAAGAATGGTTCACTGGAAATGGAGCGGGACCCAGGAATCTGTATTTGGGGGGAAAAAAGCTTTTCTAGCACATTTGGTAGGCGGCCAAGTGTGGGGGACCTCAGATGTGGCCTCTCAATCTAAGGGGCAGGGATCTAACATCAAAGACAGTGCTGGTTCATCCCAGTAGCAGCTCTCAACTGAGCCAAGTTACTTTCGGACTCTGAGCCTCAGTTTCCTCACCTGGAAAGTGGGGGCTCTCACCTCTTTTCCAGGGTTCATAGATTAAGGATGTGAAGTGCTTAGCCCATCACAGGTCTCCACTAAATGGTAGCTGTCATCAGGTTTATGTCGACTTATAATGTTATTATAAACTGTTAGTTTAAGTTCAGCTTAGAACATAAACATCATCATTTTTGTGGTTCTTTACCTAAAATTTTTCCTTAGTCTTTTTTTTTTTTTTTCATTCCAAAAGCAATGTATGTTCAGTGTAAAAATTCAAGCAATCTGGAAGCACTGAATCCCAATACTCATAGCTCAGGGCATAGTCTTGCAGACTTTTCTCTATAAGCAGAAATTAACATTGCCATCATTTCATACACACACACACACACACACACACACACACACACATTACATTGTACATTACAGGTTATGCTGAAACTTACTTTTTTTTCCACTTAACAATTTATCATGGACACCCTTTCACACCAGCATATTGATCTACTGACCTACAGGCTAAAACGTATTCCATTAAACATGTATACCATGATTTATTTAACCAGGTCCCCTCTAATCTTTAGGTAGTTTCTGACTTTTTTGCTCTTAAAAACAAACCTGCAATGCCCATCCTTCAACACTCATCTTTGTAGCCTTGGATATGGATTCCTGGGCAGCCATCAGGTACCTGGTGCCTAATACTTAAAATGTGTTTATCTCATTTAAACCTCATCACATCTCTGCCAGATTTGACAGATGAAGAGACTGAGACTGAGTTTTAAGTCACATGACTCCATTCACATAGCTAGTAAGGGGCGGGGCCACAGTTAAGCCTGTGGTTGGTTGATTGCTTTGGTGGCCCTCAGTCTGGCTGTCTCTCTGCTTCCCTGCTATTTGGTAGACCCTCCTCTATGGACTCTCAATGTGGCCATATCACTTACTTCAGCTAATCAGGCAGTAGCAAAGCAGATGCAAGCAAAAGTTTGAAAAAGCATTTCCATGTTTCTGCTCCCTCCCTCTGGCCCCTGTTCAGCCAGGAGAACAAGCCAAGACTAGTCTTTTAAAGAATACGAAAACACTGAGAACATCTCATCCAAGGCCATCCTAGACCAGCCAACCCTCAGCCCACCTGACAGCTGATCTAAGACACATGAACTAGTTCATCCAAAATTAGCCAATCCATCCCAGATCATCAGAACACCACAGATGACCTTTAGTCTCTTGAAAAATAATCAATAGTTCTTTTTTTTAAAATTGCATTTTCGGTTTGGGGGTACATGTGAAGAACATGCAAGTTGCATAGGTACACATGTGGCAGTGTGATCAATAGTTCTTATATTAAGCCACTGGGTTTTGGCAGAGTTTGTTATGCAGCAATAACTAACCGATACAAAACTGAACTCTGACTCACAATCCCTATTATCTCCAAGATCCCACTGCCTTTGATAAGAATCAAAACCTTATACATGTCTCCTTATCAGAGAGTGCTAATACCAAAAGAAAATCCTACATAGAGTCCACAAGTAACAGACAGACCTGGAAGCTCAAGATTAAATAAGATACATTCCTGCCACAAGCAACTGACCGTCCAGAGAGAAGGAACCTAAACAAATTATTACCGTTCATAGACAGGAACCTGGGACTCAGAAAGGGCCTCCAATTGATCATAATCACATAGCACTTTAGTGACAAGCAGGACACCCAGGCCTCCTGACCCTACAAAATCCGGAGTTCCTGGAACCACTCAAACCTTCAAATCTTTGAGCGCTGCTAAAAGTTGTATGTCCAAATCCCCATCCCTGGCTACGCAGTATAACACCCCCAAAGAGAGCTTTTTCCCAATTTACTGAGTCTGGTAAAAGAGCTCCAGTTTCCATCTAGGGACATTAACTGCAAATTTATATTTGAGGCCCTGTGTGCAGTTTTTTATGCATCCTTAAATACCAAAACATAATTACCAATGTCAATACATAATGTTTATTTCTTTCAGAACTGACATTTTAATTTTCCCAAGCAGGAGGGAAAAATGATATGCATAAAAATAATGACAAATATTAAAAGTCTCCCAAATATGGGACTGAGATCACCCGCGTAATCCTAAATTTAAATGCGCTCACGATCGCAGCCACATTAAAGGTCTGATAAGCCAAATTAGGTTCCATGTAAGCATAATTAATCTTCTTTTTCAATGAAGATATTACAAGGGCATTAATTTGAATCCCAAAGGCCTTTGGGAAATTGAATTATATAGATAAAGCAAATATTTGACCTCTTGCTGATAATTACTCTTTAAAAAAATTCACAATGCAAATGAACACCAAATAAACCTTAGGTGTTGCCCAGCGCTGCTGAAATAAAATTCCTTATAAATATTCAGCAAGAGAAGAGACAGGTATTCTACTCTATTCAGCCTCCCAGCTTTTTATTTCAAATTTGGAAGCATAAAACTCCAGCCAGGGGTCCTGATGTTTATTAACAAATAATTGAACAAAAATTGGCCAGGACTGATTATGTCAAATTTGCAAATTATCTGTTATCATTCATAGGTCGTTTAAGTTTCAAAAGATAGTAAGCAATGAAGGCTGTTTTCCTACAGCAATGATCCCAGGGCTAGCTTTAAATGGGGCTAAGGCTTGTCGAGGTGAATGACTTGCCCCTGCTGAAACAGCGCTTCTGTCACCTCTGAGCCAGGTCCTTGGGTCCCTGGGCACCGTAGGAAGGAAAAACCTGCATCAGCCCATCACCCTTCCCTTTTGGCCATTTGGCATGGAAGAAAAAGCAGAGGCCTAGGATCAAACCCTGGTCCTACAGCTCATAACCTGAAGGGCACTGGACATCTCGGGGCTGAGTTTCCTGGGCAGTTAAGGAATAGAATCAGACCAGGGGTCATGACCCATGGGAATATGAAATGAGATCAAGTGTTTTGAGTGCTAATGCCCGAGGCACAGGCTGCAGAGTTGGACAAACTCATGTTTGCCTTCTGGTTACTGCACTGATGATCAGGTTTCCTAAGTGTCTGATCTGTAAAATGGGTCTATAGCACTGCCAAGATATCCTAAGGTTCTTGTGAAGATTAAATGAGAGTTCACAAGACGCTGGCAGAGTGTAGATGCTAAGCTGCTTCACGCACTCCCAAACAGAGAATAACTATGGTGCCTTGGTCCCCTTCCCAATTTCAAAACATACAGCATCTCTGAAGCCTGAAGCAGCACTGCTTGAGTCTAGAAACACATAATCCCTCCCAAAGACTCTTCTGCAGCTTCTGATGCTAACCCCTCTCCAGAAGGATGTTACTGATGCTAATGACTAAACAACCACGGCTACTAACTAATGCTTGAGTGCTAACCTGTGCGCTCTTCTAAGAACTTCACATGGATATTTCACTGAATCCTCTCTAACGATCGTATAAGGAAAGGCTATTATCCCCATTTCGCAGATGAGGAAACAGACCCAGACAGATTTCAGAAGCCCCTGACCTGGCAGCACCAGGGCTCAGGCCCTACACCCCTGTGTCCAAGACACCAGGCTAGGGCCAGGCCACATACCAATGCCACTATGGTCCTGGCCTCCCCTTCCTCTCTCAGTGCACCCAAAGAAAGGAACTCACTCCTCTCCAAAAGCAAAGGCCTTTATGTCTACCAGCCCACCACAGCATATGCTCCAGAGTCTCCGCCAGCCAGGCCTGCAAGCTCCAGGGGCACTTGTCCATGTGACACAAAGGGGCTGGCCTGGGGATCTACCCTGTCCCCTGTATCACCAACACTGTAGGATGATGCCTGCCTCCGTTTCTAAAACTGAGTTACGGGGGATAGAGATGGCCTGGGTTTGGCTCTAACTAGTGCTTTCACGAAAAAAAGCAGATGCAGGGAGAGAAAGACAATAAAGCAATAATGTAGCCACGCCGTTGCAGAGCGGAGTGACCTGCTTTGCCTGGGTGCAGCTAGGCTTTCAGAAGGGACATTCTGCACTGGCTTTGAAGGATGAGTGAGGTACTCATGGGGAGGAAGGGCACTCCAGCGGAGGAAACAGTGGGAACAGAGAGGGAGATGCATAGAGCAGGTGCGGGAGTTAAGAGACAGCCTCCCGCCGGCACCTGAGTCACTCTTTATATGTGAAAGTTTCAGACCCAGGCTTCCCTTAGCCCTGAGCATTGCCTCCAGGTGCTTGGCCTTACCTCTGTATCCGTGGGGCTAGCAGGAGCCAAGGCTGGCCCTGGCTCAGAGCCAGGTGGAGGGATGTATTCTCCCCACCACAGTATTCACCTTCATGTTCCAAGCTCTGTCCAGGGCACCATTCAAAGGCCTCACTCTCAGGCTCTACAGGAAAAGAGGAGATCGACCTACTGAGATGAGATAACAAAGCTCCACCAAACCCATTCCCTTCCTCCAGCCCGGCAAGTCCAGAGGCCTCAGTTCCTAGGAAGTGTTTACAAAGCCATCTTCGTCGTCATTACACCGGAGTTTTCTATTTATCTGATTACAGCAGAATTGAATCTGGCCAGGTGAAATTAAATTTGTGTATTTCTGCAATCATACACTCTTCAGCCACTCAATGTCCTGGTCCCAATTAGCCTGCCCTGATCTAGAAGGAGAGGGGAGATGTCCTTATTGACAAGAGGCGAATAAAAACTCAGAGCCTGGAGTTCTCAGTGATTGGCCAGCTGTTCTGAATGAAAACCGAGGGCCTTCCCGGGTACCAGGAGGAGAGCCCTTGGGCAGGGATGTGCCAGGGGAGCTCTGCCTGCAGTGGGCAATTTGGTGCTCCCATGATCTGGGGCAGGTTCCTGGGGCTGGGCCTTCAGGCCTGGCAGAGGCACATCCAAAAGGAGATATTTGTCTTGGATCAGGAAACTACTTGACTGTAGGTTCCCAGGTGAGCGCCACAGCCAAGAATAGAACCCAGGTTCAACCCCAGATTATGCCTGGACCCACTGCAGGTCCTCATCTGCCCAGATCCTAACAGGGGTGCTCCTGCAACTTCTCTTCTCTCACCAAGCACTTTGCTGGTGGCTTCATCTGCACCCTTAGCTTTGATGACCACGTAGATCTCTAGGTGGTCTTCACCCTGGACCTCTCTCTTGAGCTCCAACTGAACATGGCCCAACCAAAGTCCGCATTTTCATTTATTGAGAGCTGATATATGCAGGGCACTATTCCAAGGACTTTACGTGAAAAGAATCCTGTAAGGAAGCGCTGTTATCATCCCCATCTTACAGATGAGGAAACAGTTGCCTCTCTCTTCTTATGAGATGGTGTCTCGGTCTGTCACCCAGGCTGCAGTGCAGTGACCCAGTCTCAGCTCACTGCAACCTCCACCTCCTGGATTCAAGCAATTCTCCCACCTTAGCCTCCCGAGTAGCTGGGATTACAGGCATGCACCACCACGCTTGGCTATTTTTTGCATTTTTAGTAGAGAAAGTTTCACTATGTTGGCCAGGCTGGTCTTGAACTCCTGGTCTGAAGTGATCCACCCACCTCGGCCTCCCAAAGTGCTGGGATCACAGGCATGAGCCACGGTGCCCAGTCAGCCTTTCTATATATAAGATTCTTTGGAAGAACAGAAAGTCACTGGGCCACAACCATTTCTTCTCCCTCTAGATGCTGGCCTGTTGCTTCAAAGGAAATCTGAAGCCAGCCCAACTTGTTTCTTGCTGAGTTGCCTCTTCAATATTTTGCTTTTTCCTGTCCAGATTCTTGCAAGCTAACTGTTTTTACTTTTTTCCTTGTATTTCAATACTTGGATTCATCCAAGCCTGGGTCTTCTTCCACTGGTTTCATCAGGAAGGAAGGAGGGGGCTTTTTTACGTTGCACAGCTGATCTTTAATTTCTGCTTTGAGTGGGGGGTGGGGTGGGGTGCAGTTGGGGGTGGGGAGCTCTTCCCTGTAATCCCAGCTCTTTGGGAGGCAGATACAGGAGGATCACTTGAGCCCAAGAGTTCAAGAGCAGCCTGGGCAATATATCAAGACCTTGTCTCTACCAAAAATAAAAATTAAAAAACTAGTCAGGAGTGGTGGTGTGTGCCTGTAGCCATAGCTACTTGAGAGGCTGAAGAGGGAGGATCGCTTAAGCCCAGGAGTTCAAGGAAGCAGTGAGTCTTGATCACAGCACTGCACTCCAGCGTGGGCAACAGACGAAGACCCTGTCTCAAAAATAAACAAAACTTTAAGGCCAGGTACAGTGGCTCATCCCCATAATCCCAGCACTTTGGGAGGCTAAGGTGGGTGGATCACCTGAGGTCAGGAGTTCAAGACCAGCCTGACCAATATGGCGAAACCCCATCTCTACTAAAAATATAAAATTAGCTAGGCATGGTGGCGAGTGCTTGTAATCCCAGCTACTCAGAAAGCTGAGGCAGGAGAATCACTTGAACTCAGGAGGCAGAGGTTGCAGTGAGCCAAGATCACACCACTGCACTCCAGACTAGGTGACAGAGTGAGACTCCAACCCCCAAAAAATAAAAAAATTTTTTAGAAGTTCTGCTTTGGGGTTACAGTCTTGTTCTTCTTCAAGAACCACCATAATATCTATTATGGCCCCCAAAGTTTCTGTCTTGATCCTTTCATTCTGCCTTCCAAGAGAACTTAAGATTGTCCGCTACATCTCTGGTTTGATTTTCCATAAAGTCAATTTCAACATCAATGTTTCCAGGGATGTTGTAATGATTCTATAGCCTTTTAAATCCCTTGTAATCCTTCCTTATCTCATCCATCTCTCTTTATGGTTCATTGAAGTATCTGTTTATCTCGGCTTTACCCTCCTTATGATTTTCTGCTCTAATTTTGTAAGAGCCCAGCTTCAAGTGAAGGTCCATACATGATTCTAACATTTTCTTCTGGATCTGGAAAAAACACTTTTCAGAGGTCTAGCCATATTCTGAGTTTTGAATGATATCCTTATTCATTTATCCGGCAATATTTTTTCATGTATCCCAAACCATTTCTTCAAGAAGAATACAAAACAACACTGACTTACTCATCCAATATTTACTAAGCATCATGATGTCCCAAGCACCACACAGGGTCCCGAAGAGGCCCCACCACACCTACCCCGTGGTCACAGATCTTCTCAGACTGTCTGAGAGCATCTGAGGTGCCGGTTCTCAGGCTAATTTGCAGAGGCCCCACGGCTTCCATTTGATACAGCTCTTCTAGAAAGACTCTTTTCCTAGCTCTTGACTCTCTTTAAAATACTGAACTCATCCAAACCACAATCCCCAGAATGCCCTTACCCGATTCTAGATGTCCCCTTATCAAGAGGTCTGGCTACTCACTGACGTGGAGAAAGATGAAATGTGTTTCTTGTTGATCTGTGATATTGACTGACTGTATGTACCGCCCTCAAATTCACCTGTTGAAGCTCTCATTCTCAACAAATGGTATTTGCAGGTAGAATCTCTAGGACATAGTTATTAATAGGTATAGATAAGGTACTGAGGGTGGGGTCCCTGCAATGGGATTTGTGGGGGTTTTGTGCTTTGTTTTGAGACAAGGTCTTGCTCTGTTGCCCAGGCTGGAGTGCAGTGGCTGAGTCATGACTCACTGCAGCCTTTAACTCCCTATCTCAAGCCATCCTCCCCACTTGCATTAGTTTGTTCTCACACTGCTGTAAAGAAATACCCCAGGGTGGCTAATTTATAAAGGAAAGAGGTTTAATTGACTCACGGTTCTGCATTGCTGGGGAGGCCTCAAGAAACTTACCATCATAGCAAAAGCAAAGGAGAAACATACCTTCTTCACAGGGCAGCAGGTGGAGTGAGTCCCAGCAGGGGAAATGCCAGACGCTTATAAAACCATCAGAGCTCAGAGAACTCACTATCACAAGAACAGCCTCGGGGAAACTACCTCCACGATCCAATTACCTCCACCTGGTCCTACCCTTGATTATGGAGATTGTGGAGATTGCAATTCAAGGTAAGATTTGGGAAGGGATGCAGAGTCAAAGGGTATCACACCTCAACCTCCCAAGTAGCTGGGATTTCAGGCTTGCCACCATACCTGGCTATTTTTTTTTCTTTTTGTAGAAATGGTGTTGTGCTATGTTGCCCAGGCTGGTTCTCGAATTCCAGGGTTCAAGCAATCCTCCCACTTTGGCCTCTCAAAGTGCTGAGATTACAGGCATGAGCCACTGCACCTGACCAGATTCATGTTTTTATAAGAAGAGGAAGAGACCAACGACCCCTCTCTCTCTCTCTGCCATATGTAAGTGAGGAAGAGAGTGCATACCAGGAACTGAATTGGCCAGCACCTTGATCTTGAATTCCTCAGCCTGCAGAACTGTGAGAAATAAACACCTAAAGGTCTGTTGTTGAAGCCTCACAGTTGGTGGTGTGTTATAGCAGCCCTGCTAACTAAGACGGTCCAGGTGGAAGTGCTTCAAGGGCAGGGACCGGATCTGTCTTCTGCACCTGCCACAGGCCTCGCACAGCCTTACAGATGGGCCATTGAGTCCTGGACGGGACCTAACGGAATGCTCTAATCATGCAGGGAAATGAAAACATGATGTTTGCTGTCCTTTCTCAGGTCTGCATTTGCACAGCTAATTCCCAGGGACAGTTTCTGTCTCCTTGAGGACAGAGGCAGCTCTTTTCTTGAGCCCTCCCTCCCTTTACCTGTTGAGGCAGAGACCAAAGAAAATGTGGTCAGCCTGGATCCTGCAGTGAGGAGGAGAAACTGAAAGTAGCCAGCTCCAAAGTCAAGCACATTTGAAGCAACAGCAATAGCAGCTAAGAGAGGCGGCTGCTGACAGCCAGATCCCGGGTCTCTGCCTCCTACACCAAAGCTCCCTGCACTGCACTGTGACCTCCGTACTTTGCTCCAATGCTTGAGACCTTATCAGAACAAAACTAGCAGAGGCTTGGGCAAGGCAATGATTGGGGGGGAGAGAGAGAGATTTGTGATCAGTAAGAGAAGCGATTCTCAGTCTTCTCAGAGTAAGGAAAGCAATCCATACCAGATGGTTGGGATACAGATGGCCAAGAGCTGCTATAGCTCCTGCCTTTGAGGAATGTATATAATTTAATAGAAGAAAAAAACAGAACAACACATAAACAAAGAAAATGTATGAGTGCATATTTATTTTAAAGGTGCACCAATTCTACATGTTTTATAGCAGCTCAGGCTGGGCTGTATGGGGTGAAATTACATGATGTCTAGAATTTGTGATTCAAGTGCAGCCCTGGGGACTAGCAGCAACAGTTTCACCTGGGAGCTTGTTAGAAAAGCAAATGCTCAGATTTTACCCCAGAACTACTGAATCAGAATTTGATTGAGATCCTCGGGTGATTCTTTAGCACATTAAATATTGAGAATCACCTCTCAATACACATTTACCTGTGTAACAATATTGAGAATCGCTTCTCAATATTTAATGGTTGTGGGGAGAGCACTAATTTCACCAAGAGAAAAAGGAAAAGAAACCATGGGAAGTAAGGCAAAGAGGAATACTGATAGCTGTTACATATCCAAAAGAATATCTATCATTCTATTATAAAGATATATGTATGTGTATGTTCATTGCAGCACTATTCACAATAGCAAAGACATGAAATCAACCTAAATGTCCATCAGTGGTAGGCAGGATAAAGAAAATGTGGTATATATACACCATGGAATACTATGCAGACATAAAAAGAATGAGATCGTGTCCTTTGCAGAAACAAGGATGGAGCTGGAAGCCACTATCCTTAGCAAACTAACACAGGAACAGAAAACCAAACACCACATGTTCTTACTCATAGTGGGAGCTGAATGATGAGAACACATGAACACTGGAAAAGGAACAACACACACGGGGGGCCTGTTGGGAGAGTGGGGAAGGGAGGAAAGGGCAAAGTTCAGGGAAAATAGCTAACACACGCTGGGCTTAATACTTAGGTGACGGGTCGATAGGTACAGCAAACCACCGTGGCACACATTTACTTTGTAACAAACTGCACATCCTGCACTTGTAAAATAAAAAAAAGAAAAGAGTTTGAATTGGCTCATGGTTCTTCAGGCTATATAGGAATCATAGCGACTTCTGCTTCTGGGGAGGCCTCAGGTGGAAGGCCTCAGGAGGCCTTTGTCATGGTGGAAGACAAAGGAGAAGCAGGCTTATCTCACATGGACTGGGCAGAAGGAAGAGAGAGAAAAGTGGGAGGTGCACACACTTTTAAATGACATCTCATGAGAACTCACTCTCACGATCGCAAGAACAGCACCAACAGAGTAATCTGTCCCCGTGATTCAATCACTTCACAAAGGCCCCACCTCCAACACTGGGGATTATAATTCAACGTGAGATTTGGGTAGGGACCCAGATCCAAACCATATCACTGTTGAAACTAGATCATCAGCATCTAGGCGTTCACCATACTAGTCTCTGCTTTTGTATCTGTTTTAAAATGTTTGAAGTAAAAGAAATAAATAAAAATTTAAAAACGCACCAATACATTGACAGGGGAAAGCTGAGCAAACCATGGTCCAAGACTACAGAACGTACTCTGGGATCTCCAGGGAGGCTAGAAGAAGGTCCAGGCTCCAAGTCACTAATGCCAACAGCTATGCTGGCCTCGGGAATGGGGATGTCATCAGATTTGTCAAGGGGCTGCGTTTGGGGTGCTGGGGATAGCTGCAGCCTTACAGAACAGAAAGCTCTAATGCCAAGCAGGATGAATGAAAAAGACGCAGCTCTGGGTAAGATTTTTGGCACTCCAAAGATAAAGAGAAAATTTTGGGTTAGCGCAGTGGCTCACGCCTGTAATCCCAGCACTTTGGGAGACTGAGGCAGGCAGATCACTTGAGATCAGTTCGAGACCAGCCTGACCAACATGATGAAACTCCATCTCTACTGAAAAAGAGAAAAATTAGCCAGGCGTGGTGGCAGGTGCCTGTAATCCCAGCTACTTAGGAGGCTAAAGCAAGAGAATCACTTGAACCTGGGAGGTGGAGGTTGCAGTGGGCCGAGATCGTGCAACTGCACTCCATCATGGAAAACAAGAGTGAGACTCTGTCTCAAAAATAAATTAATTAATTAAGTAAGTAAATAAAATAAAAAATAGTAAAGGCTTCTGAAAAGCAAAACCACCACCTACCAAGGTTATCCACCCTACTGGATGCAGCAGGAAATAGCAAGGCCTCTATCTTAAATGCCTAGGGCTGCTGTAGTCAATGACCACAGACTTAGTGGCTTAAAATAACACAGATTTATTCTACAGTTCTGGAGATGAGAATTCTGAAATCAGTCTCATTAAAGACAAAGCAAAGTGTCTGACTGCACACCAACCGGAGGCCCCAGAGGAGACTCCGCTTAGTTTCTGGCCTTTTCCAGCTTCTAGAGCGGCATTCCTCCTCACCTCTTCCTGCTTCCAAACCGGCAGCAGCCCAGAACCTTGCTTCAGTAGCCACATCATCTTCTTCCTCTCTAGACAAATCTCCCTCTACCTCCCTCTAATAAGGACACTTGGGATTACATTTAGGGCCCTCCTGAATAGTCCAGGATAATCTCTCCCTCTCAAGTTCCATAATCACATCTGCAAAGTCCCCTTTACCACATAAAGTGATGTTCACTGATCCAGAAATTAGGACCTGGATATTTTAGGGAACCATTCAGCCTCCTACAGCTTCTGAATTCCAAAGAAAAGTAGTTTTACCCAGGGTTCTATAGCTCCACACTTTGGAAAACAGGTCGGTGGTTCATCAGCAAGTTAAAATATAGAATTACCACATAATCTAACAATTTCACTCCTAAATATCTACCCAAAGTAACTGAAAGTAGGCTGGACACAGTGGCTCATGCCTGTAATCCAAGCCCTTTGGAGGGCCAAGGCAAGTGGATTGCTTGAGTCCAGGAGTTAAAGACCAGCCTGGACAACATGGTGAAATCCCATCTCTATAAAAAATACAAAAATTAGCTGGGCATGGCCTGTAGTCCCAGCTACTTTGGAGGCTGAGGTAGGAGAATCACCTGAATCCAGGAGGTCAAAGCTGTAGTGAGTTGTGACTGTGCCACTGCACTCCAGCCTGGGTAACAGGGTAAGATCCTGTCTCAAAAAAAAAAAGAATTGAAAACAGAGACTCAAAGAAATACTAATACACAAACATTCACAGCAGCACTATTCACGATAGTCAAAAGGTGGAAACAACCCAAATATCCATCAACTGATGACTCGATAAATAAATGTGGTACATCCATACAATGGAATATCATTCAGCTGTAAACAAGGAATGAAGCACCCATACATGCTACAACCTGGATGAATCTTGAAAACATTTTGTTATAGGAAGAAGCCAGACACAAAAGGCCACAAGTTATATGATTCCCTTTATATTAAATGTCCACAAAAAGCAAATCCACAGAGATAGAAAGCAGATTAGTAGTTGCTGGGGGTGGTGAGAGGAAGGAATGAAGGGTGACTGCTTAAGGGACGCAAGGTTTCCTTTTAGAGTAAAGAACAAATTCTGGCGCTAGAGAGCAGTGTTGAGTACATAACACTATGAATGTACTTAATGCCACTGAATTATACACTTTAAAATCATTAAAATGGTATATTTGACATTAGGAGAAAAAGAATAGACATGGGACATAATGACATCTAAGGATAAGTTAAGATCAAGAAAGTGCAAACCAAATTATAAGAGAATCCACTGACCCCGATGTTTAGAACAATCCCTTCGAGCAGTAAGGGTTTCCAGACATAGGACTGATTCCATTCTCTTCTCTACAGGCCGAAGCACATCACTTGGTTCTGTAGTGAATATTTCCATAAAGTGTATAAATGATATTTTTATTGGGCTTAAAATTTAAAACTAACCTATAGAGAAATCATGAAAGACCATTATGGTAACAGAGTGAATATAAATGTTGTGAACCTTGACAACGTAAGAATAATTATTTAACAAGAATTGGGTGCAGATGGGAAACACAGAAGAAAGTGGAAGTAGACAGACTTCTTTATTTTTCATAGCAGAGATCAATACCTACAATCCAAAGGAAATAAATCAAGAAATAGATACTTAGTAGGTTATTAAAACTTAAAAAGGCAATCAGTAGAACTAAGAATAATGCCTGTAACTGCAAAATTCAGTATGTAACAGGACAGTTGGAAAGCAATAAAGTGTGCTCAATTCCCCAACTTTCTCATCAGGGAAGCAACAAATACTGTCCAAAGAAGGTTAGTCAAGAAATAGAACTATATGTAAAGCTCCAATTGTTGGTAGACATCTGTTTTTGTCTGGTGAGAAAAACCCTCTTTCCCTGGGGATATCCATTTGCATGTGTGAGGTAGGGCAGACCTGCCCTGGTGGCCACGTGGTCACATGACCCATCCTGGCCAATCAGAATCTTCCGTGGGACTTTTTCACCAGTCCTGTTGGGGAAGATACTGACTTTCAGCCAACATTGTCAAGTCAGGAGAATGGCACCTGGGGCTTTCTGTATCCATCTGCCTGCTACTGGCCATGAATCTGCATATAGACTGAAGCGACATCAGTGCTGACAACATTATTGAATCCCTGAATGCACCTGAAGCTTATATCATCCTTCAGATTTATGTTATCTTACCCATTGAATTCCCCCCACACCTTTTTTTTAGACAGAATCACTCTGTCGCCGAGGCTGGAGAGCAGAGCAATAGCATGATCTCAGCTCACTTGTAGCCTCAACCTCCTGGTCTGAAGCTATCCTCCAACCTCAGCCTCCCAAGTAGTTGGGACTACAGGCGCATGCCACCAGGCCTGGCTAATTTCTGTACTTTTTGTAAAGACAAGATTTCATCATGTTGTGCAAGCTGGTCTCGATCTCCTAGGCTCAAGCAATCCACCCATATCAGCCTCCCAAAGTGCTGGGATTATAGGCATGAGGCACCATGCCAGGCTTGAATTCCCCTTGTGCTTAAAAAAAAAAAGTAACTGGGGAAGTCATTTGGTTCATATGCTCTGCCAATGTGTGGTGCTAACCCAGGAAATCTTCTAGGGGGAAGTGGAGTTCACCAGCAAGTTAACTCCAGGAAAAGGGTTAGAACCACAGCCCAAGTGGTGACCCTAAGGCTTTCAGGATCAGGCCATCATTGGTTTTCAGTGGCCAGAACATCACCTGGTGGAGTGATGATCACAAGGGGTGTGGCCAAAACTCGACATTTGGACGGCCAGCCAAAAGTCCAAATCCTGCTAGGAGTTATGCGACTTGGACAAAATTCTTAGCATCTCTGACCTTAGCCTCCTTTTACCCAAATAGAGATAATACTATCTACTCCATGGTGTTGTTGAGATGGTGAAGCAAAATAGGAAAAGGTACTTTCTAAACCATCTGGGGTTTCATCTTTTATGATGATTCGTTCAGTTCCTGGGTCAGTCGAACTGCTTCTGTTCTCTGACCACAGATTGCATCCTATCTCATTCTGCCCAACCACCTCACAAATATATGCCCTAATTCCCAAGTGGTAAGGGTGAGGAGTGTGAATGACTCACTGCAGCTCCTTCCAATCACTGGTAAGAAAACAACTGCCCAGGGATCATGGGTCACTCAGCTGAAATTGTCATCATTTTCTCCTCCTGCTTCTCCCTCTTCTTCCTACTAGGTACTTGCTCTTCTGGTCCCTTCTTCCTTTAACTCCATTTTCGCATTTATGAATGCCACCCTTGGCCAGGTGTGGTGGCTCACGACTGTAATTCCAGAACTTTGGGAGGCCAAGGCAGGCTGAACACGAGGTCAGGAGTTTGAGACCAGCCTTGCCAACACAGTGAAACCCTATCTCTACTAAAAATACAACAACAACAAAAATTAGACGGGTGTGGTGGCAGGTGCCTGTAATTCCAGCTACTCAGGAGGGTGAGGCAGGAGAATCACCTGAACCTGGGAGGCGGAGGTCGCAGTGAGCCAAGATCGCGCCACTGCACTCCAGCCCAGGTGACAGTGCAAGACTCTGTCTCAAAATATAAATAAATAAATTTTTGCCATCCTCATGCAAAAATGGGGCTTTTTGAGGGGGCAGGATATGATTCAGGTGATCTGTGCCTCTGGATATGGTAAGAAAAACCGCCGTGGAAGAAATAGTAATGGCTTTCCACTGAGAAAGTGTCACTTACAAATTAAGTGGTGTCAGGCTCCTTTTGTAAATTTTTATGTTTTTTTTTCTTATTATAAAAGTAATACTGTTTTTATAATATTTTAATTGCAAGTAATATAAGCAATATTGTTTATTGCAGCAAACACAGAAAGATAAAGAAGGAAATAAAAGTCACCCACAATCCCGATTTAAACCTGTTAATATTTTGGTGGACTCTGTTCCATTCGGTTTCACTAACACCCCAAAATCATATCACATATGGCATCCCACCTTCTCCATTCAGCATCATATTATAAGCACATCTTCATTTCATTAAAAAATTCTCAAAGATTTTTTCTGGCCAGTATCATACTCCAGGGTACCAAAATCTATCTAATCAAGCTTCTATTATTGAATCTTTTATGTACTTCTAGTTTTTCACTACTGATCACTCAGCATAAATGTTTTCATCGGTTCAATAAGAGGCTTTAACCATTTGTATGCATTGTCATAGCCAGGACATTTAGCCTTGCTGCTCTCTTGGTTCACAGTAACACATCCAGGATGCCAGGTGGCTGGTGCCAAGGGTGCCAATACCACCCACACACATGAGACAGTCCCCCTTCCCCAAAGGAGAGGTTATTTTCCGAATCTCCTTGCCCTTCCTTGCTTCCGAGCCTCCTCACTGAAGGCCATGCCAGATAGATCTCTCCCCAGCTGTGTGCTTCTGGCAGCAGAAGTGGTCTCTGCTTTTTTTTTTTTTTTTTGAGACAGAGTTTCGCTCTTGTTACCCAGGCTGGAGTGCAATGGCATAATCTCGGCTCACCGCTACCTCCGCCTTCTGGGTTCAAGCAATTCTCCTGCCTCAGCCTCCCGAGTAGCTGGGACTACAGGTGCGCACCACCATGCCCAGCTAATTTTTGTGTTTTTAGTAGAGACGGGGTTTCACCTTGTTGACCAGGATGGTCTCGATCTCTTGACCTCGTTATCCACCCGCCTCGGCCTCCCAAAGTGCTGGGATTACAGGCTTGAGCCACCGCGCCTGGCCAGAAGCTGTGGTCTCTGATCTGTTCTCCTAAAAGGCTCTGGGTTCCTTATACAAATAAGTCCCCTCCCTCCTAGCTCCCAGTTCCAGAAGATAAACGTGCAGTTTTCTCAACGCCCCCCACCCACCTCCCAAGTCAGGTCTTCCACTCTAACCCGAGTTATAGGTGTCTACTGATTCTGCATAACTGAGCCACTCCCTCCATCTGTATTCCCTACAAGATTAGAGGGCACTGGAGGAGGTTGGAGGGCCCAGGAAGACCAGCCAGAAAGATCCTGGAGCTAGTGTCCCACCCTACAGGTCAGGAGACGGAACTCACGTTGCGGGAAGGGTGGCATGGCTCCACATTCATGCCTTTTCTCATGATCAGTGCCGCTGTCCAGCAGAATATATCCACCTCATCCCATTATTCCAAGGTCAGGGCTGGGAAAGAGTGGGGCTGGACCCTAATTACAGATCTGCCACTAGTGTGCTTTGTGATGCTGGGCAAGTACCTTTCCCTCTCTGGGCTGTCAGGAGGGGAAGGGTGACCAAATGATCCCCAAAGGCCCTCCAGAGTCTGATGGCTGAGCTTGAGCCCCACAAAGAATATTCTATCTGCAAGAACATGTGGTGAAGGGAGGCAGCCTTCTTCCCAGGGCCTTGCTGAGGCAAGGGCTGAGCTGAGGGACACACCCACTTCCTCCTCCTCAGCCTCTCCATCAAGGGCCCTGGGGCATGAGGCTCACAAAGTACCTTGGAGAGCAGTGGGCTTGAGGCCAAAAGGCAAGGTAGACAGCTATCTGAGTGTCCTCCCAAGAACAATGGGAAAAATGGTCACAGGGCCCCTGGGGAACTTGCATGAGATGATGGAAAAAGTAAAAGTTTCAAAGAGCGAATGCTTCTTGTCAGGAAGACCCAGGAGCCAGCTCTAAGGAACTCCTGATGGCCACCCTTAGACAATGTGGGTATCAACATAAGGAATGACAGTAACGGATTATAGCCCACAAACTCAAATAAAACTGAGTCTGTACAGATGGAAATAAGTGAATTAATTGAAAAGTTAAATTGAAAGTTTGATGCAAAAGGGGATAATATTAAATAATTACTAATTACAAAGGTAAAAGAAGTAACAGATACCACCTAGATCAAGTGATCAAAATGAACACCAGTAGTAATGCAACATATCCAAACTCACACAACCTGGTAGAAGGTACCGAGACGAGGTCTCACTTCTGGGATATGCTTCCTAAGAAGCATTACCTGGATCTAATCACGAGGAGCCATCAGGCAAACCCAGATGAAGGGATATTCTGGGAAATAATGGCAAAACTGTCAAGGTCATGAAAGTTTAGAAAAGAGTGAGGAACTGTTCCAGGGTGAAGGAGCCTAGAGACGGCTTCATGCAACACTTGTGATACTGATCCCGGAAAGGATGAGGAACTCTTCCAGGCTGAAGGAGACTAGAGACATGGCGGCTGGATGCAACACGCATGATACTGATCCTGGAAAGAGTGAGGAACTCTTCCGGGCTGAAGGAGACTAGAGACATAGCAGCTGGATGCAACACACATGATACTGATCCCGAACCCTTTGGCTATGAAAGACAATTATTGGGCTGTTTGGGGAAACCTGGGTGGAGTCTGAAATAGACGTAGTAATGTGTCAGTGTGAATGTCCCAGTGGCAATGGTTGCTGTGGTAGGCAGCCTCTGACATGGCCCCCAGTGAGCCTCTCACCTCCTGTATTCACTCCCTTAACTAAGAATATGGCAGAAGTGATGGGGAGTCACTTCCAAGAGTAGGTTTCAAAAAGACTATAGTTTCATTTTCTGGTGGAAGCAAGCTGCTATTCTGTGGAAAGCCCTAAGTGGTTTTCCCTTCATGGTGATGAACAGAGGCTCTCAGCCCAACAGACCAGGAGGAACTGAAGCCTCCTAACGACCAGCTCGGTGAGCTTGGACATGGGTCCTTCAGACCCAGTCAAGTCAGGAGGACTGCAGCCCCAGCCAACAGTGTGACTGCATCTCATGGAGACCTCCAGCCACTGGCTAAGTTGTGCCTGTGAAACTATCAATGCTTGTTGTTTTGAGCTGCTAACTTTTGGGGTAATTTGTTACACAGTAATAGGTAACCAATATAGTTACCCGTTATTATATGATTGTGTAGGGGAATGTCCATATTTGTATGAAATACACACTATTCAGGTATAATGAGGTGTCAGATGGTGCATCATTCTCAAATGGTTCAGGAATAGAAGTTCTTTGTACCATATCTGCAACTTTTCTGTGCATCTAGGATTGTTTCAAAATTAAGACATTTATTGTAAAAAGAAGCAATGTGCCCTAGGGACATGAAGGAAAGCAACTCTGTTCTGGAAGGTCACCACTCAGGGTACAAAGGAGGAGACGTAATGATGGGACTTCAGACATGTGGTTTCTTTCTAAAATACAAACCACCCTCCTGCCTTAGACCCTTCAATGACTCCTGCTGTCCTAGGGAGAAAGCCCAACTTCCTGAGCCTGGCATTCAAGGCCACCCCACCCTCCCGATGGATAGCACCCAGCCTGCCTCATGCATACCCTCTAACACATCACACTCGACAGTGCCCGGGCAAGCCGCACCCAGAGGCTGTGCTGTTTCTCCCCTTTGTGTTTTACTCTGCCTTGAATGCCCCACTCCCCTTCTTTCCTGGACATCCTCTGAGACACCTCAGGAGCCACCTCCTCCACATCCCACATATCACCAACCCCCTCTCCTTCCTCAATCCCAGCACGGCAAGTAGCACATGTTGTAAATAAGATCCATCTCCTCCATCTGACTGTGAGCCCAGCAAGGGCCAAAGTTCTATCCAGTTCTCCATACATACTCAGCATCCAGACAGCCCCAGCACAGCACACAGTAGGTGTTCAGTGTTAAGAGCCCACGGCCTGATCAAGGCATGTTAGGGATGGGAGACCCATAGTCACATTCCACAGGAACCAACCACAAAACTCAGAGCGGTCCAGCCAGGAGTTGGTCTTGGGGGCCTCAGACACAAGTCCCCAGAAGTGGCCTTCCTGTCATGGGCCCTTATACCCAGCACTGTCTTGCAAAGTTCCCTGGGGATTTCAGGCCCTGCAAAGGAGCAATTTGTACTTCAGCCTCACTAATGAATCCCTGAACGAAGGAATTAATTACTGTCTGTCAAAATTAGACTTCTCCCTTCCTTCGAGATGCATCTTCTTTTATTCTTAATTAATTTTTAAAATTACGACGTCAGTGCAAAGCCTAATTTATTTTACTTTTAGCGTTATTTCTCTGATAAGCAATTTCATTTTATGCCAGGTGCCCTCCGCAGCGCCAATTTGTCACATCAGCTCTCACTTCGAGGGGCTGTGGCAGACCTCACAGAGAACACACCAGAGGCCTCAGATGAGCTGCTCCCAATCCTGGGCCTCAGTCTCCCCACTGAGAAATGAACACATGGCACTAACCTGCCTCCGAGGGCCCTTCCCGGCTCACCATCCACTGTTCTTCAAGCTTATCCCTCCCTCCATCCCAGGATCTAGGGAGGGACAATGCTGAGCCTCACAAATGCACAGACCTCTCGTGTTTATCAAGTGTTTCTGCACCCTCCAGTGTGGACACCCTCGCCTAACAAAAACCCTTTTAAAGCCAAGCCTGTCTTCCCCATTTTATAGGTGAGGAAACTGACGCTCCCAGAGGAGAAATTGCTAGGACATGTTGGAAAACAATGCTCCCAATCCAGGCTCTGACTCCAGATTATCCTGGTACCTAGATGGGGGTCTGTTGTAAATGGTGACTTTGAAGCCTTTGGTTAGACCCAGATGCTGCCTGGACAGACCTTATGTGACACCATTTGAGTCTGCCCAGTGGTCTGGTAAATGTCTCCCCCCTCCCACCCTTGTATGGGGATCTGCTCCCTTTAACTTAGCTCCCCACACCCTGCCCTAGCCAGGAGTCCAAATGAGAGCTTCTGGCTTCACCCAGGACTGTACTCTCAGTCGCAGGGTGCTTACTGGGCAGGCCCACAACTTGATGTGAGTCAACTGGCTCCTTCCCTGGGATTGTTCGCACAGCTGCAGGCAGAGAGCATTTTGCTCTCTGGTCACAAAGCTGAGAAGGTGCGAGCATGGGCTGAGCCTGGTGACTCACACCTGTAATCCCAATGCTTTTGGGAGGTACATGAATTGCTTCAGTTCAGGAGTTTGAGATCAGCCTGGGCAACATGGTAAAGACCTGTCTCTACAAAAAAAAAAAAAAAAAAAGAAAAAAATAAGCTGGGCATGGTGGTGCATGCCTGTGGTCCCTACCACGTGGGAGGCTGAGGTAGGAGAATAGCTTGAGCCCAGGAGGTGGAGCTTACAGTGAGCCAAGATCATGCCACTATACTCCAGCCTGGGTGACAGAGTTCGGAGGAGAAAGAAGAAAAAGAAGGAAGGAAGGAGGAGGAAAGAGGAAGGAGAAGAAGGAGGAGGAGGAAGAAGGAGGAGGAGGAGGAGGAGGAAGCAAAGATGCTGCTCCAAGTGTGGCCCCCACTCCCAGCCCACCTAGGAGAGATATGAGTTGCCCATAGAGGCACGGAGTGCTGAGCAGCATGGAGAGGTCCTGCTTCCAGCTCCTTCTGAGGCTGCTCCACCCTTACTCCTCCCAGTTGGTTACACAAGACAATTAAAGCCCCTTCATGGTCTAACTTGCTTTGAATGGGGTTTCTATCACTTGTAACCCAAGAGTTCCAAGTGGTACATTTGGACTCATAGAGCTGGAAGAAAGGAAGAACTCAGCCTAATGTGGCAGGAACTGTCTCCAGTGGATTGATGCTAAGCACAGTGGGCGAAGGGGCTAGAAGTGGACATTCTGCAACCTGGAGATGTCTTGTCCCTGCCTCACTCCAGGATGAAGCCATGGGTACACAAAGCCCTCAGGCTCAGGCCCCGCTGCCAACCCCAGGCTCACCTCCCACCCTGGCATCTTTCACACACAGCCTCACCACGGCACCCTGTCATGTCTCATGGGGATGGGATCTCAGCATGCTTCTCGCCGCCACACTTTTGCACACTGGACCCCTAGGCCAGCCCCTCCTACCACCACCTGCCTACTTGTTTTAGACAACACTTCCTCTGGAAGACCCTTCTGGCCACCCCAGAAAGAGTGACTCACCACTCCTCGTTCTGTGGTGACAGTCAGCCTATTGCTACTCGTAGTGACTGAGCTGGAACTGTCAGCGTATGCTGGTCCCCTAGGATGCTGTGAGCTATTTAAGGATCACATATCAGTCTCCTCAGGGCCCAGCCCTGGGCCTAGCACAGGGAGAGTGTCATTCATCAACAAATATCTACTGAGCACCAGAACCATTCTAGGTGAGCAACACAGAGGAGTCCCTGGTCTCATGGAGTTTATAGTCTATGGCAGGAAAACATGCCAAATGATAAGCATCACACACACAAAAATCACACAGCACGAGGCCAGCGAAGTGGCATCAGGTGCACAGGGGAAGGAGGAGATTACAAATAGGGGTGGGAGGTCAGTGTAGTCCTGATTGAGAAGGTGACGTCAAGGAGGTGAGAGAGTAGGGTACGCCATGCAGATGTCTGCAGAAAGGGGATTCCAGGGAGGACAGGGTCCAGTCTTTGAAGCAGAGCATGTCGGACATGCTCAGGGAAAAGCAAGGGAGACAGGCAGCCAGTCTGGAGGGAGCAGAGAAGGAGGAGAGAGGGGCTGGTGGCCCCTGGGAAAGGCAGGCACATTTGGTTACGAAGCTCAAGAAGTTTTTGTTGAACAAATTGAATTGAAATTTGAAAAGATTCTCATAGTCTAGGTAGCAAGAACTACATAAGTAATTAAAATGGGGGAACGTAAGTGACATGTCATGGCTATACGATCAGAGCATAACTGGCTGGAGGACGTCAGGGGAGTTCTGAGAAGCAGTGTCTCCAGTCAGGACACGAAACTGTTGTCCACCTTGGGCTGCCACAGTGGGGAGCAGGAGCACAGGCAGCAGAGGCAGGATTCATCTCCTAGGGCTGCTGGAACAAAGCACCGCACACTCAGCAGCTTGGAAGAACAGAAGTCTATTCTCTTGCAGCTCTGGAGGGCAGAGGTCTAAAACCAAGGTGTCAGCAGGGCCACGCTCCATCTGAGGCTCAGGTGGAATCTGTCCCTGCCTTGTGGCTTGTCACATGGCCATCTTCTCGCTGCGTCTGTCTTCGCATGGTGTTCCCCTCCCCTGTCTCTCCTCTTTTTTTCTTTGAGACAGAGTGTCGCTTTGTCACCCAGGCTGGAGTGCAGTGGCACAGTCTTGGCCTACTGCAACCTCTGCCTACTGGGTTCAAGCAATTCTCCTGCCTCAGTCTCCTGAGAAGCTGGGATTACAGACGTACACCACCATGCCCGGCTATTTTTGTATTTTTAGTAGAGGCGGGGTTTCACCATGTTGGTCAGGCTGTTTTCGAACTCCTGACTTCGTGATCCAGTCAGGATCACGAAGACCTCAGCCTCCCACAGTGCTGGGATTATAGGTGTGAGCCACTGCACCTGGCCCTTACCCGTTTCTTATAAGGACACCGGCCATAGTGGACCAAGGGTCCACCCTGCTCCAGTATGCCCTCATCTTAACTAATTACATCAGCAATGAACCCATTTTTGAATCAGGTCACAATCTGAGGTACTCAGGGTTAGGACTTCAACATATCTCTTTGGGGTCACACTTCAATCCATACCAGAGGCTTAACCTCCCAGGGACCCAATGGGTGACTCTGGTGCTCCTCTGGCCTCTCTGGGCCTCTGTCTGTCCCCCTGTAGGACCAAGGGGCTGACACGTCATGCTTCAGGCACTCGGCTTTCGTCTCTCCAGCTCCTCTTGAAGAAGCTTCTCTCTTCTTCTCACCGCGCCACCTCTGATCTCCAGCACAGCAGCTTGGGGACAGGAGCTCAGATGACTCCTAACTCTTTCTTCACCATAAAACAAATATTTTGAAAAGCCTTTTGATGTCACTTTAATGGAGTGTGGAAAACACCGTTCAACCCCCCGCATTTTTAATTTCATCCTTTTGCTATATTTTCTTTTAAAGCCTGTGTTTGCTTTCATGTTACACGTTATTTATTTAGTTGCTTGTCAATTAGTGTCTATTCTCCAAGCGACAAGCACATTAGCAGCTGCGGAGATTGGAATTAAAATTCGTGGCCCAGTTGGTGCTACAGTAGCCGGGCCTACCCGACTGAGAAAACAGCACCTCTTTGTCATTTCAAAAGATGACCTTCCTCTCGCTTCTTCCTGTTTCTGGCTTCAGAGTTAATTCCTACTGACTCCTCCGTGGTCACTGCCGGATGTGATGGCTTTGAGATGGAATTTTTTTCAAATGCACAAAGGGGGATGTGGGCTGCTGTTAATAGGGCCTTTGATGATGGTTACTGTAAAACAGGAGTCAAGTCGGCTGGATTTGAATAACACGCTCTAAATTGCCAGTCTGGGGATTCTAACTCAGCAAGCCTAAAACTCCACGCCTCCATTCAGCAGTTCAGCAAACATTCAGTGAGATGACATGACTCAGCAGAAACAGTTGAACAGAGCTGGCTCCACTATCAGCTCACTGGTTTACTAGGTACAGACTCTAAGCAAGTGAGTTAACCTCACTGAGCTTTATTTATTCTTCTGAAAAATGGGAGAATTAGCATGGCACTGTGGCTCACGCCTATAATCCCAGCACTCTGGGAGGACAAGGTGGGTGGATCATGAGGTCAGGAGTTCGAGACCAGCCTGACCAACATGGTGAAACCCTGTCTCTACTAAAAATACAAAAATTAGCCAGCCGTCGTAGTGGGTCCTATACCAGCTACTTGGGAGGCTGAGGCAGGAGAATCACTTAAACCTGAGAGGCAGAGGTTGCAGTGAGCCCAGACTGCGTCATTGCACTCCAGCCTGGGCAACCAGAGTGAAACTCCATCTCAAAAAATAAGAAGAAAGAAAAATGGGAAGAATTAAACTCAGCCGCATAGGGGTGTTGTAAGAACTGAGACTGTGTGTAGAGCTTCAAAACCCAAGCTTCCATGTCTGACTCCTCCAATGAATCAGAGGCATTTGCTTACATGAGTTAATATCATGGCCAGCAGGACTTTGGGGAAAGAGACTGATGAAGCCAGGGCTCCATGGCTCTGTGGTGGAGCCAAGAGGAGGCTGTCCCAGCCCAGCCCAGGCCTCGATCTGACCACTGTTCACCTCAAGGCTGCAGCCAGGAGGCAGAGGAACTGTGATAACCCGGCCCAAGCAGGATGGCTTCAGAACCCAATGAGAAGGCAGGCAACCCGGGAGAGCAGTATTATCCCATTTTCTGTTATCAACATGCTGCTGGACAAGTCCAGGCAATGGAGGTACGGGGACGACTTTTCTCTGCTCACATCCCTTCTCCACTAGGATCCCCTGTCCTGTCCCTGCCCAGTTAAATCCTAACACCAGCTCCCCTCTCCCACCCTCCCCTGCCCTGCACTCCAGTCCTTTTTGCCATAACACATTTCCCCTCTAACAGAGGAGACCGTGGGCTTATTACAGGCTTCCACTGCTAGAATCTAAGCAGGGGTCTTTGTTTTGTCCCAAAGCCCCAGGACAGTGCCTACTCTGTTATATTTGTGGAAACATGACAACTGCAGGTGACGGGTCCTGACTTAGGGCAGGGAGGAAGATGCAGCGAGGAGCGCAAACCCAAGTGATGTTCAGGAGGAAGTCATTCTTAACTCACTCTGTGCAGCAGGAGCCTCGCGGGCTCTTTTCAAAAACAGGAAGCCCTGCTTCTTGCCACAGATTGATCACACCACAGTCTGTAAGACCAGGGCTCTGATCCTCATGCTGACAAGTCCAAGGTAATCCCACCACAGCCAGAGTTGAGAACAGCCGGGGTTCGCACTGCAACCGGAATGGAGAGGCACAGACAAAGAAGACACGAGTGCTGATCCCAGCTCTGCCTCCAACTTGGGGTATGATCTCAGGCAAGCATTTGCCACACTCAGGGACTCATTTTTCCCATCTGGACCAGGTTCAGAGGCTGATTTTCAAATGGTGTCCCTTGAAGCCCTAGTGTTCGGTAAAGGAACCTCAGAGTGGGGGAGAGGCTTAGTGGGCTCCCAAGCACTCAGGACCCTGGGTGGCCCATCTTGGCTTGCCCTAGAGCTGACCCACCTGCTTTGTATATTGGGGTTCCACATGAGATTTCTTTTTGAACAAAGCGTTCCAATTCACAGATGTTTGGGAACCACAGGCTGGCCACTGGCTCAATGGGCAGTGCTGGCATTACCAGCTCTGGGCTCAGGGCTTCACCTTCCCCATCTATCTAATGTGGGAATGGGCCCAATCACCCCAAAGTGCCCTCTCACGTGGGAAGTTTGGGTATTCCAGTTTCCTGGTAGCAGGAGCATTGGGAAAAAGGGAACTGGATGAAGACAGGAGACCGTGTCTGCAGATGGACAATTATCATCAGACAATATAACACTCTAATGGCAGAATCTTTTATATTAGAATAGACATTATGGAGCACAGTTCCATCAAATGAATATAATAGACTTGTTTTATATTACAATGCACACTGTAATTACACATTTCAATAATTCCTTCAATGCATTACATAGAAGTGTTCTGAAGTAATGGAGTGCTGGAACCATATATAATAACTCGCCTAAAGGGAGACCCTGTGGGTGGTGACAGGCCTCCCAGCCGGCAGGGAGAACCACCACCTCCTCCAGCCTCGGGCCAAGTGGCGTCTCACTCTATTCTCTGGAGACTCTGGAGGAAGTCCTTGGTCCAAGCACCTGCCCATTGAGCAAAAAACCCCTCTATAACATCAACAGCTAGCAGGCAGCCTCTGTCACATATCTCTGGGGATAGGGAGCTCACTCCCTCACAGGTAATCTATTCAGTGGCCCCTGTCATTAAGAAATTACATACTATAAGCATCTGCATATCATCTCTAAATTCATATGATCACATTTGTACTGACAGAGGCACGAGATTCATTCTCTACTGCTGTCATAACAAATTAGCACAAACCTTGTGGCTTAAAACAACACACATTTATTATCTTACAGTTCTATATGCAGAAGTCTGACAAGGGTCTCGCTGGGTTAAAATCAAGGAGTAGGCCGAACTGTGCTCTTTTTCTGGGTCCTTTAGGGGAGAATCTGTTTCCTGCCTTTTCCATCTTCCCAAAGTCACTTGTGTTCCTTGTCTCGTGGTCCCTTGCTCTGTCTTCAGCCACTCTGACCCTTTGCCCGGTGTCACATATCTCTCTGGCCACAGATGGGAAAAGGTTCTTCTCCCTTAAGGAATTATGGAATTAGAGTGGACCTATCTGGATAATCCAGAAAGATGTCCTATCTCAAAGTCCTTAACTTTAATCACCTCTTAAGTTCCTTTTTGCCATATAAAGTAACATATTCACAGGTTCTGGGATTAGAGTATGGACATCTTTAGGGCTGTTGTTCTGCCTACCACAGGCGCTATTTTATTATTACAATAGCTAATATATTGTGACTTCCTCTTCATCTGCACAAGGGGCATCATAATGCTTTATGGCATTAAGTGTCACTATGTATATGTAGCACCTGGCATATACATGCTTGATGAATGATGTGGGAAGTAGAAAAGTTCCCTTTTAAAGTTTCCTTTCTTGTTAAAGAATAAGTGCACTAATAACTTTGTTAAGCCCTATCCCATGTAGCTGTTAGACATGCCATGCTTACAGGCACGTGGTACATTCTATGTCCTTGTACTTTAACCAAGATATCTGTGCTGGACGTGCTCACAGGCATGTCCCAGCTCTCCACGGCTTTTACCTATTTAGATAAGTTTTAAGTTATTAGCCAATCAGGTTTTAGTTTAGATTGTGAGGTCTCGCTCCAACCAATGGAGATAGACACAGGAGTAAGGACGACCCCAGATGCATAAGGGATAAATTTGTCTGCTTTTCCTTTGTTCATTGTACTCTCTGGCAAGAAGGCTAGCGAGAGTAACCTTCCTGCAGTCCAGGTAGAAAAATTGCATTGCTGAAAGATCCTTTGTCTCAGTGCTAATTTTTCTTTTTGGCATCGAGCCAAAAGAAATGTTTGCTATTTCTAACAAATGGCAAACAAATTCAATGAACTGAGGTGAAAGCATCAATGACATGAGCCACTTGGTCAATATCCTTCCTAAAGCGAGGCAGAGGAAATGATCACAAGACCCACAGAATAGTCTGACAAGCTGTGGAGGTCTGACAAGAGCAAGATAATTCACCTCTCTTGTTTGGACTCTATCTCTATTAATGCAGCCAAGGCACCATTCGCATTTTAGACTTCTTATGTCTCAGTTAACTTAGTTGCTTGCAGTCAATTAAGACCTGAAGACCATCTCTAGTTACAAGGGATCATACCCCCATTATAGAGAGATAAATTGAGGCATAAAGGATGAAAGCTCAGAGGTGATGCCTGAGGTAAAGAGGAGTGGGAGTGAGTCAGTCCTGGGATGTCAGAGGCAGGCATTTAGGAACAGGAGACGAGGGTGCAAAGCCCAGAGCTGCAGGATACCAAGGAGGTGTTCTCAGGGGTCTGCGAGGAGTGTCGCAAGACTAGCCCACCTCATGGATGGGGGCAGGGGGAGATTACCAAGGATGAGCCCCAGTCTATGGGAGATGAAGGCCAAGGTCAGATGGGAAGGCTTGGATGCAATGGAGGAGTGGGGCTTTTGTCTTGGGAGGGTCTGCAAGCAGAGAAGTGACATGATTGGGCTTGCAATTAACAAGATAGTCCTGTATGTGGGCAGAGACAGTGAGGGGTGGGGCATGTGCAGGAGGCAGGGAGACCCATGAGAAGGCTGCTGCCTTCACCCAGGCCACAGGTGTCCAGTGCTGGCTGCAGGCAAGCAGCTGTAAGGAGGAGGTAGAGATGGAGAGGCTGAGGAAGGAAGCAGAACCCGTTGGGCTGGGAGAAGACAGGATGTCTTTATGGCATTAAGCGTCACTATGTATATGTAGCACCTGGCATATACATGCCAGGCCAGTGCACCACTTACAGACCCTAGCCCCTCCTGCATTTCCTCTGCCTAGGAACCCCACCCCCCTTTCTCCACCCCTACAGTTCCCAGTTGGCCCTTACCGCTCACCCAGGGTCACCCCATGGCACCTTCCCTGCTCACTTCCAAGGCTGGGTAGGGACTGGTTCTCTGGCTGCCCACAGCTACTTTGACCATTTGTCACGACTATGGATCACCTGTGTGCTGGCCTGTCCCCCATGCTTGACTGGGAGTGCCTCGGGGACCTGAAGGGCAGTGGCAACTCTGGGAACTCTGGGCTTGGGTAGGTGCCAGCAAATGTTGGCACCGTGTAACCATGACTATCTCCAAATACCTTCTTACACTGAATGTCCACACCTCGCCCACCTACGTCCCCTCTCACACCCACCCCACACTCTCCAGGTGGGCTCCCAACCACTGGCTTCTACCACAAAGGAGCCCTGGGCCTGGTCACTCTGTCTGTGGCCCCTGACCCCACTGTCGTCTTGGCTAAAGAGGAGGGCGAGGCCAGGGTGACCTCATTCTCTTTTTTTCCCTGTGTCTGCCTGCACAGTCGGCCAGTGTCACACACAAGCTGGAACCACATGCTGTTCTGTTTGGAAGGAGAAAGTAGCATTAATACAAACAGAGGATCGTTTTAGACCTGAAAACATGTAATTAAGCTCTCCTGTGAATGCCTGTTAACAAGGACGTGATTTCGCATTTAGAGAGGCGCGTGTGGGAGGGCGCTTGGTAACCACCATGCACTTAGTCCCATTGTGATCCAGTCGGAAGGGTGAGCCCTGCCCAGCGCTGCCCTCTAGGGTCAGGCAGGACTGGCGGCTTCCCTGGGAATGGGGTCAACGGGAACCGAAGGGACTGGGCAACTCTGAGAATAAAGAAGTCTAAAAGGATGAGTCAGAAGAAGCACCAACTGCCTGCCTTCCAGCAAGGATGAGGCCCAGAGAGCGGCCCCTCCAGGGGGCAGGGCTGGGCTTTGGATCACTGGCAGGAACCGCCTAAGCGGGCCACAAGTGGAAGGAGATGCTGCCAGCGTGGGCCCCACTCCAGCCTGGCCAGCAGCCTGGGCACTCACCATACTGAATTGCACTTGCACGCAGCAGTCGGAGCTGGGCTCTGCAGCCCATAGGCCTCCATCCAAAGCTGTGTGATCTTGGGCGGGTCACTCTGTGCCCCAGTCCTTCATATGAAAAGAGCAGTCCCTCCCAGCCAGGGCTGTCAGAATGACTGCTTGTGATGATGTTCCAAAGACAGCTAGGCTCCCAGGACCCCAGGTCTAAGCAAGTGTTCCCTATTAGCTATATTACTTGTCTGTTCTCCCCACCAACCTGAGTTCCTCCAGGAGGTGGGAGAAGCTCTGGGGATGTTTGCTGAGTAACTATATTTACTGGCCCTGTGCCAGGCAGCAGGGCTGGTGTGGTGAGCAAATTGTGTGGGGGTCTATGTTCTCATGAGCTTCAGGTCAATGACGGGGAGAGCCATAACCCAAAACATCACAACTGCATACACAACCCTAAGCCACACAGCGGCCAAGCATCAGTGAGTGGGGGGATCATCACACTCTGACCACACAGAATAGGGGCTCCAGATCCAGAAGCTGTTTCTGACTAGCAAGAGTAGCCAGAGTGGGAGCATGCTGGGCAGGGGGCAGCATGTGCAAAGGTCCTGTGGCCACAGACGAAAGCCCAACAAGACTGAAGCACAAGGAGCCAAGAGGGTGGACAAAAGGACTCAGGAAACCAAGGGCTTGCTGGCCACACTAGGTGTGGTGAGAGACACCTCACATTCTAAATCGGGGGATAATATGATTTACTTTACCTTTTAAAGAGTCACTCTAGCTGTGGAATGGCAGACATTCAGAGAGGTGAGGTGGATGTGGTCGGCCAACTGGAAAACTATTACAGCAAGCTGTCCGGGTGAGAGGTGGTCACTTGAACCGAGGTGGCAGTGGAGATGAACGAAGCAGTAGCCTTGGGAGATAAAACTGGAGAGAGTGGCCCTCATCATGGATGGGATATGGAGAGGGAGTGGGAGAAGGTGTAAGGATGTCTCCAGCATGTACTACTGCTGGCCAGAGGCTGACCCTTAACTGAGGTGAGTGGATGAACCCCAGCAATTTGGCCGATGTCCGGGCCTCATAGTTAGCCATTGTTTATCTTTATCTTTCCACATCTCATAATTTTGCAGACAAAGAAACTGGGGTTTGGTTCCATCAGAAGGCCCCACCTTGGGGGCCTGAGTCTCTGGATCCACCCACCCCCACCCCAACTGGCGCCCATCTGTGGCAAGAGGTAAATGGGTCTAGCCCCTGAGGGAGAGTCCTAGCCTTCTCATATGGGATCAGTAATTTTGATAATTGCATTCTTGAGTTAGACTTAAAATATAGCCAAGATTGAAGAGGCAATTTGGCAGGGCCCAATCCCCCAGGCAGGTTTCTCAGCTTCCACAATGCTAAGAACTTATTAACAAGATCACTCTTTCTCCCTTCCACCACCCAGTTACAAGCAGTTCTCGGGCTGCTGTGCTGAGGAATTCAATTGTGGGTCTCTGGACCCCTGCTCTGGTCATCCAGACATTTTGCTGGAAAGGGTAGAATGAGAATACTTCGATTTGTTAACACAGGGAAGCACTGCAGTTTTTCGAAGAGATGGCGTTTTGGGGGGAGTGCTGATCATCCAAGGGATATCAGTTCAAATTCTGGCTCCATCCCTCGGTCCTCTCATTTGTAAATGGGGGGGTGGTGCAGATTACTGAGATGCACAGTGTGCCTACTGCTATCCAGGTGAGCGCCAGCCAGAGGGGGGCGAGGATTTTACTCTCCAGGCTCCTGATAGGGATGTAGGGAGGTGGGCTTCAGAAGTGAGATCAAAGCACCATTTTCAAGGTAGGACAAGCAGGGGGCCCGGGGCCTGTCTCCCTCTCCCCCTCCTTCTCTCACTATATATTTAGTCCCTGCAGCTGTTTCTCTCAGGTGCAGCTCCTCCAGCACACGTGGTGATTAATTTCACCGATGGGAAATTGACGCATTTTCTGATTACTGCTTCAAAGCCTCCTGAATTCAGCTGCTGGTAAAATTAACTCACCAGGGACAATGGAGCTTTCTCCAAGGTCCAAATTGCCTTATTTGCAGAGTTTGTTCTTGGCACTAATCCAGCCCAAACAAACCAGGCTGCTCCTCCACCTCCCAGAAGAGGGAGGGCCTTCACCAGCCCAAGGTTGAAGGTATTTTACATGACTCTAAACTGGGGACAAAAATACACTTCGTTTTAGATTATTGTGTTCCTGAAAAGCTGTGGGTAACCTGAAGCAAATGGCCAGCTGGGCTTCCAGAGCCTCCTCCTCTGCAGGCCCTGCTCCCAGGCATGCCTGGCTTCACCAACCAGACGGGCCTGGGATGTACCAGAATCCAATGTGGATCTCTCCTCTAACCCCTCCAACTCAAGCCCCTGCCAACAACCAAGTTCAGATCCTATGGTCTGTGCACTGACCATGTGCCAGGCAAGGTAGGGCTATTCCCCTGTAGGGGCATCTGAGCCCAGGTCTTACTTCCAAGCCTGGCCTGAGCTATAACAACTATACTGTACAAGCTGCTCCCCTCCCCACCATGCCCCAACCACACACACTTCCATTTGTGCACATCTGCCTGGAGGGTAAACGCCCTGATAGCAATTGTTTGAGCATACCCTTAGAATGACCCTTTGTGACAGACGAGAGTCTGAATGTTGTTACGAGCTAGAGAATCTAGGAGTGGCCAAGCCGGAGATTTGTTCCTTGTCTATGAGGAGTATCTGAGCTCCCAGCCCGTCTCATGGGACACAGGCTATATGGGGGACTGAGGCCCTGAGTTTTGGGTTAAAAGAAGGTTCCCAGGTAGAGGTCACTGGGGGAAGGTTAAGTGAAAATGTTATAATAAACTGCATGCTGTTAATAAGCGGGGGAGGTTTTCCTGCCTTACCTGCTGCCACTGGCCGTGGGTTATGTTGTTCAGCCGCTGCCACTGGACCAAAAAGCAGTTCTCCTGTCCAGCCTGCTGCCTCTGGACTGTCCCCCTGTATGTAAGCCCCCTATAGAGCCCACGTCTCTTTTGTTGGCTTTGGGTCTCTTCTCAGACCTGTTGAACCTGGTGCCTTCTCTACTGAGGTTAATAGGGGCTTGGCACAACATAGCCATAAAACTTAAAACAGGATTTTAAAACTTAAGAGCAGCCACTGAGACACTGAAGAAGAGTCACTAATTTGTGGAAAGGGTCTTGTTGTTCAGCTGCTTCCAAAATTCGAGGCTCCCAATTCTGTAACAGTACTGGGCAACAGTAACTCTCATTTACAGAAGCATGAGACTCAGACTGGAACCAGGCTGCCTGCTCCACAGCACCACACTGACCTGGAGCCTCAGCCCACCCAGCTTCCATTTAGGAAGTCAACTGTGCGACTGCTTGCAAAACGCACTCCAGTGACATTATGGCTTAATCTGAGTTTCCATACACTGATACATATTAAACTGAGGAACATCTGTGCAAATATTTCTCAGGAAGAGCACAGATGGTAGGAACCCAAGCCGAAAGGGTCTGTACTGCCCACTTGCCCCTGCCCCTCTCTAATGGATGGGGAAGCAGGCTAAGTGGGGTACCTGGCATGAGGCCACTCCCTGGACTCCCAATCTAGGCTGCTGCACTCTGCGCTTCCAGCCGAGGCAATTCCGTCTCCTCCCCTCACCATTGTATCTGGGGAGCTGGGTGCCAGGCCAGACACTGGCAATTCCGTGGTCAACACAAGCTTCTGCTCTCCAGGGGCTCAAAGGATTCACAAACAGTGCTGTGGGGGCTGTGGGAGCAGATGTGGGGCATGTCACCTAGTATCAGGTCAGGAGAGGCTTCCCAAAGGGCCCAAAAAATATTTCTAAAGGACCATTCAAAGCTAAGTAGAAAGAAAAAGGGTGGGAGGAGTAAGTCCAAGAGGGCGCAGCCTGGGTTAGGCTGGGGAGAACACTGTTCCATTTGCACAGAACACAAAGTAGAGAGGGAGGAGGCAGGAAGGGAGAGGAGCTGGAGGTGCCAGCAAGGCTTGTAAACCTCGTTAGGGGCTCAGGCTTGGATCAAGGGTAGCGGGAAGCCGCTAAAATATTTTGGCTGGGGCATCTTGGTCAGAGGCGGCTGATGATACACCCCAGTCATCATGGGAGCAATGCAAATGCCATGCCCCAGCTGCTGTCCAGCAGATTGCCAGATGCTGAGCACATGCCAGTGCCCACGGCCACACTGCACGGGGCTGGCTTCTCTGAACACCGGAGCGAGCTCAGCACTGAGTCATGTGACTCGTGGAACCCTGGCCAGTCCCACTTGGGATTTTGGGACCTGGGCTTTGAGGCTCCACACAACAACTGAATCATCAAGGTGAAATGAAATGAATCATTTAATGAGAATCTTCAAACTGCAGCACTGGCTGAGTACTAAGCAACCCAGGGGAAGACCTGAAGCCCACCAAGGCGCCCAGCCTCAGCTCCGGTGCCTGCCCCAGATCTGAAATGCAGCATGCAAGAGCTTGAGGCTTTTTACCACCCGGCTGTGGAGTATATGAACCTTTCTGACAATGACTCTCAAGCCAACTTTCAGAGAGAAAACACGAAGGGAAAAAATAGATTTCCTTTGGCCAGACAGCTCTTTCTTCCTCAATAAATAGGAACCACGCTTGGAAGAAAGAGACAGCGCAAGCTCAGTGGGGGAAGCACAAACTTTATTGGCTGAAAGTTCTCCTCAGGAGCCTGGTCTGCTGGGACTGCATGTTCCTGGATGGGCACCCCTGGGCCTAAGCTAGGAAAAGAGGGAAAAAAAGGAGAATTTTAAGTCCAGTAGAGGTTTCTGAAGTCAGATCCCTGACAGAGGTAAATGCGAGATTGTTATTCTGAAAGTGCTTTCAAAGACATACTGTTTGATGAGTAAATATTTACTGAATAAAATGACAATGAGATCATACTGTATTCATTCATTCATTCAAGAAATATTCATCAAATGCCTACTATGTGCCAAGCACTGTTTGCTGCATTTTTTACTGTTAAAAATAGCACACAAATTTAAAACTTAGAACCCCCACTGGTGACATGGCATGATAAAACACAACTTTTCATGCACTGCTGGGAGAAACACACAACTCTGAGGAGGACATATCCCCTGGTTCCACCTGCACCTTCATTTTTCAAGAGATCCTTTCTGGGCCTGCACCCCACCCAACCTTCCACATGGCCTGCAGTGACAAGACTCAAAGGGCATACCTCCAGGTTTCCTCTGGCCTTCCGAAGGATTTTGTGGGTTACGACCACTGAGGAGAGAGCAAAGAATGTGATGATTAGGGGCGTGAATGTCCAGGAGAGCAGTGTGAAAGCCAAGTGCAGGGAGGATAAGCCCCACCCCAAAGGGCTCAGACATGTGGATAACATGTGGTCTGAAGCATCCAGACCAGAGGGAGGTACGAAGGCCCCACATGACCCATCACATACCCCAGACCAAATAAATAACCTATCAACAACACCTCTTGAAGGCCCCAAAAAGCCACCACCTGACAGTGATGCAGAGGCTAACGCATGCTATGGCATTTCACAGAAGACACCATCACAGATCTGCATGGCTAACTGGCTTCCCAAGTATCCCTCAGGTTCACCTCTGTGGGCCAGGGAGGGCAATGGCACTGGGAGGGTAGAGGCCTGGGCCTGCCCAGCACCCTTTGGTTTCCTAGGCCCTCTGGGAAGCAGCTGTGAGAAGGGACTGTGCCTTGATCAGACAAACCACATATGGGGGTCCAAGTCCTACAAAGCCAGGTTTTTACCAAGCAGCTCTTAGAGCCAGCTCTGAATGGCCTGAAAGAAAGAATCATGGGCGTGCTGCTTCTCCTTTGCCTGCACTTTAGGTGGTGGAATAGCCCAGCCTGGTTCCCCTGTGCAAGTCACATTCTGCCTGGACAGGAGCTGGTTGGGTGGGATGGTTTCAGAGCTCCCTGACAATGCTGATGCCCAGAGCAGTGTACTAGACAGATCCCCACTGTATTAGAATTCTTGGAAGGAGCAGTGTACTAGACAGATCCCCACTGTATCAGAATTCTTGGAAGGAGCAGTGTACTAGACAGATCCCCACTGTATCAGAATTCTTGGAAGGGGTGGGCAAGCCCTGGCTTTCAGGAGCAACTGTAAAGTAAGGTGGCTTCTTCCTTCAGGCTTTTTCTTGTCCAACACAAATGCCAGCAGTAGCAAGAATGCCCCTCTTGATCAGAGTTCTAAGCCTGACAGGGAATCTGTTCTCAGCAGGGGTCAGAAAATCAGCTTACTCCCCATTCAGGAAACATCGAAGGCTTCTGGAGCCACGCCTTTAGCCAACAGTGCCAGAAGCTGTCCCAGACTCACGCCCAACACACACAGCCCGACTCCCCAGTGGCTTCTTCAGAATAGGTGCTGTGTGGTGCCCTTGAGAAAATCTATTTCTTGCCTCACAAAAATTCCCATCTGGAGGTAATGGAGTTTATTTGCAATCTGTGACACTGGGGATGGGACAGATGGTGTGGACTTTGTTTTTAGCTAAGAAAAACAACTTTCAGAGGTGGCCACTGCCTCTCTACCCCAACACAACCTCTGCTGCAGGGCGGAAGTTCTTGACATGGGGCCACGGATATGTTTGGGGAGTCAGTCCTAAATCCTCAGACACTGTGTGCAAACGTGGGTGTGGTCTAGATGTCTGCATTTCTCCAGAGAGAGAGAGAGAGAAAGAGAGAGAGAGAGACACCATAGCTTTCTCCAGATTCACCAAGGGGCCTGTGACCCAGAAAGGATTAAGTATCACAGCTGTGGCGGTTAAAGATAATTGTGAAAGAACACTACATGTACATAGAGAACAAAGCTCGTGGCAGAAGAACTAAGGATCACCTGGCTCAAGCTTTGAGGGGACCCCTACACCTGAACAGCACTGTCACGTTTCAAAGCACAGAAATTCCCACTTCAAGGAAAAGATCGAGGGACACAGCAATGAAGGACTTGTCCCAAATCTATACTGGCCCCAGTGCAGAGATGGGACTCACACATAGGCCTGTCTAGCTCAGTCCACGGTTCTTCCCACCTTAGCAGGGTGCAGGGAAGAAGGTATCGACCTGAGTGGAGCAGTGTTGACCTGGTGACAAGTGGTTTCCAACTGAATATTCCCCCACCCTATGGGGCAGAACTACTGCCCTCGCTTTGCAAATGAGAACCTGAGGCTTCAAAGTGAGGTAGCTGGTTCCAGGTCACGTGGCCAATGAGTTGCCCCAGGGCATCAGGACTCTCAGCGTCCCACTGGGATGCCCTTTCCTTACTTTTCCCTGTAGACTCTGAGAGAAGATATAGTGTCAACTTAACCAGGCAAAAATCAGCCCTGGCATTTGCTCTTCCCCATCATCACGGGGGGACAGAGGAAGAGGTGCTACCCTAACTTTCACCTAGTCCCTTTAGACCCAGAGCAGGTCAGTGAGGTCCACAGGGCTTGGAGAACCGCCGAGGACCTGACTCCTCAGAAGGAGATGCAGAGCCTGGCACAGGAGGAGTTGCAGGCCCCAGGTCAGGCACCAGCTGTGCTGCCTGGGGCAAGCCCCTCACCCTGCTCTGGTCAAGCCTGCTCTGTGCCAGGCCTAGGAGATATGGAGACGGGCAACACCAGCTCAGGCGGGGAAATGTTATGAGACATTTGTGGTTCTTCTTACTATGAATGATTTGCCACCTCCATGCATAGGATTTGGTCTGGCCTAATGGAAAGAGAGAGGAAGAGACTGGCTGAACCTCATCTCTGTGCCAGGGACTGTGCTAAGTAGTATAGTTTAGGTAGCATTATCATTCTTATTTTACAGATAAGAAAACTGCGGTGCTTTTTATAAAAAAAAACTGGGTGCTATTGAACCCAGGCACAACTATCTAGTCTGAGTCCTTTGGAATTCGTGTCTCCAGTTAGAGATGAGGAATTTAAAGCTTAGGGTTTTAGTCGAATGCAGGTCACATAGGAGAGTAGAGATTTTAACTGTGCTCAATCAATAATTCCATGCTCTCTGACCTAGGACACAGGGAGCCTGGGTTCTGTCCTTCTGACCCCCCACAGTAATCAACCCATCTGAACCTACTTCTGCAATTTCCTCACCTGTCAACAGGGTTAGCTACCTGCCCTAGGACTGGTCAGGGTCGTAAGCTGCTGAGGAGGAGAGGTGCCAATGCAGAGTTCTGCCTTCTCCTAAACCTATGCAGAGCATCGCTTCCCACCCATGTGTCTAACCCAAATACTCCACAGCTGCCTTAGCATGATCGCAGCTAGCACTGTCTCCCTCCAGGTACTCTACGAGGGACACAAAGTCCTCAACCAGAACCCCAGAGACATCTGCCACTCTGCCAGGTTGACTTCCCTACAGTCTTTCAAAACCATCCCCTCTCCCTGACAGTCCTGAACCACTGCCCACCTGCGAGACTGCTGCAGCCCCCAAAGAGGTCTTCCGGACCTCCTAGCCCCTCCAAGCTCAGCCATGGGATCTTCTAATACACGCATGGACCCCGCCAGTCCCTGCTGCTCATTCTGGAGTCCTGTCCACAAGGCTCCTTGAAACCTGGTTCCTGCTTACCCCCCTCACTCATCTCCCACAGGAAAACCCTTTGCATATCCTAAGCATGTCCCTGGGCACTCAGTTCTCTCTCACCCCTGGAGCATAGCAACAAGGTCACAGGGCCATCTGCCAGGATCCTATTCCTGCCCCTGCGCTGCTGACGAACTCCTAGTCATCCCTCAAGAACCAGTCAGTCTTGAACCACCGCTCAGGTCTCCTAGGATGCACTCAGCACACCATCCTGCAGCTAAGCTCTGTGTCTCCTACATTAAGCCCACAACCCTCACTGGCAAAGACTGTCTTGTTCACCTCTGTCCCCAGAGACTGGCATGAGGGGCAAAGAACAGAAATTCAGTGCCTGCTCAGTGGCTGAGCTTCTCTCTTTTGCAGTTCAAATGGTGCCAGTCTCAGAGTCTATTTTCAGAAGGTTCCCAGGTGTGGCTAAGGAGAACTCCTACTTGGCAATAATCTCTGTTCTGTGCTTCTCAGAAATGCTGGACTTTGATAAGAGAGACGCACAAGGCAGGCTGGCACCTCCAGAGGGAAAGTGCTACAGTCAGCAGTTCTCCTAAGACAGGGAAACTGACATGCAGGCAGCACAGGCTTGGCCGGTGCCATGTTGACAACAGGCACTATTGGAAACTCAGCTGCCGCCTGCTCCTCTAAACATGCAGTGGGAGGGAGTGCTGAGGGTTTAAACCGGGAAACAGAGCTGCTCCCATACAATCTCCAAAGTGGCTAGATCGGAAATGGGACTGACCTTACAAAAGTTACTCAACCTCACCCGACCCTGAGTCTCAGCATCTGCCTTGAGAAGTATTTCTCAAATCCGTGCCCTCCTCTGGATCCCCAGTGTCATGGCTAAGGGCCTTCTTTCCTGCCTGACTAGGGAGTCAGCCACCTCCTCACTGGTGAAGCAGCCACCAGTGAGCCATTCTTGCACATAGATGTAACACGTCAATCCTCTGCCCTGAGCCTGCCACCTAGTCTTTCGTGAAGCACTCCCGCCTCAATCCACTGTTTGCAGGCTTTACCCCACCAATAGGGACTGGTTTTGGTTTCTGACATACAAAACCATTTCTTGCCTCTGTACCTCTCTCCACGCTCTTCCCCACTGGACAGCCACTCCCCACTCCATCTGACAATGCCTACTCCTCCCTTCACACTCAGTGCAGAGGTCAATTGGTCTAAGATGCTCACCTCCCTGGGACAGTGATGGCCACCCCACTCCCACCCCAGTACGCTGCATGATCCCATCACTGCACATGCCACACGACTGTCTCCCAGTGAGATGACAGTCCCTGGCACCAAGGGGCCGCTCTACAAAGGTGTGTTAAGTGAATACACTTGTCCATGTGAGTCACAAGGATGGAGTATGAAAAGGAACCCACAAATGAGAGGCATGATTACAAACAATCTGGGCTCTAGCGTGGGTAATCCAGAGCTGAACTGGGAGCCCTCAGAGGCAGGAAGGCAGGCAGAGCAGTCAGCCCCACACTCACTCACACTGATCAAAGATGACTTTTTCCTGGCGCTTGCTCAGCTGCAAAAGCTTCACAGTGTTTTGCAACTTTTTTTCTTGTTCAAACAATTTTTTATGTAGTTTAGTGATCTCTGTCTTCATTTCTCCAATCTAGAGAAAAAATAAATTAGAAAAATGAACAAAGAACATAAAACATCACACTACACGGGAAGGATTACAAAGCCCTATGAAAAAATGCTCAACCTCACTAGCAAAAATATTTGAAAGGAAATAAGCAGGAAAGGGCAAATTTGGAGAAAACCCATCGAGGGTAAGGGGAAAGACCTCGTGACCTCTGGTGGAAGTGCAGGTTGGCATGGCTCAGCAAGAACACCTTGGCAAGACCCATCAAACTAAGATGTGCTTAACTCTTTGCCCCCACAGTTCTACACTTTGGCATTTACCCCAAGGAATAACAGCAAAAGTACAAGAAGATGCCTATATACAAGGACGTTCGTCTCAGTATTGTTCATTTTAGGAAAACATAACCTGATGTGTTTCAGTATTGATCTGGATAAATTATGGTACTTACATATAATATAATAATTTTGCAGCCACTAAAAATGATGTTGTAGAGTTCTATATATTGATATCAAAAAATGATCATAATTAGTGACAAAAGAGCCCAGAATAACATATCCTGTATCTAAGGCATTCCTGTTCCACAAAACTGAATATAAATGTCCACATCCATAGATGTCATCAAAATGTTAACAGCAATTATCTCCATGAGACATGATTTCAAATTGAGTTAAAAAAAACAAACAAACTATAATGCTGACTTTAAAAACTTTTCCATGTCTAAATCTTAAAAAGATCATATAAAAGTATTATTAGAAGATGTGGGAAGTAGAAAAGTTCCTTTTTAAAGTTTCCTTTCTTGTCAAAAAATAAATCATAAGTGTGCTAATAACTCTCTGTTAAGCCCTATCCTATGTAGCTGTTAGACATGCCATGCTTACAGGCATGTAGTACATTCTGTATCCTTGTACTTTAACCAAGATATCTGTGCTGGACATGCTCACAGGCATGTCCCAGCTTTCCACTGCTTTTACCTGTTTAAAAAAGTTTTAAGTTATTAGTCAATCATGTTTCAGTTTAAATTGTGAGGTCTGGCTCCAACCAATGGAAATCAAACACAGCAGTAACAACAACCCCAAATGTGTAAGGGATAAATTTGTCTGCTTTTCCTTCATTCATTGTACTCTCATGGCACAATGGCTAGCAAGGGTATCCTTCCTGCAGTTCAGGAAGTAAAAATTGCATTGCTAAAAAATCCTTTGTCTCAGTGCTAATTTTTCTTTGCTGCACCAAGCATCTATTTCTAACAGAAGAGTATGCTCCATTAGGAGAAACTTTTGGTTTTGGAGAGTAAACTGTGGATGGGTGGCAAAACCAGAGTCCCCAGTGCTCTGAGGTGAAATACACACATGGTGGAGCCCTCTCAGCCAGTCTCCACCAAACCAGCTCACAGAGGAAAGACACTCCCTTTCTGTCAGGAAAGTACCCTGGCACAGGCTGCTCTCTGCTGCACCAAAACACTTCTGCTCCCAACAGGAGACATGGTGAGTTGTCAGCTCAGGAAGAGTCACTTTAGTTTGTTTCCAAACTTGTTTATGGTAGCTGTACTTGTAATCAAATTGCATAATTTAATTAAATATTAAGTAAGCCCATGAAATATGTGTATTAAAAGAGAGAACTGGTTGTATGAAAACTAACATATGCTTCAGGAAAGACTTGATAAAAGCAAGTCACTAAAAAACACATTTCTGGCAAATTAGGTGTGGGTGAGACAACTATAAAAGATGTGGGAGGAACACAGTCTAGAAGAATTCCATATTCAAATTGCTTTGCAAGTGTCTAAGTTTTCTCTTCATCTTAAAGAAACAGAAATTGGAAGTGACAGACATACATTATGGATGTAGTTTATGAAAGAAAGAAGATGTGAAACTCCAATCAGAAGACCCATATTCAAAGAAAAGGCCCTGGCCCTACATCAAAAGAATGGCAAATGAATGTACATTTATCTGTTTTAAGTTAAACTAAAATGTTTAAGGTACGTATCATTTTTTGATTCTCTGACTTAACCTACTTTTAAGATTAACCAGTCATGTCAGGTACAAGGACTTCAACAGTTCTTCCCAAACAGATCCTAATTTTAAACATTAGGTTTGCTTCGATTCTTTTCCTTGGGGCTAAGAGCCCACGAAGATTTAGGTTCTGGTCATGGCTCTAGAGGCCACACATTCCAGGACAAAGTCTCTCTACAGTCAAAGCCTTAGTCCCACATCTATAAAATCAGAATAATAATCCCTGACCCAGCTATCACACAGCAGTAGAGTGAGACTCAAATGAGATAATGGAATTCAGCAGGAATGATCATTGCAAAGTCAGCCTGACTGAACCATTCCGCGTTCTAAAGTCAGCTCAGGTGTCGCCTCTTCCAGGAAGTTGACCTGGCACTTCTTTTAGGCTGGCTGCTGCTACTCTGGGTGCCCCAGGGCCTCAGTGTCTCCCCATCACCACCCATGTCATGGCACAATGGAGTGACTGTTTGCTTCCTGTACACGCTCATTTCCTCCCTCTAACCACCAGTGTCTGGTACAGAGCAGGTGCTGTGACACCATGTACCCACTCACAGTGGGCTAATTTTCACTGCTGCTCTCATAACACCCTGTACATATTCTATCCAGTACTTAAAACAGGGAATTTTCATTGTTTACATGTCTGTTGTTCCCCTGGTTTCCAGTCTTCATTTTTATAGGATGAATATACCATGGTAACAACAGCAGGGGCTCAAAGCACAGCTCCAGCACTCTCCAGCTCTATGACACTGAAGCAAGTCATTTAACCTCTTGGAGTTTCTGTTCCTACGTCTGGAAAAGGGGAAGAATCATGGCTAACTCCTTCAAGATTTCCTCAAGGGATTAAATGAAACGCTGGGTGTAAGCAGTGTGCCTAGTATCCTCAACTTGCCAGAACAACCCTTCCGGAGGGCCACAGAGCTGCAGCGCTGGAAGCCACCCATTCCCAGGAGGCCTCAGGCTTCTGCATCAGTGTTCTGCCTGACTTCATGGACAGGAATTTTTGCTCGTTTTTTTTATGATGAAAAATCTCAAACATTTACAAAAGTAGAAAGAAGTGAATAATGAATCCCCAAGTGCCCATTCAGCTACAGCAATGATCAATTCATGGTCATACTTGTATCTACTACATTCCTGCCCATCCTCTCCCCAAGATGATTCGGAAACCAACCCTAGAAGCCAATCATATCATTTCATCTATACAATTTTTTACATCTCTCTAGAAGAAAAAGTTGTGTTTGTTTTTTGTTTGTTTGTTTGTTTGTTTGAAATAGAGAAAGCATCTTACTAAGCTGCCCAGGCTGCTCTCGAACTTCTGGCCTCAGGTGATCTTCCCACTTTGGCCTCTAAAAGTGCTGGGATTACAGGCATGAGCCACCATCCCAGACATAAAAAGATTCATAAAAGCCAAAAAAAAAAAAAAAAATCACAATATCATTATGACACCTAAAAAAAAAAGGGCAATAATTCCTTAGTATCACCAAATACAGTCAGTGAACCTTCCCTGATAGCTTCATAATTTTCTTTTTCTAAAAAATTGGTTCAATTCAGGATGCAATAAGATCCATGTTTGGCATCTGACTATCGCTTAAGTTTCTTTTAATCCAGTGGTTCTCAAACCTACCTAGAGGGCTGTAAAAACAGACTGCTGGGGTGCACTCTCACATTTCCTGATTCAGTAGGTTTGGGGTGAGGCCCGAGAAGGTGCATTTTGAAGGTGATGCAGGTGTTGCAGATCCAGGGCCCACACTTTGGGAACCACTCTAAATCCATGGGGTTCTCTCCCTCTTTCCTCATGCTGGATCCTTTCTCACAAGAATGAAATACGTTCCAGGCTCATACTATACATTTCCTGCCCCAGACCTAGCAACAAACCATTTCTGCAAGAAACCTTAGTTCCTTTTAGTGGGCAAAGGTATCTAGAAACCATAATTTGGGCATCAAGGGTGCTCACTGGTGCTAGAACAGACATGGTTTCTAGAGCATTATATGTTGAGAATGTTCATAAATGTTTTTTAAAGGATAATACATCACAAGTTCATACTGATATCTGCTATTCAAATTTAGGATTACAGCGTTATTTCTTTGATTTCATATCTCTTTTTCCTCACAGTAAAAATAAAATTAAATGTTGTATTATCTTACAAGAGAAATATAATAATTCAGAATATCAGTATCAATATCATTACTAACTAACCATTGAAAAGAGTTTAAATTTTTTCTCGCCCTTAGAATATTTCTACTAGAAATGTGTGGTCAAACTACTGTGTTTTAGACATTGAAATGCTTCCTTTTTGTGCTGTGATGCCTATAACGCCACATACAGTAAGGTTTGTTTCATCTTGCCAAGAATTTTTAGAAACTGTTTTCTCATTTCAATTTTTTTATAATTATGTAATGCATTTATACAGTTGCAAAGTCAAATCTACAAAACAAAGTCTATTCAGAGAAATCTACCTTCTATCTGTTACTCCAGTCTCTCCCCTCCCACTACTATATGTAGCCTGTTTTGTTATTGTTTATTCTCCATTTAAAAAAATTATTATAAGCAAGTATGTGTGTACATTTGTATCCCTCCACACAACTGGTGCACAAGATACACACTTTCCAGAGCACTCCAGACTGCATGGGATGGTATACTAAATGCAAAAGGCAATTAATAACACTCAAAAGAAAACACGAGGTAGTTCAAAACCCCTGGGTTGGTGGTGAAAACTTAGAAATCAGCATTACACACATTTCACACAAAGCAAAGGCACTGTATGAAACACAGAAGTGACAGAAAAGTGGTTAGAGACAATTTAACACCACACAGGGGGTCTGTAGCCCAGCAACCACATCAGAATATCTCAAAGGTCCTTTTTCTGGCTCCACGATTCCATGACATCAAAGTGAGCTTAATCAGTTACTCAAGAAACCTTCAGAAGGAAAGGGGCACTCAGGAGCACCAACCACTCCTGGAACAATTTGCAAGCAGGGGAAAATCAGTGTGGCTATAATTTGTGTGTGTATGTATACATAATATATTATATATGTGTGTGTTTGTGTGTGTGTGTGTGTGTGTGTGTGTGTGTAAGCTGTATTCTGTCGATTCAATAGTTACTACTATGTGCTAAGGACAAAAACACTGGATTAAGGGTCAATTGTTTAGTTCAGAGATGTTTATATTAAAATCATATGAGGCAGGTACTAGTTTGGGTATATAGAAAAAAAATCACTGGTTCATTCAAAATATAAATAAAACAGAAACTGTCCTTGGAAGGAAAATAGAGGAAGACAGACATTAAACAAAGACACAATTATAATTTGTTGAAAAGGTCATGATGAAACAGAAGAGGAGGCTATGATGGAGGAATCAGGGAGCCTCTCTGACTAGTTATATTTAAGCTAAGACTTGAAAGGTGAGAAGGAGCCAGCCAAGAGCAGGACTTGGGACACTTCAGGCCATCTGTGTCACCTAAGCGTAAGATGGAAAAGGGCTTGATGGATTAGAAGAAGGGAAAGACCAACCCACATGGGGCTGGACCCCAGTGAGTCCCAGCTTTCCTCCCTGATACTTTGTCTTTCACCTGATACTGACACCAGCTAAACGTGGGGGAAAAAAGATTTTTCTATGGAATGAACAGTTATGAACTTCCCTCAGCTTAGTGCCTTCAAACTTTGTCCCCAGGATCCCCAGAGGGAAATCTTAGGACAGGCTCATTAGGGACTTCAGAGCAGAGGGCTGCCCCACCAGCTACTTCCTGGTCATGTTTGAGAGACCTGAGAGCTGTCCAAAGGGGTTTAACTAAATGAGATAATGACACAAAATGTAAATTTCCCTTTTGCCTTTCTGCTGGCCTTCCGCCAGAACTTACAGGTTAGATAAACAAAGGGGCAAATATTTATCAGGCCACCAAACAGAGAGTTCTAACTCTTTCTTAACCTGCATGTCCCTTCTTCCAAGGAGGTTTCTCGGATTAGCCAGAGTGGGCACTCACCTTGTCATGATAGCACATGTATCCCACACATCCCACACACAGAAATCAGGGGACAGCTTCTACTCTCCCTGACTCCTGGTTTACAGACTAAGTAGTTAAAACAGATTTTGAACAAGTTCCACTCAAATATGATGATACCTGAGCACGGTGACTCATGCCTGTAACCCCATTACTTTGGGAGGCCAAAATGGGTAGATCACCTGAGGTTGGGAGTTTGAGACCAGCCTGACCAACATGGAGAAACCCCTTCTCTAGTAAAAATACAAAAAATTAGCTGGGCGTGGTGGCACATGTCTGTAATCCCAGCAACTCAGGAGGCTGAGGCAGGAGAATCATTTGAACCCAGAAGGTAGAGGTTGCGGTGAGCCAAGATAACACCATTGCATTCCAGACTAGGCAACAAGAGTAAAACTCCATCTCAAAAACAAAAAAAAAAGAAAAAGAAAAAAAAAGATGATGATGAAAGCTATTGATAGGAATTAAAAGGTTCAGAGAAAGGCATCCATAAAAGGGATGAATGATGAGTACAAAAGAATGAGCTAGTACATGAGGCCAAACTGGGACTTCAAGCTCCAACCCTGACCAAGGGCCCTGGCTGCCCGAGTCTGAGTTGCCTCATGCGCAGAATGTGGACGGGATTCTACTCAACAAAGAAGTGCTCAGCCAGGTCAGCACTACAGGAGTGCAGGACGGATCAAGTAAGAACACAGTGAAGCCATGGCAAAAAGTGCCATCTCCTCCCCGATACATATCCCAAATGGTGGGCACATCTGCTATGTGCCAGGTCCTGGGTTTGGCATGGAGGAAACTGAGACATGGGCCCCAGTGGCATCCTTGAGCCTCTGAATCATGTGTTACCACCTACCTGCTTACAGTGAAGAGGGCACTGGCCATCTGAGGGGAGAGAGACTCTCCAGAGGTGCGTCAGCCGCCTGTAGGCCTCTTCCAGGGTCAGCCTGGCTGTGCTCACACTGCTGACAAACTTGCTAAGTGGGACCAGGTGTGGACCCTACATGGGGGGGATATGAAGGCTGTTATATGCAGTCGTGAAAAAGATTTTGGACAAGCAAGACTTAACATGCGGCATAAATCTCCACACTGTAGGGCTTCTTGTTTCACATGCTGAGCAAAAGCCTGGTGCCACATAACACCAATTTATTGTTCTTACAGACGGGTGAATTGTAGATTATGAGAGAATTTCAGTGGTGATTTTAGCCCAATCAATAACTATGATTAATAACCACCAGCATTAACTAGAGTTACTACTCCAAGTAAAGGATCTGCGGGAGGGCTATTCTCACTGTTCAGCAGCCCACAGAGAGCCCCCCAGAGCAAATGACACCAACAGCAGGCAATAAATGGTTTGTCTTCAGTGGTCCCTGTTAAATGGCCCTGCTATAGTGAATATGATATCAGGGCCTTGTAAAGTCTCTTTCACGCTCTCTGCTTGCAGAGAAAACTCAAATTGGGAGGTATCAAGGACATAAGAAAACTAAGTATGTGACTCAGAAAAGGAGAAACACAAAAAAAGAAGAAATGAAAAAAGCATTTGTTTTCATAAGTAATAAAATAAATACAAAAACAGAACAAGGTCAGACACAGTGGTTCATGCCTGTAATCCTAACACTTTGGGAGGCCAAGGCAGGAGGAATGCTTGAGCCCAGGAATTCGAGACCACCCTAGGCAACATGGTGAGATCCCATCTCTACAAAAAACAAAAAGCTAGGTGTGGCAGTGCAGCACACCTGTAGTCCTGGCTACTTGGGAAGTTGAGATGGGAGGATTGTTTAAGTCCAGGAGGTCAAGGCTGCAGTGTGCCATAATCGTGCCACATACGCCAGCCTGGGTAACGCCGCCAGATCCTGTCTCAAAAAAAAAAAAAAAAAAAAAAAAAAAGAGCAAGAGAAAAAGACACACGCTTTTTAGATATTAAAGTGACAAAACAATCATTATAAATAAAATTATCTCAGCCAGGCGCAGTGTCTCATGCCTGTAATTCCAGCACTTTGGGAAGCCAAGATGGGTGGATCACCTGAGGTCAGGAGTTCAAGACCAGCCTGGCCAACATGGTGAAATCCCATCTCTACTGCAAATACAAAAATTAGTTGGGCATGGTGGCCCACACCTGTAATCCCAGCTACTAGAGAGGCTGAGGCAGGAGAATTGCTTGAACCCAGGAGGCGGAGGCTGCACTGAATCGAGATCACACCACTGAACTCCAGCCTGGGTAACAGAAATGAGACTTCATCGGGAAAATTATATATATATATGGCACCAGGCATGATAGCTCACGCCTGTAATCTCAACACTTTGGGCAGCCAAGCTGGGAGGATCATTTGAGCCCAGGAGTTCAAGGCCAGCCTGGGCAACATAGTGAGACCCTGTCTCTAAAAAAAATAGCCAGGTTTTGGCACAAGCCTGTGGTCAGAGCTACTTAGGAGGCCGAGCAGGAAGATTGCTTGAGCCTACGAGGTGGACGTCGAGGCTACAGTGAGCCATAATCACACCACTGTACGCCACCCTGGGCGACAGAGCTAGATCCTGTCTCAAAACAAAAAAAACGCAACAACAAAAACTCAATAAAGAAAAAATGTAGTGAGACAAACGTTCCGTTCATGAACACAGATAGAATCATTTTGGAAAGTAATGCAGCAATGGTTATCATCAAGAGCCCTCACAACCTTTGAACTACTAATTCCACTTCATAATGGGTGACAGCCAGGTGGATGGCAGATGAATGGACACACGGGGATGCAGATGGAGAGAAGAATGGATGAGAGACCGGATGTACAGAGCCATCATGGGAGCAAGACAGCAGAGCCCAGGAAGCAGTTACAGGAAGACAGGGCGTGACCCCCACCAAACACAACCACCACCAATGGTTCCCCCCACACGGAACCTGACCTCTGAACTCTCTGGAGCCACACTTCTTGGTCCCTCTCCTCAGGGTCCTACTGAGGACAACTGCGCCATTTGACTCCCCTATCCCTTCCACCCACACTCCCAGGGAGCAGCTTGTGCCCCCTAGCTCTGTGATCAGGTTACCTTTGTCCCCAGCTCTTGACTTTCGGAGCTGGGAGTCTCTTGGATTTGAATGTACATTTCGGCAAGGAGCCTCTGTCCCTGTCCGATCTGCTTGAGCAGGGCCTCGTAGTCCTCAATCAGGCCCAGGACATGGCAGCCACTCTTGTCAGCCCATAGGCGGTGGCCAGTGACCAGGCAGGACACACACGGAGTGCTAGTTGCCAAGCTGCCACCGTTGCAGGGGAGGGAGTCTGTGTCATTCCCAGAGAGTGGAGGAGTCTCTGAAACTGTAACATGAGAGGTAGGATGTAAAATCTGTTTCAGCTAACAGCTGATAGTTTCAGCTAACTCTGCCTTCAAAGAGATTATGATGTTGAGGCTAGCTAGGAGGTCTAGGAGAGGCCCTCATGCCCAAATGTCACCCAATGCAAGCCCAGAGGGGAAAAGAGGCCTGGCTCCTGGACCTCTGTATATTACCCCACACTGAGCTATGAGTCATCTTGTAGGAGAGGCTCAAGTCAATTCAACCAACACTTATCAACCACTAGCTCGGCAGAAGACCCCAGATTCACAAGGATGACTCAAGCTGGTGCCTGTATTCCAGTAGTCCACAGTCTGATCAGAACACAGATACTGCAGGAGGTGCAACAGCAGAGTGATGAAGGGTCAGAGACAGAGGAAAAACAATTATCTATACAGGGAGGGAGATAACAGGGAAGGCTTCTGAGAAGGAGCAGCATTTGAGCTGGATTGAGCAAATAGCAAGAATTACACTAATGATGAGTCATTCTGACCAGGGAGAGCAGCAAAGGTATGTCGCAGAGAAATGTGCATTCATGATGAGTCTTGAGGAAACGAGACTTTTACTGACAAAGAGTGGGACAAAGGGGGTCTAAAAGTCACAGTGAGAGGAAAGCGTGGGCCTGTCTACAGGATGGTGATCTGTGTGTGGCTACACCAGGGTAAGGGATAAGGCTGGATGGGCCCACTGGAGCTGTATCCTGGAGGGCCTTTGAAAGCCTCACAAAGGTGGTCACAAGTTTAATCTACGGCAACAGGACCCAATGACATTCTAAGGTTGATAACACCTAGGAGTGGATTAACTGGCTTGGAGGAGGAGATCACCAGCTGGAGATGCTGAGAACCTGAAATCCCAAAGCCTTGCCAATACCCTCCTGAGCTGGGACCAGGGACACCCTTTTCTGCAATTTAAAAAGTCTTACTGTCACATCCAATGCTGCCACAGTTACCCAGACTTCATCTTTATACCTGATTTTGGTGTCACTGCCTGGGTGGAATCAAACAGATCAAATGAATTATCACTTTCCATGGGATATTTGTCCCCATCTACAAAATGCAAAAAATAAGAACTGTTAGTGTCACTGTTATCAGCATTCAAGAGAGAACTGAATGAGAACACAGTCAAGCACCTCATATTCACTTATTCATACACACATAGCATTCCTTCATATCTTCACTGGACCTCTGCCCTGCCAGGACCATCTGTGTGGGGTACCAGGGAGACAGAGTGACCAGGCTCAGTCCATTCCCTAGAAATATATGAGCAGAAAAGTCAACAAGCAATTTTATTTCAGTGTGATCAAGGACAAGGCAGGGAAACACAGGCTACTGGGGCTCAGGTGAGGGGCACTACCCTCAACTTGGCTTCCCAAAGGCTAATACCTATTTTAAAACCTTACGTTTGGAGACTGATTGACACTGACCTATGGTAAGAAGGAGGAAAAGAAATGCCAGGCAGCACAATGGGCGGGTGAAAGGCAGACAGTGGGACAAAGAGTAGAATCATCACCTGGGGAGAAATGAGCAGTTCATAGGCCCAAGGCCCAGGGTGCAGGGAAGGACAAAGCAGGATGCAAGGCCAGAACCATGAGGACTGAGGGACCCACTCAAAGGCTTTGGCCAAGGCAATGTCAAGCTGAGGTCTGTATTTTGTACTGGAGGAGTGGGTCAGGAGGCTGCCACACTAATCTAAGCTAGAAATGAGAGTAACCCACAAAAGGATCTAGAGGGTGATGTATTTCCAACACTGTAAGGAGGCAAAAATCAATAGATACTGTACAGATGACCTGTGCAATACCTTATAATTGGGAAAGCACTTTTACATATGAAAAGCTACTGGACTCAATACCTCAGTGGGCAGAACACATTGTAATTCAGATTTAATGGAGAAGGGGAGACCAAGGGGCAGAGATAGAAAGTGATCTGTCCAGCATAACCCACCATGTCAGTGGCAGAGAGCAAGCAAGCGCAGGGCTTAGGAACCCCAATCTGAGCTCCTGCAACACTGGGAGGCGGGCTAATTGCACTCCAGCACCTCCCAAGGGTCTGCTACAATTCCTAAGGCCAAGGAGTCAGGAGGTCAGCTCCACAGAGCTGGCGCCGAGAAGAATCACTCTCAGCAAAAGACATCAGCTTTTAGAACAGAATTTTTATAACAGATGCACTTAAATACAGACCTGAGAAGTCTTTTGCAAAGGAAGAGATGCTGCTGCTTATGACATAATTCTGATCTTGACTCAAGGAAATTAGAAAACTTTCCTGCTGAGGCAGCACTGTGAACACTCTCCTGGATGCCTCCTGGCCAGGCATGCCGAGGGCTGCCTCTGAGCAAATTTCAAAAGCAGGTAAAGGCTGTTGGATGGCCTCCTCACTTGAGCTACCCAACTCTCCTTCCTGGGCTCCCCAAGCACAGAATTGTTCTCCCTGCTCCAATATCCCCTAGCCCACCCCATAAGTTCCTAAATCCCATCCTCAAAGCCTTAAAAAGGGCCAGGTACAGACCTATGTTGAAAATAGTAATGCCCAAGGCTGATGAAGTCATGCAAAAACCACTACCTTCGTACACTGCTGATGTGCAGACCATTCAGAAGGTGGCAACATGGCACCTTTCCAAACTTCTGAGATTTCCCTGGTAGCGTTTTCTCCTAAGAATACTGTTTAACAGCAAAAAGCATACTAACATTGATGCCTACTATGGCTCCAAAGCAGAGACCACTTTATCAACAGGGTCATGGATTGGTGACTGCGAATAACCTGCAAACAGTCATTAGGAAGCCCGTGTGAAGGCGGGGGGAACGTGTCTGATTTAATACTGGACAAAAAGAAAGGACACAGAATGACACAAAACCAATTTGAAAAATATAAATTCATGCTCATATTTAATAAATGTTAAAAAATGATGAATGTGCAGAATCATGAACTTTTTTCTCTGTTCACTTTTTTCATATTATATCATCTTTTTGATTAAATTTTAAGATCCTTATCAATGAGAAATCAATGAACTGATTAGTTTCACTACAAGTTCTAAGGCAGACTGACTAGGTGCTCCTTAAGATTTATTTTTACTTTTTTAACTAGAGGTATCCAAGTAAAAGTCAGTCCAAATTTTAATACAATACTTGCTTATAAGCATGTTGGCATTCCTCATTCCACGGGATACACACATTGATGCTATTGGTGTCAGGACGACAATCCCAGGATACCCAAGACTCTAGAGGGTCTGGTGGGGTTCAGGAACAGCCCTGGACTCAAAGCTAGAAATGGTTTCTAGCGTCAGCTCTGCCACCTACTTGCTGTGCCACTTTCGGTAAGCACCATCCGCTCTCTGGGCCTTCGTTTTTCATCTCTAGAGCAGAGGATAGGCTGCCTGACTGCTCTGCGCCTGCCATTTACTGGTTTGCTCCACACGCTGTGGTGGGTGGGTGGCAGAGGTGTCTGGCCCTCTTTCTGGTACCCACTACAGCCTCTCCAGGGCTAGGCAATTAACCCACAAGCAAATGCAAAATAGATCTACTTTTTAAACCTATCAGGATGCTTTTCAGATCCTGAAAGACACTGAAAGCCAGATTAAGATGTTTAGGCTCCCTTTTAAAGGCAGTCAGAAAACTAAAAGAAATTTCAGCATCAGAGTGACATGAGCAGGACTAACTAGGAGGGAGCAACACCAGAGGCACTGAGGCTGTCTGGAAGTCCAAACTCCACTTCCCTGAGAATGAAGATGCCTCAGACAGACCACACCACTTTGCCAAAGGTGACTGCTAATTAATTAGCAGTCAGGTCCCCTGGCTCCTAGGCTACAGTGTGTCAGCTATCAATGGAAAGACACCTCTGTGGGGCAAAGGCATCATTCAGAAGTTCACATGTCACACACAGACGCTCAGAACTGCATGCTTAGGAAGTGGGGAGAGGCAGGTGCAGTACCGTGTTTGTTGGGCTGAAGGGGCAGCTCAGGGATGGACAGGGCTTGGGCAGCCAGAGTGAGGGCTCCTTCCTGTGCCTTCTCCGCCCCCCTCGCCAGCTGTTCCTCGAGCCTGCTCTGCAGTGTGCTGTTGGTTTGGATGCTCCTTTCCAGTTGCAACCGCAGAGCCTGGATCTCCATCAGGAGGCTGTGCAGGTCTGTGAAAGGATCCTGCCCCTTCCAGCCTTCTCCCGACGACTCTGTGGACATGTGCAAAGGGAAGCCCTGACATCTTCCACAACCACAGGGTCAGCCATCGAAGGAACTCAATCGTGTTTTACACCCGCCACCACCCTCACCCTCCCCCTTCCTAAGAACTAGGTACAATTTAAAATAACAACTTGACTTTAGAAACAAAAATATTGGCAGACTTAATTGCTGCTATTCCACAGGCTAAATAAGAGCTGGAAATTAATTTTCACTTCTGGCCATAAAAGCCTAGCAAATTGCACACCAAACCCCGAAATTATGTCTAGTAGTAATAAAATCTATTTGGGCTAGAATTATAGAATAAAAGGGGATGATTTTAAGAGCCACAGTATATTAAAAAGACACAATGGCAAGAATAAGAAAAGCAAGTTGAGGAGAAAAATAAAAGCTGTGAGATGACCCTTTTCTAGATAAACTTTCAATAGAGAGAAACCATCTGGAAAATTAGTTTTTAAAAAAAAAAAAAAAAAAACCTCACCACACCTCAAAATTGATTCTGAAACATTAGACTTTATAGTTGAGGTACTCTGATCTGGTATCTCTCTCAGGATATAGAGAGCACTGAAGCCAACAAGCATCCCCAGAGCAATGCCCAGCACATGAGAGGTGACCATAAATGTTTGCTGAATAAAAGGGCAAAAAGTAACACATAGCAAGATGACTGTAATAAAAGTCATTTCCTGAGTGCCTACTATGTCAGGTACCATGCTAGGATGCTTTTAATAAATGGTCTCATTCAATTTTTAACGTAACTCTCCACACAGCAGGTGCTGAGAAACATGTTTTATAGAGGCAGGTATGGGCTCAAAGGGTGAAGTGGCCTGCTGAGGGTCACACAGCCCAGAACAAGGGAGTGGGAACCCGGACCTCAGCTGGCCTGGTTGCTAAGCCTCAGTCCTTCCATGTTTCCTGCTGTTCCTTCAGAAGAAGAGTGGGCCAAAGCGCCAGCTTTAGCACCCATCTACTCTACCCACAAGGTCAGAATGGAGAGTGCTGAGCTCTGCCCACCTGTGCCTACAACCAGCTGCTGGGTGGGCTTACAGCCCAAGCCACAGTAGCCTCAAGATGAGAAGGGCCTCGGACCAGAGCCCCCATTACCTCTCGGTCTCCGGTGCTCTTCATCCAGCTTCTCATATGCCTTCAGCTCCACTCGGAGGGACTGCAATAGCTTGTCATTCTGTGAGAGCAGCTGCTGCCTCAACTTCACCTCCTCCTGCACCCTGAGAAGGCCCCACAGGGATGAGACGGAGAAGTTAATTCTACCTTAGGATCACTTATTCAAATCCCACAGGGTAGGCCAATTCCACCCTCAGTCACAAGAATGTGGACCAAGAAGTGACAAGCATGGTTAAGAATTCCAGTGACAGCCACAGTTTCTAATTGGCCCCTGCGTCCAGCCCCTTACCTATGTGATCTCATGTAATCTTCAGAGACACCCTAAAAGGTCGGTGCCCTCTGATCCTCAGTTCAGAGATATGAGGAAATGAAACTCAAAAAGGCTGTCTCCTACCCAGGGGTGCACAGCTCAGGAGGGGAGCTGGACTTAGGCCCAGGACTATCTGGTGGCAGAGACAATGATCTTGCTACCTCAGTGCACCACCCTGGGTGATGACAGTAACTCTTCAAGAGTGGGGCATTCACACGTGCCAACAGGAACAACTCAAATTTGGAAACGGACAGACTCAAATAGGGAAATGGCAAAAGGACAACTGGTGCGATCCTTTTAAAAACAACAGCAGATCCACGTTACTCTCTGCTCAGAATCTCCCACGCTTCTCATGCCACTCAGAGTAAAACCTGACGTCCTCACACTGGCTCTGTGGCCCGATGTGATTCGGTATCTCGTCCCCCAGCTTCTTGCCTCTCGGGACGCACTGCCCTGCTCTGTCGGGCACAGGTCTAAGCCACGCTGCCTCAGGGCCTGCGCCCATTCTGCCTAAAATGATCTTCCCCAGGTAGCTGCAGCACTCACCTCCTCACTACATTCACAGCTCTCTGTGCAAACAGCATCTTTTCAGAAAGGCCTTACCTGACTCGCCCTCGACAAAAAACAGCAACCCACTGCCAAGCCCTCTCCTCCTTACGGGATTGTTCTCCACATGTGGTAGGCCCACCAGATGTGAAATATGTTTCTGTCTACTGCCTGCCACTGTGCACTAGTGCAGAGGCCTGCATGCCTGATTCCACAACTGCAGCCCAGTGCGCGGATGCGTGATTCAGCCAGCAGGGCACCAGGGAAGCACAGCCACTACCTGCTCAGCTCCTGGCGGCTGTGGCGGGCCTCCTGGATCAGCTCCTGGCTGTGTCTCTCTTTCTCGCTGCCTTCCTTCTGCAGCCTTTCATTTTCTTCCTTCACACTGGCATACTCCTGCTGAAGGTGCTCCAGGCTCGCGGTCTTCCTGGAGAGGGACTCTCGTAATTTGTCATTCTCCTTCTGTTTATCTGCAAACACAAAAAGGCGCCACTGAGAAGGGCCACCATTTGTTTTTTCCAACCTTATTATATAAATACAGCACTTCAAGAATACAAAAAAGAATGAGATTCGATGTGGCATTTATGATTTTGGCATTCCAATTGTCTTACACACTTTGGGCAGATAAATTTGTCAACATCAAGGCTGCAGATTAAACGTCACTGGGATAAAATGGGTCTGTTTAATTTTCTATTAAACAACAGGCCATGTAAACCTAGTTATTTTGCCTTCACAGAGCAGCAGGTAGAAAGTACAGACAGAGGAAAACACAGGGCCCAGAACTCTGGGAATGGGTGTTGGACTGGCCACAGGCCTTCTACCAACCTAGCCCCAGGAGGCCAGCAGGGCTGTACAGATGGTACCTTGAGGCCCATTCACTCCTGAGGCTGAGGACAGCACCTCTCCTGAGGAATGAAATACACCCAGAGGTACAAGAGACACCGTGGTCAAGAGCACAGTGCTTGAGGCAGAGAGGCCATATTCAAGAGCGGCTTCTCCATTTCCTGACTTCATAACCTTGAGTGAGGAGGCTCTTCACTTCTCCATATGTGTTATTACGGGGATTAACTGAGCTACCAGCTATAAAATGTGTTTCCTCACAGGTGTTATTGTGTGGATTAACTGGTTGCCATCTATAAAAGGTTTACCACAGGTCTTCAGGAGCACTCTGGGGGCTGGAAGCTCCATCAGGCTCAGTTGCCAGCAGTGCTGGTGGTGGTAACAGCTGAGCTGCACCAGCACTACCTGTGCAGGTATGACATTGGGGCCTTGACATGCAGTGCCCTGGTTAATCTTCAGGGCTGACTTCCAAGGCAGGCACTATTATTTTCTGCTTTCCAGATAAGAAACTTCCTTAAGGTCACACGGCCAGTAGGTGGCAGAGCCAGAATTCGGACTCAGGTTTTCTGACTCCATTCTTAACCATGACAAGATAATTTCTAAGCAAGCATTCACCTCTCCCCTCAAGCTCCAGACACGTCATGCTTCCTTCACTTCCCGAAAGGCCTGGTCTCTCTTCATTGCTAACCACCGGGCCTTTGTCTGCTCTCTTCCTTCTATTTAAAGGGCCCTGGCTCCTCTCAATCTTTGGCACCTTCACTAAGCCCTCCTCGACTCCGTTCTCAAGGCAAGCTTTTCCTGAGTCAGGATGCCTTCTCTAGGGTCCTGCAGTTCCCATAGTCTGACTTTATCATGGCAGCGGTTCACACTGGCCTGCCATGATTGTCTGGCTGTCTCTTCCATCCGATTATGAGCTCACTGAAGGAAGGGATGAAATCTCTTTCATTTCTGTATCAGAGTCTACATGGCCCTGAAGTAGAACAGGAGATAGGAAATGTCTGCTGAGTGAATGACTGACTGACTGAAGCCCCAATTTCATCTCTTAAGCCAAAAGGAACATCAATATCCTTTTAGGAAAAGTGGAATAAGCTGGCTCAAGTTCTAGCTGTACCACCTTCTAGCTCTGTGACCACAGGCCGGGCAATTCTCTAAGCCTGTTTCTTACCTGTCAAATAGGGCTAATGATACATTATCCCAGAATTGTTTTCAATAGTGAAAGATAATGTAAGTGAAAGCTTTTTAGGAGCCAAGCTCCAAATAGAAGGAAGTAAGATAATGGATCTTTATAAAAAGTATAGGATAAATCTTGCTGATAGCAGGAATTCTCTTGTGGAGATTTTGGCAGTATTGTGTTTCCAGCCCTTCTTTCCCCCACTGTGAACTAGGAGGAAAGACACGTGGCTATAGAGGGGATGAGTGACAAGCAAATGAAGTAACACACTTACTGAGTCCCTATTAGAGACACTACATCATTCAATTGTCACAACAGCCCTATGAGGTATTCCAGCACCTCTCTGATTCCAGTGTTCTCAGCTACAAAACAGGAACACCTCACAGGGCTACTGTGACAATTAAATGGTGTAAAGCCATCGCAGAGCCACAGAATTCATACTTAGGTTGGTCAGACTCCAATGCCTGCATTCTTTCCATGTCACAGAAGGCTTTGGCATTCCAGGCTTCCAGTGACTCCTTTAATTCTTACCTCTGGATCCTTTAATGAGCATTGCATTGAGGGCCTCGTTCTGCTTCCTCAAGAAATGAATTTCTGATGTTAGAGAACTATGAAGCTCGGAACCAGAAGCAAAAATGTTTGTAGAACCTAAAAAAACACACATGAAGACTGATTTATAAACAGTCTTTAGATCAGCAGAGATGGAACTTTCTAGAAAACAGTTTTAAACAATGAGTTAACACAACATACAATGACAATCGCTTCTGTTAACTATGTAAGAAACTACCAGAGGCCAAAGAGAAATGAGAGTAAGCCTGAAAAAGGGGGCAAGAGGGGCTCCCCCACATCTTACCTAAGGGAGAACAAAGCAGAAGACTTGGACCAGGAGTGGGGTGAGCAAGTGAGAGTCTTCACCTTCACAGATGTCTCTCCCAAGGTCAAAATTTACATATCCAGCTGCCTGCCACACCTCACCACTGAGGCAACTCTGTCACTCAGTCCACAGAGCCAAAGCTGAACTCCTCATCCTTCCAAACCTGCTCTCTCTCACCTGTTTCCTGCCTAATGAGATGGTATCGCCACAATCCCTAACCCAAGCTAGAAAGCTGGGAGCCATCCTAAACCCTTCTCTCTTCCACTGCCCAATCAGGGAATCACAACTGCTGCTGCTTCCTCCAAAATGCTTCCAACACTGACCTACCCTTTTTTCATCCTAAAGTTCAGGCCTTATCACTTTGCTCTCTAACCCTGTCTCCCCGTTATTCTGCCAGTGCTTACAGGTTATTATCCCAAACAAAGTCCATTCAAGTAACTGTCTATTCAGAAACATCTGATGACCCACCATGGCAAAGGACAATCACACAACAAAACGCAAGGGCCATCTTCTTAGTTTAGACACCTCTACTCCACAGATAACATTCAAGTTCACTGCCACCCTCAGGAGAGCACCTACTGTGTGCAAGGTGCCTTCTCTATGTGGCAGGCAGATGCTTCCCTCCATGTCCTCCACACTCATTGGGTCCACTTACTACACCACAGAGCCAAAATGCCAGATTCCTGCTTTCCTAGCCACCCTGCATTGAGGACACGGTCATGTGCCACTTCTGGCCAATGAGGCCTGACAGGAAGTCTGCCGGGGTCTTCTGGGAAAGATTTTCCACCAGCATGAAAAGAGGACAGGAAGGGGCCCCACCTTCTTCTTTCCCATGCTTTGGACACCGTCTAAGAGACTGGGATGATTGTAACTACTGCAGTCATCACAGATAGTAACCCAAACTCTGCTGTCACTGAGCCATAAACCTACCTTGGAACTACCTGCCTCTGGGTTTCTTGTTAGGTGAGAAAACACAATCCCTGTTGTTACCGTCAGTTGCTACTCTCATTCTGTTGCTTGCAGCTGAAAGCATCCTGGCACACAACTGAACACCTATCCTATTCAAACTCGTTGCAGGGGAGGAACGACATCAGTTGTCCAAGGAGCTCACAGTCCTTCCACTCCAGAGCACTACCTTTCTCTCATGATAATGATTCACTTACTGCAATGTCATATACTTTTTTTACTCACTATTTCTCTCCCCACCATCTTCCTCCACTCTCCCCTGCGAACGCTGGTATCTTTTTAGAGACACTGTTGAACCATGGCTCTGGCTTCTTCATAGCGGCATGACCTCAGGCAAATCACATAACTTCCCTAAGTCTCCATTAACTAAATAAAAATGATGTTACTGCTACTGCTTTTACCATTTGTATGACTAAAACAATTAATGATAGACTGAAGCCAGAGCAGCACCAAAAAGTAATATGAATAAGCAGGAAAAATTCTACCAAAGTCTGCCATGACCAAGCTAAGGTGATAGCTTTGGAGGCAGTATTTCTTTGCAAAGAAATAATTAGGCCAAAGAACAGTTCCCGGCCAGCCTAAACCTGAGCAAGGGAAGGCCACTTCTGATGCTAGGAGGCTAGTCTTTCCTGAGTGTCATCACCATAAGCCTGTACAACTGGTGACGAGCTAGAAGCTCTAACACATGAGAAGCCGTTTTTTAACAATATTCCAGCTCAATATCGTAAGAAGCCACACCTTTCTCAGGCCTGCTCCCTGAGGTGAACATTTCACAGTGAGCGGAGGCGGACCCACTTTTATTCCTTTGTCTTTTCAGACATCATGACAACACGGTGAGAACAGCACATCTTTCCACCAGTGTAAATACTTTATGAATCCTTTTGTAAACCTTCCCATCAGAGTGAATTATTCTCCAGAGCAATTAATTGCCTGCTCCATTGTAGCTGGTGGCCATTTGCGCCCCCAAATAATTCTATAATTGGATTTGCCAGGGAAAATGTAAAACAGAATGAATCTAATTCAGGCATTACCAAGAGTGAATGTGAAGGGCCCAGGTGTGTATTTCTTGCCTGTGTTTGATACGACTAATAACTCAGATCAATCAATTTCCCTGAGGGTGAGGGGGGTGCATGCAGGAAGTAGGTGGAGTGAGCAAGAGGAAGAAGGGAGGAGGGAGGTAGAGGGCCAGATGGAGCCATTCTGCTTCTCCTGCAAACTGCAGCATGCACAGTACTTTGGAAAGATGTCTCTCCCAGCTGGTAGCTAGAGGGGCTAGATGATGGCTAGAGAGGAATGACACCTGGACAAGGGTCCAAGGACTCAGGTGCTGCCATGGAGCACTATCTTTCCAGAACTCAGTTCTATTGTGACATGGTAAAAGCCCCATTAAAACTGCATACCTCAACCATACCTCGGCTTTCTGTTGAAACTGCTCTCTGTAACCCCCAATGTGACAGGCAAGCAGTCCAAACCCACGCCATCTTGGCCCCTTCGACTTGTAATAAGTAATTAAGGTCTGTGATTTCCATCCTACCCAGACAATGTGTAAACAAATGCTTATTTTGACTTCTGTGAACCATTCAAGTAACAATTGGAATGTCAAAAGTCCCCTGGCTCTCGGAATGTCTGGAGCCCCTCACCCTCATCTTCGCCCAGGAGGTGATTTACAGAATCCGCTAGCCCTCAGAATGTCTGAAGCCCCTCACCCCCACCCCTGCCCCTCACCCTCACTCCCCAGGTGGTTTTACAGGTATAAAAGGTCTTAACACCCTCCTTTCGGGGCCACAGGTTGGAGAGACTCGAGTCCTCCGTGGCCACTGGCAATAAAGATCCTGCAATTTGACATACTTTTGTCTTGGTGTTGACTTTCTATGCTCGCTCCACTACAACACTATCATCTCTAAAAATGGGAATGACATTAGGGTCCCTGTCCATTGCAGAGCTTTGCAATGTTATACAGAATAAAATAGTAAAAAAAAAAAAGTGATAATGATGATGAAAGCAACCATTTACTGAGCAAGGCCCTACTCATAACATTGCCTCATTTAATCTCACAATGACCCTGTTTCATGAAACAATTAAGACTGGGAGAGATGAGTGAATTGCTCAAAGTCATAAAGCTAATAAACAGCAGAACAGAGTCCATACTCAGGCCAGTTCAACTCCTAAACAATCTCGGTCTTTTCCGAGTGCACCAGGTTGTTTTCAAGATACATGCTTTATGGAAGGAGGAACTCTTTCTAGAACAATAAGGAAAGATGTCCAAGATTTTACTGCTCCATGACACATGGGACAGAATCCTGGATATAGAGTATGTTACCTCTGCGGTGAGGAGAAGAATAAGAATATATACTGGTATCTGCATTTTAAAAATCACTGTTAATGATACAGAAGAAAAACAAGAAAAAAGTGAAGAAGAGGGAAAGGAAAATAAGGGTTGATAGGTAAAGAGTGGAGGTTTTTAATTTTTGAAGCATGTGAATGTCTTACCTGTGGTGGGGGGATATTTTTAAGTTCTGCATGGACAATCATTCTATTCGGAGCTAACTGTGGTTATGCAGGAATATGTGTGACCTTTAGAGTGGCATGCGAAATTTACCAGGTTGCCAAAATGCTGATTGTTTTATAATCCGTTATAGATGAAAAGACAATATATTGCTTTGTTTTATCTTAAAATCCGCATCCATTTATCTCCAGATTCCAAAGTCAAATGAGGTGCCAGTCACAATTCAGGGTGCCAGAGGCTGGCAGACTTCTCCAAGATGGAGAAATGAACATCTATCAAGCACCTGCTTTGCACACAGTTGCTTACTCAGGCAAATGCGTCACAGTGAAGCACTCACAGACGTGTACAGCCCTCTGGGAGGTCTTTCCTTACCTTGATCAAAGTCAGATCCTTGCCGTTCCAACTGTTTCCGGAGCTTCTCATTTGTTTTAATAGATTCTTCTAAACGCTTTCTCAAAGTTCGAATTTCCTGTATGTGTTCCATTAGTAAGTCTACAGGAAAGAAGGGCATTTTTAATTTAAAGTCTAAACCTCCAACAAATTTACGCATTATGCAGGGTTCCTGAAATTCCAAACAGTATTGGATGTATTAAGATAGTTGGCAACTGGCAATTCTTTCCTAGGCATGGGGAGGTTGAGCTATTTCCCACAGCCCACAGACACAGTTCTATAATGATTCTCTGTAGCCCTCCATGAGGAAGATATTTTATATCACATAGAAAAATTAAATTCCATACAATTTTAATGCTAACTCTAATGTAGTCTTTTATTCTTCTAAATATCAAATATTAATTTCAAATCTTCCTTATGGTGAAACTAACAGATCATGTTCAAGTCTGCTTGAATTGCCTGAGAGTTGATTAAACTACCTTCATAATGAATCCAGATACTTTCAAGACTAATTTTTTGAAAATAATACATTATCCATTTATCATTTACTAATTTAAGACTTAAAAAATAAAGCAAAACAATACTAGTGAGAATGGTAATAAGAAAAGTGATCTCAAGAGTACATCTTGTTAGCATGAGTATAAATGCATATGATACTTTGGGGTTACTTCTATCATTAACCTTAGAAAAATTAGTTTCTAATGTCTTTTACCAAATAATTCAACTCTTAGGACTCTATTTAAAATACCACCACAGATGTTGACAAGCATTTGCCGGAATGCAGGAAAAGGTTCACCTTAGCTTTAGATGTAACCCTAAGAACTGAAGTAATTCCAACTGTTAAATAAAAAACTGTAGTACATTCAGGATGATGCAGTATTAGGTAGTATTACAATTATGTTATGAAGACTATATAATATTAAAAAATTATACTAAATCTTAGATGCAAAATTAATTATTGAACATAATCACAACTTATAGAAAAAAAACATTCAGTTTCTCCCATACACTCACTCAACAATCAGCACAGAAGACTTCTGTGACCAGATGTGAGGGGTTTTTTTTCCCCCACAGACCAACAATCAGTTCTGTAGCAGACACCAGCCAGGTGTCCTCTAATTCAGTTCCGTTCTAACACTACGTGCCTGATCCACAGATTGAGGGTCAGTCCCAAGACTGCCCACCTCCAACAACTTCTAATGTCAATCACAAGCCCCCAGTTGCTTAACCTGTGCCTCTGACCAATTGACTCAAAATTCGGTTCCCTCACCCACCTCCTGGGGTTAGATTAATTTGCTAGACCGGCTCAAAAACTCAGGGATACATTTGCTTATGTTTACTGGTTCATTATGAAGGATACTGGCAGGAAGACCAAATATATCCTTCGCAATATCACACAACTCTACTTAAAGATTTGTATAGATAAGGAAAGACACAAATATATAAAAGAAGGAAATATATCTAAATATTAATAGCAGTTACCTTTAGGTGGCAGATTTTAGTTTTTCAAAAATTCTATATTACATTTTGACGTAATACTTAATAATACATAGAATTTTAAATTTTCTAAATTTTCCAGAAGGAGCATGTATTTGTTCAGTATCTGCCACATCTCACTTTAACAAAGAAAGAAGGAAGCACAGTTCCAAACCAGAGGTAGGTTTCTAGAGTCAGTGTTTAAAGCATAATCACATTAAGTATCCAAAGGCAAAACTAATGTCTTTAATTTATCAATTAGGGTATACTCAGTATGTCTCAGTAATGTTTGTTTTAAAACATTACACTAATGTTATAACCCAGTTTTAATTCCTCCAAAATGACTTTCATTTAAAAGTAGCACAATGTTACAGATCTTTTCCTAATTAAATAGTAATTTTACCATGAATTTGAATGTTTATGAGATGACTTAATTCCCAGACCTTCAGCTAGCTCCTGCTAATGCCAGAAGAGTGGCAAGTAATTTGGTGGAATGTCTGCATGGAAGGACTCTGCAAAAAGCTACTGGCACCCACGGCACTGTATCTCCCCACTTAAACACCTGGCACCCGTGGCACTGTACCTCTCCACTTCTGCCTTATTGCCCTGCAAATCTTCCAGCAGCTAGTCAGGTCAGAGTCAGTTAGGAACTTCTCTGTTTGACTGCAACCTTCCTTGCTGGTTTATCCAAGTCACACACTCCTAACTGTGAGCAGGTGACATAAATGCTTAGTAGCCATCGATACATGCCATCTTCCACTGAGTCTTTGGCCAAGAGGTGAAATCACCACTTGGGCTTAAGGAAACATTCCCAGTTGAATTGGACACCACTTATTAATTATGCAGCCAAACTGAAGAGAAGGAAACACTATACTAGCCTTTACAAAATGAGAGAAAAATCTCTCTCTCTCTCTCTCTCTCTCTCTCTCTCTCTCTCTCTCTCTCTCGGAATAATGCCATTTTGACAAATGCTAACTCTTTAAAAGCATACATCCAATAAGGAACCACAAAACAAAGTGTCTCTCTCGCCTAGCAGTTTCAATTTACAGAATCTCTATTACAAAAAGCCCCCAAATAAGACAAAAGCTTCATGTTCGCAGACATCCCCTGCAGCATTGTTTACGATTGTGAAATCTGCAAATGATTTAAATGTTCAGCAACCAGGGAACAGAAGGAAAACTGCAATTCCACCACTCAATGGACTATTCTAAAGCCACTAAAAATGATGTTATGTAACATGTCAGAAAGCTTATGACAGAATAATAAGTGAGAAAAAGAAAAATACTAAATTATCTCTCTACATAGGTCACTAATATGACAAAAGATAAACCAGATGCAGAGACCAAAAGGCTGAAGACACACCAAAAAAGTAACAGTGAGTTTACTGGGATGGTTCCAGGGTGCACTCTCCCAGTTCAGGTAACCCACTAAGAGAGCATAATGAGCCCAAGGTCATGGGTCCCCAGAGGAATAAAAAATAGAAGAAATGCCTAAAAGGTTCTACATCAGAAACAGAACAAGGTTGGGGTGGGGGACACGGTGAAGGGTGGAAAAAGAGGGGCTAGCAAGAAGGAGAAGAGGGAACTGCCTAGTGAAAAGAACAGGAATTCCACGTGTTCCAGTTTAAATCATTTGGTTGCTGCGTTGTAAACACCACTCTCCTCTGGTTCCTCAATCAAGTCTGCACAAAGGCCTCCTAGGAGTGGCCTCTGGGGATTCTTGGAAAGTCACTGAGTTACACACCGGATGGATACAATACAGAAGGAAGTGGCACTAGGGACGGGGAAACAATTTGTGGTATGACCTAAATTCAGGAGAGGCAGAATGCAGAGCCAGAAATAACCAAGAAAAACCAAGTACTCAGAAACACACAAAAACCGCAGAGAGATACAGCCAGAAATACCAAGAAACTAGGTCTAGATGATGCTGCTGGAGGACCCCAGCTGATACCTGAGTTTCACCAACAATGTGGACTTCACACTCTAGGTATGTGTTCTGTCTTCAAACTGGGCTCCTCTGAATCCTAAGTGACTCAAGAAGCCTCAGAGGTCACCACAGGATGAAGGTTCCATGCTTTTCTCGTTTACACACTGCATGGGGTCTCTATGAAAATTTTCATCTGCTAACTCAGTCCATGGTCAGAGGCAGAACAAAGGAGTTATGGACTGAATGCTTGTGTCTCCAAAATTCCTATGTTGAAGCTCTAAGCCCCAATGTAATGATATTAGGAAGCAAGGGCTTTGGGAGATTAATAATCTACCAAAGTAGTATGAGGGTAGAGCCCTCACAAGTGAGATCAGTGCCCTTATAAAACAGATCCCAGCTCTCTTGCCTTCCTTCTTCCACGTGAGAATACAACAAGAAAATGGCAGTCTGCAACCTGGAGGAAGGCCCTTGCCAGAGCCTGGCCATGCTGGCTGGTACCCTGATCTTGGACTTTCTAGCCTCTGAACCATAAGAAATAAATTTCTACTGTTTATAAGCCACCCATTCTATGGCGTTCTGCTACAACAATCCAAACAGACTAAGACAAAAGGCCTTACCCAATGGGCCATGGGTCTACACCAAAGGAAAACAAAGTCAATTTCCACAATCACAAATGTTGTATTTATATAAAAATATCAGAGCAGGGAGCTAGATACTCTTCGGCAACTCAAAACAGAAGAGTCTTTGAAGTGACCCTGCCTTAGGATGAGTTTGAAAGAAACAATAGGAAATTCACAAATCTGCACTGACATACAGGTTCAGTGGCACACAGCCTGCAGGAAATGGCAAGTCATATATTTCGTCATAATTTAAAAAATAAAAGTGACTTTTCCCAAGTCACCAACACTTTCAGCAACCTAATATCAATAGCTTTCTCCAGTGATAAATGATACTCTGAATGACCTGCACTGGCCCTAATGGGATCTCCCTTCATCAGAGAAATACTCAAATGTCAGCACACTCTGCTTACTAATGTAAGATGGCAAACTATTGTTTTAATCAGGCCATGTTTAAAATGCTTAATGAGACTTAGCTTACCTTGAGAAAAATTGTTCACCATAACTGAAGTCTTCTCCATCTCATTATCTTGCTTCTGGTCTTGTGAGAAGAAGGACTTTTCAGATGTTTCATAATCAGAGAGCGCATGAGAAGCTGAAGGCTCAGGAGATTCAGTTAGAACGTGTTGGGAGGTTAAGTTGTCTTCCTCAATCCTTAACCATTGAAATTGAAAGATAAATCATCCACATGCTAAAATCCCAAGCCAGGACTACGACTTATGAATACTTAAGATTACTTTACCCTTAGTAACTTCCCCATGTTTGCAACTTAACTCAGACCTTTGATTTCTCTACAACATTAAGCAACGACATTCTAAAAGCAAGAAAGGCTCAGTGGGCTTGAGTTTGGATCCAACAAAGGGGAAGCAGGGGATTATGCCTGTCCAACAGCCTGGGTTACAGGGGAGGGACCCAAGAGGACATGTGTCAATGGCAGCTGTTTACCAAATAACCTCTCTACACCAAACATTCTTGAGATTTCAGTTGGGCCTCACAGAAACCCTTTGAGGCAGGAATTACTCATTTAGACTGGGGGAACTGGGGCTTATCATAAACTGGCCCACTGTCTCACAGCTTGGTCAGAGGCACAGTTTAGATTCCAACCAGGCCTGCCTGGCTCCAAGGACGCAGGAGAATGTGGGAGCCCAGCCCAAAACCATGAGGTGACCTAAGGATTTAAAAATCTCAAAACTCTCATGGTTCCCAAGCAGGTTTAGTATCGTTAGTCTGGCAATCATCTGGTTATTAACCCATATTTCCCAAGGACCACCTAAGCCATGAGAAAAAACAATCTGAATGCTGCGAAAAGCCCATATGAATCTCCATTATAGATAAACTCCTTAACTGAAGCTCTTTTTTTTCTCCCACATTTGCCTATTACTTCTTGTCAGCAGTCACAGTCTCATTATTCATGAGTTCAGGCAAGAGCAAAGGACTCCAAGGCTGCAATGCATTCATTAACAGGTAAACACCTGATGCGACTTTGCCCAGACAGTGTGACGGATGCACAGGCTTGCTGGTGGCTTGCAGAAGTGCAGCATGGGCCAAGGGCACCCACTTAATTAGCTTAGAAGTAGCCCATGTGAGTGCTAAACTACAGTCGAGAGAGGAAGAACAGAAGGTAAAAAACAAATCTGTCAGAAATGCAAAGGAATGACACACTGGTTGAGGAGGCTAAGAGATTCCATGCCTCACTCCAACTCCTTGTGCAAGCAACCACAACAGTCTTCCTAAATGTCAAATGTGATCAAGTCTAGTTCCAGCTTATCCTCCTTCGAAGACTCCCTACTTCCTACAGAGTTTTGATTTTTAACACAACATATGAGGACCAGCCCAACAGAACCCAGCCTGCCTCTCCAGCTTTTTTGACCCTCTTTGTGCCAGCTACACTGCTCAAAAGGACCATGCCTCCTTTGCCTCAGGCACGGATGCTCTCCCGACAGCCCCCAGCCCCTTCTACTCTCACCCTTTAGATCTGGGCTATGAATGTCCCCACTCTGGGAAACCTTCCTTGCCCTCTCTAAAGCATGCCGGTGGGATGTGATCTATTACAACAAGAATGGAAATGGAGAATTGAACTGGGACTTTGACAATACTACAGTGGGAGAAGAGTATTTCTTTTAAACTTACAGAAGCTCTGATTATAAATGTCCTCCCATGAGCTGTGATAGCTCTCTGCCAACTCTCTCTAATGAAGCTAGTGCCCTTCGTGATGCCAATAAAATCTACAAGTCTGCACCCTAGATTGGTCTCTATTTTATTCCCAGAAGCCCAAAGGACCACATCTTTAAAGAAGGGGAAAGTACACAGCAACATTAATAGCATTCAAATCTTTTAAAACTAAATAAAAGAGGGCAAGACTTGGGCATTTTCAGTTGACAATAGAGAGAAGCTAAGAAATTATACAATTCACTTATTCCATGAACATTTTCTGAACTCCAACTACATGCCAGAAACTTAGAGCTGAAGCAGGGAGAGATATTCAAGACACAGTCATTGTCTTTCGATGTGGAATAACAGTAAAAGGAAGGACATGCATTGGCTGGAGTGTGATAGATTCGAGTTCAAATCCTAGCCCTGCCTCGTAATGGCAAGTATGCAACTCTGACCCACAACTTCCTCATCCTAAAATAATTACTTCAAACCTTATATGGCGAGAACTAGTAAATGTGAAATGCCTATGGCAGCTGCTGACACACAATACCTAGGGAACACTAGCAAGCTCCTTTCCTCTTCCAAGGAATTCTGGGAATAGAAAGATAAATGTAGAAAGCATTGCAATACCATGTAATAAATGCTGTAATGTAATTATGTCCAAGCGCTACAGCAAGAATAACTGATGCTGGGATGTGGTGGGGAGGGAGGGTATTGGGGAGAACCAGGTTCATTACATATGAATGGACTCTAAAGAATGATTTTCAAACTTCAAGAGGAAGAAGGTAGAGTGCACAGCCATGGTGTAGAAAATACAAAGCCAAATAAGACTAAAACATGGGGTACATTGGGGATGGGAAGTGAGGAGAATATAGGAACGGGAGAAGAGAATTGGGGTCAGACTGAGAAGGACCTCAAATGCCAGGTAAAGGAATCTGGAGTTTATCCTGCAGGTAGCTGGGAGCCAACAAATGAATATGTCATCTGGTTCAAATCACCTAATAGAAGTGACACAGGTAACCTGAAATGAATGAATGAAGGCAACAGGACATATGGCATGAACTCTTGGTTTTGTAAGGCCATTGACAGTTGCATAGATGTTTATACTTTATTTACAAGAAGCAGGGAACAAATTGAATAGAAAGGGGCCAAAATATTTTAAAAGCTGGCAGGTAAATCAGATCTAGAAAGTCCTAGAAAGTCTTCTTAACAAATGTTACCACTCACCTCTCCATCAGTTCATTCTGGGTGTGGGTGTTCATTTCCACTCCAGCTGATTTTCCTGGAAGCAGAAATAACATCAAGAAAGAAGGAGGAAAAAATGTTTTTAAGTGTTCCCTAATAATTTCCTGCTCATTCATTTGCAGAAGCACTATTCCACCTGTTTAAATGCTCTATAACAATCCTGGATATTTAAAGGAGGATTACCAAGAGTACAATTCAGACTATAGGCTTCCCCTTTATCACTGCATTGACACTAGTTCTAGGTGACAGCACTGAATCTAAAAAGCAATCACAAGGCATTGCTGGTGCAGGTTCTTTTTCTTTCTCTGAAACTCTGATACTAACAGAATATATGCTCATTACAGAAAACGAGTAACGGAATCAAAAAAAGATCAATATCCTGGCACCCCCAGACAAGTTACTGGATTTCCTTCCATTCTTTCTTTAATGCATTTTGGCATGGAAGATCCCGTATTACAACATAATTTTTTCACTTACTACATTATTATAAGCATTTCTCTCACTAAATTTCCTTCTGAAACATCATTTTTAATGCCTGCACTAATATTCCACTGTAGGCATGCATTACCACAATTTTGCCAGTTCTCTATTTGACGCTTGGGTCATTTCCAAATTTTTACTTTTATAAGTAAATGAAATAAGCATCTTTGTGCATATAGCTTTATCTGCATTTTAATATTTCCTTTAGGAAGGGTCTCAGAAGTAGGATTAAAACTAGGGAAAGGAGTACATGAGTACAGTTGAAAAACCCACTGTCTACAGCAGGGAAAATGACTTTAAAAAAATCACAAAAGAAAACAAAATAAAGCTCAGAATGTAGCTGGGCAAAAGATGCTCTGCTCTCTTCCTGCATGTCATCATTTGCTGTTTGAAAGGAAGCACATGAGCCCAGATTTCAAAGAGACTAACAACTTTATTTTAAAAATACTTCAGAACCCTGGAAATTGCAGGCTGGGATGAGCTCTTTGAAGAAACTGATGCGTGGCTCAAGAAAAAACAAACGCTTCTATAGTTGTGCTTGAAAAATGAGACTATAATTAAACTGCACCCACACATGCAATTTTCAAAACTATTCCTCAAAGAAAAAGTTCTCAAACACCACAGTATAGAGGAAAAGATCACTGAAGCCCTGCACATTTCCTTTATGTCTAGAAGTTTCCACCTATAAACTCACATGGCTGGCTGGCATGGCCATCCAGGTTCCCTATCACCCACCAGGCCAGCCACCTGGGCACCAAGAGTCAGTGAAACATGCTGAGTGGTGGAAAGTCACCTACCACTGCAGGGCACTGTCACCATCAGGAATGAGTCACACAGACCTGAGTGACCAGGCACGAGGGCCTGAGTATGGCTCTTTAATATCTGCTATCTCCTTCAGGCCTCACAATGATCCTATAAGCATGGAGTTAGTATCTCTGTTTTAGGGCAGAGAAGTGGAGATCCAGGATGCTTAATGTTTCAACTCTCACTTGGTCTGATCACACTCTCCCTTACTTTACTACATTTTATAGTTAAGCAAGAGAGATGGAAATATCCTTATAGCTACCTCAATCACAAACCCATGCCTCCTGGTTACATCCTGGTCAAAAATGACATGATATTTGGATAGGGGTTGACAGGCCTTCATTAGTGGATGCTCTCAAAGACTCCACATTTCTGTTCTCTACAATCCTCTTCAAGGGGGAAATCCACACCTGATTAAGTCAGATTTCAAGACCTTTGCTGAAGTCCCAGTTTGTAAGACCATCCCTAATGGACAGAGACAACTGCATGTTAAAAGAACAGCTTAGTCAGCATTTTTCATCTCATACCTGCACTGGGCTGCTTACCAACATTCAGCAGGTAAGACTGACCCTACAGACCCTGAGAATAGACCATCTGTCCCAGCTCAGCCTTCCAAAAAGCTTAGACTTAGTCAGATACTAGTCAGGCAAACAACTTATATGACATTCTGCTTCACATTTACAGTTCCTTTTTTTTTTTTTTTTTTTTTTTTTTTTTTGTGATGGAGTCTTGCTCTGTCACTCAGGCTGGAGTGCACTGACATGATCTTGGCTCGCTGCAACCTCCACCTCCTAGGTTCAAACAATTCTCAAGCCTCAGCCTCTGGAAAAGCTGGGACTACAGGCATGCACCACCACACCCAGCTAATGTTTTTGTATTTTTAGTAGAGACATGGTTTCACCATGTTGGCCGGGCTCATCTCAAATTCACAGTCTCAAGTGATCCACCTGCTGTGGCCTCCCAAAGTGTTGGAATTATAGGCGTGAGCCACTACACCTGGCCACATTCACACTGTTCTTTAGTTCCTCCCTCATGAACTTCACAGGGTGAGTACCCTTGGTTTGGGGCAGACTTTAAGCATTCTAGGTCTCCAGACTTTAAACCCATCCAAAACCTCTCCTCCATTTCTAACCAAACCCATGAGCACACCAGGAAGTACCCTGCTGCCACCAGCAGCATGAGTTTCCCCTTCAAATAAGAGACCCTCAAGGAACTTGCAACAACTCAACAACTGTATTCCATCCATTCCCCTATTATAACAGAGTTATCTAAAACCAAGTGACAAATAGTTACTGTAGGAGTCACAGGGAGATCACAACTAATGCACTGAATTTCTTGGTGGAAGCTGTCTTCACACAGGTGACAGGGTACCATCTGTCTGGCTATTCAAAAGCTTAGGATGCGTGTCATGAAAATGCTGCTCCCATCTCTCAGGCAAATCTTGTTGCTATGCCTAAGAACTGTGTAGTGTGAGGCAATAGGAGGACTTCATCTTTTCAAATAAAAAACATCTAGTTACCCCATCCATAACTGAACAAGCAAAAGAGGACTAGTATCCTGGACAGACTGATAGCTGGTTGACCCAACTTCAGCTTCCTCTCTGCACTGATCCATTCTGTACAGTGCTACCACTTAAGAAGCCTCTTTTGAAACTACTTCCCAGCTCAAAATGCATCAGTCCTACAGAGTTACCTTCAAATCCCACAGCCTGGCATCTCCTACCTGACCCAGAGGTTTCTTCCTTTCCACCTCTTTAGTAATTGGTGGAAACTTATTCTATTCTATTTTAATATTTACAGTGCTCCTACAAGGTGCCTGTGCCGGACACTGAGGATACAGAGGTGAAGGAGGAGTCACCCGCCCTTAGTGAATTACCTGAGTGGAAAGGGTAGACCCAAAAGACAATTACACTACAGTACAGTGATAAAGGGCAGCAATGGATGCTGTGGGAAGGGACACAGAAGAAACAAACAGAATCCAGCCTGGACTATTAGGAAACATGCGACGGAGGTGGCAATGGAGCCATATCTTTGACAGAGGAAAGAACTGCTTTATAAAGGTAGGAAGACACTAAGGGGCTCTGGGGAGGGCAGTTCCAGCGATTCTTAGGAGTAAAAACCCTCCATTTTCTCTGAAAGCCTGGATTCCTCTGCTAACCGTAACAAGCATGCCCCATTATTATTGTTGTCACTGTAAACCAGAAAGCATCTGAGACAAATCTCAACCCATTTTGAAGCTTATTTTGCCAAGGTTATGGACAGACAGCCCAGGAAGGTTCTGAGACCATGTGCCCAAGGTGATTAGGTTACAGCTTGGTTTTATATGTCTTAGGGAGACCTAAGATATCCATCAATGTGTATGTGGTAGATCCCAGTCTGGTCTGGAAAGAGAGGAAAACTCAAAGTGGGTGGGGGACTTCCAGGTCATAGGTGGATTCAAAGACTTTTCTGATTGGCACTTTGTTGAAAGAGTTATTATCTAAAGACCTGAAATCAACAGAAAGGAGTGTCTGAGTTAAGGTAAGCGGTTATGGAGACCAAGGTTTTTATTATGTGGATGAAGTCCCAGAGATGGCCACCCCCAGAGGCAAATGTTTCCTATTCAGATCCTTAAAAGGCACTAGACTCTCAGCCAATCTCTTCAGGATCAGAAATAAACCTGGAAAGGGAAGGGGATTCTCTACAGAATGTAAACATTCCCTACTAGAGACGGCATTTCAGGACCATTTTAAAATACGTCAAAGAAATATATTTTGGGGTAAAATAGTAATCTGATGTCTTTCAGGGCCCTGCTATCAGTTATGTGATGCTAAAGAGTCAGGTTAGAATTTGGTTTCTTATTGCTACCAAGAGTCTGTTCTGTTCTGTCAGCCTAAGGATCTCTATTTTAATGTTCATGCTGCTCAGTTGTGTGCCAACTCCAAAGGGAGGGGAGCATAATGAGGCCTGTCTGACCTCCACCCACCCACTTTCCCATCATGGTCTAAGCTAGTTTTTCAGGTTTTATTGGGTTCCCTTAGCTGAGAGAAGGATCCCTTCAGCCAGTTGAAGGACTTACAATTTTAATTTTGGTTTATATACCTTCCTGAGCTCCCACTATTTGCCAAGCAGGACACCCTTTAAATCAGGAGTGTCTACTGGGTTTTCTGTTTGGCCAGAAATTTTTAAATAATTTAAAAATTAAAGAAATCAGGGGTTTCCAATCTTTTGGCTTCCCTGGGTCACAGTGGAAGAAAAACTGTCTTAGACCACACATAAAATACACAAACAACAGCTGATGAGCTTAAAAAAAAATTCATAATGTTTCAAGAAAGTTCGCAAATTTGTTTTGCACTGCATTCAAAGCCATCCTGAGCTGCATGCAGCCCATGGGCCACAAATTGGACAAGCTTAAATAATGTCATTTAATCCTCACAAACATCTCTATAAGACAGGTACTACTATCCCCATAAAGGAAATCTGGCCCTTCAAGGGATAAATGATCCATATAGCTGGGATCTGAACTCCAGTCTGTCTGACTCCAAAGTTCTTGTTCTTTCCTACCCAACACCCTTGTGACCGCCTCTATCACAAGATCAGATGTGAATATCAAGTGCAAGCTATAAACAAACCGGGGGAGGGTGGGGGGAGGAACACATTTTACTCTCACTTCAAGTGAACAAAGGAAAGTTTCCTGGCGGATAGACAGAATTTCTCTAAATTTTTCTAAATGGAAAGGGAATAAAAGTCTTATAGAAAAAATAATGATTTGAACGGAATCAGAAGAGAGGAAATGCAAGGCCTGGCCCACGTAAATGTTTGACCAGCGCATCCGATTTGACAGGAGTGTGAGAAGCCTGATATGGTGCTTAGGAAGGAACACTATGAAAGTGAACTACATGGACTCAAATTCAGACTCTGCCACTTCCTGTCTAACTTAGAGCAAGTGAATCAACCTCTCTGTTCCTCACTTGTTAAATGAGGATAACAAATAATACTTCCTCTTAGGCTGAAAACAATGCCCAGCATATTGCCAGCACCCAATAAAGATCAGCCTTCCTCACTTTCTCAGTGTTTCTCCTTCAACTCCATCATTATCATCATCATCACCAGAGGGTGATGAGCTGGCAAAGGCCCCTTCTAGACTGTGGAAGGCCTTGAATGAATGTTTCAGTTTCACTTCTGTCAGCAGAGAACTAAGGCAAAGGAGTCCAGCAGCTATCTTTGTTCATGTGGTGAGCTCACTGATCAAACTGTCTTCTTTGTACCTTTCCCAGTGTCAAACACAGCTTACTCGAAAATACCTGAAGACAAAATACCACCTGCCTTATTTATGCAACTGCTCTTGGAAGGCACCAAGAATAAGAATACAGTGGAAAATCTGGCTGCAACACCAGTTCCTGATCTACTTCAGATCCCAGTCCTCTTGGGAATCTAAGTTATAGACCCTCACCCTAGAAAAATGTACTTACCCATAAAATCTTGCAGGTTTCCAGATGCCTAGCAGAATCCCTAGTTTAATGGAGCCAAGGAGAGTCCCCTTACAATAATTAAGAAACCACACTATCATCCGACTTCTTAGAGCCTACCAACCAAACATTATTAAAGAAATAAGAATATGCACAATGATTCCAATAGAGTGTTCTTTATAAGAGCCCCAAAATGGAACAATCTAAATGTTCATCTAATGAGGAATGATTAAAGACATTATGGTACACTGATACAAAAGAATGTCCTGCAGCCACTAAAACTTACAATGTATTTTTATTATCTATAACTGAACAAAGGGAGAGGATGCAAACAGTCCCACTGCCATAAAAAAACACGCATATCAATAAAAAAGGTCTGAGCAGATATACTCCAGGGTATTCACGCTTTGCTGTGTGATGCAATTACAGGAGTATTTGCTTATCTTTTATTCAACAGTAAACATGTATTGCTTTGTATTAATATTTTTAAAGGCTATTTTTACATTTTTAAGAACTCATGCTATGCATGAGTTCTTAAAACTGCCTCAAATATAAAACTGTTTTATGATAAGCTTGTTTCATAATTCGAGAGCCAGGCCCCTTATACGACGTCTAAGAAATGCCTACCTCTGTGCTACACTTTAGTCCCTAAGAGAAGAAGCTGTGGTGAAGTTTCTGGGACTTTTAAGCTTTTTGCAGGAGAAAATAAAGTTCTATGTTTGTGTTATCTGATAAACCTAAAACACTTCTTCTGCCTGCAGAACCCACAGAGAATAAGTAGGCTCCCTTGGGCTTCTCAAGGTAAATAACTAAAATATAAAGCAAGGGGAGTGGCTGGATAAGGGAGAGAGGGCAGCTGGTGCCAGAGGCACCCTCTCTCAGCCCTCCATTTCCTAGGGCCTAGAGTGAGTGCCTTCAAGAAGAAAAGAGGCCAACAGAAAATGACTTGGGCCTGGAAGATATGGCTTTATCATGAGGGCCCAGATATTTCTCCACTAATAAAATGAAAACTAGTTTATTTAGAATACTCTTAGCTAGAAGGAAGTAAGTTTTTATAAAGCTGGGAAAAGTAAGGTACTCCTATATACTCTGGTCCTCACAAGTCCTAGGAACTGGTATTAGCCAAACCAGCCTACAGCAGGTCTAAGCTGCTGGGCCCTATGGAAAAGCTGGGGGAAAACACTCACTAGGCCCAGATGGGTAAACTATTCCATGTGCCATCTTGGAATTAAATGAACTATGTGGGCCATGATAAACCAACTATTTTGTACATATGAAGACAAGGGGAACACAGTCAAATCCTGGTTCCCCAAGTCAGTTGTGACTTTGAGCAACAAACTCTTATTTGTTAAGTCTAAGTTCCTCACCTGAAAAACAGGTTGTTCTGGGGATTAAGCCCCAACTCACAAGTACAAACACTAACAAGCACTCAGTACATAAGAACCATGCACCCAGCATTGAGCCAAGTTTCACATTCGTAATTTAATTTAATTCTTACAAAGATTCCACCAACTGGTATTAGAATGTTAAGTTTATAGGTGAAGAAAGAAACTGAGGCAAGGAATTAAGTAAATTTCCCAAGGTATATAGCTTACAAGTGGGAAGCCAGAGCTCTAATCTGGCCAGCCCAGCTCCAGTGATGCATTCTTCACTGCTAGGCCCATTTATTTAGATATGTAAGGTTCTATCGCTATGCCTCGGCTCATCATCTATAAAACTGAACTAATGCACTGTGCTTCCAAGGTTACTGTAAAGTTTAAATCAAATAACCTATATGGTACCAAATGTAATACAAGTAGATCTAGTAGGAAAAGTTTTTTGTCCAGAGACCTGATTTGAAATCCCAGCTCTGCCATCCACTCCACAAATGGTCACAGATGAGTTACCCACTTTCACTGGGCAACAGTCTCCACAGCGGTAAAACTGGATTCACTCACTCACTCATTCATTTATTCATTCTCTCAAAATATGTGTTGTGTATCTACCATACACCAAATGTTATCTATATCCTAGCACTACAGCAACAAACACAAGGGACAAGATCCATGCACACTTGTGGGGATTACTTTTTAACAGGGAAGGCAGAATAATAAACATGTAACATGCAAGTAAACATATAACAATGCAAGATGGTTATGGGTAGTAAACACATAACATGCAAGACGGTTGTGGGTAGAACCGAGGAAAATAAAGCAGGGTAAGGGGAACATGGAATGTCAGGGATGGGCAGGGGTGCCTTGCTATCTCATAAAGAACTGTCAAAGAGCACCTCACTGATAGGATGACATTTGAGAAAAGGCCTGAAGGGATCAGGGACACCAGAGAGAAGAAAGTGCAAAGTTGGCCTGGGCATGCTAGAAATTTCAACTGCATGTGAAAAAATGCTCATCATCACTGGTCATTAGAGAAATGCAAATCAAAACTACATTGAGATACCATCTCAAGCCAGTTAGAATGGCGATCACTAAAAATCTGGAGACAACAGATGCTGGAGAGGATGTGGAGAAATAGGAACACTTTTACACTGCTGGTGGGAGTATAAATTAGTTCAACCATTGTGGAAGAGAGTCTGGCAATTCCTCAAGGACCTAGAAATAGAAATTCCACTTGACCCAGCAATCCCATTACTGGATATATATCCAAAGGATTATAAATAGTTCTATTATAAGGATACATGCACACAAAATGTTCATTGCAGCACTGTTTACAACAGCAAAGACTTGGAACCAGCCCAAATGCCCATCGATGATAGACTGGACAAGGAAAATGTGGCACAGATATGCCATGGAATACTATGCAGTCATAAAAAGCAATGAGTTTGTGTCCTTTGTAGGGACTTGGATGAACCAGGAAACCACCATTCTCAGCAAACTGATATGAGAACAGAAAATCAAACGCATGTGCCCACTCACAGGCGGGTGTGAACAATGAGAACACACGGATACAGGGAGGGGAACATTTCACACTGAGGTCTGTGAGGGGGACCTAGGGGAAGGGCAGTAGTGGGCGGGGAGTTGGAGAGGGATAACGTGGGGAGGAATGCCAGACATAGGTGATGGGGAAGAAGGCAGCAAACCACATTGCCATGTATGTACCTATACAAAAATCCTGCATGTTCTTCACATGTACCCCAAAACCTAAAATGCAATAAAATATATGTCAAAAAAAAAGAAAAGAAATTTCAACTGCAGGGTCAGTACCTGTGGAGGGGAGGAAGGAGAGTGTGGGGCAGGATAAGATAAGGTGAGAGTATGGCCAGGGTGATGCTACAGGACTTTGCAGGTCCTTATCTGGATTTTTACACTGAGTGAAAAGGAAAGGCTTTGATTTGGGGGCAGGAACAAGAACTGACTTACATTTTTAAAAGATCATTGACTACTGTGTGGAAAATGCATTACAGTGAGGAAAGGAGGGAAGCCCAGAAGCCAAAGAGGAGAGGCCTGCAACATCCAAGTGAGATAAGAGAGGCAAACTGAAGCCGTAGCAGCAATAAGGTCCTGAGGATTGGTCAGGGATGGAAGACACACAGAAGGCAGAGCTACACAGAGGCAGCCAGGGAGGGAGAGGAGAACCGAACTCTCAGTGGCATCATCTGGAAGCCAAGTGAGCCAAGGAAGGAGGGATCAACACATCAAATATTCCTGCGGTCTGAGCAAGATGAAGACTGAAAATGGATCCTTAGATTCGGCAAAGTGGAAGCTGTTAGTGACAGGCAAACTGTTTCAGTGGAGGAGTTGATGAGATGACTGAGAGTCTAGTCTCAATGGGTTTAAGAGAAAAAGGAGACTGGAAAGCAATACTAATGGAGATAAAGAAAAAGCACAAAAATAATGACTTCATAGAGCAAGTTAAAAGGATGCAGTAGATGCAGTTTTGACTTTGGAATCATATTAATATTATCTATATTCAAAAATTTAAATCAACAAGAATAGGATTTTAAAAACCTCTAAAATTAAATACAAATAGAAACCAATGAATCTAATTGTGTTTCAAATGACTAACACAAGGACAGCTGTACAAAGAATGAAACCAAACAACTTCAAGAACTTACTATTGATAAACTTTTAGCCAAAAAACAAAGAGAACTACTTTAATAAAAAATCTTGATCTCTCCCAGTGGGTTCATTTTTTCACAGTGGAAAGGGTGGAGTAATTCTGGAACTATGTGCATATATCACCAAATTGAGTAAATTTGCAGATATGGTGATGTTATTAAAGCCAGGGTTCTCACTGTTGGAGATGGGAAATAAAAATATGGAAGCAGGAAAAACAAGAAAGAACCCAGTGAGTCTGGACCGGAATTAAAGGCACCATTGTAAAGTACTAATTTTTTTAAAAATAATTACACATTTACACACACACACAGCCTGCTAAAGGGCCTAGACACAATGATACCCTCATAGCAATGAACACAGCTAGCACCAAATCTTGGTTGTTACATATCATTCCTCACTAAAAGGAATCAAGGCTACTTAGCGAAATGGCTTTTTCAGGACAGGAGCAGTACAAAGACAGCACAGAAAATCTATTTTGTCCCAGAAAATAAGGAAGTGCTCCCAAAAAGATGGAGACATGTCAAAAGAAACGGCCACTTACCAAATCTGGGACAATATAATATGAACATCAGAATGGATAACAGTCCACTGAATAAAATAAGAATCTTCAAGCCCATATTGATCAAAAACAAATAAACAAGAAATACATTAATAAAATAAATTTAATAGAGAATGTGTCCTTCTAGTAAACGTTACTTAATACAAATGAAAAAGGAACCTGAGAAAAAAATGCTAGTGTTAGAAAAAAAATCATCATAGTAACATTTGACTCAGGAATCAATAGAAAACTCATGGTAGAAGCCTGAAGAGGAACAGAATTCTTACAAAGTATCTTCTATGAATTATTTATTATACACCTTAATATAATTTACATTGGAGAAAACTGACAAACATTATCTTAAGGAAGTGATCAAAATAGTACCACCAAAAATAGGATTGATATTGTGGGCCTCCTTAAGAAAATACCGTAAGAACAAAATAATCTCTTATGTAGCATTCTTTCCAAAATTGTATGGCCAATGAAATCTAACCAATCTAATCTAATCATGAATTGAGTGATCAGGAAAGAACAGACAATCCCAAAGTGAGGGGCTAGCCTGAACTATTCAAGTACATTCACTCACATCATGAAAAGAAGAAAGGGTGAGGAACTACTCCAGATTAAAAGAGAACGGAGATACATGACAACTAAATGTAATGTGGGGACTGGATCCCGGATCAGGATCAGGATCCAGAATAAACTGTCATAAAAGATATTAGTGAATCAATTACCAAAATTTAAATATAGGCTGTAATATTATATAACAGTATATTAGACAACACTGTTTGTGATTGTGGTAACAGTACCATGGTTATGTACAAGAATATCCTTGGACTGAGGAACTACACCCTGAGTTATCTAGGAAGAAAGGAACATGATAGCATCAATCCACTCTCACAGGGCTCAGCAAGATAATAGTGCTGGTGTGTGTACAGACAGGGAAAAAAACAAATGTGGCAAATGCTAACAACGGATGAAAATGGGTGCACAGTAAGCTGTAGTCTCAAAACAAAATTTTACCTAGCACATAGCAAAGGTTTCTTTCATCCCTCCTCTGGCCATCTTTAACTCTTTGATATACTTTTTAACTGATAAAAATTTTGCTTGGTTGATCAGATTGTTCAGTTGCCAACATTTAAAACACATGAGTTTTCACACACACACACACACACAAATCCATCTTCTCTGGAAAATGTCTGAGATGTAAGAACTAGCAACCATGTGACCAGTGCTGAGGGGCAGCGCCTCCTAGCTAGCTTCACTCATGTACCTCGCCAACCTGGCCCTGAGGCGTCTAAACTGGACTCCTGCTTTGTAACCATGCCAACCACAAGCCATATGGAAGTGGTCAATGGAAGGAAGCAGTGGCTAGTGTGGCTCTACTATCACCTCAAGGGGTGAGAGATAAGTAAGGCCAAGGAGTTAGCTCCTCCTGTGCCTCTCCGAGAAGTCCTGGGTCAATTGCTTATGTCTTAGGACACACGCACCTCACCCTACTTACCGCTGAGAAATAGCTTTTCCAATTTCTCCAGCAGCTCAGCACATTGATTCAGCTGTTCCTGGAAACCCTCAGCCACGCAGCAATCCACGTCGCTGGCCTGCAGCAACTCCTCAAATGCCTTAATCATAGTATTCATGCGTTGACGGGAGATGACACAGATGCCATGGCCATCCTTAATCTGCTGCCGTTGAAGGGAGAGCTCCCTGGCTTGGGACTGAACTAATGAATCGTATCTGATAAAAGAAGGGAAAGAAAATACTTGGACCATTTTAGAATTGAATTTTTGTGACCTTAACGCTAATTGGAAAAATGACAGAGTACAATTTTTGAAAGCCTGCAGCTGTACAAGTATACATACTTTTAGAAAAATTGAAACTGCACAAGGTCACTCCTTCTTTGATTTCACACAGCCAACAAATGCTGGAACAAAGATTCTTCTGCAACATTTTTAACCTTATAAAGCCCCCAATTAAAGTACAGATTGGCAAGGACTCAGGCAAAAAATTAGTTTCCATACTCTTTAAAAATACTATTCTGAATTGTAGAAACAAGAGCCCCAAGGGTCAAAGGACCCACCAAAAATTCTCATGAAGTGTGGTAAAAATTAAGTGTACGGCAAGGAAAAAAAGATGGGACTCTCTCCTCCCGAATGAAATGTCAGTGAATAATCACGATGCTAACTACCGTTTATTGAGGGTCTAGGCCCTGTCAATAACTGAACTCAGTGCTTTATGTATTATCTGGTCCTCTCGGTCTTCCAACAAATGTATGAATGCCCCCTTTTACAGAAGAAGAAACTGACTGCAAAGCTAGTTAAGTGGTAAAGATTTCGGATTCCAACACAATTCTCACTTCGAAGCTCATTATGCAACATTACTTTCTCATCACCATGTGCCATCTTTTCCTTATGTGCGCCCATAAGAGAAAGGCACCGAGAAACACACAGGTCACTCGTGTAAACTGGCCACAATAACCTTGTTCCGGAGAGTAGCCTGGCAAAGATGCTGACACTTCGGTTCAACATAATGTTTCTTCTTCCTGGAAATGACAACACTACATGGGCTGGAGGTCGGTCACCTTCCATAGAGTGTGCACATGCAGATCACATGATACTGGCATTAAAGGTGGGGGCCGGTATCATGTGAGTACTGGAGTAACAGGGGTAACTCATGAGTAACATGAGTAAACATGGGTATTGGAGTGGGATAATGTGGGCTTGAACCCTGCGATGGCTCTGACCAGCTCTGTGAATGCTTTCTGCCAAGTCACAGCAGCTGCTTTAAGGCTCAGTTTCCTTATTTATAAAAACGAGTTTAGGAACACCTCCGTTTCAGGTGATTTTGAGGATTAGATAAGAAAAGTGCCAACCAGGGACCTGAGACAATAGCCTTTCAATAATTATAAGCTTCCTTCAATCTCACTGCTTTGGGAAGTCTTGAAAAATTTATCCTGGCTCCTAACAATTCAGAACAATGTGTTTGACTCAAATTAGTGACAAATGAAGGTCATCTTTACAAATGATCCCACTTTTGCCATATCTCATGAAGCAAAACTATATATATCTATGCCCATAAAGCATTATCTTCATGACCTAAGAATTCTTCTCTTTCAACACAGGCTTATTCTCTAAGATGACCTTAAAGGGTAAAGATATGGAAAATATTTATATTCCTCCTACCTTGCCTAGACATCAGCTTTAGTTTCACAGCACAGTGAAAGCCAGTAACAGAGTCCAGGAGTACACACCGCAGTTCAGCAAAGGCACTATCACTCACCAAGTGACTGTTATGAAACCTTTACCCTGAGCCCCCAACTTGAGGAGGGTGAAATCTGCCCTGCCAATTTTTAGAGCACCCAAGACTCGTAACTGACGTTCACATGTGTGGCCGCTGTTCCTCTTCTTTGTGGCCTCACCTCTCACTTCTTCACAGGACCTGGCTGCCTGAACCCTACCATCAAGCCTTCCCCAGAACACACTCCACCCATCACAGAGCAGCATTCTCTTTTAGCTCACAGGCTTTTACCTAGTGGCAATCCTGGGGGACAACAGGCTTAAATGGGGAGAAGGCAGAGGTGGAATGTACCTGGAAGGTGAGAGATCTCTGAACTTATTCTGCATATTATGAATCTCACTGAGGAGTTCCATGTTCAAATTCTGCTCCTTCTGCAGCTCGTATTCCTGTTCCTCCAGCTGCTGTTTGAGGTTCTCTGGCATTCTGCCATCCATCATCTCTGGGGCCAGCGGATGGAGGATTTTCATGTGTTTTACATATCGCACTTGGTGCAAACTTGAAAAGGTCATTTCTTCCTCATCAGAACCGCCCTTGGGCTTGTTCAAGCCATCCTGGGTCCCCTCTGTCCCACACAAAACTGTAATAATGGCCTCGCTGCACTGGGAGTGCTTTTGAAGATGAAATATGAAATTCTGGTAGCCTTCTAGCTCAGTTTCCAAGTCATGGATTTTTTGTTTTAAGTATTCTGTCTCATTTGAGGTATCAATGCTCTCTGACTGATCAGTCCCCATCACACTGACTTTAACAGAAGGCTGACTCTTGGAACTCAAACAAGTAGCTATTGAAGTTGGGCTCAGAACATCTTCAGGATTTTCTTTGCATGATGGCAAGATGGCAAGGTCATCAGGTGGGCAAACATCAGAGTCTGAAAATCAAATACATTTATGTCAATATCTCTTTTACTAAAATCCAACCCCTCTCTCCTTCCTCACAGCCATAGCCAAGCCAAGACCACTGCAGCGGCCTAACACACCTCCCTCAAAAAGGCCCTAGTCTTTCCCTCCTACCCCTTAATCACCCTCTTCCTCAGAATGACTGTTCCAAAAAGTAAATTTAACCATGATAAACCCACAGACATACGCCCTAAAATTCATCCATATTCCCACTGTCTACATGAAACCTTCCATGATCTAGTTCCACTGGCACCACTATGGAGATTCCTACAAAATTACTCATGATTTCCTCCACATAGCATGCTGCTTCATGCCTCCATGCTTTTGTATGGCCTGTGCACTCTGCCCAGAACATCCTCAGCCCTCTAGTCTACTCCTACCTAATGAACTCTTTCCATACCCAGATGTAATTTTCCTTCCTCTGCAAGCCCACTGCCAAACTATGCAATAGTCACAACTCGCTGTGGTTCTGTAGCACTTTGTACATATCACTCAAGACAAATATACTATGCACTGGGTGCTAAAGCAAGACTTTTAAGTGGCTTATTTATTGATTCACATAGCAATTAGCTATCTGAGTGCCTCTCTCCCTCACCAGACTGCATGCTTCTCCACAGCAGGGATGTGGCCTTTCATTTGCACATTCTCAGCATCTAGTGCAGTACCTAACCCAGATCAGACGTCAGTGTCAGTGTTGACAAATACTGAGAGACTGTGAAGCAAGAGTAAGGAACAATAATTCTAAATATCCATGACACGTGAGAGTCTTCTCATTTTCATGCCTAACAGTTTCCAGGAGATGCCAGGACATCTCCTTTAGTGAGGTGTTTTACTCACAGCCCTGCCAGGAAATATTTCCTAACAGCTATTAAGAGCTAAACCCTTAGAGATGCAACCAGACTTGTTTAAGAAGTGGAGTGGTGTAGCAGAAAGAATATGAAGCTTCGAAGGCTGCATAGACTGAGGCAAGTGACTTACTATCCAAGAGCCTCAGTTTCCCCGTGTCTAAAATGTGGAAAGAGATGTCTCATATGGTAGCAGTGAGGCTTCATTCAAGCTCAGGCCTGACTCCAGAGCTTCTGTTCTTAACCACTATGCCGCACTGCTGGCTGCCCAGGGAAAGTTCCGCTCAATAGAGACAGCTGTCTGAATACTTAAGAGGCAGTGGAATGTAGGAGTAAAACCTGCCTTTGAAATTCAACAGACATGGTTTCAAACTCTGGCTCTGCCACTTAGGCAAGTTACTTGACCCTCTGAGCCTTAGTAGCTTTATCTGTAAAATGGAAAGAACGTCATTCACTGTGAAAAGTTGTTTGTTTTTAGCAATTATATGGAACAATATCTGCAAAAAGAAAAAAAATGGCTAGCACAGTATCTGGCACATAGTAGTGAAGGAATCCAAATAACAAAAACATCCTCTAACCATTTGAAGACAGAGGAGACGCTCATCACTGGAGGCATGCATGCAAAGGCTCACCTAGAAAAATGCTACAAAAGCAACAATGTGAGTTGGACGGGGTGACCTAGGAGATCTCTCAGAAAGAAATTCACACAAAAATCCTTATCAGACTGCATGTCCCAATTTCTGGTTCTGCAATCTGCTCCTTGTGACTTTAGATACACTCTTGTCTCTATGATGCAAATACCGTAAAATATGGTATTTTTTTTTAGAAAGCAGCTGCTACACAACCTAAAGGAAGCATTCCTAATACCGTATTTTTATTGGACACAATTTTTTATGATAACTAGTCAATAAGAGCCTTGAGAATGGAGGCCATATCATCCAAGTCTGTTTCTCCAGTATCTGGCACAGGGCCTGAGAAGGAGAATATACACAGCAAGTACTTCTGGCTGAACAAGAAAGAGAAAGGGGAGCAGGGGAGGGAGATATCTCTCAGTAAGGCTTTGTTCCAGTGAATCACCTTCCAAGACAGGAAAACATCTTTGCTGTAACAACTTGATGATGATAGAATTTGGTCTATACTTCATGGCAAGAAGCATGTTCACTCATGGAAATAAAGATTAGTCTCAGGACTTTCCTTAAGTAATTATGAGGCATCACTAGTATCCCCATTTTACAGAAGAGGAGGTTGAGGCTTAGGGAGCTTAAGAATTAGCTCAGGGTTCAGGGTAAGTAAGCAGTAGAGCCCTTCCTCAAAGCCTGGCGGTCTGCCTCTAACATGCTGAACGCTGCTTCCCACCGTAACACTCCTGCAATGGAACCTCCTGTACCAGGGTGCATGAGCAAAGAGAGTTAGTTCTTAACCCTCAGTGTGAAGGCCAGGATGCCTATGAAATCCTTTATTCACATCCCAAGTATCTGTCAAGGGCCTCGTGAAAAAGAAACAGCAGTGAAGATGTCACACACAGCATCCAGCCTCAACTGGGCAACAATTAAGAGGTGGAAGTGGCTGGGCGCGGTGGCTCAAGCCTGTAATCCCAGCACTTTGGGAGGCCGAGGCGGGTGGATCACGAGGTCAAGAGATCGAGACCATCCTGGTCAACATGGTGAAACCCCGTCTCTACTAAAAATACAAAAAATAAGCTGGGCATGGTGGCGCGTGCCTGTAATCCCAGCTACTCAGGAGGCTGAGGCAGGAGAATTGCCTGAACCCAGGAGGCGGAGGTTGCAGTGAGCCGAGATCGCGCCATTACACTCCAGCCTGGGTAACAAGAGCGAAACTCCGTCTCAAAAAAAAAAAAAAAAGAGGTGGAAGTTCAGGCAGACGCAACTCATGTGCAAAGTTCTGGAAGCACAGTCAGAAAAATGAAAGATGTTCAGTCATGAAGGGAAGTCCTGACAGGGAAAGGGAAGCTGTCGACTGTTAAGAAGTCTTTATTAATAACTATGAAGAAGACATCAAAAGATCTCCCTAAGACCATTTATTAATATTTGCATTATAAGAAATACTGTAGTTCTACACCACTCAACAATTCAGCTAAGGCGGTCTTTATTGCCTGGTAGAGCAGCTTTCTACTCAAAGCCCAGAACATGCAGAAGCATGTGACCATGTATTCACTGCAGTGACTCTGGGCCTTGGAAAAATATACACCACAGGGAACAGTTTGTATACCACAACTCAGTATTTCTCCAGAGACTGGTGTTTCCATGGCCATCCATGACAAATTTAGGATTCTTGAGGACAATTATTTCTAACAGAGTGAATTAGATCTGGATTAATAGTGATTTTTTTTTTAATGAAGGAGGAAAAGATATAATGTAATAAGAATGTAGGCATTTGTTCATTCTGGTTGAAGGAGATCATGAGTATTTGCTATATTACCTTTTGTGCCTACTGTATGCTTCCAATACTTTATAATTTTAAAAAGAAAAGAATATAACTTTTTTTCTGTGCCCTCACCCACATCTCCGCACCTTTTCCACTGATCTGCCTGGCAAACCCCACAAACCCAGTCACTCAGCCTCAGGGTCTCCTCTGACCCACTCCTCCAGGCACATGGGCCAACGTGAGCACACCTCAGCAACAGGCAGCCCCACGCTGAATACTGACCACAGGTTGGGACCGTGGTCTCCTCTGAGCTGTGGGGTCCCTGAGAGCAGGCTGTGTCTTTTCATGTTGAACCACCAGAACCCAGTCCACTGCCTGGTAGAGAAGCATGCGGACACACGGACGGGTGAGCTCTGACATCCTATTCTACCTTAACTCTTCCCCTAGTTACCGGCTCGGTGACCCTGGGTCAATTACTTCCTAAAACCTCAGCTGCCCATGTGTTACACTGGAATGATAATAATGCCTCGAGAGGGCTGCTATGGGTTTAATAATAATTTTTAGATAAAACATCCCAAATGGTGCCTGGTGCATGGAAGCTGTTCAATACACACAGGGGTTGAATTCTGACCGATCTCGTAGCTTGTTTGCTGATCACTGTCCATTTCCTTGTCTCTCCAGGCAGATGTGGTTTTAATTCCTTTCTGCTCTCCTGGGCTGTCCTGGTAGGCTTCTCCCACTGAGGACTGAGCTACAGGCAATCACAAAGAGAAAGAAAATACATAAAACTGTAAGACTTGAAAGTTAGCCAAGCAACTGAGAAGAACACAAAGATACAACAGGGAAAATAAAAACACTGGGGAGGCAAAATGCAATTTATAAGATAAAATTAATCTATCGAGCTGCCATAACAGGACATAAAAAGCATAAATATACTGCAGCTTGTCTGAAATGGTTTAAGTCCAGGCCCTCAAAAAGCTGAGTGAGAAAATGGATTCTATCATTTCATGCCCATTTTTCCCAAGAAGAGAGAGGCCCTAGGGTTTCCTGGGCAACTGTCGAGGTAGCACCTGGGGTTAAGGCAGCCTGGTGTCTCAGTAAAAACTAAAAACAGTATTGAGTGCAAATGGCAAGCTAGGAGACAGCATGGTGGCTCACACCTATAATTCCAGCACTTTGGGAGGCTGAGGCAGAAGGGTCACTTGAGGCCAGAAACTCGAGACCAGCCTGGGCAAGATAGCAAGACCCCCATCTCTATACAATATAAAAAATTTAAATTTGAGTTTAAAAAAATGGCAAGCTGTGGGCAAAGTGCCAGGGACTCTGTTGAGCTAAGTTACCTCTGCCATAAAATCTTTCCTCCATGAAGGTCCCCACAACCCTGTACTGACTTAGTTAACTGCCACCTCTCCCAACCCCCACCAGACAGGGAGTTCTCATAGAGCAGAGACTGTATCTGATTTATTTCTCTCCTACCCCCAGTGCATGAGGCTGGAGAAGAAGCAGGTGCTCAGGTAATGTTCACTGAAGGAATGAGAAGATGCCTGGATGATGGCCGAATGGATCAGCAGAGGGTAGATAAGGAGATGGTGAGGGAAGAGCAATTCTACCAAAGGTCTTATTATCTGGAAACCTCAACTATGGTAAAACCAAAAGAAAACGTAAAATTAAATGGGACATACCTTTGGCTATGGATCATCATAAAATCCATACCAGAAGTATCAGACACTAGGCTTTGTGAAACAGTAAAGTACATGGCTTTGAAATTAGGCAAGCCGATTCCCACCTAGCTAGAAAAGTTCATCACTGTGTGACTGTAGCCAAGTTACTTTATCTCTGAAACTGGTGCCTTAATATAAGATGGTGGTAATTACTGTATTTGCCTCAAAGGACTATTGGGAAGACCCAATTAGATCATGTACTGAGAGTATATAGCAAGACTCAGTAAATAATAGGTGCTTGTTTTATTAACACCACAATATGTCCAAGACTCCAGAGTCATCTCCAATCCCTGAACCACTCTGGAAATCCTCAAATCTGATGCAGCCTTGCACCCTTCATTTGCAAGTCCCAAAGAACATTAATATCCTCTCTGAACATTCATCTCTCCCCGTCATTCTAAGTGAACCTGGGATGACCCCAAGGACACCGCTTCTCCTGCAGCCTTTGTGGTCATTTCCTTCCCAATAAATGTCTTTGCTCCTCACTTCCACTTCTAGATCATTTTCTCTCTTCCCTGAAAATTCCAGCTTTGCAGCTCATGCTTTCAGACTCTACCACAGACCACTCCATTTTACTGCAGTCATCCACAGTCCCAATTCACTGAATCCCTTGAGGTTAGGTGCCAACGTGGCTCCTAACTGCCTTCCTTCCCTATGTCGCTTTACGGTGTAATTCCTCAGAGCTACCTGTGCCTGCTGTCTCCAATCTCTCTCCTCCATTCTCTCTCTGGAACCCATGTCAATCAGGCCCCACCCACTCCACGGAAACAGCTCCCTTCAAGTACACCAATGATTTCCACATTTAAATCCCAAAGCCAATCCTCAGCCCTTGTCTTACCTGTCCTATAGCAATTATCTGACACAGCTAATCCCCTCCTTACTCAGCTTCTGGGAAGTCATCCTCTCTTGGCTCCTTCCTACCTCACTGCCTGGTCTTCTCAGTCTAACCTTTAACCTCTAGAGAGCTCCAGTTTCAATTTCTGGACCTTACTGCTATGGCTTCAAGTCATACAGCTATAAATATTACCAATATATTGCTATTTCCTAACTTTATATCTCTAGTCCAGGAACCTCTGCCCTTGACTCCAGCCTCATCTGTCTTCAGCTGCCTAACTGATATCTCCACCAGGATGGTCAACAGGCATCTCATATGTCCAAAGCAGACCCCGAATTGAGTCCCTCTCAAGCTTGAGTCTCATGCAGTCTTTCTCATCTCAGTGAATGACAACTCCATCCTTGCAAAGGTTCATATCCAAAGTGATCCTTTAAAGCAGAGGTTGGACTACCTTTCTTAAAGAGTCAAATAAGAAATACTTTAGGCTTTACAGGTCGTAGGGTCTCTATGGTAACTACTCAACTCGGCCATCATAGCACAAAAGCAAACAGACGATATGCAAACAAATGGGTGTGGCTGTGTTTCAATAAAACTTTATTTTCAAAAATAGGAAGTGAGTTGGATTTGGCCCACAGCATGTGGTTTGTCAACTCCTTTTTTTATTTTTTTGAGATGGAGTTTCCCTCGTCTTGGCTCCCCAAAACCTCTGCCTCCCGGGTTCAAGTGATTCTCCTACTTCAGCCTCCCAAGTAGCTGAGATTACAAGCACACACTACCACGCCTGCCTAATTTTGTATTTTTAGTAGTGACAGGGCTTCCCCATGTTAGCCAGACTGATCTCAAACTGCTGACCTCAGGTGATCAGCCCACCTCGGCCTCCCAAAGTGCTGGGATCCAGGCGTGAGCCACTGCGCCCGGCCTATCAACTCATACTTTACGGCTTAAGTCAGATTGGGACTCTGCTGCTCAAATCCCTCCAAAAGTCTCCAATCTTACCAAGTAAAAGAGTCCTAGAACGGCCTCTGAGAGCCTGCCTGATCTGCTGCCTTCCGGACATCATCTTCTATGACTCTCCCTCTTCCTCACTCCGCTCCAGCCACACAATCAGCTTCCTTACTATCATCCATCTTCCCCTGTTCACAGCAGCTCCAGGGCCTTTGCCTCCTTCCTTCTTCCCAAGATGACTAGTGCACTCATTTCCCCTTTCCCTTCAAATGCCACCTCACCACGGAGGCTTTCTAAGCATCCATGACATGAGCAAATCCTGCTCCTTCTCCACATTCCCCACACCCAAATCCTGCTTCATTCTTTTCCACAGCACCTATTTTCTCATGTTATACGTATGCTTATCTTTCTGTCTTCCCCCTGACCCTACACACACACACAACAAACACACAAGAATGTAAGCTAGACACAGACTTCATCTGCTTTGTTCACTCCTCTCTCCTCAGTGCCTAGAATAGTGCCTGGCACACAGGAGAAATGAAAACACAAATAAAAGGTTATTTTATGGTTCTTGTTATGGTGCTGTAGCCATATGCTCACAGAAGTTCAAAATTAGGAGTCAACATATGCACTTTTGTGGATTCCTGAGCCCCGAGAAAATGATGTAAAATGCTACTCATATGCTCACCTGCATCATTCTGTGGGAGGGCTCCCAGCTTTCTTTAGGTTCCAAAATCTCTAAGCATCACTGTCCTAGACTAGAGGATGCCACTAGACACTATTCCTCCAAGTCTCCGGATACTAACTTTTTAGATACATTTTAACACAGGGGCTCCCTGTTGTCTTGCCTTCCAAGAGAGCAGAGCCAGCAGAGTGAAAGAGGGTGGGGACGGAGCGGGGGAAGATGGCGCGGTAGAAGCAACTCAGGATTGCAGCTCTCAGTGAAGACGCAGAGGGTGAGCTCACGCCACATTTCCAGACGGATCTTTGTTGCCCACAGAACAGGGAAATTCCCAGATGTAGGAGAGACACGGCCTGTAATCCCATCACTTTGGGAGGCTGAGGCGGGTGAATCACGAGGTCAAGATATTGGGACCATCCTGATCAACATGGTGAAACCCCGCCTCTACTAAACACACAAAAAATTAGCTGGGCATGGTGGCACGTGCCTGTAATCCCAGCTAGTCGGGAGGCTGAGGCAGGAGAATTGCCTGAACCCAGGAAGGCAGAGGTTGCGGTGAGCCGAGATCACGCCATTGCACTCCAGCCTGGGTAACGAGAGCGAAACTCCATCTCAAAAAAAAAAAAAGGAGAGACAAGTGACGCCAGCGCAGCTGTCTTGGCTGACGTGGCCGCTTCAGCCGCAGCGCAGCAGCACACTGCACAAAACACGCTGTTCTGGGTGCTCTGTTAAACCGGCAGTTTGAGATTTGGGAGGGCAGATTAGCATATTCATCTGATTAAACGGGACGTGGACAGTGAGCCAGGCCAGGAGATTCCCAGGAAGTGTATTGTGAGCTGGAGCAGTGGGTCGCTGCACGGGGAATCACACAGATCCCGGTGCCCTTTCAGCAGGCAACTGAAACACCTGGGAGAGAGTCGACCGTTTGACTTAAAAAAAAAAACAAAAGGGCTCTGAGGCAGGGAGTGAGGTGATTAGGCTTGACGGGTCCCACCCCCACAGGGACAAACAAAATGGCAATTCAAAACGCTCAGGGTTGAGAGTTTCACTGAGGGCACAGCTGAACCCAGGACGGTGCAGCTCGGTGGGGGAGGGGCGCCCGCCATTACCAAGACATTCCGCCCCTACTGAGGTACTCTCCCATTGCTGATGCAGCCTGCCATTGCCGAGGCAACCCACCATAACAGAGAGACTCTGCCAACAGGGCGGAGCCCATGGCAACAGGGTGGAGCCCACAGCAGCCAGGCGGACCCCACAGCAGCAGGGCGGAGCCTCGGCAAATAGTGACTAAACTGTCTCCTAGCTGGGCAGGACAGTGCAATGGATACTCATAAATAAATCCCAAAATCCCCAAGACACAGCATCTGAGGGAAAAAAGGGGTTTTATGAGTTCTGCTGCAGCAGACTTAAACGTACTTGCCTAGCAGCCCTGAATGAACAACAGAGCTCACAGTTCAGCACTTGAGCTCCTATAAAGTACAGACCATCTCCTCAAGTAGCTCGCTGACCCCCGTATACCCAAAGACTCACCTCAAAAAAGACTGATCAGACTGACATTTGGCGGGCATCATTCTGGGACAAAGATAGCAGAAGAAGAAACTGGTAGCATCCCTCACTGTTCCGCAGCTGCTACAGGTGTACCCCAGGCAAGCAGGGCCTGGAGTGGACCTCAGCAGTCTTACAGGAGAAGGGCTAGACTGTTAGAAGGAAAACTAAAAGACAGAAATACTTCATCATCAACAATCTGGGCCTCCACTCAGAGACCAATCGAAAAATCAGCAACTACTCAGACAACAGGTGGATAAATCCACAAAGATAGGAAGAAACCAGCGCAAAAAGGAGGAAAACACCCAAAACCAGAACACCTCGCCTCCTACAAAGGACCAAAACTCCTCACCAGCAAGGGAACAAAGCTGGACGGAGAATGAGAGTAATGAAATGACGGAATCAGACTTCAGAAAGTGGGTAATGAGAAACTTCTGTGAGCTAAAAGAACATGTTCTAAATCAATGCAAAGAAACTAAGAACGTTGAAAAAAGATTTGAGGAAATGATAACAAGAATGGACAACTTAGAGAGGAATATGAATGAATTGAAGGAGCTGAAAAACACAACACGAGAACTTCACGAAGCATGCACAAGATTCAACAGCCGAATTGACCAAGCAGAAGAAAGGATATCAGAAGTCGAAGATCAACTCAATGAAATAAAATGAGAAACTAGGATTAGAGAAAAAAGCGCAAAAAGGAAGGAACAAAGTCTCCAAGAAATGTGGGACTATGTGAAGACACCTAATCTACGTTTGATAGGTGTACCAGAATGTGACGAAGAGAATGAATCCAAGCTGGAAAATACTCTTCAGGATATTATCCAGGAAAATTTCCCCAACCTAGCAAGGCAGGCCAATATTCAAGTCCAGAAAATACAGAGAACACCACAAAGATACTCCACAAGAAGAGCAACCCCAAGGCACATAATCGTCAGATTCACCAGGGCTGAAATGAAGAAGAAAATGCTAAGGGCAGCCAGAGAGATAGGTCGGGTTTCTTACAAAGGGAAACCCATCAGACACAGCAGAACTCTCGGCAGAAACACTACAAGCCAGAAGAGAGTGGGGGCCAATATTCGACATCCTTAAAGAAAAGAACTTTCAACCCAGAATTTCATATCCAGCCAAACTGAGCTTCATAAGTGAAGGAAAAATAAAATCCTTTACGAACAAGCAAGTACTCAGAGATTTTGTCACCACCAGGCCTGCTTTACAAGAGCTCCTGAAAGGGGCACTACACATAGAAAGGATCAACCAGCACAAGCCATTCCAAAAACATAACAAATGCTAAAGAGCATCAACAAAATGAAGACTCTGCATCAACTAACGAAAAAAACAGCCAGCTAGCATCAAAATGGCAGTATCAAATTCACACATAACAATATTAACCCTAAATGTAAATGGGCTAAATGCACCAATCAAAAGACACAGACTGGCAAACTGGATAAAAAGCCAAAACCTGGCAGGGCATAGTGGCTCATGCCTGTAATCCCAGCACTTTGGGAGGCCGAGGTGGGTGGATCACAAGGTCAAGAGATCGAGACCATCCTGGTCAACATGGTGAAACCCCGTCTCTACTGAAAATACAAAAAATTAGCTGGGTATGGTGGCACGTGCCTGTAATCCCAGGTACTCGGGAGGCTGAGACAGGAGAATCGCCTAAACCCAGGAGGGGGAAGTTGCGGTGAGCCGAGATCGCACCATTGCACTGCAGCCTGGGTAACAAGAGCGAAACTCCATCTCAAAAAAAAAAAAAAAAAAAAAGCCAAAACCCATCGGTGTGCTGTATCCAGGAAACCCATCTCACATGCAAGGATACACAAAGGCTCAAAATAAAGGGATGGAAGAAGATTTACCAAGCAAATGGAGAGCAAAAGAAAGCAGGAGTTGCAATTCTCGTCTCCGATAAAATAGACTTTAAAGCAACAAAGATCAAAAGAAACAAAGAAGGACATTACATAATGGTAAAAGGATCAATACAACAAGAAGAACTAACAATCCTAAATATATATGGACCCAATACAGGAGCACCCAGATATAGAACACAAGTTCTTAAAGACTTACAAAGAGACTTAGACTCCCACACAATAATAGTGGGAGACTTTAATACTCCACTGTCAATATTAGACAGATCAACCAGACAGAAAATTAACAAGGATATCCAGGGCTTGAACTCAGACCTGGAACAAGCAAACGTGATAGACATTTATAGAACTCTCCACCCCAAATCCACAGAATATACATTCTTCGCAGCACCACATCACACCTACTCTAAAATTGACCACATAATTGGAAGTAAAGCACTCCTCAGCAAATGCAAAACAACTGACATAATAACAAACAGTCTCTCAGACCATAGTGCAATCAAGTTAGAACTCAGAATCAAGAAACTAACTCAGAACCGCACAGCGTCATGGAAACTGAACAACTGGCTCTTGAATGTTGATTGGATAAACAATGAAATGAAGGCAGAAATAAAGAAGTTCTTCGAAACCAATGAGAACAAAGACCCAACATACCAGAATCTCTGGGACACATTTAAAGCAGTCTCCAGAGGAAAATATATAGCAATAAGTGCCCATATGAGAAGAGTGGAGAGATCCAAAATTGACACCCTATCGTCAAAATTGAAAGAGCTAGAGGAGCAAGATCAAAGAAACTCAAAACCTAGCAGAAGACAAGAAATAACTAAGATTAGAGCAGAACTGAAGGAGATAGAGACACAAAAAAACCCTTCAAAAAAAATAATAAATGCAAGAGCTGGTGTTTTGAAAAGATCAACAAAATAGACCACTAGCCAGACTGATAAAAAAGAAAAGAGAGAACAACCAAATAGATGCAATAAAAAATGATAAAGGGGAAATCACCACAGATTCCACAGAAATTCAAACCATCATCAGAGAATATGTCAAACAACTCTATGCACATAAACTAGTAAACCTGGAAGAAATGGATAAATTCCTGGACACCTGTGTCCTCCCAAGCCTAAACCAGGAGGAAGCCGAAACTATGAATAGACCAATAACAAGGTCTGAAGTCGAGGCAGCGATTAAGAGCCTACCACACAAAAAAAGCCCAGGTCCAGATGGGTTCACAGCCAAATTCTACCAGACACACAAAGAGGAACTGGTACCATTCCTTCTGAAACTATTCCAAATAATCCAAAAAGTGGGAATCCTTCTCAAGTCATGAGACCAACATCATCCTGATACCAAAACCCGGCAGAGACTCAACAAGAAAAGAAAACTTCAGGCCAATATCCATGATGAACATAGATGCAAAAATCTTCAATAAAATATTGGCAAAAGCCAAATGCAACAGCACATCAAAAAGCTTATCCATCACGATCAAGTAGGATTCATCCCGGGGATGCAAGGCTGGTTCAACATACGCAAGTCTATCAACGTAATTCACCACATAAACAGAACCAAAAACAAAAACCACATGATTATCTCAATTGATGCAGAGAAGGCCTTTGACAAAATTCAACAGCCCTTTATGCTAAAAACCCTCAATAAACTCGGTATTGATGGAACGTATCTCAAAATAATAAAAGCTGTTTACAACAAACCAACAGCCAATATCATACTGAATGGGCAAAACCTGGAAGCATTCCCTTTGAAATCTGGCACTAGACAAGGATGCCCTCTCTCACCACTCCTATTCAATATAGTACTGGAAATTCTAGCCAGAGCAATCAGGCAAGAAAAATAAATAAAGGGTATTCGAATAGGAAAGGAGGAAGCCAAATTGTCTCTATTTGCAGACAACATCATAGTATATCTAGAAGACCCCATCGTCTTAGCCCAAAAACTCCTGAAACTGATAAGCAACTTCAGCAAAGTCTCAGGATATAAAATCAATGTGCAAAAATCACAAGCATTCCTATACACCAATAACAGACTTAAAGAGAGCCAAATCAAGAACGAACTGCCATTCGCAATTGCTACAAAGAGAATAAAATACCTAGGAATATAACTTACAAGGAATGTAAGGGACCTCTTCAAGAAAAACTACAAACCACTGCTCAATGAAATAAGAGAGGACACAAACAGATGGAGAAACATTCCATGCTCAAGGTTAGGAAGAATCAATATCGTGAAAATGGCTATACTGCCCAAAGTAATTTACAGAATCAACGCTATCCCCATCAAGCTACCATTGACTTTCTTCATAGAACTGGAAAAAACCACCTTGAACTTCATATGGAACCAAAAGAGAGCCCGCAGAGCCAAGTCAATCCTAAGCAAAAAGAACACAGTGGGAGGCATCACACTACCGAACTTCAAACTATACTACAAGGCTACAGTAATCAAAATAGCATGGTACTGGTACCAAAACAGAGATATAGGCCAATGAACCAGAACAAAGGCATCAGAAGCAACACAGCATATCTACAGCCATACAATCTTTGATAAACCTGACAAAAACAAGCAATGGGGAAAGGATTCCCTGTTTAATAAATGGTGTTGGGAAAACTGGCTAGCCATGTGCAGAAAGCAGAAACTGGACCCCTTCCTGACACCTTACACTAAAATTAACTCCAGATGGATTAAAGACTTAAACATAAGACCAAACACCATAAAAACCCTAGAAGAAAATCTAGGCAAAACCATTCAGGACATAGGAGTAGGCAAGGACTTCATGACCAAAACACCAAAAGCATTGGCAACAAAAGCCAGAATAGACAAATGGGACCTAATCAAACTCCACAGCTTCTGCATGGCAAAAGAAACAGTGACTAGAGTGAATCAGCAACCAACAGAATGGGAAAAAATTTTTGCTGTTTACCCATCTGACAAAGGGCTGATATCCAGAATTTACAAAGAACTAAAACAGACTTACAAGAAAAAAACAAACAAGCCCATTCAAAAATGGGCAAAGGATATGAACAGATACTTTACAAAAGAAGATATACATGAGGCCAACAAATATGAAAAAATGCTCATCATCACTGGTCATTAGAGAGATACAAATCAAAACCACATTGAGATACCATCTCACGCCAGTTAGAATGAAGATCATTAAAAAATCTGGAGACAACAGATGCTGCAGAGGATGTGGAGACATAGGAACACTGTTACACTGTTGGTGGGAGTGTAAATTAGTTCAACCATTGTGAAAGACAGTGTGGCGATTCCTCAAGGACCTAGAAATAGGAATTCCATTTGATCCAGCAATCCCATTAATGGGTATATATCCAAAGGACTATAAATCGTTCTACTATAAGGACACATGCACACGAATGTTCATTGCAGCACTGTTTACAATAGCAAAGACCTGGAACCAACCCAAATGCCCATTGATGATAGACTGGTCTGGGAAAATGTGGCACATATACACCATGGAATATTATGCAGCAATCAAAAACGATGAGTTCGTGTCCTTTGTAGGGACATGGATGAATCTGGAGAACATCATTCTCAGTAAACTCACACAAGAACAGAAAATGAAACACCACATATTCTCACTCATAGGCGGGTGATGAACAATGAGAACAACTGGACACAGGGAAGGGAGTACTACACACTGGGGTCTATTGGGGGGAATAGGGGAGGAACAGCTGGGGGACGGAGCTAGGGAGGGATAGCATGGGGAGAAATTCCAAATGTGGGTGAAGGGGCAGAAGGCAGCAAAACACACTGCCATGTGTGTACCTATACAACTATCTTACATGTTCTGCAGATGTACCCCAAAACCTAAAACGCAGTAAAAAATAAAGAAATAAAAATAAAGAAAGAGGGTGGGGAAGATACAAGGTTAGTAAGGTTTGGAATTAGCCCCAAGTTGGCCTGGACATTCCAGAGAACCCTGTGAAGTGGACCCTCACTTGTATACCTCTGATGCCACATGCCAGCGGCATCCACAGACAAAGCCAAACACAACTGGGACATCTGCAGACCATCGTAAGTTAAGGCAGCAACATCCCCCAAGACCTATGCGCACTACAAGTTCCCTTTATCCAGACACCAGAATAAAATGAAAGCAATGGATTCATTCTCCTTATTGTGTTCCCTCTGTTGTACATCTGTCAAGAGTCAAGATTAATCACTGCAATTCATGATATTTATACTCAAACTTATTGCAATTCTAAACAACAAGGTTGACATTTCAAGCAGTTCTATCGAGTCGTTTGTCTAGCTCACAGGGAATATGTTTTTCTTAGTGCTTACCATTCAGTAACGTTTTGTCGGGCGTTGGTCTCCCGTCCTCCATTGCTTCAGCCAGAATTAACTTTTGGTGAAGTTGCTCATTACAAGTTTTTAACTCCTTCAGCTCTCCCTGCAGCTCCAAGATCTGGTTCTGCAGCTGGGCCACCACCTCCTGGGTACCAGGGAGATGATACATATTTCCTGATGACCCGGATGGTTTTATTAGGATTGGCAAGCGGGACTTCTTAGCCTCCTGAAAACACACATATGCAGCAATGAATACACTTTGAACACACTTCCTTTGGTTGCACAGTCAACATTCTCATGCCAGCCTTATAAAATGGAATTCAAACTTGCTGCACAGACTTCTGGTTCCTAAAATGGCATCTATGTCTATCCACCAGCCAAAGAGCTTGTATCTTGGCAGGTCCCTCCTCCGATCATCAAGGGTCAAGCTTCTCCTCACCATGCCCCTGTCCCTGGCCCACTATATCTCTGGACAATCCAGACACTCCATAAATGGCAGTTCTTCTTCCAACGTGATCTTCTGGGAAATGTTATTTTGCTCCTTATCTATTTCCTCGTTTTCCAAACATTCCTCAGCCTAATCTAATCCGGCCTACCAACCCTTGCTAGTCCACCAGAACCACCCCTTCCTTCGGTGCTACTAAGCTGTCAACCCAGTAGATATTTCCCAGGCTCAGGTTTCCCAACCTGCCTATCTCAGACATCTTCATTTGTAATGACTCATGGCACTATAGAGTCAACTGAAAATTCATCTCTTCAGCTCCATCCCCATTTCTCCACTGCAAATCTATGCCACTTCGACAGTCTTTGTCTTGGTGAACCACATGATCAGCCATTTACTACACAATCTAGAACCATGGGAATAATTGTTAAGCTTCCCTTTATTCTTGCCACCCACTTTCACCATTCATCAGGGTCCATTAAGTCCAACTCCCAGGCTATCTCTCAATTCTTTGAACTCTTCTCATCCTCCAGGGCCACCACCCAACTCCAAGATGCTGTTAGCTGCAAGTCATGGCAACAGCCGCCTGGGTGGTCTCCACACATTCACTTTTGCCCTCTCTAAGCCATTCTCCATGCTACAGCAAAAAGACAAACCTGCTACTCCTCTCCTCTGCCTAAAACTATTTTAACTGCTTCCCAGTTCTCTCATGACAAAGGTCAACATCCATACCACAAACTACAATGTCCTGCAGGACCTGTGTCCTGAGTTATCACCACCTCCCACTTACCCTACTCTTCATCCACCATGACCTTGGTTCCTCAAAATGCCTTCCCTCCACCTCAAGACCTCAGCATATGCCGACTCCTTTGCCCAGAACACTCACTTCTCCCTACTTCCCCAACTAACTCTAAAGTATTTATTAATACTCAGCTAAAATGGGCCTTCCTCAAGAGAATGGGCCTTGATATCCAACACCAAGGCAGATCTGTCTATTACACACTCACAGTCCCCTACATATCCCCTCAGAGAACATTAGTAACATTTTAATTAAATGCCTGTGCAATTATCTGTTCCTTGTCTATCTTCTGCACCAACCTGTAAGCTCCAGGATTAAGAGGGTTTGCATATCTTGGTCATACTCTCTGTGTAGCTTCTAGCATAAAGACTAGTACATAGTAGGTACTCAACAACTATTTATGGAATGAACATATAAACAATAACTTAAGAGGCCAAATGGGGGTCTCTTTCAACAGGGGAATTTAAAACATTCAAAAGCTGGGAAGGGGGACTTAAATCAAGACTATGTATAAAGAAATATTACAACTCAATAATAAAAACAAATAATCCAATTAAAAGATGAGCAAAAACTCTAATGATCATTTCTCCAAAGGAGACATGTGTATGGCCAATAAGATCAACATCATTAGTCACCAAGGAAAATGCAAATCAAATCCCAATAAAACACCACTACTTCATACCTATTGGGATGGCTATAATCAAAGGACAATAGTAAGTGTTGGTGAAGAGCAGAGAACCTGGAACCCTCACACACTGCTGTTGAGAATGTAAAATGGGTACAGGCACTTTAGAAAACAGACTGGCAGTTCCTCAAAAAGGCTAAACATAGAGTTACCATCTTACCCACCAATTCTTTGCCTAGCTATGTACTCAAGAGAAATAAAGACATTACCACCCCCAAACTTGTACAAGAATAACAACATTATTTCTAATAACCAAAAGTGGAAACAGCTCAAATGTACATCAACTAATGAATGTGGTATATCCATATGGATGTACTATGGAATACTGTTGGGCAGTAACAACAAATGAAGTAGTGATACACGCTACAACATGAATGAACCTCAAAAACAGTATGCTGAGTGGAAGAAGCCAGTCACCAAAGACACATATGGCATGATTCCATTTATATGAAATAATCCAGAATAGGCAAATCGAAAGAGACAGAAAGTAGATTCGTGGTTGCCTAGGGCTGGGGTGGACAAGTTGGAGGGAAATGGGAAGTGATTGTTAATAAGTACAAGGTTTCTTTTTGGATGATGAAAATGTTCCAAAATTGTTGTACAACTCTGTGAATAGACTAAAAAAAAAAAAAAAAAACACTGACTTGTATACCTTAAATGGATGCATTGTATCATATGTGAATTAAACCTCAAAAATATTGTGTGTGTGTGTTTTTTTTTAAGGTTTTTAAATAGAAGAGAAGAAACCCAAGAGGAAAACAGAAAATATTTGGGACCCAAGAAATGAGATCACTGAGGTCTCTCAAGAAGGAAAAAAGAGGAAGGGTCCCTTTTTGAACATTCTAGGATACAGATGCCTTCAAGCGCACTTTCCCATAATCCTGAAGAAAATTCTGCATTTCTAAAACTCAAAAGATAAGAGACATTATCATGCTTATTTTCCAGATGAAGAACCAAGATGTCAAACAACTCGTCTAATGTCACAGTGCAAGAAGGTTCAAGAGTCAGACCTCAGACTAACTCTTCAGGGTCCAGTGCTCAGTTCTGCTCTGAAATTCCAGGTAAGAGGAAAGAGCAGGTTCAAGGATAAGAACAGTTTGAGATGGCAAAAGCAGACCATGTGGGAGGAGGTGGATGCCTCAGCAAAGAGGGCTGGAAAATAAAAATCATTTGCTTGGTCCTCACTCTCCACCAGTCTTTATTCCTGGATCCAAATCTGTGTGTCATATGGCAGCAGAAAAGATATCTGCAAGTGCACAAATGCCAAAGCCAGTTTCAAGCTGGAAGACTGCCGTCAGTCAACCTAATGCTGGTTCTAAAATAACACCACACAAAATGCTACCTTATGGACTCTGAATGGAGTCCCACCTACCACATTATTAAAGATGACACACTGGAACTTCTTACTTGGGAATGTAAGGGAGACAGGAACTCACACACTTCAAGCTCCTACCATGTACTGTGTTAAGACACTTGCCAAAGGCTCAAAGCAGGTAAGCAGCCAGGATCGATGCAAACACATGTATATCAGTAAAGTCCATCCTTTTGTCTGTAACTAAACAATTGGAAGGATGCCTGGTTTTCTTGTCTCTATAACTAAACAACTGGAAGCCTATCTGGTCTCCTTGTCTCACCCTCGGGCTGCAATGATGTTCCTTTTAAAAGGATATCAGAGTCTCCTACTAAAAGAGGTAAGCCACAGGATTATCAACTCCTTGACTACCAAAGACCACAAAGAATATCATTAAATTTCCTTCTACTTTGCAGAGATCATGGTGGTGATAGCAGGGCTCTTCCCTCCCAGAAAAAGGTAGCTTTATAATATCTCTGTCTGCATCTAAAATCAAAATTTCATTTTTATCCCTATCACTCCACTTACCAGCTAGTTTTCTCAGCCTTTTAAGAGCCTGTATTTCTCCACAAGTAAAATGTAGGTAATACTTACCAAATTGATATTCTTGTTGAGAAAATTAAATGAGATGATATATATATATACAGAGAGAGTATCTAGCACAATTCCTAACAGATACTAAAAATAATAATAAACAAATACAGTTTCCTTCCTTAGGAAGATATAGCAAGAGTAATAATTTTAAACTAAAAAATATATATTTTAATATATTTGGGGAAATTAAGTCCATTCAATTTTCCAGTTTTACTAAATACAGAATGACATCTCTCACACAATAAAAAAATGCAAACAAAAAAACAAACAAACAGAAGACACCTACTTTTCCTGATATACAGGTACAAACTGAAGGAGCTGGGGCAGGTGAGAGCACTTCTAGTCTAGCCAAACTATACACATTTGCATTTCTAGTACCATTAATATAATGGCAGTACCTCTTTTTTTTGGTCTCTACTGATATATTTATAAAACCCTTTTCTAGAAATTACAGTTTTGGTACATAATTTAAAACAATCAAAAGCAATTTTGCTAATGATATATCTAACTCTCTTTTGTATGTGCAAAAGCAGTAATTTAATGGTCAGAAAATAAACTTAATTCTCCATTCTGATGCTATAAAGCAGTGTGTACAGTCGATTTCTCAAATACAAAACACCCATCAGAAACAAGAATATCAACAGCCTTCACTCAAGGCTTCACTATTAGAAACACGACCATTTCCTTCTCTCCCAGGACACATCTCCCTTCTATGGGAATTCTTGACCTCAAGCAATGACCTCAAGAGGATTTTCGTAAGGGTCCAATCAAATATTGCCAAAAGAATCTGGTTTTAACCCTCTGGCATATTTGATAGGATTTGCAGGGCTTAGAGACAGTATCCAAGCTGAAGGAAAATCAACATGCAGACATTCACTCAACAAACCCAGACTTTATCATTTCATGCCACCAGGTTTGGAAGGTAGCTTGATCCAGGGAAAGATTGTGGCTGTGCAGTCAGGTATGGTGGGAGTCCTGGCTCAGCCCCTTACCCACTGGTTAACGAAGGTTAACAAAGATCTGGATGTGGCTTCCAGATCATTGATGAGTATTGTCAGGATAAGAGAATACAGACGAAGCCCTCAGAATAGTATCTCTCCTACACAAAGTCTGCAAAAGATAAAACCTAGGTTCTCATCCCTACCCCTAAAGTCAGGTTATGACAGTTGGACTGCAACCTGCAAAAGCAAATTTTCATCAATACAATGAAAACTGTATAAATTTGGGGACATCTCCACAATGCAACCTTATACAGCCATTGCAAAGAAAGATGTTCCTCATAACGTGAAAGAGAAAGCTACAGGCAGATGTATCAACATGACCCCACGTGTGTTTTTTCTAAGGAAAACACATACATGTCACAATATATAGATAAACTAGATAGGGCTGAGATGGAGGAAAAGAGAGAGAGGGAGAGAGGGAAGGTCAGGGAGGACACACAGCTCTAGGCGGAGGCCAGGGTAACTGCAAGCAGAGGGAGACACTAGACATTCTCGTCATATAAATGGGGAAAAAGTGGTGGGATTAAAGGTGATTTTTAAAGTTTTTTGTTTGTATAAAGTAAGTACATAATTAATACATGGAAAAACTTACTCTGTTGGTCCCACCAGGGAAAGAAGGGAGAGCGGCCTGCCACCCAGGCCCCCTGAGCAGGTTCTCTGGCCGATGCTCTGTGCTGAGCACAGTGTTAGTTGATTGCTCGTTCCAAGCCTCTCTCTTTGCTTCATGCTTGAATCTGAGCAGGTCGCCCTCCGTGGCCACAGTTTGCACTGAGGCGTCTGTCAGCTCCACCTTGGGCACTCCACCTGCCTTTACTAGCTGGGCCTCACAGGACAACTTCAGTTCATCACGTGGCTTGGAAAATGAGTTGGTTTGGACAAAATATCTAAGTTCACCTTTTTGCTCAGGTGTCTTCTCAGTTTTACCATCAAGGTGTTCTCCAGAAACTTCCTGCTCTGTCAAGGATAGTTGTCCCAGAAGCAGTTCCTGCAGCACTTTTAGAAGGTCCGGCCTGTTTTTCCAAAAAAGAAGGAAGTGGGAGAACTAAGCTTTCTCTGTTAGGCCTTGTCCCCTAGCCAGTATCCCAAGTTATCCCCACCTACTGTTGCCCAGATTCCATCAAAACTAAACATAGCGTGTACCCACAACATGCCAGGACCCACACCCAGTACTTTATCCTGTGTAACCTCATGACAACCAAACAAGGCAGGTACCACCATGTCATTTCATAGATAAGAAGAGCAGAATTAATCTGATACAAGGTACACAGCAAGTGAATGGGCCACATGAATATGTGAATGCAGGCTGGGCCCAGGTAGAAAAACACAGGATCATAAGGTGTCCATGACAATTACAGAGTCCTCCCCAACTCCACCCCACCAGTCAACCTCCTGGCCCTCTACATCCAGAGGCAAGTATGACTCTAGATGAATCTAGCCAACCTGGCTGGTTACTCCATGACCTAATCCATGCTGGTGTACAACAGGTGCTGAGTAAAGAGGTGTTAACGAAGGGATGTTTGTATACAGGCATAGCAGAAAGTGTGTTGGCTTTGAAGACGGATACAAATACCTTCACATTCTAACTCTGCAATTCTTTGGAAGGAGGTAAGTGCTCCAGCACAAGACAGCTATGACGATTAAACGAGATCATGTATAGACAGCGAATGCTATAATGTGTAGCAGCAAATGCTGCCTATACACGATCTCGTTTAATGTATATTCATGTCCCTTGCCACATACCCTTGGCCCACCTCTGATTCCAGCTGCAGCTGTATGGACAGTTCTCATAGATGTAGTCCCACCTCAAACACCCTCTATATCTCTGGGGTCCTGGGGCTTTTTCCAAAGCACTCTGAGCAAGCCAGTAAATCAATGTGGAAGTGTGAAACAGTTTCCATTTCCAGGGAAACTCTCAACCAGTGGGAGAAGACAGCCATTGAGTAAATGTCTCAGTCTCCCATCCTTCAGAGGGACAACACAGGCACAGTCTATACAGTCCCTCAGAGGGTGCCCAGTGGTATCCAGGTCATTACTGCACGCTTTTCCGCTTTGCTTTTATTCCTGTCTTACTCTCTCTGAGCCCTCATTCCTGCTCCCTGATGTCAAATCCCTAATAAATCCCTTTTACTCTAATCTGTATCTCAGGCTTTGCTTTCCAGGGAAGCAAAACTAAGTCAGCATGTAGAACACCTGGAATGGTGCTTGGGTGGAGCAGTTCAAGGGCCCCTTGTGTGTTTCTTGTGCTGGGCACTATAGTAGGCACCAGGGATATAAAACTGTCCCAGAAGGACACGGACCGGTTTTAGAGAAACATGTGTAAACAAACTATGAGGGTTACTGGGCAACTATCCCAGAGTGCCTCAGACGGGGAATGGCAGGGAGAATGACAGGAGAGAGCTTCTAACATCCACGAGAGGTAAGCCTCGAGGGGGGGAAATGGAACAGTCTAAGCATGGAAAACAACATGAACTGAGTCAAGTGGCGAAGAAGGGGGTGAGGCTGGAAAGCTGGGTAGGGGAAAAACAAAGAGTCCTGCACAACACGTTAAAGAAAAGGAAGGCCACTGAAAGGCTCGGTGATGGAGTGGGCCGGTCACACCCGTGCTTCAGAAAGGTGACTTCAGGCCAGGCGTCGTGGCTTACGCCTGTAATCCCAACACTTTGGGAGGCCAGGGCAGGCAGACAGCTTGAGCTCACAAGTTTGAGACCAGCCTGGGCAACATGACGAAACCCTATCTCTACAAAAAATTAGCCAGGTATGGTGGCGAGTGCCTGTAGTCCCAGCTACTTGAGAGGCTGAGGTGGGAGGATGGTTTGAACCCAGAAGGCAGAGGTTGCAGTGAGCTGAGATCACACCATTGCACTCCAGCCTAGGCAATAGAGCCAAACCTTGTGTCAAAAAAAAAAAAAAAAAAAAATCAAGAAAGGCTACTACATAGAGAATGGATAGAGAGGCCTCACACACATAGGAGTTCCCCTCATACTGGTCTAATCACAGAGGAATGACTGCAAAATATGCATACCTAAAAAAAATAGTGTAAGATACAGTACAGGGCTCAAAATCAAGATAAAAGTATCTGAAGATCAGAAACAGGGTAGAAAACCCATAGCTGTAAGAAGGGGGCTATTAAAAAGACAAAAATCTAACAAATGAGAGAATTCACAACTGAAGAAATAGAAATAATAAAGCAATCCGAAGAAGATTTTTAAATAAGTATGTTTAAATCAAAAATAAAGAAAAAATCCTAAGAAGAGAGTTATGAAATTGAGATAGAAAATTACGGGAAAAGAAATAGGGAGAAGTAGAGAGGAAGAGAGCAGTTAGAAAGCTATTGCTGACTCCCGGGAGAAAGAAAACACAGATCTGGGCGAGGTGGTGGCAGTCAGCAAAGAGAAAGGAACAGAAGGTCCTCACTGGTGTTCTTTTTTCTTCTCACTTCTACTACCTGCCCTATTTCCAGAAACCTTGTAAAACAGTCAGGCTGCACTCTACAACCCCTTTAACATACTCCGACCTTTCCTTCCTCCGATCTTTGCTGCCACTGGCAATGACAGGCACCTCGTGTTGTTTTCCCCACTGAGCCCTTCAAGGGGAGGGAAAGGGCCTTTTGTATATCCAGATTTCTATTATCTAGATGGGGGCAGAGTCAACTCCATTTAAATTAAACAGCTATAGCACACTGAAATGGGGTTAATAACAAAATTTAAATGTATGGTATGTTTTTCACTTCTAATATGGAATTATCTAGATGACAGAAACAACCTCAAACTTTAAAAATATTTCAGGCATTTCAAGCTTCAGGAGATGTTAAACTAAATTTTCCTTTCCTCCCCCTCTTTAATATAGATTAAAAATTATGACAATTGTTATTTAGCTAGCCAAAGGAGGACCATTACTCACCACCAAAAACACAATAAAACTGAGGAAAAATACTTTACAAATGGGTAGTAAAAGGTGGTGGAAGAGGCCATTATAATACACAAAAGTGGTAGTGCTATTAAACAAAATATTTCAAGTGTCACTTTGCTAGAAATCTGAACAGCAGATTCATTAAGCTATCACTGTAAGCAGGATCTTTTAAATGGTTCAGTCCAAGGGATTTCTCAGAGCTTAAATATTGATTATGTCCCCTTCTTGGGCATCTGTGCCATGAAGAAGGTATAAGGGGAGAGGAACTGACATTTCCTAAGCACTTACCATGCACCAGATCCTCTAAATACACTGAATCCTCACAATAAGACTGTGACAAGGGGACTCCTTAAAAGCCCATTTTATAGATGAAGAAATGGGCTCCAGGATCCCCCAACCAAGTGGCAGAGCAAAGATGAGATCCCAGACCTTTCTGACTCCCAACCATCAGCTGGGGCTGAAATGCTCCCGTGACCTCCAATTCCCCACGCTCCTACCACAGCCCACTGCATTCTCCCTGGTTCACATCACCCAAGTACATTCTCACATGGCCCTCAGACAGAAAGTGTCTTTTAACCCTGAAGTAAAGTTTGGGACCCTTATGTTCAGGAAATCCTCTATTTCTCAAGCACCAACTACTACGGTGATAAGCGAGATTGCTATCTTGTGATCATAAGCAAGATTGCCACTGAGGATGTCTTCCAAGAAGATGCATGCTAGAAAAATACTAGACAGATGTCAGGGACTGGGGAAGAGTTAGCCTTGCTGAGCTTACAAAAACAGAGTGCTTCAACCCGCTATTTAGCTGAAGAAATGCCATAAGGCTTAGTCCATCAATGATATAAGAAATACTAGGGTTCCTGGCTCTTATCAAGAGTCATGGGCAATCACTACTGCTCCATTTCTCTATCTGTTCGGGAAAACTGAAAACTGTTATTGAACACGCACCACACCACATGCCAGCCATTTTTCTTTAACATTTTCTTCTTACTCCCCACAGCAGCCTTAAGAAGTAATCAGAGAAATTGAGGCACTGAGATATAAAAGGACAGCTCTTTTTGGTTCCAAAGCTCAAACAGCTGTTATGGAAGGACTAGAAAGAATATGAAAGGGGAAAAAAATTATTCCTAAAGGATTAATTGAAAAAATACAAAAAGTACTGAATGTTCCTCCTTTTTGTTTTAAGGAAAACCACCTGTAGTATCTCCTCACATAGGAATGGCTCCCAATAGATAGAGAAGAGAACTTTAATTCCAGCTCAACAAAAACAGCAGAATAACAGCTACAATGGTATTTTTTTTAAGCTGTTGTCGAAACTGCAAGAGATTTCAGTAGGGCTGATTCCTCTCGCTGACAGCAAGGCAGCCCTTTCTGGGGCTCCCAGGAATAATTCTCAAAGAAAGCTTTCTTTCTCCTCTTTATAATGGGCTTACATGAGGCTTTGCTGACGTCCCCTCACAGCCACTAGCATGCAGCCTAATTACTTAATTGCATGACTGGCAAGATTCCTTCCAAGCCATTTCAGGAGCTCTCTCAGGCAAATTACACAGCACCATCATCTAAACCCATTTAGCAAAATGAGTTTGTTCTCCCCTAGAACTAGAGAAACAAAGGAATGTCTCGGTCCCATGTCTACCTGGATTCCAGTAACAACGTGGCCTTCTCATTGAACAAAGGGGCAAGCATGTTCATGAACTCGCCTTCTTCTAGGCAGCCAGGTGTGTTGGCCCCATCATAGTCTAAAATCTTAGACTCCGTGTGCCTTAAATATCCATTTTTGCAGCCTCCTTTGGAAAGGTCTTTCATAACCTGCAAATAAGAGTATTTGGTCAAATAATGCAATAAAGAGGAGGGAATGGGGCGCATAGAGAAAGGATGGAGATGTAGAGTAAATGAGTAAGTGCAAGGAAGCCAGACACACTGAGCCAGAGAGAAACAGAAAAGGAAAGGGGGAGGAGAAGGAGGAAGAGAGAGAGACACAGGCATGCAGGTACACAAATACTCACTTTAACACAGGGAGCTGTTTTAGAAAGAAGACAGAGATGCTTACATCACTTCTCCTCACCTATAAAATGGGGATAGTAATGGTACCTCCCGAGATGGTTAAGAGAATGAAATGAGACCACCTCAGTTTACATGTCTTAGTCACTACAGGCGTGCACACTGGAAATGTGTTCTCCTACCCCTACAGCCCACTCCTTGAAAGTTCTTCCTAAGAATAGTATGGAACCCATGTCATTAACAATGATTTGAGTGTTTATTATATTCTTCTTTCAATGTATCCTCCTTATGATACATCAGAAAGCTGACTTACTCTTTACAGACACATATTAGTTAACATGGCTTCAATCTTTCGCATTACGAAGGTAGGGAGTTCCTAATTCCCATGGAGATGTTATTTACAGATCCACCTTCTTGGGTCACTGAAGATCCCAGAGGAGTGGTACCAAAGTTGCATCTAGTTAAAGCCTGTGCTGGGCATGTCTTGAGGTGCTGCAATTAGCATTCTTTCTCCCCTATCCAAAGCTGTAAATTTCTTCTACCAGTCTATAAATAATTCCTCTTGACTTCATTACTGCTGGTGATACACACACTAGCCATCACCCCTAACTCTCCACACTGGCGAAATGATTAAGCTTTTTAAATGGAAGGTAAGACCTACACAAATGAGTTGTTATTTATAGGGTCTTCTTTGCCACCAATCTAGTTATTAAATCTATCTAATAAGCAACCTCCAAAGAAGGAAATGTCTAGAATCATAAAAACAATAATTATTATTTACTGAGTACTTATTACATGCCTTTCTATTTGAATATCACAATCCTAAGATAGGAAGTGTTACTATCCTCACTGATGAGGAAACTCAGGCTTAAAGGTTAAGCACTAATTAACCAAGGTCACAAAGATAATGGTGCCAAAGCTAAGACTTCAAATGAGATCCATCTGATTGCAAAGCCCCACTTTTAATTACTTTGCTTTCTAAAACTATCCACATTTTAAGATCTCCCATTTGTGACTCCACAAAACTTCAACATCCTGAAGGCCAAAAAGCCCAAGTCTGTAGCATGTTACCCCCACCACATCCCAGTCTCTAGGGTTCTTTCAACCTTGGAGACTGATTAGAGTCTCCTACCCATTTTACAAATCAGAGGGTTGGAGACTGCTTGCTCCAAATGTTCATTATCGATGTGATTGGAAGAGCACCCTATGTGGACGGGGGTCAGATTCTCACAATGCCCAAATGACAGTAATGTTGGTTCCAGATGAGGAGACTGCAGAAGGCCCCCAGGGAGGGGAGCTAAGTTCCATCAGTGGGTCTTTACACCTCAACCAAATGATCTGGTAGTTCACACAGTCCAGAAACAAGGGTTCTTATCCCAACTCTATCACTGACTTACTCTGTCTCCTGAATAAATCATCGCGCATCAAAGGCCTCAGTTTCTAAATCATAAAATGGGTTGGATTAGAACACTAAAGATTTGTCCAAGTCAAACATGCAGTGCCTGCTATTCTCCTATGACAAGCCCATTTTTATTTGCAAGTACATGCTTGTTTTCATGTTTCATGACCAGCTCTAACACCCAGTTTATAACTTCTAAGAGGGAAGCGACCTAGTCTTTGCTTTCCACTGGCACATGGAAGGCACATGATATAGGCAAAATGAACAGAAAACCCACTGGATTCATTCCAGACTCAAAGACTGGTTTGAACACAGCATGGAGTAGATGAAATAAGAAGTTAATGGTAAGGTTCCTACCTCATTACTCTGCTGCAAATGCTGGTCACTCAGGAAATTATTCTCGTCATCCTCTCCAGTTTTGATTGTGTCCTCATCCTCCTTGCTAGCCAGAAGCTACGTGGAGCATGGAATGATGTGAAAATGCAACCCAAAAAGTGTACAGCATGAACATGTATGAATAAGTCAGTGATGTCTTTTTTTTTTTTAAAGCAAAACACAAAGCAAAAAAAAAAAAAAAGGAAGAAACGAATGCCAAAGCCATGAAATAAAAATTAACCAAAGTTAGAGTTGCTATTTGTGGCGAATCACACCTAGCTGCCTGGATCAAGTATAATTTAAGGACAAATTCCCCAAGACAATAACTAAAGGCATTTCCCCTTGCCCTTGCACGGCCTTTCCTGAGCTGCCGTAAATTAAATATGCGTCTGTTATGCCACTGCCACTGCCATTCCTGCCTTTGCTAAATTCACTTTTAGATTATATAAAAGTAACAAGATTTTAGAAAATAGCTATTGATGGAATTGAAAATATCAAATAGCAAGAAAGTAATAAATGAAATTTATGGCGTGCCCAATTTATGCATCGCTTCTCCTATTTAGCACAAGGCATAGACCTCTTCTTGCTATATTGTCACACATCTGAGATGGACAGTCCTTGCAACACTGTCATTTTGCTGACAAAAAGTCCTCATCTCTAATGAGAAGAGTATCACGCTTGCCTGACGATAACTTTATGCTTTTGGAAATGAAGGACAGTTATTTATAAAGACTGCATAAATCCCTAATGCTTCAAAGAAGTGTAAATTCCAAAGCCTCTGAGTTCTACAAAATAGACAATACAAAGTTCTCAAGAAAGCCAGTTCTCAGCTCTCTGGAAAAGCAAAAATTCTAGTCATGGGACAACTGAATTAACCAAATTAAAGATGAGAAAAAAGGTGGCCAGTCACTCCCAGGTAAGGAATCAATCAAAGCTATTTCAAAATTACACTAAACCTTATCTCACCAATAAGAGTCTGTCCAGTTGCGTGGCTCACACCTATAATCCTAGCATTTTGGGAGCCCAAGGCAGGTAGACTGCTTGAGTCCAGCAGTTCAAGACCAGTCGGGGCAACAGAGTGAGACGCCCGTCTCTACAAAAAATACAAAAGTTAGCAGGACGTAATGGCGCATGCTGTAGTCCCAGCTACTTAGAAGGCTGAGGCAGGAGGATGACCTGAGCTCAGGGAGGTTGAGGCTGCAGTGAGCTGCGATCACACCACTGCACTCCAGCCTGGCCAACAGAGTAACACCCTGTCTTGAAAACAAAACAGTCTGCGCCAAAGGTGCTGAAACCACAGAGTACTGGGTCATTTGTTGGGTGTGTTGTACATGTAAGATTACCTATGTTCTGGCTCAAGTTTTATTTCTGAATCCCTACATTCAGTCAATTATCCCCATAGCTCTCCAGCTCAACTCTCTGGTTTTCCTTTCAGATGAAAAACCTTGTTTTGGAAGAAAAACAAAGCCAACTGAGTTCAGTTTTATAGAAACTTCTCAAGGTTAGAACACATTCACTCTAACCATATCCAAATGTGTCATCAGGACTGAACAGAAGTGATGATCAAAAACCATATCCTACTATACTAACAAACATGAAACAGACTAGACATGCATAAATATACCTACAGAGGCATAAAAGTTTATAAATGTGGGTAAGGAACTCTTTCTCTTTTGGCTTCTTCCCTCATTATTACAACATTCTCAAGTGATAAATACTAACTGGAGCTATCAAATTTGTTGGTGGGAATACAAAATGTTTGGGAAAACTACTGGCAATTTCTCATAAAACTAATAACCCTGTGATATGACTCAGGAATTCTACTCATAGGTACTAAAATAGAAAAGTACGTCCCAACAAAGAATTGTACATGAATGCTCATAATCACCTTATACTCAAATGTCCATTAATAGCAGATTGAATACTACTTGGCAATAAAAAGGAACAAACTTGATGCACTAACAACATGAATGAATCTAAAAAACATAATGCTGAGTAAAAAAATATATACAAAAGAGAATATATTATATGACTTCATTTATATGAAAGTCTAGGCAAAATTAATCCACAGTGGGACAAATCAGAAGAGCAGCTGGGGTGGGGTTGGGTTTGGACAACAGAGGACATGCAGGCTCTTGATAGGGGTTTGCCTTAGACAGGCACATATACTTGTAAAACTTAGTGAATGTAGGTTTACAATTTCTATACTTCATTTAACTATAAACATTTATTGAAAATATGTATACCGAAGTACTTAGAGGGAAGTATACTGATGCTTGCAGTTTCAATTAAAATTTATCAGAAAGATAAGCAGAGTGATGACGGGCAGGTGGGAAACGTGAATAGAACCCAGGTGGTGAGTAGGTGGGTATTCACTGTAAAATTCTTTTCACTTTGCTGTGTCTAAATTTTTTCATAATAAAATATTGGGAGAAAAGTCTCTCTCATCTTTTTAAAGAAACAAAACAACAACAGTCTCTCTCTGATTCCCCGACAGCTCTGATCACTGAGTGTTCTCTGCCTCTCTCCAAGCTTCTGCAAGGGGTCTATTCTCACCTTCTGCAATGTGGCTTTTAATGCCCAGGAAAGGTTCCCAAACACCTCCTTGTATTAATAGAGATGAAATCCACATGGGGTTAGGAAGGAGGCAGAGAGAAGTTCCTCCCTGACTCCTGAGGATCTGAGAAGGGTTTCCCTTAAGTTTAGCTAAGCAAAGACAGTAGCGTTAACACATCATTCCAAGTTGAAATATCTAAAGCATCAAAGTTATTCTGCATTTCCAGAACCACAACAATGCCAATACTTGATACAGTGAAACAAAAATTAACTTCCATTTCTCTTTACCTCTACTGCCTTGGTCAAAATTAAAAGTAAACTCTCAGTTTCCAGGAATGGTCAAGAAATTAAATGTTATGAACATAGGGAAATGTCCTTCATGCTACATGCTACTTACCCATTTTCAAAGATACAGAACTAAGATGTCAGGAAGAACTGAGTCACTATACCTGGCTCTGCTTCCAGCCCTACTAAAGAAGCAACTAAAAAGCAACCTCCAAGCCTCCAAGTGTCAACTGGCTCTATTCTCATTTCCTCACTTCTCATCACTTCTCTATCCCCTGCACGCTGGCTTCTATCCCCCTCACTCTGATGAAACCGCTCAGGTCATGGGACTCACAGGAAGTTCCCAGTACTTTTTTCTTTCTTGTCTTCTCAGGGTTCGACACCATGAAACACTCCCTCCTTGAAACCCCACACTGCTACTCTGCACTCTACCTGTTCTCCCCCTACCTCTTGAGCTAATCTTTCTTCATTTGCTTGGCATCTCCCCTTCCTCCTCCAGAAAGAATTTCCCTTAATCCCCAAAGTGAGGGCTGGGCACCTGCCTACATCTCCCTTGAGACTCTGCATTCACTCCATCATAGTCTTCACCACACTCTGCTGCAATTGCCCCTCTGCTTCTCTGGATTACATCCTAGACAGGGCAGTGACATGTCTGTTCATAGTTTTAACATCAATGCCTGATGCTCAACACTGCTGAACAAATAAACAAATGAATAAAGACTTTTTTCAAAACAAGAGCTAAAAATAAGTCCTTTTCAGGATTACCTCTAGTCTTGCTACTCAAAGTGTATTCCAGGGCAGTGGAAGCATCATCACCCAAATTTTTTACAAATATAGACTCTCAGGTCCCATCCCAAGCTTACTGGACAAGAATCTGCATTTCGACAAGACTCCCAGGAAATTTACATGCACATTAAATTTCAGAAGCACTGCCCTATGGTGCTAAACACCTCTAAACAGAGTCAGAAGAGGGTTATAGTCCCATCTCTGCCACTAACTTACCAAAAAAAAAATATAAATTAAAATACCTGTTTTACTGAGTGCCTACCACTTGCCAGAACTGTGCCAAAGGCTTTATAAATCTTGTAAAACTCATAATAATGTATGAAGTCAAATTGTTAGAAAGTTCCTCCTTTTAAGAAATTAAATCTGCTCTTACAAACCAAGTTTTATTGTTACTATTAACAGAATATTTAACAGGCACCTTCTACTGCTGAGAACCATTTCTGCCCTTTAGAGGCACAGAAGGTCTATTTCTTATCAACACAACAACCCTACAAATATTTCAGTTCAACTATGCCCCTTTATCAACGTTTCCTCTCTATGCCAAAAATACTTTTCTAACCATTCTTAATAATGACGATAGAAGTAAATAATAATAGTAACTAACCCTTCTGAACCTTTGCAGTGTGCCAGGACCTGTGCCACATGCTTTCTTTACACGCAGCCTACACTAAGAGACAGCAGGTCCACAAGTCACACAGTTCCTGGCTTTCTATGTTCACCGACCTAACTACACTCTGCTGAAATCACTCCTCTGTATCCATTTTCAACCTAATTCTCTTATAATGTATACATAACCAGCAAATAAATATGAGAAAATAGGTGCAACCTCATTAGAGATTTTTTTTTTAATGCACATGGCAACAACAGGATACCTGTTCTTGGTCTTTTATTCGGTGGTGTTTATGTGATCTGTCAGCAGGCAGGAACTGGGCACCATGGTACCCAGCTGGTGGGGCTCTATACCATGGCCAGTATCTTAGAAAGAAACCTGACAAACTGTATCAGGGCCTTCAAACTACTTACGGTCTTTTACAAATTAAAAATTGTCAGTGGCTCACGCCTTTAATCCCAGCACTTTGGGAGGCTGAGGCGGGCAAATCACAAGGTCAGAAGTTCAAGATCAGCCTGACAAACATGATGAAACCCTGTCTCTACTAAAAACACAAAAATTAGCCAAGCATGGTGACGCATACCTGTAATCCCAGCTACTCAGGAGGCTGAGGCAGGAGAATCGCTTGAACCCAGGAGGCGGAGTTGCAGTGAGCCAAGATCGCGCCAATGCACTCCAGCCTGGGCAACAGAGCAAGACTCTGTCTCAAAAAAAAAAAAAGGCTGTTGAGGGGAGAAGGGATATGAAAATAAATTTTATGCCTATTGCATATCCAGATCTATCCTTTAACCTACTAATTACACATATCTGGGAATCAACTACAAGGGAAAAAAAAAAACCTCTAAACACAGAAAAAGACTTTTGTCCAAAGACATTCATTAGCGAATACAAGATGGTAAATCACTAGAATCAACCTACATGTCCAATAGCAATGAGGCAGTTAAGTTCAGTGCATTCGTAAGATGGAATAAGATGCTATGACATAATGCCATGCAATTAGCAAGAACAGGAGACAAAGATGCATTCCAGGAGAGGTGTGTGCATCCACATGTTCATGCACATGAATACAGAAGGAACACTTCCAAACGTTAATCAACTATGTGCTCCTTTTAAAGTGACAGAATTAGTGGCAATCTATTCTCTCTGTTTTCCAAATGTTGGGGTAATGCTATGGGTTAATTAAATATTGGAAAGGAGATTCTGCATTTTAAAAATAAAAACATACTTGCTTTATGTTTCTGATTTATAGGCTCCTAGACAACAGGAATCATGCCCAGACCCCACTCTGCAAGTCATGCTGCTTGGAAAATGCTGTGGACAATATAAGCATTTCTGGTTTGTTTCTGCTTTGTTTCTCATCAAAAGACAGCCATGCGTACTCCCAGAGAACTGCAGGCTCTGCTCTTTCCCATCTCGCCCTCACCATAACTTCATCTACTCCCTAAGCTCAAAATTACAGTGGGCACATCACCTTTCCCATCCCATTCTGAGGGATGATGGGAAGGTGTGCTATAAAGAACAAGGCTATTCATGGGGAACATCAAATCGAAGTACAATATGACAAAAGACTCAACAAATCTGAGTCGGCTGATATTAAGATCTTAGGGTGGGAAAAGGAGAAAGCCTTTTTCTCCAAAGGACATAATGGGACATTTAACAGATTTTTTTTTTTAAAGGGCAAATGAACAAACAAAACACACCATTTGTGTCTCAAATGAAGTTGGTGAAGAATGCTGCCTCGGAGGAAGCAAATCAGACTTATTTCTCCCTAAATGGATCACAAATATTCTTGGTTTTCAAAATTATCTAGAGTCCTGGAGGCCAAATCAATAATATACCTACCCGCTCTCAAAGAAAGGAGATGGCCAGAGTGCAGCATAAATACCTTTGAGCATTTCCCACTTGAAAGGTAGGAGGGGACAGCTTAAGGTTGACAAATCTTTCCAAGAAATGATACTGCAATGAATGTGAGCTCTCCATTTACCTGGCACTCCAGGTAGAGCAGAAGACAACCCCAACCAGGAATATTCCAGTTTCACACGTGAGGGACCCAAGTACAAAAAGGTCCTACTACTGCACTTCATGAGAGAACAGTTCTGGTCTTCTGAAACAATGCTAATACACGCATGAAAAAGGCTCTTCCTATGGGAGAGTTAGGCCAAGCTAGCGGGTGAAGAGGGAAAGAAACAACAACACAACTTCAGGGTCCTCCCATTGTGCAGTCCAGGTCCCAAACAGAGAATATCAGAGCCAACAGATCACAAGGATCAGCACTGAGACCCAGAAGTCATCAAGGTAAAGAAGGCTTCTTTCCTCCTTTCCTGGGTGGGTTGTGTGTATGTCAGTTTTTCAGTGTTACTGAATCCATTAACACTGCATCTATGCTATTCCAATTATCTGGTTGGTTTGGAAACTCTCCAGATCCCTCTGAGACCACATCGCTCATCCAGATGTGCCATCTGCAGCACAGGTCCCAGAGCTGGCCCAGAGTCAAAGCATCACAGTATATCAAATGTGTCCATGGAGACATGATCCGAACTGAGGAAGCCTGTGGACAGACCTGCCAGCCTAGTGGGGCTCTCAATACCCAGTCCACAACAAAGGGAATTTTAATTAGAGACCTGCCCAGAAACAGATGCAGTCTTGAAAAACCTTTCAGGTTGTTATACATACATACAAACACATATATAAATATATGGTTTGCACACATACATATATATAAATATATGGTTTTGGTTTTGGTTTGTTTGTTTGTTTTTTGAGACAGGGTTTCACTCTGTCACCCAGGCTGAAGTGTAGTGGTGTAATCACGGCCTACTACAGCCTCGACATCCTGGGCCAAAGTGATCCTCCCACCTCAGCCTCCCAAAGTACTGGGAGTATAGGCGTGAGCCACCACACCAAGCCAGTTGTTATATCTTTGTAATTAGCACATGACAACAAAAATGTTTCTTACCTCTGTTTTTTCTGTAGATTCAAGTCTGTCTGGAAACCCATTTCCCTGGAAACCCATGCAGGAGAGATCAAAAATGGTTTTCTTCAGGTGCTGGTTGTCTGTATAAAGCTCCTTCACTAGCTGTATGAGGTCACTGACCTAGAAGGTAAGAATGGGGAGAGGACTGTATACCCAGCAGGAGGCTTCAGCTTCCCAGGGCCAAAGCCCCAGACAGCTCTATTAAGCGACTCTTTGACACCATAGTCATGGATAATCAGGCTGATTCTAGTGCTCAGGAAATCATGCACACAGCGAGAAAAACACTGGCTTTAACACCTGGCATAACGGTATTCTAATCCCAGAGTCATCATTTATTTCAAGGCAAAAAGATCCTGGGCAAGCTGCACAATCTAAGCTCCAGTTTCCTCATCTGTAGAGTTACGATAAGAACTGAACTGGACTGTGGTCACAGTGCATTAAAGTCCCGGCACAGTCTAAGTGCCCAGTCAATGACAGCTAATGGTATCTCTCCCTTGCACCTGAGACCTCTGGAAGAAGACTCTCCCAAGGCTAAAGTTTCTGAAACTGTATCGGAGTCTTATTTTTCACCAATGACCTCCTCCTTTGTACACCTATCTGGCAATGCTTCCAGATGTTCTTCGATGCATGACCCTGGCTGAGTTCCCAATTTTAACAAGTTTACCCTAAAGCAAAAACAAGGCCTTTTGGCTAAGCTAGTGCTACAATTATAATGCTTTCCTGAGTGGTGGCAGCTAAAGCATAACCTTGCCAGAAAAGAGTTAGTTAGGAAGAGAGTAGTTAAAACTGTAATATTAACAGTTGTCAATTCTAAAGCAATTTACGGCTACTAAAATATTCCTACAAGCTTTAGTCAATCACTCCTTGCAAAAATCCTGAGGAGGTGGACAGGCTAGTGTGTCTATTTCCATTTTACAATGAGGACATGAAATACAAAGATACTAACTGCCCGAAGTCCCACAGCTGGGTTGTCTGGAG